>NC_052018.1:108578465-109214298 GCF_015832195.1 Motacilla alba alba
ATGCCATCATTTGAAGGTTCAGGCACTTTGTCCTTCCAATGCTTTGCAAATGTTAGAGAATGGAATTTGCTGTCAGTTTAGTCTGTGAGCACCGGTAAGATGAAGCTGATGGAAGCGGGCTGCATTTCCAAGAAGGAGCGCAAGCTGTAGTGCAGCATCAGGGATCTCCCCTAACAACAAACACTCTGGCAGCCTGAGCAAAGCAGTTTCAGTTCCACATACAAGCTGCTTTCAAAGCAGAGGACCTCTTTCCCAAACCAGCAAGGTTTCTCTGTGTCACTGCATGGAGCAATGGCATGAGGGAGGGAGGACACAGGGACTGCCACTGCCCCCGACCTTCAGCAGAACCTCTGCCTCTCTTGGGTGGCAAAACTCTTCCAAGCGAGTGGTAAAGAAGAAGAATGTCATTTAAGGTGACTTTGGAAGGGGAAGAGCTTAATTTGGCAATAGGAGTGTTTATAAAGGCTACATCCAGCATTGACAAAAATCAGAGTAAATAGCAGTGGACCTCGTCCACGGCCGAGCTCGACGCGGTGACTGACACCAGGAAAAGCTCTCCCCTGGCACCTCCAGGTTTGAGCAGGGCCAGCTGTCCCACAGCAGAATTTGCAGCCCACAACCCCCAAAATACTGCTGAGGCATCTCCATTCTAAAACACATTTCACTCAACAGAGCAGTAGAAAATAGAAGTTAGAGATGAACCTTTTCCAAAGCTTTGGCCTTCCAAGGGCTTCCCTGTGAAAACAGGGACACGTGGAGAGTTTAACCTTGCTAACAAGGACACTCAGTGACACATAAAAGGGTCCCTGTGGTTTCCCCATGTGCTGGCACTGGTCTCCTCGTGGTGTGGTGGAGGCTGCTCAAGGCCTGCCCTGCTTTAGGCGCTGGCACAAGGCACAAGCACCAGGGGCATCACCTCGGCCACAGAATTCCACAGCGGGGCTGCCAGGCCACCACCACCATGGCCAAACTCTTCTTCCCAAGGAAAAGCAGGAAAACTTATAAAAAAGGAAGCTAACAGTTTTCTCCCTCAACATTCAGGACTGGATGATTTTTAATGGGAAGCAAAACAAAGAGTTTTGTCCATTTCTCATCAGAGGTAAAGATTGCTAAACATCCTGCCTCAGCTACAGTGCCATTTTGGGCAAGCGAGATGGAATGCTTTTTTAATTAAGGTTCTAGCTGCTGGCTTTATACTAAAGTAACACTGTGACATCCTCTAAAGCTCTGGTACAATGAAGAGTTTCTCCAAAGTTCTGTACCATAGCATATTTCAAAGTGAGAGAATTACTTTTCCAAGCACTGAACGTCGCAACAAGGTATTTTCCACAACTCCAATTACACAGCACCAGTTTTACATCACACACTCAGAACCCAGGTTCTGGAGAGCTTTACTTGCACTTCCTCCCAGAGATATTCCCATGGACAATAAGCATATGAGTCACTTTTCCCTGTCTTGTGCCTGCTCTGCATTTCATAACAGAACTAAGACAATGCAGACGGTGCATTTCGAGGAGTCTCTTTCCATAAGACAGGGAGTACACGAGTGTGGGCTTGCTGGGAGTTCCTGTCCCTGCTAGGCTGGGGTGGCAGCCTGCTGGGCACAGCCTCTCCAGCAACACTGCTCACCTGTTCCACTTAGGAGCATGGAAAATGAGGTGGAGTGGAAAAAAAGAACTGATCAGTCTGCTCAGAACTCCTGGAAAGGCTCTGTGTGTGACCCAGATCTCCACGTGGGAACTCAGGAGCTCCTTATGCTATTCCAGATGGCTCTGGCTGGAGTTTACAACTTTCAGTGCTGCAGAAACACAGCCAAACTCATCCTGGCTGCACTTCCCAGCACGAAGAACACCACCTTAAAATGCTGAACAACATCCCCACGTTTCCCAATTGCACTCTGACCTCATAGGCACATTTATTTTCAGCAGCAAGCAAGGCACAGGAACCCCAACGAGATGGAACAGCAGCAAGAGCTCAGAGCAGACAGCCAGCTCCTACAGGGTACAAAGCAGGCTGGTGTGGTGATGGGGGTCCCACGGGACAGGGAGGTCCAAGCAACCAAAGGAGGCAAGAGCACCCAAATCCAGAGCTGGAAGAGGAGAAGAAACTCATCCACTGCAGTGGAGGGTTTGGCTCAACAATGCTGAGATGAAGAAAGGCAGCAAAGATGGAAGGTGCTCATGAGCAGCCAGCTGGAGCAGGGAAGAGCTGATGGGCAGAGGATGGAGCAGGGAAGAGCTGACGGGCAGGGGCTGGAGCAGGGAAGAGCTGATGGGCAGAGGCTGGAGCAGGGAAGAGCTGACAGGCAGGGGCTGGAGCAGGGAAGAGCTGACGGGCAAGGGGCTGGAGCAGGGAAGAGCTGACGGGCAAGGGGCTGGAGCAGGGAAGAGCTGACGGGCAAGGGGCTGGAGCAGGGAAGAGCTGATGGGCAAGGGGCTGGAGCAGGGAAGAGCTGATGGGCAGAGGATGGAGCAGGGAAGAGCTGATGGGCAAGGGGCTGGAGCAGGGAAGAGCTGATGGGCAAGGGGCTGGAGCAGGGAAGAGCTGACGGGCAGAGGATGGAGCAGGGAAGAGCTGATGGGCAGAGTATGGAGCAGGGAAGAGCTGACGGGCAGGGGCTGGAGCAGGGAAGATCTGATGGGCAAGGGGCTGGAACAGGGAAGAGCTGACAGGCAGGGCCTTTCTCTGGCACAAAGCACTGCTGCACAGGAGAGCTGGCAGGTATCCACAGCTCTTGCTGACAATAAACTACTTTCTATGCAAACTGCTGGCCAGAGCCAAAAACAGCACAGCTTTTCCGAAATATGCTTGCCCTTCCTCCTCTCTCGTCTGTCCCTTTTATCTATTGTTTTCATGGTGGCAGCTTTGGGTTTTGGAGGGTTGGTTTCACAACCAGCTGAATTATCTCTGTCTCCCTGAATCGTTCCTGCAGTTAATACAACAGGGAAATATTTCGGAGGAAGAAAAAAAGCTGGAACAAGCACGAGCTTCCGCATAAGCCAGCGCAGAGGTGGAGAGCAGTGGTGTGGTGGCCTCAGGACAGAAGAGATGAACCCTGCTGGAAGATCAGCACACAGCTGATACCTGCTCCACAGCTGCCCTCCCATGGCAGTGTCCCTGTGGCTGCTGGCACCAGACCCTCAGGGACATGTCCAATCAGCCCCTGCACCATCAGACCTACTGCAGCCAGCCACCACAGGATCTGAGCTTGTGATCCCATCATAAATGGATTAGCCCTTTGCCTAGGCTGATT
Source organism: Motacilla alba alba (assembly GCF_015832195.1). NCBI lineage: Eukaryota > Metazoa > Chordata > Aves > Passeriformes > Motacillidae > Motacilla > Motacilla alba. The sequence continues at coordinate 108,581,719 of NC_052018.1, forward strand.
TGGGAGATGCTTTTCTTCCAAAATCATCAGCAGCGAGGACCATAAACATAGCACCCTCAGGAGAAAAAAAATCCCAAACATGCGTTTGGATTCCAAACAAAAGCCCCAGAAATCCTACACCTGGCTTTGACAAGCAGCCTGCTCCTTACACCTGGTTTCAAAGCTGTATTTCCATGGATCCTGACCTACATGGAAAGGGGCAGAAGGGCAGGGAAAGCACACTGCTGATAATACCTGTACCACAAGAGTGAGGCACAGAGGCCAGAGCCAAGCAGGGCAGGATCCCTGCACCGACAGCCCCTCACCACACACCCTCGCACATATTTTCTATGTGACCACCAGCAGAGAAAAACCCACAGCCCCCACAAAACCTTCAGCTCCCACACAACTCCAGGGAGGCTCCCCAACTCCCTCCTAAGGAGCACAGAGCCCGCTGAGGGTCCCACAAAGCTTCTGCCCCTCCCAGCCCAGCCCTGCTCTCAACAAAGCCCAGCTGGAGTCGGGAGGGCAGAGCACACTCCGAAGGTCCAACAACAGCTCCGCAGTTCTCATGGCAACAGCAAAATGTGACTTTTGGTTTATTTTAACTCTGAAAAGCTGCCCAACCTCTGGAAGTGAAATTTCCACACGCATGCTGCTGCGGCCTGCCTCTGCTCCACCCTGAGAGCAAAGCAACTTCAAGGACAGGCAGCGCTCAGCAGAAATGCACCCATGGCTCATCGAGCTCCAGGTGAAGTGCCTGCACTGCCTCAGCAAAGCCCAGGGGATGCAAAAGTATCCCTGCAAGAGATGAACAGACTCCCCAAGAACTCCTTGGCTCCTACATCCCAAAGAGTGCTGGGTTAAGCTTAGTTAAGTGAAGATAAAATTCTGTCTCGTGTTCCCTGCTACGTTGTGCCAAAAACTGTTACCGGGTATGTGACTATTCCAAGCTTCCAAGATTGTTCATTACCAGTTTGTGCAGAAACTTCTGTTTTGTTTAGTATTTGTATCAGCTTGACCATGAAATTGACCATTCTGTTCTTCTTGAGCTACACCTAAGAGCAAAAGGAACAGTTCTGCACCTGGTAAAAAATACCACTTTTTACTTCCCCCTATCACAGCCCCGTGTGACACAGCTCCTCTCTAAAGTAAACAGAACTTTACTTCTCCTGACAACGTTTTCACGCTTCTACAAATTCCCCAGCTTCACCACAGACATACTTCTGTGACCCTGCCCAAATTCAGATAATTCTCAAGGCAGCACCTTCCCGCTGCTCCGTACAGCAGCACTGGCTACCGTGAGCCCGATTCCCTGCTCTGGTTTCTCAGGGATATCTCACTCCCTGCTGCCACTCTCATCTCATTAGCATTTCACCTGGCACAGTGCAAAGTCTGGGCACTGCTGACACCATCACAGCCCTGGATTGCCCGGCGTGATTTCCAGAGCTCGCTGGCACGGCACATTTCCCCTGGCAGAGCTGCTGCCCATTCCTTCTGCCTTCTGTCCCAAGCATGGGACAGCCTCCTAACACCAGCCAGAAAACTGCTTTTGCATCCTCCTGCTCTTATGGCTGTCATAGAGGAACACTGCAGTAGTGTGAAGTAGAGTAGGTGATGCAGCATCCTTCACATTACCCTGCTGCAGGCGCCAGCGCTTTCCCCCAGCCCCAAATAAACAAGGAAATAAAGGAAATTTTCCCCAATAAAGGAAATTTTCAGAGGCAGAAAAGGGAGATGGAGAGCAGATTCCCCTTTCCAACACATCCCTGAGGCAGCTCCTCTCCCTGACCAAACTCCTTCCCACGCGTCTCGCCCTCATCCCTGCTCCCTGTGAGGGATGCCAGGGAATCCTAAAGCACATCCAGACCCCCTGCTCTCTCCCTTTCCCACATTCCACTAGAAAACCCTGCTCACAGAAGGCAGGAGTCACAGTAGCAAGGCTGTGCTACAGGTGGCTGCACATCTGGGTCATCCCTATCAAAACCATCCATCACCCTTTCCCTTCTTCATGGCAGACAGCGAGGAAAAAAAAAAAAAGAGCAGCAATGAATTAATCTCCAGCTGACTTTCCATCACTGACAGAGCTACTTTTTATACCATTCCAAGATCCTGTGGCTGCTTGAACCTGGCAGTCATGACCTTACAAGGCTGGAAAAGCAGCACTCGAGAGCCTCACAGTTACCAGCCAGACCCTTGTTTCTGGGAAGGATTGGGTAACGTGTTACAGAAAGAGCTAACTCTCTGGAGAAGGCATTTATCTTTTTAAAAGCAGTGAAAAAAAACAAACTGTATTTCAAGCCCCTGTGACAGGGGTGAATACCTGGCGTTTGTGTTCAGGAGCTGAACAGTCCCTGCTCCTTCCCCCACATTTATGTATTTCTCTCCTAATTTTCAGCTGGCACAGTGGGAGGAAAGACGGTTTTGGGTCAGATGAAATGTTTTAGTGGAATAAAAGATTTCATTTTGGTTTGCTCTCTTTTACACTTCTAGCTAAATAGAATTCCGCAGAATTAAATTTAGTCCGAAAATACCATAAAAATGTGCTGGGAAAAGAAACATAGCAGCTCTTCCACCAAAAAAAAAAAAAAAACAAACCAACACAAAAAACAAAAACCCTAAATAAAAAAATGGGGGAAACCATTACTTTATCCCAGTTAAACTGAAAAGTGACAGCCTTGTAGCTTTACTTGAACAATTTCTGACGGTGTCCAAGGCCAGGCTGGACAGGGCTCGGAGCAACATGGTTTAGTGGAAGGGGTACTAAAAACAAGCCACCCCTCCAAGGAAAGAAAGGAAAAGAAAAAAAGACTCTCATAAGCCCTGGCTCCCACTCTGGTATATCTGATGGTAGGGGAAACATCACAAAAGAGAGATTTTTTTTTCACGCTTTTCTCCACAAAAGATGATGAAAAAACTGGATCTTGCATAAAAGTAAACAAGCATGAGGGATAAAAATACTATTTCTCCTGTCCTTTTGCCTTACATCTCCTTTCCCCTTGTGTTTCCCTGCACCACCACCACATGAATCTGTAATTGGTATTTGTTTAATTGCTGTTATTTACTTCTTCCACAGAGCTGGAAAGGCACTTGGGGAACAGAGACAAGTCTCAGCCCCAGACAAGAAAGTGGCTCTGGTATTTAACCCCACTGTTTGGTACCACATCTGGATTTGCTGCCTAAAAGCACTCCTAACATGGGGTGACACTCAGGAAAATTCACTCACAGCCCGCCCTCCCAGGCAGTGCAGAGCTGCAGGGGACAGAGTGAAAGGACAGGGATAAAATACGGTGGGACAGGAGCGTGGAGGAGCTGGGAATTGTGAAACAAGCAGCTGGGGACGGAGGTGTGAACCCAGGGACAGGAACGTGGAGGAGGTGGGAATTGTGAAACAAGCAGCTGGGGACAGAGGTGTGAACCCAGGCCTGGCACCAGGGTAATTCCCCTTTCCCTGCATCTGCTCAGAAAACCCCTGAGATGGTTCTTGTCAGTGCTAAGGACATGCTGAAGGGCAGCTGCTGGCCTGTAAGTGATGCTGTGCCTTCCTCCCCAGGAAAACTGAGTTCCTGACACCAATGCAACTTGGCTCCCAGGAATTAACAGCTGGAATTAAGACGGGAGAGCAAGGTGCTCCAGAAGTTGCAGGGTGCCTGTGGTCCTGTTCCCCGCCACTGGCCAGCAAACGGATCTGGTCTGGAGCTGCTACAAGTCAGGCACAGGCAAAGGGGCTCTGAGAGCAGGAGGGAGCACCCACCCCACTGAGCATCCTCGTGGAAAGCCTGGCTCCAGAGCCCTCTGTCCCCACAAACAGTGCCCCCCACTGCACAGGGGTTCCTGCCCTCCCTTCAGACCCATCTGTGTGTCCCCAAGCCTAGCTGAAAATTACTTTAGTGACAGAGAGTGTTTTCCCTCAGGTAGCCACTCCATTAAATATTGAAAGAGCTATTACCTTTCGGGGATGCCAGTACACTGGCTGTGTCCATTATTTATAAGATAATGTATTCATTATGCATTTTATCCCATGCTTCTATCTGCTGATCTCATAACGGGCCCTTATACACAATTTTAAGCAATTAATCCTACCTTAATTACAGACAAATATATATATAAGCCTCAGGAAATCTCTTTCTTATATTTATTAGGAGTAAGCAAACATATCTAGAAATAAATCTGGTAGTCAGGGAAGAGAGCAACGTGGCCAAGCAGCCTGGGAATGGCGGAAAGGAAAAGGGGAGATGAAATAAGAAAAGGAAAAGGGAAAGGGGAGAGAGGGGAGAAGGGAAAGGAAAAAGGGGAGAGGAAAAAGGGGAGAGGAGAGGAGAGGAGAGGAGAGGAGAGGAGAGGAGAGGAGAGGAGAGGAGAGGAGAGGAGAGGAGAGGAGAGGAGAGGAGAGGAGAGGAGAGGAGAGGAGAGGAGAGGAGAGGAGAGGAGAGGAGAGGAGGAAGGGGAAGAAGGAAAAGGAAAAGGAAAAGGAAAAGGAAAAGGAAAAGGAAAAGGAAAAGGAAAAGGAAAAGGAAAAGGAAAAGGAAAAGGAAAAGGAAAAGGAAAAGGAAAAGGAAAAGGAAAAGGAAAAGGAAAAGGAAAAGGCTCTCTGGACACATCCAGGAAGCTCCTCATAAATCACCAGAGATCAATACAGAGAACTATCAAAAACTATCCTTGGCTTCAGCAGATTTTGCACTGGTCCTTATCAGAAGGGCCCAGGAGCACAAAGCTGCTGAAGCCTTTCAAGGGAGATCTCTCTAAGGCTTGGCTGGAGTTTGAAGAGGCTCCTTAGCAGATCCCTGAAAGGTCCCTAAAAGCAGATAACATGGATGCAATCCCTGTCCAAACCGGTACCTGAACTCTTACTTCTTCCACCTGGGAATGTTCCCTCCCTGCTGGAAAAGACAGGCACAAAGGCAGCAGGTACCAGTCCCCAGCAGCAGCCCTGCCCTCCTCTGAGAAATGCAGCCAGCCTGGAATGCTACAAAATGTTTCAAGGAAATAAATAACACTATAGAGGAGAAAAAAAAATCTTTTTGTTTTTAACCAGAGGTCCTGGAACACAAGGATAGCACTCCACATCATACCAGAATCAAGTGTTTGAGGCTGTCCTTTCTTTATAAGGCTCTAAGACAGGCAGACCCTCCAAGAAGCTCTTCATTCTTTATTTACCCTGAAGTGAGACACTGCAGACCCAGATTTAATCCACCACTCTGCTCTTAGCCCGTGAGGTGACCTTGGACAAGTTGTTCTGTCCAGATTCTCAGCTGGTGTCAGCTGGCACTGTGCCACCACAGCCAATTTAAACAATTTGAGATGCCAGCCCCAGAGCCCCGGGTCCTCAGCCTCCCTGTCCCGAGCAGCTCTGCCACCCCCACACCCAAGGGGCACCGAGAGGGGGGGAAGGAGAGAACTCATGCTTCCCTTGGATAGTACATGGTTTTCATACAATGAAACAGAAAGCCTGGTTTGGGTTTTCGGGATTTTTTTAAAAATAGCCTTATGATCAAAGTTTTAAAAATACTGCTGTGCTCTAGTGAGGCCCCACCTGGAATTCAGCTCGGGGACCACCAACACCAGAAGGATGGATGGACCTGTGGGAGCAAGTCCAGAGGAGGCCACAAAGATGCTTCTGCTATGGAGACAGGCATGCCTGCAACCTCCCTTTAGATCATTTCTTCATTCAAGAGGCTTTTACATTACTCAGTTACTTTCCTGGACAACTTCTGAACAAGCTTGATTTGCTGCCTCCTCTGATTTAGTGCGAGAACAAATCCAAAGAACACGAAACTCAATTTGTTTTACTCTGTCAACAGCCAGCAGCAAAGTTAACTAACTTGAGGGTGTTTTTAAGCGCTGCCTGCCTCTCCTGCCATGGAGAGGCTGTCCCACTGCTGTCCCAGCTGGAGCACAGAGCCAGCAGCACCTTGCTGGGAGCACAGCTGATGGGAACTGCCAAACAAGCGAGCTGTGTATGGCTGGGACCAGTTCCCCCGGCAGTGAATTGCTGCACTGTCTCAGCACAGGCATCACTCATTTAACAAGAGTTTCTTTCTGTCCCCATCCCCTCAACAACATAGAAATCAACTACCAAGTAGAGGTGCGCTGAGAATTGGAGGGTAGGTCTCGTCAGAGGAAAAAGGAATGTCCATGTAAGGCTCGCTTCTCCTCCTGCTTTATGTTACAGGATGTTCTGGCCATCTTAGGGAAAAAAAACCAGTTGAGTCTATCCCTGAATAAGGATGATTTTAACAGCAGACCCTTCAGTTGTTTGTAGCTCAGTTAGCATGTTTTTGGCTTGCATATCAGAAAGATTCTTTTCCTGGACTTCAGCAAGCTCTTTCCCAATCGAACCATTAAAATCTGTTTGCAGTTCCCACTGGCTAGGTGATGCCTGCTGCTGTGCTCTGCAGGCCCTCAGCCACCACAGGGACAGGCACACTTCCCAGGGCTAATCCACAGGGACAGGGCAGAACACTTGGGGACCAGAGCTCCATCTGGGTACCTGTCCCTCCCGAGCCTGGAGAACCCCATAAATTCTCCCGTGCCTCAGTTTCCCTCCCTCGCAGTGTGCGGACACGCTTGCTCCCATTTCCCCTGGCAGGACTGGGGGCTGAGGAATGGCCAGAGTGAGGAAGGGCTGGGGTAACCAGCAGAACTGGACCCCAGCACTTGACACACTGCAAAGTCAAGCCCTGATCCCCACTGCCCGTGGACACAAACCCAGCCCTGAGCTGAGCTCTGCACACACAGTCGGAGAAGCAGCGAGGTCAGGCCAGGCTGTGCATCCCAGCCACTTTACACGGCTGCTTGGCCAGCAGCTCAGCACAGGAATGTCCCAAAACAACCAAATTCACGCCTCCAAACCCCATATGACTCTCCTTTGTGCCCAAGAGGGTTTTTTGCTTACTAAAAGAAGGTATTTCCCCCTGCCAACACACAGTCACATCCACCGACACAGGACCCCGTGCCACGGCCTTGCCGAGCTGAGCAAGAGGACAGTGTGAGGCACGAGACACAGCTGGAGACACACCCTGCTCCCCTCTCCTCCAGGCCATTCCCAGGTCCCAGCAAGGACCTGGGGACCATCTGCTTCCCACAGACAAGGCTTATAGGCAGATGACATTCCATGTTAGCCAAAAGAGCCCATAAAAGGCAAATAAAGTCCCAGCAAGTACTGTCTCACACGGCTTTCTCCCTGGACACCACATCTGGACTCCTCTTCAATGCCTCCCTTCCAGAAGAACAAGGCCCAGGACCTTTCCCTGGAGTCCTTGGTACAATGCTCCTAGTCCCAGGAACACAAAAAAAAAAAAAAAAAACAAAACCAACCCCACCCCACAAAAACAAAACATCAAGCTTAAAGAGAAAAACAAAACAAAAGCCCACAAACAAACAAACCAAAAAGAAAGACAGCAAGAAAAACCCAGCTTAAACATCTGCAGTTCACCTCAAGCTTCTGTCTTTAATCTGGCCTGGGGTCCAGCCCTTTCTGCTGGATGCAACATCCTGTCCCACTCCCTTCCCTTCTTTTCCCTCCAACAATCAAGCACACTGAGAAATCCTGTTCTTTCCAGAGTCTTCTCAGCCTGCTTCTGAAGAAAAGCTTAGCATCTAGAGACTGTACCCACTTTATTTTTAAATCTGAGCATGAAGCTGAAATCCAGCCATGCAACAGTATGGGCACAGGGACTGCACCTGTCTCACACAGGTACAGCTGGTCCTCTGATTTAGCTGTCTCCTAAATCAGTGATGGAGGCCTCAACATCCTCCCAAATTCCTGGGCACAGCAGGCTCATCCCACGGCCATCTCACTGTCCCTGCAGCTCCACTGCTATAGATCCCAAGCTGACAAAATCGGGCCTCAGTCTCACCTGAACATTGCTTTGCTGGCTGCTGTGGAGACCTGACCTCCTGCGGGAGGTGATGCAAGGAAAGGGAATGTGAGCCTTGCCATGAGACAAGACAGAGGGAACTGACCCTGAGGGATCTCCATCTCACTGCAAACTCCCCATCCAGACGCCCTTGGCAGTAAGTAACAAGGACAGGCTGCTCAGGGCTGCAGGAGTCTGACAGCCCAGCAGGGATCCCACAGGGAGCAGACACAGAACACCTGCATCCCTGTAGGGTCAGCCAAGAACCCATTCACGAGCTGCAAATTACACACACTTACCACCTTGTTTCCACAGGCTTTCCCTTTGATGCTGTGAGCAATGCGGAGCAGCCACAGGGATTGACTCACCGTGCAGCCCTGCTCTCCTCAGAGCATGTCTGCAGGAAGGGATGATTACCATGGAAGGAGCTGGAACACGATGCCCACACCTGGGCATGCCTGACCACTCCTGCCCAGAAAGCCACAGCAGCGGAAAAAAATTAGGATGAGGTTACCAGTGGCTTTTGGCATCGGCCTGACTTGGCTCCTGCTGATAAAACCCAGAGCAGAACAAAGCTTTCCAGCATCCCCAGTGCTCTCCAAAGCCTCAAGCCTAAAGACTGCTCTAGAGAAGGGCAAGGAAGACAAGGCTAGAAAAAGAGTAAAAACTTTAAACTCTCTAAATTTGTTTTTTAAAATGCGCTGCTGTAGCTCAACTGCCTGGCTGTGGGGCTGGGAAAGGAGTTGGGAGAGAGCACAGCACAGTACAGCTCCCATCACCAAGCTGCTGCACTGGATCCTAAGGTGTATCCCTCAGACCCTGCACTTCTGCAAACCTCATGTGGTTTCCATTCCAAACCACAAAATTCTGAAATTTTCAGGCTCAGGTTTCACGAAACCTGGCTGTTTTCTTCAGCTTTATTATTAGGGAAGGATTTATGAAAACTAAATTTTCTATGCTCGTCAACAGGAAGTCCAGAAGGGGTAACTCAAAACCACTCCAAAGGAACAGAAACCAGAAAAAAATCCTAATGATCTTCCTAGCTACCAGAGAGTTGCCTTTAATTTAAAGAACAGAGACAAAACGGAGTGAAGTACCCTGGGACAGGCTAACACCTAGAAGCAGGTCAGGTCCAGGGTGAGGGGAGTTTTCCAACTGCAGGGCTGGATGCTGAGCTCCTAAATCACCCTGTCCCACATCAGCACAGACTTTTTTTAATGTCTACATCCTCCCAAAGAGGAAGTAGGCACAAATACCTGCCACATGAATATATTACAGGTTCAGCCAAGTCTTTTGAGCATCTCTGACCAAAAATGGACAGTGGGACCAGCCTGCCTGTTCTAATTATGGACTACTGAAGATTAGCAGCAGGAAGGAAGCACTGGGAAAGGGCTGGGACAGAACCAACCAAGCATGCCCACCTCCTCATGAGCTCTGTTCTGACCACAGCTACCACCCAAGGGCTCTCTGTTAATGCCCCTCACCAAGTCATCTCAGTGTGCTGATCTGGCAAGAAACCTCCTTTATTTATCCTGGGCTAGTTTTCTGCTGGGTTAGCCTGCTGGAAAGGCTCAGCTAAGGGCCACCACCATGCCAGAGCCCAAGCAGGAGGCACCAATGAGGGCAGGAGCAGCCAAAAGCCATGGACAGGGCAGGACTGAGCCCGCACAGCTCCATCAGCACTGGCAGGCATGCAGCAGAAGCCTACCTCACCTCGACAGGCACCAAAGGAACATCAGCTGCTGAGTCCTTCTGCAACCCACCCTCTGCCAGCCTGGTGTTCTCTCTGCTGTTGAGCAGCTGGGGCAGCCAGCAGCCCTCTGCCCTCACATCCTGCTGGAGCCAGAGCTCCTGAGCATCCCACGCTCCGAGCATCCCACATCACCATGACCCTGCAGTTCCAGGTGCTGTGCCAGAGTCCACCTCAGCCTTGGCGTGCCAGCCAGCCTGGCATGAGGCCTGGCACTCCCACAACACTTCAGTGAAGTGCACTGCACACAGACCCTGAGATAGGGGAGTTCTGAAGGCAGTTCTTCAGCCACAGCCAGGTGTGCAAGCCCTGCTCTGCCGGCACCTGAAGCTGATGCTGCCAGCCAAGCACGGCTCTGATCATGTCCCCTCGCCCTGCAAGCAGCACCACATGTCCCATCCCTGCTGCTCTCCGAGTTGCTCGACACAAGGGCTCAGTCTCAGTCAGCTGTGGGTGCAGGACCTTGAACAAGTACTAAATAAATGAACAAGTCATTTCCTGCAAGGCCAAACACGCTCCCTGCCAAAGAGGTCACATACCACGCTCTGGCCTGATGCCTCTCCCGAGTTTGTGAGGGTAAATTCCCATATCCAGGGGTCCAACGATTACAGCAATACATCTGGGCTAGGATTACTCAGGCTGAAGCTAGGATTACGCTCCGCTGAAGAAGTGAGGAAAACAACTGCTCTTGTGCTTTCATTGCGTGACCTCTAAAGTTCAGTTTGGGTTTCTTGGTTCGCACAAACCAAAACACTCCAATCAGGGAGTTTTCACTTTAACTCTCAGCTAGAGGACCGGGATCTGTCCCACCAAGGTTCTTCTGAGTTATTTTGGCAGTAAGGAGATCTGTAAGGAAAAGCCCTTTGAGGCAGGGCCTGTGACAAAGTGGTCAGGAGCAAACAGCCTACGTGGCTCATTCCAGCCTTGCGAGCTCCTCCAACCAGCACAGGGGTGGAAGGCGGACGTGCCCCGGATCTTTGCTCCCCATCTCTCATCACACCACCCAGAATTGCTCAGAGGCTTTCTAAGAGCGTGTTTTCACGACATGGATGCTTTCAACACACCACAGCCCACAAGGATCGGGCAAACACCAGTCCTGTGAAAACAACCTGAGCTGAGTTTTTAGGGTAAGTCTCAGAGCCAGTCAAAAAGCATCTGGCAGGGCCCTGCTCCACCATGCTGAACACTTCACTCCCATCAAGTTAAAACAAGACTTAAAAGAAACCCGAATCTTCCACACTTGAATCATGCAGGCACACTCCATGTGCTTGGATGTGCCCATCCCCATGAGTAAGGGCTGCAGAATCAGACCCAGCTTTTCCTCACCATCCTGCCAAAGACACAGACACAAAGAAGAAGAGAAAAACCCCACTGACTGATGCCCCTGCTATTTCTGCTGCCCGCGACAGCAAACTGGTAAAAGGCCTGACTCAGAAGCCTCCCTTGAAAAACCTGAATCATTACAATTTAGAAGACAGCCTCATCTAGTGAAGTCTCCGCTCCTCCCTTTCTTAAGAATAGAGAATTCGAGTCAGACTGATGGGGGGATAAAGAAGGGGGAGGAAAAAAGTAAACCCAACTTCACATTTTGTGTGACCCTTTCTGCACAGGCAGCCAGAGGCTGGCAGCTAGATCTGGGGTCTGCAGGGCTGTGCTTGGTCTCAGTTACACCTCTCGGTTACCAGTGTGACCTCCTCAACGCCAGAGCATAACCACAGACTTGCACTGCCAGCAGCAAGAAAGGGGCACCCCAGCTGCATGATCACTGCCCAGACACACAGTGTGAACTTGGATTTCTTCTTAGCACCGTATCTATTTCCAAAAGCTTGATCCGTGTGGAATAGAGAGATCATTGGAATGAGCCTCACAGAACATGATAATGTTTTAACACTTTGTTATTACACATCATTTAGCATCAGGAGATCTCAAACTCACTTCACAAAGAAACCTTATTTTCAAGACCCAGCCAAACAAGACATGGAGAGCTTTGATTAAGGCCCTCAGAAAAGCAGCGGGAGCCACCTGAGCAGAATCTCAGAGCTCGTGCCCTGTCCCCTAGAGTTGCTTGCTCCAGATGGTTTATCAACTAGACTGCTGTGGTTACCTGCCTCTTGTCTGTTTCCTGTGGAGACATGCCAGCCACACACCTCACAAGGAAGCTCTGGCACCCAACACCCTTTACACGCACGCACACACAGGCCTGCAGTGATCCCAAAAGCCTGGCTCCTCCAGATCCAGGCCATGGCTGAAACGGTGCCTGAGGGGAAGGGGACAGATGAAGAAAAACTGCAGCACAGAAAATGAGCATGCATCATGCAAAGAGGTGATTCAAGCCTAGGTTTCTGAGCTGGATCACACCTCGACACCAAGGCTCTCCAGGAGGACCAGTCACTGCAGCACCCTGGGGATGCCTGTGCCCAACCTCCCGCTGCCATCAGTCCCTCTGGCATCAAGGATGTTGAGAGTGGCATATGCCACGTGCACTCCAAACAGCACACAGCAAAAACCACCCCAGAGCCTCCTGCCAGGGCAGTGGAGAGAGAGAGATGCCAGTCCACACAAAAGCACCACAGTCTAGTCAAAAGTTTATACTGTGGATCCTAAGTGCTGATTTTATGTGGGGAAAACACTGAAACAACTACACAGAAATCCACCTTTCCACCTCCTGAGCACAACACAAATGCTGGAGAGCATCGGGCTGTATCCAAGGCTCCCCAAGAGCTCGCTCACTTTGGGCCGGTGAAGCGCCGTGGAGAATTTCCCCCTGTGACAAGATTCTTCTCCCTGCCACTCCTGGCTCTGTGTGGCCAATGCCTCACCTCTCGGATTAACTTTGAGCAAACTCTGATGACATGAGACAGGCTCCCAAACTGAAGCAAAGAAGCCAGAGCCCTGACACAGAGCACAAAAAGCACCTGTGGCACCAGCCTTTACAGCAGATGGAGCTCCTTCTGCACAGGCAGGGACCCCAAAACACAGCATGGGAAGGAGCACTGCACTTAAGAGAGAGGAGTGCACTCTTCATCTTCCCGCTGACAGGGAGGGGGAAGAGAGCACAGGTGTGGCCCCAGCACCACAGCCCTTCTCACCGGCAGCCTTTGAAGTTTAGGTAAAGGAAGGATGGATATTGGTGTCACACATCTGCATCTTCTGTGCTGGCAGAATCGAATACACCTCCGTACATACATAAACTCCTGTTTACTTACAAGATGCTCATGTTTTTCCTGGCCTTACTTCTTGGAAGCAATCACCACGTTTGTAAGAAAAAGCGTAAGTTTAAGAAGACATGTAAAAAAAAAAAAAAAAAAGAGAGACAATTCGATTAAATTGAGGGCATAAAAGTCCCGAATCTTAAAAACGCATCCCAACATCGTTACACTCCACAAGAAACACTGCGTTCAAGCCGTAGCTGGTGTTTGTGCTCTTCTCTGAACATCAGAGCATTCCTCACACCATGCTGGACACCGTGAAACCCTTCAGACACGTCTGTTTATTTAAAAAGCAAATTCGAGTCACGGAGGCGTTCGCTCTTCTTTCCTCAAAGACAAATAAGCCTTGCCTCAATGCCGCTTACATTCACGGCTCCGCAAACCAACAACGCGAACCGCTTCCGACCGCCCCCCGCGCAGCCGAAGCGCGGCGGGCAGGGCACCCCCGGACCCCCGGGGGCTCCACAGGAGGGCTCCGGGCACCCGCTGCCCGCCGGGACCCCCGGTGCGGGCGGGCCCCGCTCCGCCCCGCCGCACGCCGAGCTCCGCCAAGTTTCGCGCCGCTCCCGCGGCCGCCTCCGCCGCGCAACGCCCCGGCCCGGGAGGGCCCCGGCGCGGAGCCCGTCAGGGAGCCCCGGCCGCCCCGGCCCCCGCGGCGCCGCCCTCCGCAGCCGGGCTCGGCTGTGCCGGCCGCAGCCCCCCGCCGCGGCCCCGCACTCACCGCCGCGCCGGGCCGCGCAGCCGGCCAGCAGCAGGGCCAGGGCGCAGAGCGCGCCCAGCGCGCAGCGCTGCCCCCTCAGCAGCTGCCCCCGCCGCCGCCGCCGCCGCCGCTCCGCCGCCGTGCCCGGGGCGCCCATCGCGGCCGCTCCGCTGCGCTCCGACCGCTCCCCGCGCCGCGCCGAGCCCCGCCGGGCGCCGCAGCGCCGCCTCCGCCCGCCCACCGCGGGCGGGACGGGGCGGGGGCCGCACGGCGGCGGCGGGGCCGGCGGGGCCGGGCCCCTCCTCGGCCGGCGCACGGAGCGGGCACGGCGGCGGCACGGTGGCCGCTGGCAGCTGCCTGCAGGTGCCCGGGCGGGGAGGGCGCTGGCTGGGCATCGCCTTCGCTCGGCGTCGCTCCATCGCAGCCGTCGCACCTCCCGCCACCGCTCGGGCGCTCGGGACCCCTCGGCATCGCCGCCTGGGCTACGGCCTGTACCGCCCGTGCGGTGTGGGACACAGGAAAGCCCCAGCGCGCCACTGAACCCTCAGCAGTGATCCCGGGCACGGCGGGAGGCAGCCCTCGCTGCCATCCCTGCGCCTTTCAGACAGCCGGGAGGTTTCTTGTTGCGGGTGGCTGGGGATTTTTCTCCCTTTCTCACACTCTGCCCTGAACTTTTTGCCGGGTGAGCACCCACCTGCTCTTCATCCCGGTGCTGTGCGAGCCCTCTTGCTTCCCATCACTTTGCTGGGCACCCTGGCGCCCCGGCTCAAACACCTGTGGAGAGCTGTGCCAGCTGCTCGGGCGCCCGACAGCCCACGCACAGCCGCTCCAGCCCTCCTCTGCTGGGGCTGCTGTGCTCGAGAAACCTGGGCCAGCCAGAACCTTTCTTCCCCCCTTTCTTGTAATGTCGTAATTGCTGCTGGAACATTGACACAGACGCCTGGAGGCTGTGCTGAACCCGGAGCGCTGTGCACACACGAGGGAACAGCTGCCCCTGAAGGGCACACGCTTGTGGAGACACACCATTATCCAGGAGGGGCCCTGGAGTTTCATGAGGGATCGACCTTTTTGGCTGGAGAGCCACCTTCAGCTGAGATGAATGGGACAGCAGAACGAATATCTGTTCCTAAAGTCTGACTGTTCCCCAAGAGCTGCCATGGCACGCTCGACACAGACTGAAATGAAAGTAAACGTCACTGTCAGTAGTTTTGGTCAGTTACCAACCTTTCTCAATAAAGACAGTCTCAGTCTGGGGCAGCAACAAATTACATGCACCCACCCTCTCCTGAAAGGGTTTCTGCCAGTTCTGAACTTAACCAGGATGTTAGTTTCCAACTCTACTCTTACACATTTACTGCTTATGCTCCTACACACAACTTTAACAAGGCTGGTGTCTCTGTTGGCCCGGGGTAGGCAGAGCCAGCTCCCACCCAGACAGTAAACGGAGCTGAGAACTGACCTAGGATATAACCATGGAAGAAGGGTTTTGTTTTGGTTTGTGTTTTTTTTTTTTTTCCGGGTAGGATACACTCCCTTCCCCCTGGCAGGGCAGGTTTTATCCCACGGTAAACAACACTGAAACCTGCAGCGCTGTCAAATACTACAGCAAATCACTCCAGCTGAGGAAAGAGATCCTGTCTGTCACCAACTGATGCCATGGGAAAGCAATCAAACCACTGCGGAGTGAGAGGGGCTTGGGGGGAAAAGCCCCCATTGCTGACACCACAGAGCAGTGTGACAGTGCTCCCAAAGTACTCCCTTTAAATTTAAATGTCCCTTTGAAGTCTATAACCTCTTGAAAATGTGACCCTGAGAGTCACTACAAAATCATTACTCGTGCCTCCATCATATGCCTCCTCTGGTCCCTTTGCAGGGCTGCTTGTAAATACCAGGTGAGAGCTCACTGTCTTGAGAATGGAGACTGGGACTATCCAGGAAGATCAGGAACAAATTTCCCACTCAGAATTACGAGGTAAATTAGCGAATGCCTTACTAGTGTAGTGACTACTAGCTCCTGAGGCATGTGCATTCCTGGGGAGCAGAAGACAGGAGAATTCCCTCTTCTGGTGGATGGATGGAGCAGGCTTTGAGCGGCTCTGGAAGAAACAGAAGGAAGGGAACCATGGTGGACGTTTCTCTTCTGGAAGAAACTCTATAGTTACCTTCTACAGGAGTCTTCTGCACCAAAAAAAAAACCTGCTTAAGACCAGACATGAGTGACTAGCATGCTGATGAGCATTACAGGGTTTGCTTTGTGGCACCTCTGCCACTGTCTGCCACACGTGCTGCCACACAGAGCTGTCTCCGTGGAGGGCCACGGAGGCTCTGGAGAGAGGCCCTTGGAAGGCTCCCATGGAGCTGGCTCTCAGAGGGGCAGAAAGATGTGCTTTTGTTCTTTCCACAGTGCAAAACCACATAAAGCACTGGGAGAAAACTGTGTAAATCACAGGATACAGATGTGCAGAGATGACAGCCAGATGTGGCTTAGCAGAGCTGAGGAGCAGTCGTGACTGTTGCAAGGAGAGCAAGCAGCCCTCGCGTACTTGGCATCTTCCCCTGCAAGCCACGCCAAGTTCTGAGCTTCAGACCAAACAGAGATTTTTCTTCTGTTTGGACTTGCAGATTATGCTCACAAAGAGCTTTCAACCCTGGAGAAAAATATTTGGGATTCAAGCAGAGCACAATCGATGCACATTGGCCGAGCAGAATGCAGCTGCCAGTGAGGGTGATCCCCAGCTGGCAGGCAGCACCCCAAGCCAGTTTGAGGGGTTGAAGGGAGCTGCGCTTCAGAGTGCAAACATGGACAGGGGCACCATGAGGCTGGGGCTGGGCAGTGCTGCCCAGCAGAGAGCACCTGCCTGGCAGAATCAACAAGTCTCACAGCTGATGCTTTTCACATACAGAAAACTGCAGCGGAGGCTCGCCTGCAGCGCTCCAGCTGGGTGTCAGAGGACAGCAGGAGGGTTCCCTGCCTTGGGTTCCAGTCCTGGGCCCTACCTTTGCAGCACAGCTCCTGTACCCTCCCTGCCAGTGTCTGCCTACATGGAAAGCTGTGCCCTCACCTCAGGCGGGTGCTGCTGGATGTGTTCGTCGCTTGTTCCTCCTCTCTGAGCAGTTCAGTGCCAGGGCTGCGGCCGAGCACAGCTCCAGTTCCAGTTTAAAAGCAGCAGCGAGGGTGGCTTGGCATGCTTGCCTCTCCTGTGAGGTAAGAGGGGCTGGCTTAAACCAGCCTGTTTAAGCTGCAAACCTTAGAGACACACATGCATCCTCTGCAAGCCACAGAGAGGATGCAATTAAACACGCCGCTGATTGCTGCTGCTCTCTCCTTCCTGCCTGCTCAGCGAGCAGAAAGCCTGCCCAAGTGCCCTGCTCCCAGGTAGAGCTGTTAAAAACGGGAACAGACTCCTGGCACTAAAGTGATTTCAGCATTTATTATAATAAAAGAAAGGCCTAAAGCATGGGGGCTTGTGGGCCGAGCAGGAGCGTTCCCATCAAGGATGCTGCGGTGCTGGCACTGGGTCTTCTTCAGCAGTGAGCAGCACTGCTTCCCTGGGTCAGATGCCCCTTTTTATCCTGTCTTTTGTCCCTTTGGATTGGTTTCTTTTTGGATCCTTCATTTGCAGGAAGGTTTTAAGCGCTTGATTGGCCCATTACAGTTCTGTCCAGGTTGCTTGGGGAGTGGTGCACTTTATTTAGGTGTAGTAACAGCCGGGACCTATTTCTTATAACTACCCTTTTAACCCTTTTTACAATATAACAACCAAACTAACAGTAGGTGCTTAACCATCATCAACGATTTTACAACAGTTTCTAAGCTATTTTTAGCAGGGCTACCCATGTGAATGAGCTGGTTTCAGCAAATCCAGCCAGCCGTGCCCCGAGGGAGCCCAGGGAGCGTGTGTACACCGGGATGTCATTGCTGTTTTGGTCAGCTCCTGGCATGCCTCATGCAGTGATGACAAACCTCCTCCTCCCAGTCACACACACCCGTACTCCAGGTTCAGGCTGGTTCAAAAGGCTGCCCAGCTGATGTGATTTTAATGTAAAAGCAGTTTACAGAAGTTTAGGCTACGCCTGTTCCCATTTTGTTGAAGAACATTTAAATAAGTTTGCATCTGCTTAGATAAAACAGCTTAAGGTCACAGCCTTGGATAAAGCTGGTGTCCTCCTCCTGAAGGCTGGCAGCTCTCTCCTCTCTCTGAAAAGCTTGAACAGAAGTGTTTGTACTTACAGGCTTTGTGGTGAGCTCAGGGTTTCAGGGAGGGCTGTTGCATGGGAGGGAGCAGAGGGGACACACTCACCGTGTCTCAGCTCTCTGGGAAAACAAACTGGGCTGTGACAGAGCTGGTTTCTGGCTCTCCTTCTGCCAGAGAGTTTTGGGGTCTTTGGCATTTAAAGGAAAGCAGCAGCACCCAGCTTGCTCACTCCTTTTCTGGTCTGTACCCTTTCCTAGACAGAATTTTCTAAAGCTTCCCACATCTTGATTCACAGCTAAACACACACATGAGCAAACAGACTAAAGAAAACTGTATTTGTACGTGTATTTGTCCCCTTTTTGAGGCTTGGAGGCATTTTCTCCTGCAGCCCTCTTTTTGGGTGCTGTTTTCTCTTACTGAGGCCAGTGGGGTGGGAGCCAGAGAGGCAGGATGGAGCAGGACAGCCCTCCCCTGCTGGAGCTGCTTGTCCCAGCAATTAACCCTCAGCTACTGCTGAATCTTTGGGAATATCTTGTGCTTCAGTGGTGAGGAGAAGCAATTACCAAATTGAGTATGCAGTGCATAAAAGCCAACTAGGGTTCTTTCTGGATGAAAGAGGCAATAAAAAACGCTGGTATTTATAGAAAAATATTTATTACTTCATGGGATATCAGGGCTTCCTGTGGTTTGAGGCTGTGCCTTGCATAGCTCATTGCTGAATGCCTCAGGATGACACTTTCTTTTTTTTTTTTTTTCTTTCAGCAGCAGCCTGTTAGCTCTCCAATCAATCGTCAGGTTTACAAACAGAGTGATTCTCTGTCCCCTTATGGGCCATCCTCGGTGCTGCCCTCCCCTTCTGTGGGCACAGGGCAAGCTGGGGGTGTGGGTGTGCACATCCCACCTTGGAAAAGTCCAGGGAATAACAACTGCTCCAGAGGAAAGAGCAGCTCTTCTACCTGCCTGATGGCACTGGAAAAAAAAGCAACATTTAATAAAATTAAAGGGCAGACAATTCAAAACAAATGCAAATGAAACCCTATTACATGCAGTGAAATTGCCCTGGAGGACCCTTTGCCGCAGGAAGATGTTTCTGAAGCCAAAAAAAAAAAATGCAGAAATGCAAAAGAAGGATGGGTAACTGTGTAAATATTGAAAATAGCAGTGTCAGAATGAATCCTAACATTGGTACATCCAGAGCTCACAGTTTACAGCCCGTAAAATCTGAGAAAACAAAAAAAGACCATGAAATCTTATATAAATCTTAGATCATCACCAATGCTTCTGCCCCCCTTTACTGCTGGACCCCTCCCCAGTGGCCTGCCCGTGAGGGATGCTGTCCTCCAAAAAGCACCATCACACTGTGCTGCTCTGGAGGATGCCATGGCAAGCACATGGGAGAGGCTTTGCCCACCAGAAAAGTGATACATCCAGCAAACCAGCACTTGGTTCCTGCCAGCCCACTGCTCCTCCTGGTGCCCTGAATGGCAGCCCTGCCTCCTTCCTGCTCTCTGGTCAGTTCCCCAGCTTGGGAATGTCCTTGGGCGTGCTCTGACCATCCCCAGGTCTCTCACAAGGACTGAGCAGCACCAGCCTGCGAGCAGAGCTTCCCTCCAGGGTCTCCATCGCCTCAGCTCTGCAGAGCTGGCTGCCCTGGGGTGATTCCAGTGGCCTCTCCCAGGCCACTCTGTGTGACTTCCCTTCAGACAGCAGATAAATCTTCCCCTCCACCCTCCCAGCAGCGTGCCTGGATTTAGAGAAGGCTGGAAAGGGCCACTGCCAGCAGGAGTGGAGCACACAGTCTGCAGGAGAGGTGCAAGAGCCTCCAGCACCGCGGGCTGTTTATTCCCTTGGCACTGGAAGGACCTGTACACAGATCTCTGAGATCCCTGGCACTGGCTCTGGGTCCCTATCTGAAACCAGCTCATCAGCACTTCACACATGAGCTGATGCAATCGGAGCGCAGGGCTGCAGCTCCGTGAGATAATTCACAATTACAAGGAGGAGAAGTGCTGCTGCTTGGCTGAGTGAGCTGAACTTACTGGCCCAGCCACAGTGGCTTAATTAAAGTCACTGGAAGGAAGCTGTGATCATCCTTCCTGTGAGCAGAGATATGGTTTATCGCTTACCATTTACTTTCCTCATTTCCAGATATAGGAGAAGATGGAGGAGTAGTTTATGTAGGAGGCTTTGTTGGCATCCTAAACTGTGAGTGAAACCTCTCTGAAGACCAAGAGAGAGTTCATTGGGATGTTTCCCCCTGCCCAGCTGTAGCCCTCACCTCTCTGCCTATAAATGTGTTACGTGACAGAATTTGTCCCCAGTTCTCAGCAACAAAGCATGCTGCAGGGATTGGTTCTCATTTCCAGGAGAGGCAGGGTCAGCATGCAAACAGGCCAGCTCCTGCTTGGACTCAGTTCCAGCCCCGTTCCAGTCACGGATTTATCAGGCAATGAATCTCAGGTTGCTCCTGGAGACATCTAGTGAGGCATCAGCGTAGTGCAAACCAGCACAGCCACCCAAAAATATCCCTGTGGGAAGAGAAAGAGAGAGCTGCTGTGGGAGAGCTCTTGAACAGTGCTGGTGAAGCAGCTCCATCGCTTCTGGTCACTGATCCTGCAGCACTCCAGACACAGCAAATACCAGGGGCTCACAGCCACTGTTTGGGCATGTCATGGAGGAAGGAAAGAAGAGAAAGAAAGGAAGGAAAGGAAGGAAAGGAAGGAAAGGAAGGAAAGGAAGGAAAGGAAGGGAAGGAGGAAGGAAAGGAAGGAAAGGAAGGAAAGGAAGGAAAGGAAGGAAAGGAAGGAAAGGAAGGAAAGGAAGGAAAGGAAGGAAAGGAAGGAAAGGAAGGAAAGGAAGGAAAGGAAGGAAAGGAAGGCTTCTTGCTGTCTCAATGACACCTAATTTAGCCTAAATATCTGCCCAGGTTCTGACACACAATGTGCTTCTGATGTCAGGAGGTGACAGGAGCAACACTTGGTCACTTTCTGAAATGCAGTGGCCTGACCTACATAAAACAACTACACTCTGACATACATTACTGTTTTGTTTAACTAGATTAACACCAGTTCTTAGGCATAAATATATCTGTGATTTAGCCAAATTTATTTCAAATCGTTATTGTAAAATGAAGTTATATTTCCAAAGTCTCTCAGAAATTAATATCCAAGTGCAAAAGTTCTGCTCTGTTTTCAAGAGTTCCTGTCACCAGCAGGTTTTGAGCATGCAGCACAACCCTCTGGCACTTTTAGCCACAGGGAAGAGGGCAGCAGCCCTGCGAGGAGCTGATAATCCCAGGCTGGCTCCCAGCCGGCCAACACCGCAGTTCCCAATTCCCAACACGTTATCACAGCCAGCAGGAAACAGCCAGCACATCCAGCCCAAACAACGAGCTCTGCTGCCAGCCAGGGAAGTCTGTGAGCCCTGGGCTTGTTCCTCAAATCCCTTTTCATGTAACACCTCTCACAAGCTGAGCTGTTCCGCCCGAGGAGCTGCGGCACTGAACTGCCCAGGGCTGGCACTTGCCAGGGCGACCCTGACGAGAGGACACAGCCTCAAGTTCTGCCAGGGGAGGTTTAGGGTGGGTATTAGGAAAAATATCTTCATGGAAAGGGCTGTCCAGCCTTGGCACAGGCCACCCCAGGCAGTGCCAGAGTCCCCATCCCTGACGGGATTTAAAAGCCATGTGGATGTGGCACTTGGGGACATGCGTTAGTGGTGGCCTTGGCCGTGGCTGGGGGAATGGTTGGACTCAATGGTCTCAGAGGGCTTTTCCTACCTGAGTGATTCCATGTAAAGAAGCTGTGCTGGAAAAGCAGCACAGTCAATCCCTGCTTTAAAGAGAGTTAATTTGTGGTGAAATGAACTCCTAATTAAACATCCAGGATCCCACTTGCTTGCACTGCTAAACAAAACTTCTGCTTACCTTAAGGACAGCACTTTCACCATCTCCTGAGCGAGCAACCCCACCAAGAAGAAAGGCAGCCACATCACCCACTTGTGCTCTCTATTGTTTCAGTGACAAATTAGCCCCAGTTCTTCTGGGTGACCTGGAACAGCCTGCCATGCAAACATCACATATAAGAAGCTGACACTCATCAGGACACTGTATTTTGTAAAAAAAAAAACAGATAAAGAAGTATTTTGAAGGCAGGCGGGACCATGAAATCACTTGAGACCCTTACCCAGCTGCTGCACTGTGCACTGCCTCAGGGACAGCAAGGACAATCTCTGGACTTGCTTCAAATTCTTGTCCTATGTACTGTATTTTTCCCCAGATAGACACGTGCTGTATTTCTACTGGCTGTTTAGAAAGGAGAGAAACAAAACCTCATCCAGACCATGACTTCATGCTCCCAAATATATATTTTGTGTTTAATTTCACACTTTGGAACCCAGCACTGGGATTTGTGTTCGTGGATTTAATTCTGCTGGTGGCACACTGCTCCACCAGAGTGAAGCAGGATGGGTTGGAAAGCAGTGCAAGGTCTTACCTAGACAGACTTGCTCAGGAAAAATAATCTAAATTAAGTCACTGCTTGACTTTAAGTGGATTAGTTAAAATGCATTCAATCCCTCAATGCAAGTTCTTATTCAGAAGCAAAATGACCTAAATTTGATTTACCTCCAGTCATTTCCAAACTTAAATAATATTAACACAGCTTTCAATCAGAGAGGACTGACCCCGTGTATGTTAAATTCAGTTTAAGCAATCCACTTACACAGACAAGAAAAACAAAACAAAACCAAAACCAAAACAAAACAAGAAAATATTTCCAAGCTCTAAGCATTAAACTGCTAATTGGTGGGCCTGCTTTTCCGTGAGTTCAGTGGTTAATGGTGGCTGCTGAACAGCCTTAACAGATGTATGGCTAGTGTCAGGTGTGGGTCAGGGTGAGAAGAAGGCGTTGGAACCCGGATTATTCCTTTGTCTGGGACAGAGATGGCAGAGCAATGACCATATTTGGGTCTGCCTACACGCTTGCTGCTGTATTTTCTCAAATAAATGATGAATGCTGCAGAAATCTAAACATGACTTTTTATAGTCACTCCTCCAGGCACACAGCTATTAAATGCTGAGCTGCCAGCCCCAGCTATGCAGAAATTATGTGTCAAGCCCCCCAAATCCTGGGGCTCCCTTGAGGGCTGCGAGATTCACGAAGCAGGGCTCGTTCTTCATGTTCCACAAGCTTTAGAGGGAGGGAAGGGATGGGGATAAGCACCCAAAAGCAATAGAATGGATCCAGAAAAGGAGCACCTGATCCCTGCTCGCTCACAGGCTGGCCCAAGGAATTATGCTGATACAATTTCCTGAGTTCCTCTTTTCCTGTTAATCTTCCCTGCTGAAGCAAAACAGCCTTCAGAGAGGGCAGAGCCATTGCACACCTTAGGGTTGGTTTTCCTTATGGCAAAAGGAGGAACAAGCAGCTTCCTGTTTGGCACCAAAGAAGAAACAGCAAATCTTTCTAAGAAGCAGAGGTACCATGACCCAAAATCGATGTGCTGGCTTGCCCTGCAGTTCCATGATGTCCCTTCCCTGTCCCACTTCCCAATACTAAATGCACTTGTTTGTAAAGGAAAAGCAGATCAGCTCAGGCTGATGTGTTTTTCCACAGCCAGTAGGCACGGCTGGAAAAGCCCAGGGATCAAAGTGACGGGGTCAGGGAGGAGAGGGTGCGTGTTTGTACCCTGCCACAAGGAACAAAGGACATTTCCACTGCTTGGGAGCACCGGGAGCAGCCCAAATAAGTGAAGGGATCCATGTGCTAGCTCTGCTCCAGGCCAGCCAGCTGCATAAGGGGACTTCTGCACAGTTGCCATATTTGTGTGTGCTGGCCCCTCATTTTACCCCCAATGATCTCTCCAGGCAGTGAATGAGGACTTGACACAATTGAGGCCATTTCCCCTTTTCCTGCCACTTGTTAACCAGGAGAAGAGGCTGAGCCCCACCTGTGGTCACCGCCTGCTTTCAAGTAGCTGTAGAGATGGAGAAGATCTCTTAATGTTTGGAAAAAATTACGAAATTTGCTCTTAAATCTGCCCCAAGCCTTATTCCATCCCCTCACTGTCCTTTTGTTTATAAGCCTTCTCCTTGTGCTTAACAAACTGCCTCAGGCGAGATCCCAACCCATCCCATTCTTTTCCTACCCACAATAAAAACTCATAGAAAACAGCAGTGTTTCATTTTGGAGCTATTTTGTAAAGGAATGTAATCTCTAAGGAACACAGTAATGTCAGAAAGTGACCAAACAACACCATAAATTGCACTTCGAGCTCCAGAACGGTCCAGGCTGAGCACTGGGCTCCAGCAAGTCCCTGTCAGCAGTGGCACAGGAAAACTTTTCAAAGCTGTGGCTAACACTCCAAGAGCAGATTTTAACACTCTAAGTGCAGATTTTCAAGCTCCTGGATGGGAGGCAGCAGTGCAGCAGGAGGAAATGGGGCCGCCTGAATTCAGCAGGCATTTCCCTGCCTGCCTCCAAAACCGCTCCTCACAGTCTTTAGGAAACTGAACAACTTATCCACAGCCTCTCTGGCACTGGGAAAGAGTCTCCCTTGGGATCACTGGACACACTCTGGGCTTTCATCAGTACAAACAGGGTTTAAGCCTCCACTTTAAAGCCTTCCCTGTTTGCCCATGGAAGTGGCCATGCAGCTGGGCTCCTAGAGCTCAAAATCTGGGACTGTCTGTCCCAGGAACTTCCCTGCTTGGAGAGCAGCAGGATCTCCAAGCTGCCCACACTGAGAGGCATCAGCTGTGCTGGAAATCCCTCAGGAAAAAGCCCATGGGAGAGCCTGGGACTGCAAGGAACATCCTTCTGCTAGTCCGGGTTTTTTGTGGCTGTCCTGGCTTGCCAAGCAAACTGTATTCCATTTGCCATCTGTGTGGCAGCTGTCTTCTGTCAAGTGGGCAGTTTTCCTTATCTCTTCCACAACCACTCCTCCCTCTGGGGAGACATCTGCTGATAACAGGCTATTGAATGTCACTGCACGGCTGATAAGAACTGCAGCATCCCATTGGGAGATGCTCCACCCAGAGGGAGGAGCCAAGCATTCCTACCTGGATATATTCTGGAGAGTCTGGAACACCAGCACGGCTTCTCCACTGGATGTCCCAGAGGAACAGCTGCCTCTTCCACTGGATCTTCAGAGGAAGACTACACCTTTCTACAGGATCCCTGCTCCACCAGAACCCCCCTGACACTCCAGGAGGACTGCAGCCACAATTCCAACGGGACTGCTCCCAACACCCTGACCAACAGGGTGTCAGGTTGTGTTCTGACTCTGTCAGTGTTGGTTTAGTTTACTGCACTGTTTATTTTATCTTTTAATTTTCTTCCCTAGTAAAGAAGTGTTATTCCCACTCCCATATTTTTGCCTGAGAACGCCCCTTAATTTCAAATTTATAACAATTCAGAGGGAGGGGGTTTACAGTTTTCCATTTCAGAAGAGGCTCCTGCCTTCCTTAGCAGACACCTGTCTGTCCAAACCAAGACAGCGGCTCTGCTCCAAGGATGTCACTGAAACTCTGGCTAAAAACAAAAACTCTCCAACAATTTTTAGTGTTAGAAAATGAAGGCATTACTTTGTTCTATCCAGGATGTTGTTCTGGCCAGGATGTGCAACACGAATCATTTCATCCACACATTGCCTGGGTTGTGCAGCGAAAATCATTCCATCACACAGAATTTCTACTGGATCTTTCCCATACTTATACAGTCTAAACCCAGAGAAATTAATTGGTTCAATGTTCATTGGTCCCGAGTTAGACAGTTCTTACTGTTTGGTTTCCTATTTGTTATTATCCCTTTACCTTCAATGTTAATTAGGTTCTCATTCTTCTAGGACAGAGGCTCCATGGCCTGGAGCAGCTGGGATGGATGCAGTGGGATGCCCAAGGCCTGTGTGCTCCCTGAAAACCTCTGTCCTGGAGATGAGAGTCATTTCCATCAGCTCACATACTTTTCATGAAGCCCTTTTCTTGGGAAGAGTGACTCACTTGCAATATCCATCTGAAATGTTCTCCTGAGGTATTTTTAGACAACAGTAGTGGGGGTCCAGTGAGTCATGGCTCTATCACTGCCCATTAATGCAGAAATCCATGGGATCCAGGGCAGTGGATTGCTGTTCAGGGCTGCTTCCGTGGAGCTCTGTCTCACCAGTATGCCAGCCTTCGTTCCCACCGCTGTGTTCGAATGGTGGAGTTTGTTCCCTCCTCACGAACAAGGCAATTGGAGCAGGCATCCAAAAGCCCTTCAGCTCCAAATCGCTGTAATCCAACTTGATTTCACTGCAATCCAGCTTGATCTCACTGCATGTACCAGCCATTACTCTGACTGCAGGAAAATACAAGATAGAAGTGACGGGGAAGGAGGGAGGAAGGGAAAGAAGGCAGCCTGGAATCAGGCAAGGGAATGAGCTGGCTCACTCCAGAGTGTGGCAGGGGGAATAATTGAGGCACCAGGAGTGCCTGTTCCTCGTGCTAACAAGGGAACAAGGCATGGAACACTTTAAAGAGCCTCTGTGGTTTACCTGCAATAAATCTCATGTTTCAGAAGGCTGGAGAAGCTTGTGAGGAGAGCAGAGCCAAGTGAGAGGAGAGGCTGCTCTGCAACCTCCTGGCGCAGGATGCATGCAGCGGAACTTTCTGTTTGCTCATCTCAGGAGTGCCCACTGAGAGCTTTGTCAGAGCTCAGCCTCAGTGATTCTGTGGTTCCATGATGCGGGCCTGGGCAGGAAAGATCCCCTGGTTCTGTGACATGGGCCTGAGCAGAGATATCCTGCTCAAACATGAGTTTGAGCTCAAACTAAGGCATGCCAGCAAAGTTGCTTTGAGCTGCTCCATTTCTGCATTTTAACAGCAAGAAGCCCAGGCACGAGAGGTCAGGATGGGCTCTGTGCAGGCAGGCAGAGAGGGCCTGAACCAGATTCAGCCTGGCAGCAAACTGCTCTTAGGGAAAAACCAGAGGTGATGCCCTAGGTCTTCCCTAATACCAGCAAAAGGCAGGGAAATGAAGGAAATTTTTCCCTGGAAGCTATTCCCTGGTGAATCCCCAGCCAGCATTAGTTGTTGGAGCACAGAGGGCATTTCTCACGCTCTCAGAAATCTCCTGCTCCCCAGCCAGAGTGATGCCAGGCTGCTTAGAAAGATGCTGTGGCTCAAAGTTGCTTTTAAAGCTGGTCTGACCAACCAAAATGGAGAGGGGCAGCTGATGCTCCCAACAGGGATCCAGCATAAACCACACCTGTGGCAGCAGCTCTCAGAAAGGCTGTGAGAAGATCAGAGAGAAGAGTGATAAACAATTCTTATCTTCACTTGCTGCGCCTGTTGTTCTGAACATGTGGAATGTGTTACGGAGATTTGTTTACCAGAGGGTGGTTTCCTAATTAGCCAATGGTGATGGTGTTTGGATTGGAGGACCAATTAGGTCTGCCTGTGTTGTAACTGTCTATAAAAGCAATGGGTTTCTTAATAATAATAATAATAACAATAATAATAATAAAGAGAGATTGACCAGCTTTCTGTGAATCATGGAGTCTATGCTAATGATTACCCAGCTGCTGCAACACACATCCTGTGTAAATCAGACCATTTTTTATTTCTTTGCTCACACTGTCTTCAGGATTGGAACCTGCAAACTCATCCATTCCACCTTAATCATGGCACTTGGAGATTGTTCTTTTTGACCAGAGCCAGAAGTTATTCCCCTTTCAGTCCATCAGTAATTGTGCATCAAATTAAACCCCTCCAATCCTTTTTACCAGTACCTTTGGCCTGTCAGAGCAGCATCATTTCTTCATGCTGTTCCACCCTTAAAATCCTGATTTTTGGAGCCAAATGGCCCTTCAATTCAGCACCTGGACCGAAACATTTGTGAGATACCAACTGATCAGGATTTTTTACTGGCAAGATTATTTTCTCTTCCAAGAGTCCACGAGAACCAGCAGCACATTTTCATCGGACCCCTAACATAATCTCTGGTTACCATGGAGATTTCCTTGGGGAATTTTCTATTGAGAAAATAAAAACAGTTTTTTAAGAAAACTACAGTAAATTGCTCAAGCAGGAATAAGAACGTGAATTTCAATAGCAGTAATTTGCAGCCACTCTGTTGTTTGCCAGCACTTAACTGAAGTCCTAAAAAGGGTTTTTATTCAGATTGGCATTGTGTTGGTAACTGGTGGGCATTTCCAACAGGAAAACTGCCTGGCACACGTGAGCACCACGGGGGCTCACAGACATCCCACCAAGAGGCCCTGGCTGGAGTTTTTAGAACGTGTTCACTGGGAGCACACAACCTCTCTTTAGAGGAGGTGAAAGGGGCAGCCAAAAACGGGGAGATGGAAATAGCCAAAGCCAGAAGCAAACCCTCAAATTTATGGGGTTGCTGTGCTGGAGGGCTGTAATGCCTTTCCCCACTTGGTATATTTATGATTTGCATTGCACTCATAATCTTCTTTGGTGACTGGCACAGGGGTGCCCAGAGAAGCTGCGGATCCCTGCAGGTGTCCCAAGGCCAGGTTGGAGGGAGCTTGTTCCAGTGAAAAGCATCCCTTGCCCATGGGGGTGAATCCATAGGAGAGGGGCTGAGGGAGCAGCAGCTGACTCAACACCTGTGAATTTCCTCCCCGAGAGTTTATAAACGCATGAGCAAACCCACATTCGTGCTTATTCTCTGAATAACAACATTGGCAGCATTAGGAGAAAGTAATGCGAGAAATGCTAGTCACTTCCAAAAATGTCAAAGGTTTATCAAAAATACAACAGAAGACTGAATGCAGAAAATATTACAGCACCAGGAGCAAAGGATCTTTCCCACCATGTGCTCATCCACACGAGGGATGTTTCACCTTTTAACTCTTTAGTCCCTCCCAAAGTTCTGCCCCCATCGACTCCTTCTTCACTCTCCAGGGGTGGAATTCATTTCCTTACACCTTGATTGGAGGTCGGGTGCTGCCATAATACAAGCCTCCCAAATGTCCCGACTACCCAGGCCACCCCCTGATAGCCATGCAAGGTGGGGGGGGGAACATGAGTGTAAAACTTCTCCTAACATTTGCCTTTTAATTGTGGGAGTTCAACCATCTCATTACTCATCTGTCACAGTAACAAACACTGCCCTGTGGGCTCCAGAAGAGCCTGTGGAACAGACAATATCCCAAACAAACTGGAGCACTGGGAGTGGGCAATTGAAGGAGATCAGTTCCCCAGCACCAGTTCAGTCCAATTCTCAGCCGTGCTCCCAGGCAAGAATGCTCCTGCAGGGAGCAGGTGCCAGAGCAGGGACTATTCCCTGTTCTCTTCTTTCCCTCAAGACTCCCCTTGTACCTGGAGGGGAAAAACCACGGGCTGCAACAGGGATGTGACTTCAAACAAGCTGAGCTGCAGGCACTGGGCAGATTTGAAATGGTGTGAATAATAAAAACCAAGATGAAATAAACCCTTCACAATTCACCACAGGCCCCCAAAGCTTTACCTGCATCTCAGTGAATTAAAAAAAAGCTGAGTCAGAGTGGTTGTGTGTCCTCCTGCCTCCTATGAATGACCTTTCATGGGGGAATTTGTAAGCAAAAAGCTTCAAGGGGAAAGCAATCCCCACCCCCAGTTATCCCAAACTCTGCAGCTACATGAATGCAATGAGCAGGTGGATTTAGGACAGCAAACACAGAGGAGTTTGCCTCATTCCAAGGTATGACAGATGTGCCATCAGCTTCTGCTCCAGGGTGGCCCCAACAGATGGCAAGGGAAAGGGACAGGAGCGAGGTGTGCCTGGCAGACAGAGTTTGTCCCACCTCAGCCTTTCCCAGCCACAGGACTTTAGGATTTCCCAAGCTGGAAGCTGACTCTCAACCCACTGCAGAAAAGCCAGTGATTTTAGGTGATTCCAGAGAACCGATGATTTTAGGACACTAATTTGTTTAATAATTTTTAAAAACATTTTTGTTTCTGGCTCTCCTACACTGCCAGACTGACTGCAGGTGTTCTCCTGGAGCTCCTCTGCTCCAAGAACCCAGGAGCCAACACTGCCCAGACCTGCCCAGCTGCCCCATCCTGCCCCAGCATGCAGGGATACCGAGGAATTTTGCAGTGAATCGTGGCATTCACATTCCCTGGAAAAATCCCTTCTCCCAGGATTTTTCTCCTGGGAAGCTGAGAAGCCTCAGAGAAAAAGGAAAACAATTCTTATCTCATTTGCTTCTGCTGTGTTGTGCTCATGTGTGGAATGTGTTTGGAGATTGTTCACCCACAGGTGATTGTTCCATTGGTTTCATGTGAATTGTTTTGACTCTCTGGCCAATCAGTGCCAAGCTGTCGGGGCTCTGGAGAGAGTCACGAAGTTTTCACTATTATCTTTTTAGCCTTCTGTAAGTATCCTTTCTGTATTCTTTAGTATAGTTTAGTATTCTTTAATATAATATAGTATTATAAAGTAATAAATTAGCCTTCTGATAACGCGGAGTCAGATGCATCATTCCTGCCTTCCTTCATCTGGGGGCAACACAAATACAACAGCGGATACTGAGGAGTTCTGCAGTGGATACTTAGGAATTCTGCAGCAGTTCTGTGCCTGCAGGAGGCACCACAGCCAGGAGAGAGCCACTAACCCTCACAAACACCATTGTATGGGAACCACGGCATCTGAGAAAGACAAAGACCCAACCACCTCCTGCAATCTGTCTTTCCAGCCCATCCCAGCAGCTTCCCAGGACTTTATGGATCCCTGATCTGGGCCCTGATGCTCCTTGTTGGCCATGCTGCCACACGTCAAGGATCAATTAATGATGCACAGCAGCCCTCACAGGCACCCACCGTTGAAAAAACTCTGCTCTGGCCCCTAAAAATGTTTACAAAATGAGTGTTTTCTGCATGACAGGTGACTGGCAGCTGACCTTTTCCATCAATAACTCAATTCCCATGGAAAGAGCAGAGTGCCCTATGGGGTGTGACAGAAGCCCAGTATTGTATTTGCTGGGAATGTCCCGATGAAGGCAGGAAGGATGAATCTGACTCCATGTTCTCAGAAGGCTAATTTATTATTATATTATATTATATTATATTATATTATATTATATTATATTATATTATATTATAGAATATTAAACTGTACTATACTAAAGAATAGAGAAAGGATACTTACAGAAGGCTAAAAAGATAATAATGAAAACTCGTGACTCTCTCCAGAGTCCTGACACAGCTTGGCCCCAGTTGGCCAATGAGTCAAAACAACTCACACCAGAATCCAATGGAACAACCACCTGTGGGTGAACAATCTCCAAACACATTCCACACGTGAGCACAACACAGGAGAAGCAAATGAGATAAAATTGTTTTACTTTATCTCTGAGGCTTCTCAGTTTCCCAGGAGAAAAATCCTGGGAGAAGGGATTTTTCCAGAGGATGTGAATGCTACAGCCCAGTGATAACCCTCTGCATCCAGAGGTGGCCACAGGGATGGGCAGGATGTGGCACTGCAGAGCAGGACTCTGTGTGGAGTATGCTTGGCAGCGCTTGGGATTGAAGTTTAAGGAAAAATTGGGATTTCTGCCTGAAGCAGAGCACGTGCAGCAGGAACCCTTCTCCCAGCAGCAGCTGCCTGCAGACATCTTCCTGCTGCTCTCAGCCCCAAGCCCAGCACCTGGCTTGGGACACTCCAGCACCCTAAGAAAGCGTGGCTTTCTCAGGTCCTGCTGCTCGTTCCTCATTTTCTGTCCTCTTCCAAAGTGCCAGGGGAATGGGCCTGAGGGGAGCAGTGGCCAGGCCTCCTGTCAACCCTTCAAGGGTCCTTTGGAGATTTTGCATGAGGAAGAGCTGCAGGAAAACAGACAGAAAAAGAGAAAAATGGGATTCTTTCAGCTGAAAAAAGCATCTTATTGTCATGGCATGAAAGCCAGTGCTGAACTGTTACTTAACATTCCTCAAGCATCCCAGCTTCCGTGTTTTGAAGTGCTGCTGGGAAGAAGAGACTGATGGCAGTGCTCTTTTCCCAGCAGACATCCAGGAGCAGCGGGGGAAGCCCCAGCAGCTGCTGATCAGCAGAGCCTTTTCCCCTCTGTTTTCTGCGGTTACCTTCTCCTTCCCAGCAGGGCCCTGGCCTGGAGAGGGGCTCGGATGAGCATGCTGGCTGCAGAGCACAAAGCCCACGGGATGCAGCTGAGCCCATCTGATGCAGCTGCTGAGTTACACAACTGCAGTGTCACAGCCAGTCCAGGGAATGAACAGCCCTTCCCATGTGGCCAGGGCTGCTCCCTGAGCCCAGGGAAAACGGGAGCAGTGGATTGGAAGTTGTCCTGATTCCTTCTGAAGCTCCAGCCTGAACAAGTTCTCGCCTTCCCAGAAGTCTACTCAACACCTTGTGCGAATTCATTCAAATTGACGCCCCCCCAGAGGAGATGACCTTGTGTAAAAACAGGCATTTCCCCCCGCTCCATCTCTGACTGCCAGGGAGGATTTAAAAAGGAATAAAGAATAAAATTCCCAGCAGCTTTGTGAGCAGTGTTTGATGTTGGGTTGTGTAAATCACAGCCCAGACTGAGCTGCACGTATGGGAATAGGAAGGAAGGGCTTGATGAGCAGCTCAGTGGAGCTCAGATCCAACTGCACAGCCAGCTGAGAGTTTAATTACCCAGATGAGAGAAACACTGATCCCTCAGTGCCTGGCACCGTTTCCATGCATGTTTGACAGTCTGAAATCAGGGCTGTTTTAGGCTGGAAGGGACATGGGG
This sequence comes from Motacilla alba alba, assembly GCF_015832195.1. NCBI lineage: Eukaryota > Metazoa > Chordata > Aves > Passeriformes > Motacillidae > Motacilla > Motacilla alba. Next base: position 108,614,136 of record NC_052018.1, read on the forward strand.
CATCCACAAGCAGCTGGGAGGCATCGGGAACATCGCAGGAAGTGGTGCCCTCTGCAACCCTCACAAAGGTTTCCATTTTGGTTCCTCAGGAAGGATGGAGAGCTGGACAAGTCACCTGCCCAGACGTAAGTGCTGAAAGCACAGGAAGATGGAACTAGGTGGATTTTGGGGTCCCTTTCAACCCAAACCATGCCACGATTCTACGGACATCTCCACCAATGAGGAGCAGTTCAAGTACAAAGGACACCAGACTCAGGGGGCAGGAATTGCTTTCAAAAGGAAAGGAGTGTAGTTGTTAATTTCCAAACATCACACTTAGACATCTGAGGAACAAAAATGTAGGGCACCCAAGGATTTCCCGTGATTTTGAAAGCAGCAGTAGTGTAACACACCCCGGGGCTGGAACATGAGCAATCCGAAACGTATTCCCAGAAGGAGCTCCCAGATTGCTCTGATGAACAGGAGGCTGTTTACTGCAGGCTTTCTGAGCTTTTGACATGAGTCATCTGGCAGAACCGAAGCCAAATGAGGGAACCAATAAGTGAAAATACATAGGCATCATTAGCAAAAAACAAGGAAAAAGGAAGATGGTCTGCTTTCATGCACTTTGGGGAGCTGGCAGACTTTTTAAAGGGATTGAAATACATGGCTCTCCTTTACTTCCCAAGATCATGGCACCTGCTTCCAGGGGTAACAGGAGCAGCCCACCCCAAGGCTTGCTCTGGAGTCAGCAGAAGAGAAGCCCACTCAGGCACCTCCACTGGTTATAGAGAGCAGGTGGGAAAAGTTTAACATCTAAAATTAGATGGGAGCATGGATGATCTTCAAATTTGAAGTTTAAATTACATTTTGAGTGCCCGGGTTTAGATGTTCTGATTCAAGAGAAAGCCTCAAATCCATACAATTCATTATTGATGAGCCTGAGAAGATAGCCTGACACATGCTGAATGTCCAGGTGCTTTTCAGCTCCCTTCCCATGCCGTGGAGTCCCAAGCTCTCTGCCCAGACACCTGGAAGCAAAGGTTTGAGTCAGGAGAAGAAGGGAAAAAAACCCCCAAACCTCACTAAGCATCTTAAGGACAGCTCATGTAGTGCCTGGACCTCTGGACTCAGGAGCTGTCATCTGCTGCAGAGGGTGATGTCAGGGTGAGGGCACCTGCCCCAGCCCTGCTGCCAGCCCAGAATGAACAGCATTGTCATAATTCACCCTTTGGCACATCCTGGGCAATTCTCCACAGGCTCCAGGTTCTGCTTCACTGCAAAGAGGGAGACCCATTCCTGGGGCTCTGTCCAAGGGTCCTCTCTGAGTGACATCTGCTCCTGCTGGGCTGAGGTCACCCTTGTCACGGGATGTGTGTTGCTGCCTTTGTTCTGGTCTTCTCTCTTCGCTGCCTCTGTTTCTGAGAGGTTTCATTAGTTATGCACAAAGAAAAGAGAGGGAAAAAACACTGAAAGTAATAAAAATATCTTTGCGGGAGATTTAAGAAATGATAAATTTTAACATTTCTATAAAAATGGCAGCTCAGGCTCCCAGCGCATGCAGCAATAAAGCAGACAAAATATTCCATGAGATGCTTCCTGTGATTGTCCCAGGTTTGGCTGGGGTATAGTTTTCCCTTTATTAGCTGGTACAGTGCTGTGCTTTGGATGCAGGGTGGGATGATGCTGGGTGGCCAGGCAGCTGCAGCTGGCCATCCCTTCCCCTCTCTCCCCCATTTCTCAGAGGAGCAGGGTGCAGGAGGCTCGGGGAACACCAGGGATCAACAGCTCCTTAAGTGGTTGTGGATGCTCTGCTGGGACACTTCACCAGCCTGGCCAGTCTCTGTGATCTACTGCATCTCTCAGCTGCTTCCACCACAGCCACCCCAAGTCCAGCACAGCCAGAAATCATTTCAGGGCCAGCAGACATCTTCAGGGGGGCACCCCGAATCAAACTGGCACCGTGGAGTCAAACTGGCTTCTGCAGAGCTAACGAAGGTTGTGGATTTTAGAGTTTCAGAGCTACAGAAGGGACCTGCAAGTTGGTAAGACCTTTGATACAGAGTCTTAATTCTGCTTCAGCTCAGCCCAACCCCAGGGTCTGTGCATTTGGTTCTTATTTAAACACAGCAGCCACCTTGGGAAAGGTCAGGATTGACACTGGGCTCACAGCTCCCCTGCCAAATTTAAGCCTGACAGGACTCAAGAGCACACAACAGACACAAAGCCCTGGGAAGTGGATGCTGCTGGTGGGAAGCCTGGTGGCACTGGGAGAGGGGTCTTTGCAGAGACAAAGGTGTCACATCACCTCCACCATCCGTTTGTCTGTTGCAAAAACTCTCAGAATTAAAAAACAAACAAAACAAAACCCAGCCCAACAAGAATTCTCTAGGAATTGGATGCAGTTTCTTTCCCCAGTCTGAAATTCTCATGTGCAGGCCCCTTTGCAGGGGCTTGGTTTCCTGAAAACAAAAATTGTACAGACAGAAACCACCAGCAACTGCTGGATGTGTATCAGCAACACATTTAACAACTTAAATTGGGTAGTAAAGGTGGAAAGGTAATACCTGGCCTTGTCTGCACAGAAACACTCTCATTTCACCCTTAAAAAAGTCAAAAGCACATTGGAGAGAAACAAGAGGGGGGGTTAAGTGTTCTCCTGTAATGGTCCTATAGTGTGTTTGCTTAGATTGCTGGATTAACAAGGGAACTGGATTTCATTACATGCATGAGAAAATGAATACAAAATTAAATTAATGCCATTATTTATATTACTGCAACAGAGCAAAATGCAGAAGGAGCAGTGTTTTTAAGCGGTGAAAGGGCAATGTATTCCTTCTTCAAATACAGAAAATTATAGTTAGGAAACCACTTAAATTGGAAAAGACATCTAAGACCATAGAGTCCAACTGTTAACTCAGCAATGAAGTTAAAAATAAATCATCTTAGTTCCCCTTTGAAATTCACATCAGCCTCGAGAAGGAACAAGCACATTTATTTCCTGCCTGCAGCCTGTGGCACCTTAGACATCTGAGTTTGCAGAGATTGTCCTGGGACTCCGAAATGTTATGTAAACCAGGAAATAAGCCAGTTGGGTTCTAGACAGCCATAAACTAACCCCACGAGCATCCCCCAGCTTTATGTGATGGGATTTGGATGAGGCACATCCCTGATGAAAAGAGGGAAGAGGTCTGACTGGATGACGTGGCGGCACAGCGTCATTCCCAGCGGCGACGCGCGCAGATGTAGCAGCTGTCAGATAATCTCCCTGATTAATGCCCAAGAGCCCTTGCATTCAGCTCTGCTGCTCCTACAAGACGCAACAGCCACGAACCGAATCAGCAGGACCGCTCCAGAGCACAAGAGATGCAGTTCTGTCCTCTTCCCATCTCTTCTAGAGGCAAAAGACACCCAGGTTTTGCTGCAGTTTGACCTCCAGCTTGCATGGTTACTTTGAAAAGAGAAGTGTGCAAAACTGCTGCCATTTATTTCTAAAATCCACTTGGTATGTGTGTGCTTTGACTTCCAAAGGATTAAGCAAACGATGTTGTGAGAAACAGCTACTCACTTTTCATAGTTTAGGAAGGTTTAGTAAACCTTATCAAAAATACAACAGAAGACTGAATAAAGAATAAAGGTTACGGCGCTGGGAGCAAAAGACTTTCCCTGCCATGTGCTCAGCCCCCTCACAATGGAGGTTTTCCTTTTTTAACCCTTTAACCCATCCCAAAGTTCTGTCCATTAACCCCTTCTTTGCTGTCCAGTGATGATCTCTTCCTCAAATCCTGACTGGAGGCCAGATGTCACCAGTGACAAGCCAGCCCTCCCAGATATCCCAACCCCAGCTGTCCCATGATAACCACGCGAGGGGGTACAACATAACTATAAATCTATACAACTTTTCTTAACCTATATGCATGATATTTATCCGTTAATTGTCAGAGTCAATCATTGCATTACTCATCTATCACAATGTGTGTGACTTTGGGCTCCCAGAGCTGTGCAAACCCAACTGAGGATGCTCAACTAAATCAGCAGGTGGCCACAGCTCGGCTTCGGCTGGAAGCATCTCCTCATCATCTCCTTGGCCATAGTAATGCCCCAGAACTGAGCCTGAAGCTCATGGGGAGCCCGGAGCCAGCTCTAGGAGCAGCCCAGCTGGCCCCCAGCCGTGTCCCCCAGCAGCAGCCAGGTTCTGGGATACCTTGGGTGTCCCAACCCAGCTGCATGCTGCGGGCTCGGCCGAGTGAGCAGTGGCTCGGGATGCACGGAGGGAGCTCACTGTCAGAGGAGCCTGCTGGGAATCAGGACTGGCTTTCTCCAGTGGCTTTATAGGGATGGCTGTGAGATGGGCTGAAAAGCCCTCTGGGACTCTGGGAGCTTTGCTACAGCAGCAGCAGTGCTTCAGCCTTCATTTTTCCCTCGGCGTTCTCTTTTCAGCACGTAGCGCATTTATTCATGGCAAAATTAAATCGGTTTCAGTTAAAAATCGATTTTTATGTCAAGGAGTTTTCGGGTTCCCAAGAGGTTTTTGGGACAGCAGTGGCCAGCAGTGGCCAGCCCAACAACATCTGCTCTAAGATGTTCCATCAATAGCACACACACAGGGCTGAAACACAGATGTGTGGATTGAATCATTCAATAACTTCCATAAAGAACAAAGGCAGCCAACTCACACTGGAGCAACAATCAGGCCTTCAGTGAAAGCCCCCCTAAACAGTTCTGTAACTCAGGAACATTCTATTTTTTCCCCACTTTTTAATTTTGTAGTTGCCTTGTTTTCTGCCATTTATCATAGGTTTTCACTTTCTGATTCCCTGAGCCTTCCACAGAAAGAATGCTTGATCACTTCTTCTAAAAACCACCGATAAGAAAATTAAATCCCTTTGGCATCACTGCACAGAGTAGTTGCATAACAAACCGAGTATATATAGAAATTGCTTTCCAAGTATTTACATAAGAGCTCGGAATAACACAGATGTAAAAAAAAAAAAACTCCAACTCAATTTACAAACCAGCCCTGCAGTGCTTTTGTGTCTGATAAAGTGGAGCGAGCGAATCAGCTTACCAGTGGTACACAGGGAATATTAGTCTGGTGCTATTTACATAACTGGGAAAGAAAGATTAAAATGGGGCAGACAAGTGTGTATAAAGGGTGATTTCCTTATCTTGGAGAAGATCCTCTGTCTGGCCAGAGATTGGCATAGAAGTTGATACTTTAAAATACTTCAAGCTGTCCAAAATCTCCTCTGGTCTTTTTGTGCAAGCTGATGCCCATTCTGAGATCAGAACTCCACAGACACCTCTGCAAACTCTTCTCAACAGTCTCAGTCACAACACCCAACAAGAAAATCCAGGCTTGTTCTACCAACCTCTCTAAAGACTGAGCAGCACAATCATTTGTCTCCAAAATGTGCCCATAATTTAAGTTCCGGGACTTGGAGCATGCTGGGCACCAAGCACACCAGTCCAACCAAATGTGAAATCATCTTATGAATAAAATGGCTCCTCTTGAGGACCTTTAGATTTTGAGCTCGGCCTAAAGGTCCTGTGCACACTCCCAAAGGAGATCAGCACTCACTGGTGTTGGTTTTAACTGAGCTGCACCTTGGGCTTGTTATGTTGATGTCACCCAAACATCAACTCTCTAAAACCCAGCTTTCCTTCTTCTCCCTCTGCAGCAGCTGGGTCCAAATAGAATAGAATAGAATTTAGAATTTAATAGAATCTAATTTATTTCCTTCTGGACAGTGATGGAACAAACAGGCCCACGGAGATCAGTTCAGCCCTCTATTACTGTACATGCATTAAACATTAGGGCTGCTACACTCCTCCTGGTAAAGAGATGAAAAATGCACAGAACATTCCCAATTTGAATTCCGTAGTTATCCATAATGCTCTCAAAGGTGTCTATTCTTTTCAGATGTCACCATGTCACTTTCCTGAGAAAGCTCATAAACCTCTCCCTCTTCCCTTTCTTACTGGCTGCCTCTCACTGGGTACAAATTCCTCAGAAAACAGACAGATCCCACCACTCCCAGCCTCCCCCAAATGGGGAGAATCAAAAATCATCCCTGGGCAGAGCCAGCCTAAGCTGAGCCCTACATGGACATTCATGGAGAGAGCAGAAAGATTTGCTAGAGCCTCTGGATCCAGATCCCATCCCAGAGCTGCTGCCCCAGGTCCCTGCTTTCTCCATGAAAATCAGTATTTTCCAATGTCATCCAAATGGATACACCTAACTCCCAAAAGGCATTCTCTGGACCCACTTCCCAGAATAATGCTGGGAACTGCAAAGCTGCTGCAGACCATTGATGGAGATGTGACATTTTCTGCATCACAGCCAGGAGCAAAAAGAAATCCCCTGTGGCGCTGTGTTTGCGGGTCCCAGGACGAGGGAAGAGATGAGAATCTTGACTCCATGTTTCAGAAGGCTGATTTATTATTTTATGATATTATATTTAAAATGCTATAGTAAAACTATACTAAAAGAATAGAGAAAGGATACTTGAGAAAGGTAGGCAATAATGAATAATAAAAACTCGTGGCAGATGAGGGAGTCCTGACACAGCTGGCTGGGATTGGTCATTGGGTAAAAACTATTCACAGGAGACCAACCAAAGATGCACCTGCCACATTCCACAGCAGCAGATAATTGTTGGTGACATTTCTTTTCTGAGGCTCCTCAGCTTCTCAGGAGAAAAATATGACAGTGACAATCCCTGATCTACCCCTCTCTTGGGGATTCTCCCCCATCAACAATGGCACTACTCCCACCCATGCTGCCCTGAATTTGTCTCTCCTAATGTTACATGTTCAGCCAATTTCCTCACATTCCCATGAAACAGCTCAGATTTTTCCCCATTTCTACTCAAGGGCCTCACTGCTGAGCCCCACCTCTTTCCCTGGACACGTGGAATCCTTGTATCCACTAGGGATTTGCCCACCTTTGTGCCTGTGGCACAGGTAGGAGGGAACAGCTCAAATTGCCCTCAAATTGCCAGCAACAGAGTGACAGAAACCCTCACCTCCCACCTGCACAGGGCTCAGCTCCCACTGAGGAAGGAAATTCCACACTGGTCCTCGGATTTATCTTGCTTCTAAGCTCTTGTAGCAGCAGATAAACCATCCACTAATAGAACACAAGTTCCAAGCACAGACAAGCATTTATCTTCTTTCAAACGCAGCATTTCATTGACTGATGGTATCTACAGAAGTGGAACGGACACTAACACTTTAAATCCGTCATGAAGAAGGATATTTTTCATAAAAGCAGGTGAGAAGGCAGCTTCACCAAAGATACCATGCAGAACAGAGTCAGGACATAAAAAATATGCTCCCTAAAAACCCAAGGGTAGCCTGCAGCCTGTGAACTCACTAATTTCCAGACCCCAACACAGCAGCTGCTGTTGCTCAGTTGGTGGGAGACGGGGACAGTTTAAGTTGTGCCACACAGGTTCCAGAGCATAAAATCTGTTTACTCCTTACTCAGTGATGGAGTCAGCCTTCTCTTAAACAAGCAATTCCATGTACAAATCCGGTTTGAAAGAGCTGTCCCAGAATAAATGCACTCTAAATCCCGATGTCTTTCCATTGCCCACCCCGTGGACCCTCCTCTGCCAGTTGAGCTGATCACCTTTCCACTACACAAATCCACATTCTGTGTTCCCTCTTGCACATGAAAACCCAAATCTTGATTTTTGCAAGATCTGAAAGCGTGCCATTCTCCCAAAGCCCCTCAGATATCAGGCTGCTGCAGGGTTAAACCTCTGGGTGCCATTTCTCCAGAGGGCTGTTTCCCCAGTGGGATGTCCCTCTTCTCCTCTCTGCTGCCAGAAGCCTTTCCAGCAGGAGTGTTTCTCTTCCCCCCAAGCCTGGTGATAAATCCAGGCACGAGCCAGGAGGGCACTGGGGTTTCATAACTTAAACATGAGAACCCACGGCTCTGCAGGAGCGAGGCAAATGGACATAAACCAAATGGGCAGGAACATCTCAGCACCTGTTAGAGCACGAGCTCAGAGAGGACAGAGGCTACTGGGGGTCAGATAGCAGGGCACAAAGCACTGCGAGAACCCCAGGACGGTTTGGGTGGGAAGGGACCTTAAAACTCATCCAGTGCCACCCCTGCCACGGGCAAGGACACTTTCTATTGTATTTGTGGGGTGCCCAGATGAAGGAGGGAATGATGAATGTGACTCCATGTTCTCAGAAGGCTAATTTATTATTTTATGATGCTATATTATATTAAAGAATACTAAACTATACTAAAGAGTACAGAAAGGATACTTACTGAAGGCTCAAAAGATAATGAAAACTTTCCAGAGCCCCAACACAGCTTGGCCAATGAGTCAAACAATTCACATGAAACCAATGAAACAATCACCTGTGGGTAAACAATCTCCAAACACATTCCACACGTGAGCACAACACAGGAGAAGCAAATGAGGTCAGAATTTGTTTCCTTTTTTCTCTGAGGCTTCTCAGCTTCCCAGGAGAAAAATCCTGGGCAAAGGGATTTTTCAGAGAATGTGACTGTGACACACCTTCCACTATCCCAGGGTGCTCCAAGCTCCCTTCAGCCTGGCCTTGGACACTTCCAAGGATCCAGGGGCAGCCACAGCTGCTCTGGGCATCCTGTGCCAGGGTCTCCCCATCTTCACAGAGAAGAATTCCTTCTTACTTCAGTTCAGCAACGTAAAGCCTGAGTGAGGGAAAACTGCTGCTGTAGATCCATGGAAAACTGAGCCCCACTGTTGAGCTTGGCTTCCTCATTTTGGAAGTGTGCAAAAGATTAATGCTGGAATTGTTCAAAGAACACTTCAGGTTCATGCTAGGTGTAACAGAGGCATGAGTCTGGACAAGGGCTCCTGGAGAGCCTGACATCTCTGGCACAAAGCTTCTGCTTCACAGGTGCCTCACACATTCCAAGGGAAAGGAGGGCAGAAATCTGTGTCCATTATCACTCCTGAAGTAATGCTTCAGCCATGGAACCATTCACTGCCCAGAAGTCACGTGAGCAGGTATGTTTTGTTTTACTTGTTATGGAATAAAAACCTCCTGTTTGCCCTTTTCAAGATGGGCTTGTAATGGGAGGGCAGAGGGGGAGAAATGGGGTGGGAACATGGCTGTGGAAGGAGAAAAATCCATGAAACCCCCAAGTCTCACCAGTGTTCCAAAGGGGGAATAGTTTTACTCCTGGAAGTGCTGCGTTCAGGGTGTCAGTCCAGATCACTCCTCACAGAAGTTTCAGGGTTTGAAAAGGCAAAAAAATTCCAAATCCTGTTCCTACAAACAACCACCTCACAATAATCAACCTGGCTTGAAAATCCAAAAGTCTGGTTCATTAATTCAGAGTAACAATGGCTCTTTCCCTGCAAGACCCTGTGCCTTGCAGCCCTGCTGCTTTCTGGAGAGCTGCTGAAGCTCTCTGTGCAGACACAGACAAGATGCTCACCTGAGCCCCTGCTGACAGCCTCACTTTTGGCCTTATTAAGAGAGATAATACCAGCAACTGACACAGCACGCAGCAAAGCTGGCCAAAAAAAAAAGAGGCAAGGTTCCATGTTCAAAAAAGGAAGGAATTCCTGGAAAATGCAGTGCTCAGAGAATGAAACAAAAACAAACAAACAAACCTCTCCCCACACGCACAAAATACAAGCAACCCAAAAAAACCTAACCAAAATATACACAAGAAAACAATCTTGGCACCACTGAAAACTCCATAATTCAATAAAATGAAAGTAAAAAGCAGAGATAGGGAGTAGGACAGAGGGAAACGCCAAAATAAAGTGTGAAAAGTAGTGGGGCACAGAGCAGCAGGAGGGATTGGAAGAGGGAAAAACAGAAATGGGATTTACAATGTGATGGGGTGTAAGTCAGCAGAAGCACTCGGAGATGAGAGGGCAGGGGAGGGGAGGCACATGTTATTAGAGGTGCAGGTGGGGCAGAAAAAGGCTGCTCCAGCCACAGCTGGACAGGCCACATCTGGACAGGTCAGTGATGCCCAGCCCAGAGCAGTGACACAGCTCTGCTGGGGCCTGCCAGCACATGGAAGTGTTCAAACACAGACTCTGTATGGTACTGATGTCTACAACTTTGTCCTCTAGGGCCTGCTTTCAGTGTATGTAACTTCTAATATTGTCTCCCCTTATTTTTTGGGAGAAAAGCATCCTTCCTTGGATAAGAAGTTGACCAGGCTGTGGTCAACAGGGGTTTTTGTTTTCAACTATTCTCACAATACTCCTATATTTAACGGAATTACTGGAGAATTCATCAAGGATGATGGCTGGAGACCTCTCTCTCACTCAAGGTCTGCTGCCCTGGCACAGTAATGTCCTTGAGCAGCACTGGGATGGGCTGTGGGAGCCTTGGACAGGTCCTTGTGCTGAAAGCAAAGTCACTGCCTAGTTCCCCCAGTTCTCCTGTCACTGGTGCCAGCTGCAGAGCCCTGCACTGCTCCCAGGACCTCTCCTTTAACTGATGGACACCTGCAGGACTGTTGAAGGGAATCCACCCCAGGATGGTGCTCGTCTTCCACACAAACTCCGTCTCAAGTCAGTAATACTAAAACTCTCCAAATACATTTATTTATCACCAATGAAAATACTGTACAATAGCCCAAGAAAGGGGTGTAAAAAGGCAAGGTATTAAGTCTGGCTTTCATCAATGTCCTTGTCAGGATCCACGGCTGCAGCTTCGCTCTCCTGCTGCTGTTTCTTCCAGAGCTTTGCCATAGCCAGGAGTTTGAGGTTGGGCTGATTGGCAGTGTCTTCTGGGAAAATGTAATCATAGTACTCCTCCCATCCAGCATCAGACTAGAGAGAAAAAAATACCACAAAGCGAGTTTAATTTGCATGTTAACATTGGCTATTAGCAGGTGCTTCTAACAAGAAAGAGAAATTAGAGAAATAATATAAAATTAAAGCCCATGTTTGCTATCCCCTGCCCAGCACCTGCTTACATAAAGCTCAAAGCCACCGAGGGCTCACAGCCACTACTGCCATCATTTTTCCTTACCCCATCTTCGGCCTGCAGCTTCCTCCTCTTCTTTATTTTCTCAGGCATCAGTTTATCTATCCTCTCCTTCGTGGCATCAGTGCCAAACTCGTCCTCGAAGCTCCTCCAGGACTCGAGCAGCATGACCCTCTCCTCCTTCTCCTCGCAGCTGCGCATGGCCTTGTTGGCCTCCTCGTAGATCTGCCGGCAGCGCTGCAGCCGCTCCTCGTGCCCCGCCGACAGCTCGAACTGCGCCAGGCTGATCCACACCTGCGGGCACAGCACACAAACCCCAGCTCCAGCCTCTGCTCCACAGGTTAGAAACAACAAAGCAGCAAAAGAAAATGAAGATCAACGGCAGCAGGTGCCCAAAAAATCTTTTTTTTTCATAAGAGGGAGATTCGCCCCACTTCAGCAGGACACAACATCACGTAAGGCATGTGGATCAGTTTCTTGTGGCTGTTTCAAAACATGAGAAATCTGTGTGAATTCTGTCAATGACAGCACCAAGCGACACTGGAAAATCCCAGTTTTCCTTGCAATGTTTTAGCAACCAAGATCCCAAAGCTGCTCAGCAAAGAGGGCTGCTTGGAAAAGCTCCTTTCACCCGAGATAGGCCTGTTGTTGTATGGAACTCAGGAACTTCCCTCCCCCTTTCAGAGCACAGGCATGGGCCTGAACCTGGGCTGATCTGAGCCAAGGCAGCTCAGGCTTTCCCTGCCCACGGGCCAAGTTCAGGGCTGGCTCTGTGTCCTGGGTGCCCACACACACCTTGACGTGCTGCGTGCGCTGCAGCAACCGCCGGTAAAGGTTCCTGGTCTTCTCATACTCCTCTTGCTCAATCTCAAAGTCAATGTAGGATTTCCAAAGCACCTGTAACAGAGAAGCCTCTCATCATGTCCATTCCTTAGAACACTGGGAGGGGAAAAGAACAGATAAAGGTAAAATTTCCCTAAGAAAATGTCACCGTCGTATTTTCTGAAAAATCCCTTCGCCAGGATTTCTTCTCCTGGGAAGCTGGGAAGCCTCAAAGAAAAATGAAAACAATAATTATTTGATTAGCTTCTCCTGTGTTTTGCTGCTTTGGAATGTGATCTGGACATTGTTTACCAACTGGTCATTGTTTCTTTGGTTTCATGTGAATTGTTTTAACTTAATGACCAATCACGGTCAGGCTGTGTCGGACTCTGGAGAGTCAAGAGATTCATTATTTTTTAGCCTTCTGTAAGTATCCTTTCTCTATTCTTTAGTATAGCATTTTATAATATAATATAATATAATATAATATAATATAATATAATATAATATAATATAATATAATATAATATAATATAATTAATATCATATCATATCATATCATATCATATCATATCATAATAAATGAGCCTTCTAAGAACATGGAGTCAGATTCAATCCTTCCTCCCAACGATGAGGAACTCTGAAAATACCACAAGAAAAGGTTCAGGGATCAGGGTGTTTGGCAGCACAGGCTGGGATTAGGGCTGAGCAGCACCAAACTTGGTGCTCATCAACCACTCTGCTTTCCCTTCATCTTTCATCTGGTGGATTACTGACATGTTCATCAGCCACACTGTGCAATAAATACCCTTAAATCAATCCCCTCCCCGCTCACCTCTGGCATGTCCAGCCGGGGCTGGCCGATAGCCAGCTCGTAGATGGCCCGGGCACGGTCGATGTCCCCAAGGATGGTCTCCAGCTCAGCAAATTTAATCCAGGACGTGCAGTTTTCTGGTGCGAACTCCAGGAATTTTTCATACAACTTTCGGCAACGGTCAAATTCACGCAGCTGTAACTCCAGCTCTATGTAACCTTTAAACAGTTTGTTTTTTGGACATTTACCTATGGATGTCCCCTGTTGTGCATGAAAAAAAAACCCAAAAAACCAAACCCTTAGTGACCTTGCAGGAAAATAAAACCCCCCACTCGATTTTTTAAGTGTTTGAACTACAACTTGGTTTTTTGCACTGTTTATTCAGCTCGTTCAGGGGCAGTAGTAAATTCAACCAGTGTCTGCAGAACAAATGTGCATCCATGAACAGCAAGAGCCTGGGAAGCAGAAGACATCTGTCACTTGTCATTCTTTTACAGAATGTGGGCTCCCCATGGAGTGTGAGAGGAACCTACCCTGGTTTATCAGCTGAGCACCTGAAGGAAGCACAGTACCAGTCTGTGCCAGCCTGCCAGGTGAGCAGTTCCCAATCATCTCATGAAACAAATGATACCAAACAAACTGTGGCCCCTCACTGCTCCTCCTGGCACAGAGAATGGCTGCCCACCCCTGCCTGCTGGCTGGCAGCAATGGACAGGTGGAGAATAATGTCTTTACAAAGTACCTTCTTTCTGATACGCCTCTGAAGAAAACTGTCTGTCCTGAGCCAAGCTGTGAGAGGCAATTCTGCATTCTTAGTCTGGGAAACTCTTGTTTTAAGAGTTAAGAATGGGCTATACCTCAGACAGGCTGTAGTGATCTTGGCCTTGAAGTCACTTCTATAGACAATATTGTTTTCCAAGCAATGTGGCTTCTGCTCCCTCAAGCAGAATTGAGAAGGAATTCCCTTACCACAGTTCTCCTGCACAACATTCCTACATGTTTAGTACCTTGGAATTTATGAAAAATGGAGGAAACCACCACTTGGGATTATCAGTTTGGTCACTGTTATGGCCCTCCAGCTCTGCAGATGCCACTGGTATTTCAGAATATGCTCAATTTTTCTCCATGTGCCCATCAGTTTGCTCTTGGAAGTCAAACCACCTCAACTGCTACCAACACTGGCTTTCTCTCAAAATGCCTGATGCTATCCCTGAGCTTACTGAGAATATCTGAACTGAAAGGAAGTTTTTCATTTCAAAAGATGCCATTTCTTGCTGCCCCATCACACCCTGCTGTCCCCTCGTGCTGACATTCAGAGTGAACCTGCTCAGCAGCTCCTGAGCCTGCCTGAAGTCCCTGTGATTGCTTCTGTCAGCAGCTGGGACTGGCACACGGTTTGGCAGATCCTAATTTCCTAGAGGCAAACCTCCCATTCATCTACAAGGCTTTTTAAGACACTGTTGTTAAAACAAGTATCACTGTAAGCCATCAGCAGCAGCTAAGAACTTGTAAGAGCACTGAGCTGATGTGGGTGCTCTGCATTCAAAGCAGCACTCTGTCGTTTCTGCCCGGGGCTAATTCATCAGAACAAGCTACATTTCTTTTTAAATCATACATGACAGTAAATGCTGGCCCCTGCAGACTTCTTGGATGCTTTATTTTAAGTGGATTAAATCAGCAATTTAAAAAGGACAATTTAAGATCTTTTAATGCCATTCCTGTGTTACTATTAGTTAGTGGAGTCAATTATGGCTCTGACAAAAGCTTACCAAAGCCCTTCTGGCAAGGGTGAGGTTTTTCTGGCGAATTTCAAACTGTGCATACAGCAGCCACATTTTAGCAAATGTAAACTGGAAGAAAAAGAACAAAGTGCTATTTAGGCTGGAAAGTCAGTATATAATACTGTACACGTTGCTTAAAAAAAAAAGCATTTTGTCTATACAAGATAAGACTGCTACTGCAGGTGATCTCATTTGATCTCAGTGTTTTCCTGCTGAAAAGTTTAGGGTTCAATATCTAAAACAGCCTCTAGTACAGGACAATATATTGGGGTGAAAGCAAAAATGGCCAGGACAGAAGTCTTTTAAACCACAGAAAACAGTTTTTTAACCAATCATCAACTGGCAAAACATAAGTATTGCTGAATCAATTAATAGCTAATCAGCTCTTAATAACTAGGGATTAATCAGACACTCAGATGACACAATAAATGACAAACTAGAAAAAGAACACGAACAAGGATTTTCTGACATTCCAAGGCAAAGCAGTTGTAAGGGTTTGGCTACAGAGATGTTTCAAATTAAGTTCACAAGCAAAAACCCCAGAAAACCCCAGTCAATCAGCCTTGGAGACCGATTGTAACGGGGAAGACAGACCTGACAGCTGTTTTGTCAAACGCAGCTACCTCAGGGGTGGTGACCATGGAGGCCACTGGATGCTATAAAAGGTGTTAACCCAGTTTAGCAGAGCCTCAAGGGCCCTGCAAGAGACTGCCAAGACACCGGGCTGTGAGCAGCTACAAACGATCCTGCCTGAAGAGGAATGCAAGCAAGCAAAATCTAAGTGGTCTTCCCTATTTTCTGACTATGTGCAAGGTCATCCTCTTATGGTCTACTTAGCAACTACTTAGTAACTAGAAAATACTGTAAAAAACCCTTGTGTCTGGTGTAGGAGGGCATCCTGACACCAGTGCTTGCTCTGCACTTTCCCTCTGTGATGCAAATTACAGACATCTTGCACTCTTGCTTGAAAACAGTTTTGAAAGGTGGAGAAACTGGAAGGAATACTTGGAAGTTTTAAGCAAATTCTTCATGAACCCACTAGCAGCCGTTTGGAGCTGCTCTACACCCCTGAATGTAGCAGGGGAAGAGAACTAAAGGATCTTATTTTAACCCAAAACTCAAGCCAAACTGATGGAGGAGCCATACCTTCTTGTGGGGCAGGAGCTCAAGGCACGCCTGGTACACCTGTCTGGTTCGCTCTGCATCCTGTAAGAATTTAAATCAGCATTTAAAACACTTGGGTTACTGCTGAGATCATGCTGAATTTGAATCTTGCAGTGACTGCAAAACTGCAGAACGGTATCTAAGTCAAGCTGGTTAGAATCAGCAATGCTTATCTACTTAGTGTGCACAATTCAAAGGTGGTAGCTTCTGAATCAACAAGACTCACCTTTTCAAAGCAAGGTTCAGTGCCAGGAAGCCAACAATAAAACAAGGAGTGTCCCAGTTGTGGGAGGAAAAATAAGTATTTTCCTTTAACAGACACTGAACAGGTGTTCCATACTCAGAGAAGCTCTAGTGTTCCAATAGATACTTGCACAGCCTCTAAGGTCACAATAGCAACAACGTGGCTGCTTCACAGTTTTTGTTAACTATATAAAACTATTTCACAAGTTCAGGTAACAGTCTGCCACGTGCAGTTCAGTCAGGGCCACCAGAAATCCTCATTCCTGCTTTTGTTATCAGTGTGTTTCTGAGTGAATTGGAGTAAAAAAGTTTGGTTTTTTCCCAAGGGAAAAGTGGAAGAGGAAAAATTCTCTGTATTTAAATAGTAAAGCACGTTACACAAAACCAATAACACAGAGAATACTTAGCTCTTGGTTTTCCTATTAAAACACCAGCACCTGTTTACTACAGAGAAAGGGAAAGCCCGAATTGTCACTACTTGCCTTTGCCTCCAGCTCCTCATAGAGTGCATAGTTAATCCAGAGGTAGATGTACCTCTTCCAGTGGCGTTTCTCCTGGATGGGGGGCACGTTGGCGATGGCTCTCTCGTACACCTCCCGCACGGTCTCGGCGTCCGTGTCGCTCTCCACCAGCCGCAGGTAGTCGAACCACGCGTCATAGTTGTGGGGGTTTGCCTTCCAGAGACAGGGGACAGGGGCAACAGCAAACAAACTGCAGTCACTAAAACCAACACAGCCTCGTCCTTTACTTAGGCAGAATTTCACCTTTAAAACGGATCACTGGAATATTGAGGGAAACTGTCAGTCTTGGGGATGCTTACGGTAGAGCTTTTGGGTTATAAGGGACTTTGTTTTAAATTTTGGTTTTATTTTGCCCTCAGCATTGTGTCAATGAAGGCAAGCCAAGTGTGAGAAGGGACGAGGAGTGATGCAATGCGCAGTGTGAATTGAACAGCAGACAGGTGTGTTAAAAATAGCTTAGAAACTGTTATAAAATAGTTGATAATTGTTAAGCATGTACTGTTAGTGTGGTTATGGTAAAAGGGGTTAAAAGGGTAGTTGTAAGAAATACAACATACCATATTACACCTAAATAAAGTGCACCACTCCCCAAGCACAGCGAACCAACCTGGACAGAACTGTAATGGGCCAATGAAGCACCTAAAACCTTCTTGCAAATGAAGGATCCAAAAAGAAACCAATCCAAAGGGACAAAAAGCAAGATAAAAAGGGGCATCTGACCCAGGGAAACAGTGCTGCTCCACCTGGAACATCGGGGACATCACTGCTGAAGAAGACCCAGCACTGGCATTGCAGCATCCTCAAGGGGAATGCCCCTGCTTGGCCCACAAGCCCCCATGCTTTAGGCCCTTCTTTTATTATAATAAATGCTGAAATCACTTTAGTACCAGGAGTCTGTTCCCGTTTTTAACAGGTGTGGCATAAGTGTTTTCTCACAAAAAGGTATTTATGCACAGGTGAGGTGTCCTGTAATGGCTATTCCCTAACTTAAGTAGTAACTACAAGCTAAACTGCATTATCCTTAAGGGTACCAAGCCTTGAGTTCAATCCAAACCCCTCACCTGCACAATCTAGATTAGAAAGTAGAAACAAAGAAAAGCAGTGAATGCAGATTCCATCCCCAGGGATGGAATTCTGGCTCTAAAATGAACATTCCCTTGGTGGTTTTTTGGACTGACTTTCAAGGGTAATTTGAAACTCATCAGCCTTGATATCACAAAATACTCATGGTCCCTCAAGCCCCAGCTGGCTGTACAGTGAGCCTGGAGGATACCTGTCCCACATACCTTCACTTCCTCCTCATACTGGAATCTCCTCTTGCTGACAATGATGTCCTCAATTCCCCTCCTGTCTCCAAACTTCTTCTCAAAGATGGTGTAGTTCTTGAAGAGATTCTGGGCATCCTGCTTTGGAATTCTGTCCAAGGCATACTTGTAGATAACCCTCACTCTTTCAAACTGAAAATATTAAATATCATTTGAAAAATATTTACAAAGCAGTTTCTGCCCTCCCTGACAGTTTTTCAATGAGCTTTTAACAATATTTAATAGAATACAGAACTCTGGCACATCCTAAGGTAAGCAATTGTTTTAGAACAGGATGAACACAGATCTCCCTGAAGAGTTAACTTTGAGGGGGAAAAATAAACCTGAAAATGCCAGCCCCCATCATCTCTTACTAATTTACAGGTTTAGAATATTTTAACCAATTCCAGAGGTTGTGGTTTGGGGTCCACAGAATGTCTCCAATTTCATAACAGCCTGGGAACCTTAGAGACTGTGAAAAACATCTGGACCAATCCAGTTTTCTATCACGCAGGCCCATAACCTCTCAGAACCTCTCCAGTCTGAGGACAGAGGTTTGAGCCAATGCTGTTGGTCCTGGGGCTTGGCAGATCTCCCTTAGAGCATATTTTACTGATGTCACCAAAAGGCAACTAGAGGTGACCAAAAAACTGTCCCCCTAACCCAGACTACAGCCATGAGGTGCTGGGAACTGCAAGTACTGCAGCGAAGGTTAAATGGCTTCAGTTTTGATATTCAAGCAGAAACACTGGCGTGACTCAGATGCGTTGTCAAGTTCTTACCTCCTTCTGGTTCTCCTCAAACTTGGCAAAGGCCACGTACAAGTGCTCATCCATGTGCTCCTCCCCGAAGAACTCCACCGCCCTCTCGTACACCTTCCTGGCGTGGGCAAAGTAGCTGTGCTTCTCCTCGAAGCGCGCGTACTTGATCCAGTTCTTCACCTCGGGGTGAACGAGCACAAGTGCAGCTCTTGTTAAAGAAACAGCGCTGCCTGAGTGGCACATCC
The DNA here is from genome assembly GCF_015832195.1 of Motacilla alba alba. Classification (NCBI taxonomy): domain Eukaryota; kingdom Metazoa; phylum Chordata; class Aves; order Passeriformes; family Motacillidae; genus Motacilla; species Motacilla alba. The sequence goes on from NC_052018.1 coordinate 108,632,741, forward strand.
CCAGCTGGGCTCTTCCCAGGGACACCTCCCAGCATGCTACACCTGGGGAACAGTGAGTGCAGCTGGGAAGAAGACACTGACAGGTATAAGCATGCAAAAAGGTCTTGTGCCTTACTGTGACTTTTAAAAGGGATAAGGGTCAGGGAAAAATCTGAGGAGTAACCCGAAACAAATGATGGCTACAAAAGCTGGGTGCAGGAGCAGTGCAGTTGAACAGACTCTGTTGTGGCAGGACCCACAGCCACTGCACTGCATGTGGAGGCTTTCCCTAACAGGCTTTTCACACCTCCTGCTGGCTCCCAGGGTGGTGGCTCATTCCCAGCACACCACAGCAAAAAGGAGTACAGCGACGTTGCTGGACATGGAACACTTGGGAAGGAAATGATTATTGGAGACCTTAACCCAGGCAGGAGTCACAAGGCTCTGAAAAGGATATATCTCTCATAAATGCTTCGTGCTCTGTCCACCTCCTTGTATCTGAGCTCGAAGTTGATGTAGGAATGCCAGGCTTGCTCCTCTGGCTGCCACTCCATCCACCGTTCAAACACCTGGCGGGAGCCAGCAACGTTCCCCAGCATCTCCTCCATGTACGTGTACTTGTACCTGGGCAAAGGAGATGGACTTTCTGCAACCACATGGTGAACATGTCCATGCAAGGATTTCTGGAGTGCTTCCCAAGAGCATCCCTGAGCTCCCCTCACCTATTTCCTCCCAGCCCAGAAATGCCTCTAAGCACATCAGTGACTGGCAGCATCCAGGCACACCAACATCCTTCTCTCCCAAGGCTCTTGCCACTTAAAAACTACAAAACCTTCCCAAAACTTCAGCCTTCCTCCATTTTTTTTTCCAGACTAGCCTCAAGACTTGGAGCAGCAGGATAATCTGTATAACCCCGGGGGGGGTCTTTGGGGCTAGAAGGGGATCTTGCTGCTCAGCCAGCATACCAGAACTGGTTCACCCTGGGCAGGGTGGTGATGGCCCGGTCCCAGATGTTGCGGGCGTGGTTGACCTGGCGGTTCTTCATCTCCATCTCGGCATACTTCAGCCAGAGGGTGACGTTCCTGTAGTCCACATCCAGGGCACGCTCGTAAATGGAACGGGCTCTGGAAAACATGAGTGCAGGGCAAGGTCAAATGTGCCTCCCAGGCTTTGGTGTGTGTCTAAAAAGGCTTTTAAGAGATGCCTGCAGCCACATCATCCTTACCTCTGGATTTCCTTCAGGCTTTCCTCCCATTGTGCGTACTTTATCCAGTTACTGATAACAGTCCTGTTCTTTCTTATGTTATCTTCAAAAGTCTGAGGAGAAAGTTACATCTGTAAGTCAGAAATCCTTCTGCAGACCCCATTCACATCAAAAATGGCTTATGGGGTATTATAATAACCATTAGGAATGTGCTTACTTTGATTAGGCATTTTCAAAGCAAAAAGCCAAGCAAAACCATGGCTAAATCTGCACAAGCAAAGCAATTATTTCAAATGAAGATTTATAGCTCAGCATTCCTGTAATGTTATTTACTTTGTTCATTTATAGTGGCTGGCCAGATACTGCTGGTAATGAAGGAAACACCTATTAACTATGTAAGTAATTAATCTTTCAGTCTTCTGAACGTAGGCCCGGGGCAGATGTTGCTTGCTACCAGATTTTGTCAAGCAACACATCTGTAAGGTTCTGCTGAAGAGTAGCATGAAAAAGGGGTTTTAAAGAATTGGTGTCCACCTGGAAAGTCCACAAGGAATACGGACTACCTCTTGCTTAAGTTAAAAGTAATGGAATTGTAGTACTTTATGTGAGTGTCGAGATTAAACCAGTTAGGGGAGTTTTTTTTACTGTACCTTCCTCTTCCGGAGTTTATAGTCATTTAGCTCTTCAACATCTGTGATCTTCTGCTGCGGAGGCGGCGGCAGAAGCTCGAGTTCCCTCTCCTTGGCCTCTCTCAGGAGCTGCTCCGCTGTGATCTGAACTTCGGCGGGCGCCTTGTTTTTCACCTGCAAGGCAAACACAAGCGGGGCTCGGCTCACGTTTCCCGACACCAGCCAACTTCCTCCGGCTCCTCGCTACGTGCCGGAGCCCGCCGGGACGCGACAGCCCGCTGCGAGTGGAGGCAGAGTGGAGGGAGAGTGGGGACCGGGGGGTCCCGGGGGGTCGCCGCCGCCCACCTTCGCCACTTTGGGGATGCGCTGCTTCCCGGCCGCCGTGGACGCCATCTTGCCGCCGCTGCGCGCGCAGGCCCCGCCCCGCCACCCCTGACCTCACGCAGCGCCGCCCGAGCGCCGTTGCCGCGGTAACGCCGACGCGTCCCCGGGACTGTCCCTTCCGTCCGTGGGACCGCCTGTTCGGTCCGTCTCGTCCGTGCGCGCTCATCTCTTCCATCTGCGCGGTCTTTCCTGTCCTTGGGACGCTCTGCGGCCGGGGACGGAGCGGGTGAGTGGCCGGTGGTTCGCGGGGCGCCCCCTGGCGGCTCGGCGGTGCGGGTCTGTCCGCGTGCGTGGGCGTGGCCCGCCTGCCTGAGGGGGTCGTTCGCGCCCGGGGCTCCGTGAGGACACCTCGGGGGTGTCCACGGACAGTGAGGGTGCCCAGTGAGGGTGTCTTGTCCCCGGTGTCCCCAGCCCCCGCCCCTACCCCGCGGTACCGCCCCCAGTCCGGCCCGACCCCGCCCCAATCCACCGGGGGTGCCCCTTTAGAGGCGCCCGCAGCAGTCTTCCCCTTCAGAGCCCTCCCGAGGCAGGTGTGCGTTCGGCGTGTTTTGGGCTATAAACACCACAAAAAACCCAGCAACAACAACAAAAAAAAAAAAAAAAAACAAACCCAAAAACCAAAAAAAGCCACCGAGGAATCTTACTTCTACTTCAATGGGACGAGTGCAGGAGGTGCTGTAGGAGCAGCGCATTTCCTTACGGAGTTGGTGCGTTTTTACCGTGGGAATGCTGCTTTCGCCGCCTGCGGGAGCGCTTAGGGGGAGATGCGGGTGTATTTTTTGGGGTTTTTTTTGCGTTAAGTTAAACAGTTGACAGTGAAAATGTGGCAAAGGGTTTTCCTCGGTTGAAGTCATCTTAGCGCGCTAAACCTCAGCCGGTGAACGGCCCTTTAAAGTTCGTTTTAGTTTTCATTTTTAAACTGACGCGTGTTTGCAGTGGATGTGAGGCTTCAGGTTAATTTCAGGACCCGCGCTGGAGTGTCTTGTTAGTCTGTGAAAGATGTAGGAGTGCGTGTGACTCTTATCTGTATTTAAAGAGTGTGAAAGTCTGCATTTCTACTCTTTTTTCCTTTTAGTTGGGAATTGCGGTGCCTAATAACCGAGCATCGTGTTTGCATTTGGAGTCACTGTTGGAAGCGGCTGTTGTGTTTGGCAGAGTGGTGAGATTGCTCTGCTGGTCTAGGTGTGTTGGTTTAGGTTTTGGGATTTTTTTTTCCTAGTTAGTGCTGCTATAATTTGCGCATATATTTAAGGAAATGCGGGAAGCCGTTGTTTGGTCGCTTTATTTCACGTTCCTGATTGCTGGCTGGGGTCATAGCAAGCTGAAATACTGAGCAGAGACACACAGCTGAAGGGTGTTAGACTCGAGGGGATGGTCACAGGTGCTTTGAGGGTCTGCTGCCCCGTGTGTTCTGAAGTTGTTGGGCGGATCAACAAATCAGCTGTGCCTGGCACATTTTGTCAATTCGGAACCACAAAAACCCCCACTTTTTAAAAAAAAACTTTTTTTGTTTCCATGTAGGGAAGTAGTAGAGCTTTGAATAGCCACAGAACTTTGAATTCCTTCAGAAATTAAAGCCCTGCTGTTGACCTCAAAGGAAATTCGAGGAGCAGTTTTGCACAAAATAGAGTTAACTCACCTGAAGCTGCTGTTTAATCGGGAGCTTGTGTCCCTGATTGTTTGCAGCTGAGCCTCCCACTGAAGGCCTTTGAGATTGAAGTTCTTGGTGATGACCTGGTTAGCATGCAAATGAATAAATAGGAAAGCAGCTGTAGCCTATTAAAACAATTAATTTCCTCTGTAGGATCCAGACCGTAGGAGCGATTGCCTGCTGCAGTTCAGGTGTGCACTGGACAGGCAGTGTCTGTGTGGAGGTATGCACGAACTAGGCACCAAATCTATAGAAGCTCCCCCAATTTAGAGTTGTTATGAGACCCCCCTGAAGTGACTGTGTCGGGCAGGGGGTGGCAGTGGGATGGCTGGAGCCAGCAGTGTTTTCCTTGGCTCTCAGGGCAGCCGGCGGGATGGCCACAGTGACCTCCTCAAGGGGAAGTACAGATGTGGTCATTGCCAGAAGGACAGAGTCGCATGATGTCCCAGGCATTATCAGCCTCTTCAGCCCTGTCACAGAAGACCTCTTTGGAAGGATTGATGTCACTTACCTCTTGTAAGTAATGGTGTTTTGGGTTGTCACCTTTCAGGAAATTGCACCTAAAATAGCAGAAAACCTTCTGAGCCTTGACGAGGTGTGACATCATGACTTTTTGTGCTGTTTCTAAAAATGGAAAGAAAATGTACTTTCGTGTCTGTCACGTCCATAACTGTGCAAACCTGGGTGTCTGCCATGGCGGACAAGGTTTAATTCTACACTAGTTTCCTTTTGTTAAAAGCTCAGAAGAAATGCTCTTGAAAAAAACTATCAGCAGACAGGCTGTGTGACAGACAGGTACTGCTGGGTCACTTACATTTTTCCCCCTTAATAGCAAAAATTCCAGGTAACAGCTGTTTGGGGGCAAAGAGATGTGTGAAGAAACATACAAATGGAAGGGAATGTTGAAGTTTTTCATCTCAAATTTACTAATATGATTGAGGATTTGGAAATCCACCTGAATTTTTATAGTGTTAGGACACAAATATGTGGAACTGAAGCAATAATTCCAAGTTGGAATGTGGATGAAGAAGTTTTACTCATCAGGCCTGATCCTGGGAACCCTCTTGAACGTGGCTAGTTTTGCTATTCCAGCAGGCTGAGTACACAATCAGTTTCTTTTCTATGTGGATTTTCTTCAACTTGTGCAAAATTAAATTGTTTTCATAGAGAATTATCAAATCTCGCTTTGACACTCTGCAATGAGAAGAATGAGGTTATAGCCCATGCTGCCTTTCTGGACTATCCCAACTGGAATATCACTGATCAGGCTGAATGGGAACCATTCCTGCGTGAAAACTACCGTAACAATAAGTGCACTGTAAGTAAATTGTGTGATTATTTTAGTTGAGTTTTCATTTAAGGCTCAGGTATGGAAAATACACATGGGTGTCTGCAGCCTGTTTCCAGTAGATTTGAGGCATTCAGGAGGTGATGGAGTCCTTGTCAAACCCTCGTGCTGACAAGGGGAACCTTAGTTCTGCAGTGCACTTGTTCAGTGCAGGTGGGGAGAGTGCTGCTTGGGCGAGCTTGTGACTTTCTGGTAGGATCTGCAGAGTAGAAACAGGCCCTTATGAGTTTAGCACTCAAATGCTCCCTCATTATCAAGTCCAGCTGGGAACTAGATCGTGGGATTGTTGAGAAAATACAGAAAATGTTAAACGCCGAGCACTCATGAGGTGTGCAGCATGTGCCATAATGATGATGTGATGTGCCATAATGGTGATGGCAGTGCTGCTGTTATCTCTGGACATTTTGCTCATCGGTTACCCAGGGTCTTCTGTGATGTTAAGCAGTGGCTTGGAGGCAAACTGACAAAAACAGGGTTTGGAAATGTGTGCTCTTAAAGGAAACACCACCGGTGCAGCCAAAGGGAGTGTGCAAAAAGGACCTGTGATTTCCTTGTAAAGGACTGTGTTTGTCCCTTGAGCAGCACTTTGTGGGCAGCCACTTCATTCAGGGCACAGCTGCAGCTGCTCCAGGGGTTCTGCTGTGCTGTGATCTCCCTCAGGCTGTCTGGTGGCTCTGCAGAATCTGGTCTAGTGGCCTACAGAGAAAATGCAATAAAAATTAATTACTGCTCAGAACCAGTAGTGCAAAATACCTTGAAACACAGTCAGCATTCTATTTTTTCTAGAATGGAGTTTACTTGCTAAAGTAGGTGTGGAAGATTCAGTGTTTTATGCTTCTGCAGAAGCTCTGAACATATTCTGGGGTGTAACTTGATGGGATGTCCTTGGTAAACTGTAGGTTAAATCCATGCAGATGTTCTGTTCAAAACTGCGGTCATCTGAACATAGGAATTCTGTGAAGTGTAGTTGAATCTGAACATAGGAATTCTGTGAAGTGTAGTTGACTTGTCTTTTTCCTAGAGTACAGAAATGATTTCAGGGTCTGAAGTGAGGGTTGACTTGTGCAGAAAGGAATAAGTGAAGATGCTTTACTGAATTGTCTGGTTACCAGCACTATTCAGAAACCATTGCCATCCACATCTGGTTTACTTGGTGTCCTCTCAGACCTCTACAGTAATATATTTATTTTATTTCTTCCCTTTGCTTCTAAAAAAATAAACTGCCTGATGTTTAGGGACGTCTTTAGATGTTTGTTACAATGGCTTGTTGTCCTGATGCTGGTCCATGTACTGCAGCCTCTATCGAAATCATTCTTGCTCTTAAATTGCTGAACTTTGTTGGTGCCTCTAGCTATGGTGTTTTAGTTGAATATTATACTATTCAGAAGATGTCAGGTTTTCCATTTAAAGTATTTTTATCTACAGGCAGACCTATACTGACCCAGCATTTGTAATTAATATGCTAGAGAGCAGCTGATTTAATAGCCCTTGCCATTCCAGCACAGGGATTTGCCATGTTTGTTGGAGGTGCAGTTTGTTAGTCTGCCCTGTTTCTGCCTGGTATTTGTGTCTCTAATGATGCCATCTCAAAATATGTAATTTTTCTTACTACCTTTAAAGAAAAACCGCTTTAGGATTATGAGAAGCAGGTGAGCTTTTGGCTTGAGGGGTTTTTTAAACCTAAAAAGAATGTCTTTGTCAGACACATGTTGAATGTTTAATGTGGTTGAATGTTGTTAGTCAAGGATTAATATTGTTCAGTATGAAATGTACAGTGTACATTGCAGTCAAACAATAGTAAACTGAGTGGAAAGAAAAAATGTTGCAGAAACACAAAATTATATAAAGCACTTTAATCACATCATTTTACCCACAAATGCTTTGAAGTCACTTATGTATGTTTTGCTGCTCCTTGAGTGCAGATCATGTATGTTGGAAATGTATATGCATACTAATACTTGGCCTGATGGAATAAACATAAGCTGCATGGTGTGTACACTTTCACTCCTTGTTTTGTAGCCTTTGAACACGCTCTTTGTGCATCTCTTTGTGGCAAAGGAAGATTATGTGGCTGGATATTTCCAAGAAATTCTTAGGTGAGTTCCTGTGTAGCCTTGGGTAGTGAGGCACGTGTCCTCTCCTGCTGTCAAATCACGTCTGTCAAGTCAGTCTCATCCGGATGCCCCCTCAGAGATCTGCCAGCAGAGGCCTGATATCTTAAATATTTCACCACTGGGAAACTGCTGTAAAAAAGAGGATGTTTGAAATGTAAAGATTTGGAAATTTGAAAGAAATAAGGTAGGAATAACCAGTCAAAATTACCCAGATAAATTTCACATGATATTATTTGTCAGAAATGTTTTAATTGTTGAGCCATGTGGATTTAAGAAGGAAGGTTAGAGACACTGGAGAAAAAAAATGTGTATATTAAAAAAGCTAGCTGCTGTCTGTCATTGATGGGTGTAATAATGAAAGACTGAATATGTTTGTTATTTGTCCAGGAAAGCTTTCATCTTACTACCAGAACTGCAGTTTATACTTCTCTTTATACCACCTGAGGAGAGGTTAGGTAAGAGCTTAAAACTGTTTTATTCTGGAAGTGAGAGCAATTGCAAACCTAATTAATATGCACTGTGAGTTTGTTGTGGTGTTCTCTTTTTAATATGAGAACAGTTATCAGTTTCTAGACATGTGAAAAACATAATCTAAAAGTATCTTCTGGTGAAGATCCCACGTGCAAGAGGTACCTGTAGTTCCATGCTCACTCCAGCAGCCATTCAGCAGTCTGTTTGTTCCCTGCAATCTTAAAATTTGCCAGAAACAGGACATCAGAAAGGAGTAGAGATCTCAAAAAATCAATACCTACAGATTTTGTGACGATTTCTGGTTGAATAGAGCCAAGAGACTTGAAATGGGGCACTTTCTCTTACTTAGCCAAGCCAGTGCAGATTGGAAGAGGACACTTTGGTGAGGCTCAGAAGGGCTGCTGGAGACATAGAAAACAACTCTGATTATTTCCTCTAGAACAGGGGTACAAAGGTAGAGAATACATGTATTAATCAGAGAACAGCACCAGATGTGGAATTTTGGTCCTGAATTCCAGCTAATAAACCAAGCATGCACTTAATTGAGCTGAAAAAGGAGCTGGAACTTTGCTGATATGCTGGCTTCTAGACATGTTGGTTCCAAGTCACACTAAAACACTGTAGTGGTGTGTCAGCTACAGAAAACAAGGCTTGAATTAATGGTTTTGTCAAATCTACCCTGGCAACCAACACCAGCTTTCCTTCAGCAGTGTGAGTCCTGACAGAGATTCTCCACAGGTGTCACTGTCATATTTTCTGAAACATCCCTTCACCAGGATTTCTGCTCCTGGGAAGCTGAGAAGCCTCAGAGAAAAAAATGAAAACAATAATTATCTCATTTTGCTTCTCCTGTTTTTGCTGCTTTGGAATGTGGTCTGGAGAGTGTTTACCAACACGTGCATGTTTGATTGGTTTCATGTGAATTGTTTTTACTTAATGACAATCACCATCAGCTGTGTTGGACTCTGAGGAGTCAGTCACGAGTTTTTCATCAGTATCTTGTTAAGCCTTCTGATGTATCCTTTCTCTATTCTTTAGTATAGTTTTAGTATAGTATTCTTTTATATAATATTATAGTAACATAAAATAATAAATGAGCCTTCTAAGAACACGATGTCAGATTCTCAATTCCTCCTTTCTCCTGGGGACCCCAAAAATACCACACACAGGCATAGAGAATTGGCTGTATTATTCTTACAGGGATTGTTTTCTACCAATTTCTGATTGCTTTAATGCATATTCAGGTTTGGAATGCTGGATTAATTAGATGACCTTGGTGATGATTCTCACACATTTATGCTACCGTCATTTCAGCCTGCAGCATTTTACTTGGAACTTTTTACTATCTGTGGTTTAAGTTTGAAAGTCCATTTTCCTCAGACAGTTTTGCTGCTAATTTAAAGCTTGCATAATGAAGTTTCTCTGTTGCCCCGACAGGCTTTAGCCATTCAGAGCTGGACATGGGGCCTGTCTTTGAAAGGATCATGCCTGTTCCAGGCTCACCCATGAAGAGGCGTTTCACCTTGCTGGCATGCCCGAGGCATTGGTGTCACCCACGGCTGTACGTGCGCCAAGCAAGGTAATGCAGCTCCTTGCTTCTGCTTCCCTGAGCACATCTGGCTGGGGGAAACTGAAGCGTTTTCCTTTGGTTTGCAACATCAGTAGCTTAGCTTGGCTGCTCTGGTTTTCTGTGATAACCAAACTAGGTAGTTCTAGGATTATGCTGGTTTTCTTCTACTTCATCAGAAGATGTATTTTTTTGAATGCTAGTTAGCTATGTAGGAAGACTATTTTTTGTCAGTGATGTTTATTCTGTGATCTGCTGGCTGAATTAGACTGCTGTTGCCACTCTTGGTTTTTCCTGCCATGTGTGTTCTGCCTGTGCCAGTGTTGCATCCAGGACGTGAGAAATGCCAAGTTTTCTGACCCAGGGGCCTGGAGATTTTCCTCTTGTTGTTGCTGTGGAGATGCTTCCTTCTAGTGTGGATGAAAAAGAACATGTATCCCTCAAATTTTGGGTTACTTGTTGTCCTGTTCACTGTGGGAAGACTGCTGGTAGGGTAATGTTTTATGAAGCAGTAGTTTGATTAACGCTAATTTATTCTGGAATTTTTGCAGGTAGTAAATGTAAGTGTTGTTTTGTGGCTAGGTAGCAGAGTGGTGATTAAATTAGCATTTCTGATGCCTGCAGTGGAGATTGAAGTTTAGGGAGAAGTGTATTCCTTGGAGACTCTAGCACATGGTATGGGTTTGGGGGGTCTGCACTGACCAGTGCTTGCAGAGGCTGATGCCGCATTGAGTGTGGTGTCTGATTGGTAAAGCCACACTGTTTGTTTATGGGCTGATTCATGCTGCCAGCTTGGGCTGCATTCTGACAGAAGCCTGTCTCTGAGAGGTATTTTGTTGTATATATTGAATTTTAGTGCATGGGTCTGAAGCAAATCTGCAGCTTGTGCTCCTCCTGTTGCTTGACTTTTAAGCATTTTAAGAAAAAGGCCTGAGGCCTGACCTTTGCCACTTCACATCCTCCTGCTGTAGCTCTGGATGTTTCAATATGTTAAACATCTCTCTCATATTAACTTGATGTACAGTTGTTAAGCTTTTTGAGTGTTTCTTTTGAGTTGTCTATATAAGTGAATGGACTTTGTATAGAGAAGGCATCAGTAGGTGAGTTAATGCCTGAAGATTAAAAATCTTTCCATATGTCTTGGTTCTGACTATCATGTTTGTCTTTTTTTCAGTTTAAGCTAATTTTTTTTTGGTGGCCACTGAATGTTGTCAATTGAAATGTTCTTTTGCATGACTGGAAATGTCAATTAGGCCATAGCAATAATCCTGATAAGACCTGCCACCTTGTCTGGGATTTTGGTAGTTTGTTATAAAAAGTAAAAATTGCTTTAGCTTTGGTATTAATAGTAAATTCACTGGGAGACTGGTTTTCCTCTTACACAGTGGTGATACAAAATTCATACTTCAGTGTTGTCCATCAGTGGATAACAGGTAAGGCTAATTTCTGTTTGCAGAGGGAGCTCTGCCTTTCCCTTCTCTCTGCACTCACCCCTGTGCTTCCCTGGCATCCATAGTAACAGTCAGTGGGAGCCCTTGGAGACTCCTCTGTGGATGCTGTCCACAGCCACCTGCCTAGCAACATGTTCTGGGGCAGTGAGAGGAGATTAGCCTAATCTCTGTCCCCTCTTCCCCTCCTTACAGAGGGGGAAGAGCAGCTGTAAACTGATACTTTGTTTAGCCATCGATTTGGAAGTTACTCTCTGTCTGGCCTCTATAATGTGACAATGTGTCAGAATGCAGCCCACTAAGCTGTGATGTTTAAGGTTCTTGCTGGTGTCTTGTCTAGATCCTGCCATTCTTGGGTTTGTGCCCTGTAGGCAAGAGTCAAATTTGCAGCTCTGTGCTTGCACTCACAGTAGAGGAATTTTGTGGCATTTTTATATTGGAAAGCTTACTGGAGTTTGGAGGGTTTCTTTACTTTCTTAAATATTGTGGTACTGGTGAAAGATACTAAAAGCAGAATAAGCAATGTGTTCCTACAGATTAGTGTGCAGGGAGATGAGTGGTTGTGTGCAGAGTCCCATGGACTGGCACAGGGTCACTCTTCAGGAATTGCCATCTGCACCTTTGTGTGTGATCATGTCCTGTGTCCCACAGAGCAGAATGACATAGGGCACTCAAAACTCTTGGCACAATGTTCCGCTTGGAGGAGGTGTGTGTCTGTTATGGACTCCACAAAATAACAGGGTTCAATTAGGATACAGTCTCATTTTGTTACCCCTCTTCATTTGGTTTTTTGAGGTTGGAGAGCTTATTAACAGATTTGCTGTACTAATTAATTGTGCTGAAGTGGTGATGTTCTGATAATAGAAAACCTCACTGCAGGTTTTCCCTTGGGATACTTCCTGTGAAGGAGATGAGGGTAACCATTTTGGTTTGAGGGATAAGGAATGAGTTACTGTAAGTTTTTATGGAGTTTTCATGGTTGCTGGAGCTTCATTTTAGTTGAGGGGGGGAAAAAAAAGCAGGAGCAAGGTCAGCATCCAAGGGGTCCCTCGCCTTGGTTACAAAGGTGGTCTTACCCAGAGGTCACATCCATTCTGCTGTGCAGGAGCAGCAAAAGCATCCAGAGAGAGACCCCCTGACCACCTCTCCTGTGCTGGAGTCAGGCAGTGCTTAGGAACTCGGACAGTGCTTGGTACAATGAGAAACAGAACCTCTTTTGCCCAGCTGTGTTTTCTTTAAGGCTCCTTCCAAATCTGGACATACATAAAAAGTAGCAATGAGAATGTGTTTATTGTTTCTGAGTTCCTGCCTGTGTGGAGCAATCATCTCCAGCTTACAGGTATCACATACAGGCACTTCCCTACCTGAGCAGTGGGACCCTAGAACACGACAGGATTTTCCCCCAAAACCCCGGGAAGCTCTTGAAGTTCCTGGTTCTCCCTGGCGCAGCACGTTTGTGCATCCCTGACAAGCGAGGGAAGCGCCGCGGCCGGTCCCGGTTCCCGTGCAGGCAGAGGAGGAGGATTGTGCATCCTAAGCGAGCGAAGGAGCCGCTGCCCGTGCCTGGCGGGGCCGCCGGGTGGCGGCAGAGACCGCGCGGGGCTCCGCCAGCGCCGGTGTCACCGCGCGGGACCGGAGCCGGGACGGGCGCCAGGGGACGGTCCAACGCGACTGTCCCTGGGGTGTTGGTGTGACAGCCGAGGTAGCTGCCTGCTCCCGGCCCAGAGCAGGGAGGGTTTCCCCTGCAGTTTGTTGCAGTTGCTCCTTCTGGCAGCCCAACACAGCCGCAGGTTCCTCTCTGCTGCTTTTGGTTGCACCACTCAATTCCGGCATTTTTCCAAGAGATAAATACAAGTGGCTTCATGTTATTGATAGCAGCTAAGTGTTAAAGCTGGTGTGCCACCTGCCTTTGCGCCATAGTCTCAGCATAGGTGACTGATGAATTCTGCCACTGTTCTGGTAAAAGTGCTGAATTTTCTTATTCAGAGTTACATTGACCCTGGCTTTAAATAGCAGTCTAGTGGGAAAGAGTCTCTGTTGCCTGTTTAAATAAAAATCCATGTAGGTTGGGACCTGTATGAGTGCTCCATTACAGTTGTAGGAGAGTGAGGCAGAACAATTTTGAGCTGGGATTCCCATATATTTTCTTAGTGCAAGAGAAGCACCTCCACTAAGCAGCGCAGGTTTTGGTGGATTCTGCTGGCTGTTGGGTGTGGCTGTCTCTCTGGTGCTGAGACTCCCACTTTAGTGTGCACTGGGAATGTGTCCTAGGTGCAGTGATTTGTGGGTGCAGGCTTTGGAACAAGCATTTGTAATATTTTTCCATATGTTAATGGAGTAGAACAGAAGTATCAGGGCCTATTAATGGCAGAACCATAGGACATTACCTGGTCTCTTTCTTGTAGGATGGAAGATTATGACGATCTCATGCTAATCTGGACACCTCAAAGTGAGACTCTGAAGGAAACCTATGGTGAATATCTGCTTGTTGATCTCCTAGAACGTGAAGGTGAAGAAAACCAGGCAGCTGTTTGTGAGGTCAGTCTGCCATGACCTCTGGTTTTGTCTGATTAGTGATGTCCTGTATGACAGCTCACTCCAGCTCAGGGGATAAAAACAGCAGCCCACCTGTGAAAAGGAGAATTCATGCTCTATACCCACACAGTGAGTGCCCTTCTCAATGTAGTTTGTGTCTGTCCTTGGGAGTGATGTTTCCAGTACAGAAATGAAGCAGCGATTCCCAGTGGCTCGTGCAGATTATTTTCAAGTAATTTGGACAGACTGTCTTGATGAAGCCATGTTGTCATTTTAGACATTTGCATTATAGCTGGCCTGTTTTCATTCCCAGTGAAAGCTAATATTGCATGTGAAAATGAGTAGCCAGTAATCCTTTCACAGTTTTAAGTCCTGTAGATAATTTTTCTTTCTCTTGGCTCAAATGGATTTTTGCTTAAATAAAGACAAACCCAGGAATTCATTTAAATAAGAAAGGAGTGGTAATAGTTCTCCTGCTGAAAATTCCTGTTAAGATTTTCACGTGTTGGTAATTGTGTGTGGTAGTGCAAGCTGATAGGCAATATAACCCCCTTAATTCCTGAAATCTGCTTTTTGTGGCAAATGGTTTTATAAAATTGCAACATGTAATCACTGCCATTGGGAGCCAAATGGGAAACAATGCACCATTAGTGTAATGGCACATTGCAGAGGGCTGTTGCTATAAATAAGACATTCCAGTGGCATGTTCAGAGCTCAATGTGAGACCACCAAAAGGTGTTCCAAGCCCCCAGTTATCCCAGCTGCCACTGCCACGGCGGGCTGGGAAAGCGTCTCCACGCAAACCATGATGGATGCCAGCTTCCCCTGTGGAGAAGGAAGCTGGCAGCTTCTTTTTGCACATATGGTAGATGGATTGGTTAATCAGCCTCTGCTGAGCCTTGGGCCTGAAATTACACAGCAGCCAGGCAACTGTGGCACCCCGGCTTTGTTGGTTACGCAAACAAGGCAAACAAACAATCACTTGTTGTTTGAGGGCAGAAAAATTAAACGTCACACTTTTTAAAGTCTTTGTTGATGTGCTGGTGGCTTGATAAAACAGCTGTACAAATCCAGCGTTTGAGTTTTCATTAGGTTTATAAAGGCTTTCATTATGTGTATTGAGGAGGAAAGAAAATGTGTTTTGATAATGTGTTTCACCAGAAAGTTGCATGCACTACTGAGAATTTAAGAGCTTCCTTTTCTAGACCTGTCCCAGGTTAAAGCCAGAAGCTCTCCAGCATGCCAGCTCTCCGTGGTCTCAGTGTGTGTCTTGCTGAGAACTCCAGCAGCAATCGGGCATCCAGAGTACCCAGGGTGCCAGCATTGCAGGGATCCCATCACTTTCATGTTTGCCGGAGCATCTGGGTTTTAAGACTAGCTCTTGGATTTTTTTCAGAACACAGAAATATTTGGGGCTTACAAGTGCTGCAAATAATATGTACTGCATTAGGTACTCCTTATATTATATGTAATTGATTTCTTGACTTAATTTCTTCGGAGAATTAAATACACCCTTCAGTTTGACCCCAATTTGGGTCGAAATCAATGTCCAGTAATGAGCCAACTATTACAGCTAAGTGAATGCAGTTACAGCAGCACTGTAACTTTAAACAAAATGATATGTTTTTGGAAGCATGTTGTGTATTTGCCATAACAAATGTTTTACTGAAACTCAGGTCATTATTTGGCCTATATATAAAAACCTAATACTCTTGCAAGTCATAGCTAAAAAAAGGATTAGAACATCTACTGTAGAAGTCCTAGTACATACATATGTTACAAGGAAAAACTAAAAGAGGATCTTTAACTTTTGCTGAAATAGTTCCTATATAGTTTTCTATTATGCACAGTCAGAGATGGAACATAAAAGATGTTTCAGAAATTTTTTGTTCAGTTTTTTTTGTCCTTTCCTAGAATGACGGGTTCATGTGACTTGGCTTTTATCTTCCAGGTTGGTGGCACTGCAGTAGGATTCATGAGCTTATGTTCTGACGTGAACATTTCCTTGTTTCAAGAGTGCTTTGACTTAGGGCCTTTCCATGGACTCTGTAAACCACATCCTGAGGATATTCTCAAAGTGCCACGGAAGCCAAGTGTTCAAGGAGGTATCTATATTCTAAAATGCTAAATAAATTCAAGGTGTGTTTGTGTCTAGCTTCTGAGTAGGTTTTGCAGAAGGTTGGAAAAGGATATATAGGTTTACTAGAAGGAAAACACAAATTACCATACCTGTTTTTGAAGTAGGATGCCTGGTGTTTTTTAATTGAGGAGGGGAATTTTGATAGCTTGGTCTCTGACTCAGAGTTGATTGTTGTTTGTGGGGAGCTGACCTGTACCAACTATGGGCTAAATGTGTGCTTGAAGTTTCAGAAAGCTGTCATGTGGTGTATACTGTCTATCAGATACAGTTGTGCTGCTAAAGGAAGATGTGATTGTAAAATCTGGTGGTGAAGTGAGGCCTGTTGGTAGCTGAGCAGCTGGCTAACTGTGCCTGTTATGTTGTCCTGTTGACTTATGTCATCTTTTTTCCTTGTGGTTCAGCTTCTGCTCTTTGCTTATTGTTTGCAGTCTCCTGGGTTACAAGATTTTGGGAGATCAGGGGCTGTCTCTTTATTCCGCTTTTATATTGGGCCCACTACAGCAACACATGTGCAAGCCACTTCCTGCGAGTGATAAAAACCAGTAGCACAAATATGTCACCTGTTTGTAGAACAGAAGTGTCATGTGAATGATTTACAGTTGTTGTCTTTATTTTTCAGTGTCAAAGGGCGTTTTGTGCAGAAGGGCAGCATCTTGCTGTCTACTAATTATCAGTGGTGGAATAAAACACTTCCACCACTAGATTATGTATCTGCTTTTCTGAACACAAAGCAGCAGGCAAAAAAGGCAACCAGGGAGCTGCAGAGCTGTCACCAGCTGGTGCCTTGAAGCTGGCAGTCACAGAACAGAAAAGGGAGAGAAACAGGTCTTGTAGCTGCTCCTGTGGACTTCCCCTCCCCTGCAAGGAAGCATCTTGCACATAGGAGATGGAGGAAGCTGCATGTCTCCTGTTTGATCCCGTGCTCCTGCAGCTCGAGGAGTATTAGTTCAGAAGAGGTGACAGACGTGTAGGAGGAGGAATGAGATTGAGGAGGGAGAGAGATCACTCAGGAGCCAGAGCCCAGTCCTGGGCTGTCTGCTCTGGGTGACCCTGCTTGAGCAGAGGCTTGGGCAAGGTGACTGACCACCAGGGCTCTCTCCCAGCCTTACCCATCCCAGGGCTGTTGCTGGTTCTGGTGTTCTCTCTCCTTCTCCAGAGCCTGCAAGCTGTAGGTCTGTGTATTCTGGCAAATTCTGTGCTGCTGAGCTTTTCAGTGAGAATGTGTTTACAGGGTTTGACAATACAGCTGTTACGTGTGTTTTATCATTTACGAAATCTATGGAACTTGTTCTGAATGTTAAAACTTAGCATGAGCAGCTGTGTTCTGTTCAGTTTCTTGAGAATCTGACATCTGAGTGCTTTTCAGAAATGTTTTAAGCTGCATGGTTAGCAGATCTGTCAATCTATCTCCCTTCTTCCCTCTCTTCACTTAAAAACTTTTGAGTTTGGATGGTAGTTGCAGTCCTGTGGGTTGCCTTCAGGTAAGACTTCTTAAAGAAGTATCCCTTTTTTTGGAATGACAAGCACAGCTCTGGGGAAAAATAATTATTTGTAGACTTTCAGGTAGCTTGAGTGCAAATCATTAATGATTGTAGAGGTTTTGGCTTGCCAGTTGTTCAATTTCCTGGCCAATGCACCAATTTCATAGTGGGTCTAGTGCTGGCTAGGTGCCAGGGCACTTAGTAGAATATATTTACTTATTTCCTTGCTGTGAGATGAGCATTAGGAGAAGGAGGGCCAAACAGGCACAAACGTTAAAGGATCTAAAGAAAACTTTATTAATGCAATTAAGAGAAAAAACCAGAATAAAACCTTCAGAACACTTTTCCTCTCCCCTCACCTTTTATCCTTTCCACTGACAACGTAAGACAAAACTTAGAATAGTCTTTCTTCAGGCTGCTTAGGGAGAGTAATCTCTCTTGTTATGCTATGAAGACTTGGCCACAAGAAACAGTTCTCTTGTGGTTTCAGTGTCACAGCGAATCAGCTGTCTGGGAAAGGAAAAATCTGCTTGCAGTGTGAAAAGTCCCTCCCATACCTTGCAGCTATCTCACAGCTGCTTTCATGGGCCATGTCAACTAACTAGGGTGCTATTTTAAGGATGAGCTGTTCTAGCATAAAAACAGAAGTTCTTTTAATGCATCTCTGGGAACAGAGGTTTTGTGTTCCTACCTCTGGGGCAAAGTTTCTCATCTCTTTCTGTTCAAGTTTGTTATTGGACTACAGAAACATCTGTCTGCTTCAATACTGGTGCCTTGGCTTTCAGTTGTGGTAGAACACTACGTCCCCTTAATGCATTTCTACAAGTCATAGGGAAAAAAGAGTCTGTTGTATCAATTATATCTTCTCTATAGCCTTACAAGAGGATTTCAGCCCAAGAATAAGTCGTCTTCTCAATCTGCTCCCATCTAGAATTTGCCTCTTTTTTCACTGATCTCAGAGTCCCATGTTGTTGTTGTCTCTACGTGTCTTCACTCTTTCCTTTTCCTGATTTGGGAGAGAATTGGTATTTGTAGGTTTGTTATCAAGCTTTATCAACTGAAGCAGTTTTTTATAGAGTTCTGCAATGCTGAAGGGTTGATCTCATCCAGGATCTGCGTCGGGCAAATCTTGCCTCCCGCTGCTGCTCACCTGGTCCCCGCTGGCACCGTGCAAGTCACGCTGCTGCCAGTGCCACCCCTGTGTCTTTCTAAGACAGCTGTGGCCATGTGGCACTGCTCCGGCTGCTCTGATCCCGGCTGCACGGCCCCAACCATGTGGCTGCTCCTGGCCCTGGACCCTCCCGGCCTCAGGGCCACCCCAGTGCTGACCGTGAGGCCATTCCTAGTGCTGGTCCGCAAGTAAGCAAAGTTCATTTTGCGAGCCATGCTGAAATAGTCGCGGTCGTGCAGTGCTGCCTGGACATGTGGCGTGGCCCTGGCTGCGCTGACCTTGGCAGAGCAGTCCTGGTCGTGCGGCATTGCCCCAGCCGTGCTGGCCTTGGCTGAACAGTCCCGGCTGTGTGGTTGACAGCAGTGCCAGGACAGTTCCAGTGGCATGGTGAGGTGGCAAAAATCCCAGCCGGACAGTGCGCCGACCTGGCCACACCGGGCTGCGTGAGCCCAGCTGCACAGGGCCAGCCCGGCCCAACATGTTCAAAGGCTGGAAGCCAAGAGTGTTTTTCTTGGTATTCCTTCCTTTTTAAATGTGCTAGTGGTCTAACCGGGTGTCAATCTCCAAACTTAGCCAGCTGATTGGCCCATCAAAACCAGCCAGTTCATTAGCTCTGGCAGGTCCCCACAGGGAACCACCCTCCCCCTCTCCAGCTGAAACACCAGGCTTTTGTTAAGCCATGACGATGATCATGGACACATGAGGAGAAACTTGAGTACCATAAGATGAGATCCTGACTCTGGTGCTATTCATAGAGAGAGACACTAGAAAACTAATAGCAGAGTTGTCTCTTCACTGCTCAGGAACATTAATTCTGTTATCATGGAATAGTAGTTTAAAATTTTTGTTGTAGCTTTGCACACTTTAGAATAGAAGAGTTGCATCCCAGTAGTCCAGTGCTAAGCCTTTCCAATATAAAGGCCAGACTGTGTCCTTGAAATCTCTTGGGCTGTTAATCCCGTGTAGTTTGCATTTGTGGGTATTGCAAAGCCATGCCCATTCCATGAAGGCTGCTTTAGGGGCTGCAATGAGAACTTGCTGCTGGATGGTGTCCTGCTGTGAGGGCAGAGCAGGTTCTGTGGCCTGTCATCTACAGAAAATCTGGACATGGCTTTATGGAATCTGAAGGCTGGAAATTTTGAAATGTAAGCTGCATTCCTTCATAATTTTATGTTCCTACATATAAAAAGGTTATTTTTTCAAGCTGTTTAGCTTTTAAGTAGAGACCACAGGTTGATATTTTTTTTCCTTTCAAAATGTAATGCTGAATAATAATGAAAGAGTATACAACAGTCTGTACTGATATGCCACTTAGGTTTCAGGGTAATTACAGTAATTTGGTTGTTACTCTATATGGTGTCATGAATTAGTTGCTAGAAAACACGATGCAGTGGGAATGATTCAAGGGCTTTTCATCAGGCCTCATGGTGAACTGGCTTCTTGATCCTGATGACTGTACCTCAGCTAACAACCCAGCAATCACAGAATTATTTTAATTTTCTTTGTTTGTGGTGGTCTTTACTTGATTTAGTGGTAGTGTTGCAGTTCTTCACATCACTCGTGTACAGCATGTCTGTAAACAGCAATGCAGCCACGTCTGACAGGAGTGGATGGTGGAGCCATTAAGTCAGAAACAACATATCAATATTTACACGACAACAAGAGACTTGTATTAATTAACTTCTGACACCTGCAAGGCTGTTGGTAATGAGAAATGGAGCTGGTTAATCAAGACGACATTTGATCATTTCTGTGAAGGCTCACATCTGTGATACCCCCAGAGAATCCATGATTCCTAACCCCCACATTTCTCTTTGCCCTGCATGTTGCATCTGCACTCTTTTAATGACAGAGAAACAGATTTTGAAACAGGATTTTTTTCCTAATTACTTCTGGCTAAATTATTTTAAACCTATGAGGTATTTTTTAAAAGAAGTGCCCATCACTGTGTGAAGAAATGCTTCTGTCTATGAATGTAGCTTATGTCGGTGTCCCAAGGCAAAGTTCAGAGGGAGAAGGGATGAATTCTGTTGTTTTCTGAAGCTTATTTTGTGTTCTTCTTGGAGCTCAGAAACCTTGATTTCCTTAATGTTACTGGATTTTCCAAATGCAAGGGTGTCCTTGTTTGATGTGTTTTCTTCAGCAGTAGCACCTACACCTCGAGAGTTTATTGTGTAAAACTTTAAAGGAACTGTAATTCTGTTATAAAGGAATTATAATCCTTGTTTCTTGTCTCTTACTGCAGTAAGAGCTCTGGTTTGACTGGGATTTAACCTGAATTTCAATTGTTTTAGGAGAACTAATCTGATAATGAAGAGCCCTTGCTTGTCCTTGTGATCACCAGAAAGCAAGTTAGCAACACATGGGGCTTAAGATATCAGTCAATACACTGAGTCCTGTTTTTCAGTTCAGATAGGGTAAAGATTTGACACAGGGATAAACACAAGTTAGGAATTGCTTCCAAACTGTCCTGTTCAGGTCTTATTTTACAACCAATTCTCTGTATTTTTGCGGGTTTTTTTAAAAATCAAATAGTCTAATGAAGCTCTAGCCAAGTAACTTTAGGAGGGTCTGCTTTAACAGTTGTGTTAAAATTAAACCTTTTGATGGAGGTAGCCTGGCCCACTCCAGCTATTGCTGTGATTCTGAGAGTAAAGCTCACATTATTAAACCTTGTGCGCTTTCTCTTTTACTTTACTCAGATGAAGATGAAAGCAACCAAACAAGTCAAAAGCCAGAGTCTGTTTCTTCTCTGAACTTCGAACATGTTCCTGGTGCAGATGCAGCTGTGCAGGTAATGCTGCACAGTGCTGCTGTGCACACACCCAGCAGTGCTGCTGGCTCCCAGAGCTGATATGGAGCAAGGCTGGCAGAGATGAGGACAAGCAAATGCCGCTGATTTCCCTCCTGCCCCGTCCTCTGCTCTGGCTCACATGTGCCTCTGCTGTGGGGCACGGATCAGAAGCTGCTCTGGCTAGGGTCTGAAGGGAGGGGCTCAGAGTTATTGGTCAGGGTGAGTTTACCCATCCAGTTCCCCATGAGCAGCCATCAGAGTGGGAAGAAAGGGTCACAGAGGAGAGAAAGGATGGGGCTTAACTAATGAAAACACTTTGAAGTGTTGTAAGTGAGCCCTTGTCTGTTATTGTTGCAGAAAGATGGAGCCATGACCGTTTCCCCCACTGAACTGCCGGTCGGTAATGTCATCAACATAGGCTCTAAAGGCTCAGCAGCACCTCTGCTGGAGACTGAGGAGGGGGATCTGCATCCTGTGAACAGAGGAGCTTCAAATGTTTTCAGTATCCGTCTGTTTTGTATTGATGAGGAGTTTGAAACTAGGTAAGTGTAGAGGAAGAGTCACTGCTCTCCCATTAATAACCATTTTCAAGGTTATGTTTTCAGGACAAATCAGAAAGTGACAGCACCTGCAGTGGTTAGATGGGATTTTTTCTGACCTCCTTCTTGTCTGCTTCTTTTATCTTCAGTAATAACTTTTCAACCTCCACTTGCAACTTCCTGGCTCTGACAGGTCTGTGGGGGCAAAACATGATAAATTCATTTTTGTTGGAAAAAACGTGAGTTGAGGTTGTGGAAAAAGGCTGCTGTTTCCTTCTATGGAGACACTCATTCTGAACTTGGCTAGCTGCAAGAGGAGCTACATGTCACAGTAGTTCTCATCTCATTGCATGGGGCAATAAAGCTGTTCTTAGCTCTGCAGGTAAATGTTCCCACTCTAAAGACAGTCTCTAGTTACTGAAAGAAATTATTCTGTGTTCTAGAATCCTCAACAGCTGGGGGAGACAAAGGGATTTTCTCTTAACACAATTGCTGCTCCTGACCTCACACTCTTAGATCCTGGTGGATTAGAATAGTGCTATAAATGGGGTTTAGACTTTTTTTTCTAAAATTTCTCTCCACACTTCAATATATTCAACCACACCAGCAGAAACTTCTCCAGGAACTTTTCCTTTTCAATGTGATGGTGGAAAGGAAGATACAGGATAGATGAAGCAGCTGAGCACACCCAGGATCTTCCATGCTTTCAAATCCATGTCATATCTGCAGATAGCAGGCATCAGGAGAAGGGCTTGATAGATGAGTTGAACATGTGTAGTACAGTTTGAAAAAACATCTGTCTACTCAGTCATTGGTGAGTAGCAACTTCTGAACTCTGGCTTTAAAGAAGTGTAAGAGTAAATTTCACTGAGAAGAAAAATTAGAATTCCTTGAAAACTGGTTCTATTTATTGAGCAGTTTCTTGATTAAGGAGGGCACCTACCCAAGAGGATCAAACACTGAATCTGCTGCAAATGCAAATATACAAAGTTACCGAAACAAAGCAAAGACATTGCCTTTTGTGTACATATTTCCAAAGTGATATACCCAGTGACAGAGCTCAAGTTTGTTAAGAACTAGTTTAATTAGTGAAGTGCAGGAAGTCAGCATAGAAGATCTGTGTTGTACTTAGAAACATTGACCAACTAATGTGGGATAAGAACAATTGCAGTGCTGAGAGACTGTGCCAGAACAGTTAATTGAGCGACAATCTAGTGTAAAAATTCAAGCAAGATACTTATTGCAGAATAAGAAAGCTTTATATTAAAATATTAGTGATTGCTCTGGAATGATTCCATTATACTGAAACAGCAGTTGAGAGCTTTGCTAGAGATTTATGTCAGCAAATAATCTCACTGTAGACTTCTTGAGTTCTCTGCTCATAGTTTCCTGTCCTAAGGATCTGTCTGGTTTTTTTTGCCTCCTGATCTCTGTGCTTTGTTTACTGTTTCTGTTCAAGACATTTCTCACTGCATTTATCATTCAGTGCTGTGCTCCCAGATTGTTTTTACCTGGAGACATCTGTGGAGCAGTGTGGATTCCATGATGGGTATCTGGAGGAGACAGCACTCCTGTCTGAAGACTTTTCCTAAAATTACCTCATGCAGAGCTGAGCA
This sequence comes from Motacilla alba alba, assembly GCF_015832195.1. NCBI lineage: Eukaryota > Metazoa > Chordata > Aves > Passeriformes > Motacillidae > Motacilla > Motacilla alba. Next base: position 108,655,812 of record NC_052018.1, read on the forward strand.
ATCTGTAGATCTTGGTGTCTTCAAACATTTTGCTTGCATGCTTCTCTGGCTTGCCTTTGCTTGATCCACCTGCCTGTAGAAGAAATATTAGCAAAGCAAATATATGTAAAGGAGGGCACAAGGTGATGCTAGCTGCTTCCTGGAATCTTGTCCTGAGGGAGCTCCTGCTGGCCTTGCACAGCATGGACCCAGAAACAGAAGTTGGCTCGAAGTGTAGGTGTGATTGCATCTTAGCCCTGAAGAAACTTTGGGAGGAAACTGAAGGAAGTTTAGCTCCTTGGGAGTTGTAACCCACTAAAGCTGCTGAATGTTTCCATCTCCTAAACCCAGAACTGTTAGTGCATTGAGAGTGAAATGGGAGGGAACTGAACTATTGGCTTATCTGCTGATATTTGGTACTTTTCTAAGCCCCCTGAAAAATCTCCCACCTCAATTCTTGTGTTCCTTGCTGTCAACAAGGTCCTGGATACCAGAAAGAAAATTGCAGTGCAGTATAGTTGCAATGGCATTTTCCTTTCCCCCGATTTGCTATTCAGTTAACTAGTCTTAGTTATGTATTATATAGGTGAATATATAATGCCCTAGTCCTGATCTGTACTTGCAGCTTTAAGTTTACATTCAGGCATAGATATTGCAATTAGAAATTAATTCTCTTTTAAGTAATATTATTAAAGAGGTAATTAAAGGGAGCTTAATTACAATTCTGAAAGGAGGAGAGGATTTATCAGTATTTATAAGGTAACATATATCTGTATGAATTTCTTCAATATATACATCTTGTGTGGTGGAAAAGTGTTTTATGAAACTTCAGCATAACTGGGTTTTGAGCTCTTTGATAACCTTAGACATGGGAGAAACAGCAGGGGTTCAGTGAGATTTCTCAGGTCTTTTTAAACTGAAATGTCACAATTTGCTGTCACCATGGAAAAGAGACTAGGACAGCTCTAAGTCAGTGGGTGAGAAGTGAAAAGAAGTGTTTAAAAACAATTCTGAGTATTGACATTCCTGTTAGTCTGTCAGAGCACATCAGGCAGGTTTTCCTGTGTGGAAAGTCACAGAGCCCTTGGTGCTGGCTGAAAATAGTGTAGAACATAGCAACAACTGTTTGCAACCTGAAGTAATATTTGCTGTATACTAATGCTGCTGTGATAGTCTAGGAATGGCTTCTGAAGAGGCTGGAGTCAACAACATGAGAGCCAATGTTTTGTTAGTTCCTCCCCCTGCCCTTTTAGTGAGGAGCCTCATGTATTATGTCAAACATCCTGGTTATTCTTGTTAACAATGATGCTTTAAGCACTGGGAGTCAGAAATTGCAGCATGCAACATCAACAGTTGATTATTGACGATCTATCGGGATTGTCTGATCAGCTCTGAATAAATGCTCCTGCACTTGCAGGGATGTTAATATCACAGTGTATCAGATCATTCTGATACGTGCTTTATTTACCAATATTTGCTCTTGTTGCAGGTCACTGGACTTTTTGCATTATGCTTTCAACGTTTTCCCAGTGAGTATAATGAAAGTTGGAATGATTTTGTGTGGTGGGACAGCAGTGCAGCTGGCAGCCAGGGGATGTGGGTCTGCTGCTCCAGTGAGTCTGCCCCACATGAGTGTGCTGGGCCTGGTTACCCTGGGCTGAGCTACTCCCCTCCTTGGCTGCTTCTGGACTTCATGGAATGCATACCTAAGTCCTCTCTTTGTCCTAGAATCCTGGAAAGGTTTGGGCTGGAAAGGAACTTAAAGATAATCTAGTTCTACCCTGCCATAGCCAGGAGACCTTCCATTAGACCAGATTCCTCCAAGCCTTGTCCAACCTGCCCTTGGACACTTCTAGTGATGGAGCAGCCACATTTTCTCTGGGCAGCCTGTGCCAGGGCCTCCTCACACTCACAGGGAAGAATTTTTCTGTACCATGGAATCTAAACCCTGCTCTCTGTCAGTGTGAAGGCATTTCCCTGCCACTATGTGCTCTTGTAAATAGTCTCCCTAGTTTATGTTCCATAGGGACTTCTCTAAGATGCAGATTTAGAAAAAGAAATGCTTCCAACTCCTTTAAAACCATGTACAATCCAGACCATACCTACATTAAAAACAAAATCAGCACAATTTATTAAAGGAGATGGAGCTAAAGCCTATAAAACAATGGTGTTAAGGAGATCCATAATATTTACCTACAGACTGAACTGTGGCACTGTGGATTCACAGTGCAGTAGCTATTTCCCACTCATGCCCTGTGATCACTCTGTCTGAGGTAGCAAAGTCCACTTTCTGAGACTTTCTTAATGCACACCAGTGTTGTAAAGTCATATGACAAATAACTGCATGGCAGTGTGCCTTAGAGACAAGCCCTGGGTACCAGAGACACTGTCTTGGCCCTAAGAAGCAGCACACTCAAAAACACTGCTTACCACCAAAGAGTTCCTAGAGGGAGCTGACCCAGAAAGCATTTCAAATTTACGTAATTTATCCATCCAACATCAGTCTTTGAAATAAAATGTCACAATAGAATCACCAGATGTAGTAAGGAAGGTTCATCCCATAGTTTGCCTAAAGTGAAGCCATTTCTGAGCTGTCAGTTCCTTGGTGCTGCCCAGGCAGAGCAGTTCTTGGAGGTGTGCATAAACCCTGCATTCAGGGCTGTCTGTCCCCTCAGAGGGCTTTGGGTAAAGCTTAGAGAATGCTTTTATTGCCTGCCAATGTCTTTCAGGACAGAGACTTCTGTGTCATCCTGGTGCCACATCATGTCCCAGAGTTCCCACTGATCCAGAGCTTTGTTCGGGCTGTCCCTTCCTGCACGTCCAGGCTGGGTCGGGAGCTGTACGTGTTCCACCGAGCAGGATTGCTCACGTGAGTCATGCCTTGGGACAGCCCTGCTGTGGGACACACCTGCCAACATTTGTAGGGAGTGTCCTCTCAGAACCCAAGCACAGTGAGAGGAATCATTTGGGATTTGTGTATACAGTACTAAAGGAGGGAAGATGGACATCAGTACAGATCAGCAGCTCCAAGTTCCCTGGTTGTGGGCCAAGGCCAGCAGGGAAGCGTGTGCTGTATTTGGCCTTGGGGATGTGGGTCAGGTTGTGTGACAATGGCACCTGATAGCCTGGTGTAGGTTTAATTCTTGGAAATACACTGTAGCTTTCTTAAGAGAAATGTAGTCATGTGTTTCTGAGACATACAGATCACAGCGGGAACTGTTGAGTATCTGTTCTATATAATTTCTCTTTTACTTTTGGTGTTGAATCATTTATTTCATGCCTTCAGTTTCTGTGATCCTCTGAAAACTTCTGTAGGCTGAAATATCAGTGAACTGCAACACCAAACCTTTCTTGCTGTGATTTCTGTTACAGGGAATGAGTTTTCCAAAGCTTTGCTTGTATATCAAGCCTATTCTGGCCCAAACACCAAGCTTAAATTGTGGTGTAGTGAGATTTTCTTTTTTTGGTTTTGGTCCTAATGTACCTAAATACTATGTGGTTTTTAGCGAAGTACTTCTGGGTTTAATTGTGTACCTAATCACCTCTGGTGGTACACAAATGCTTTGTGTAAGAACTGGCCAGCTACTCTTGGACTGAGGCAGAAGCTTTTTGCCCTGGGATGAAACTTCTCCTTCTGGGTCCTGAGTAAAAATCCAGCTGGCTGGAGAGAGAGTTGCTGGAGTAATTCCTGGTAATCTCAGGCCCAGCTGCTCAGTAATCCACCAGTAGGGCTGGGAGTCATACGTCCTCTTGCAATTTTGGGCAAAATTCAAGTTGTTATCAAGGCTGTTTTAAAAAAAAGTTACCATCCTGATTACATTGTGCATATTCCAAATGACACCAGTCCTTTCATGAAAACAAAATAGGGTCATCAGTAGCATTTTCCAAATCCCCCTGCAGCTTTGCAGGAAAGTAAAGGAAAATAGCTGCTCATTGAGGTTCAGGATCAGAAAAGCTTTGGGAGAAACCAGAGTAAGCTTTTGGAAAGTTTCTCCAGAACAAAACCCACAGGGTGCAACAGCAGATATCCTCTTGGAAATAACCAAAATCTGTGGAAGTGAGAGATCAACACGTTGTACTTGCACCTATGGCTCTCAAAAGCATGTGAGTGAAAAGGAAGTCACAGAAAATGGACTAAAAGAAAAACGGGGTAAGAAGAGGGGAATATGAAGACATGAAAGGGCAAAGTCAGAAGAGGCACAGGTACAAAATGAGCTCTTGATTAGTACAGGTAGTAAAAAGGAATAAGAAAAAGTGTTAAGTACACAAAAAGCAAGAGTGCAGCAAATGGAACTGTGAGTCTGCTACTTAACAGTGAAGGAGAAAAAAATAACAGATGACAAGGCACAGGCTGAGGTTCTTAATGGGTACTTTCCCTCAATTTTCACTAAAAAGCATGATAATAATAGTGTCCTTGTCTCTGAGCAGTCAAAGGACTTGAGCATCTAGAATGAGTTAATTCATTGCTGGGAGAGAAACGAGTACAGACCTTGGATAGTCCTTCCTCCTGTTCCATAATCCCAGTGGAGTTGGTGGATCTGCTTATTAAAAAAAAAGGCAGTTTCAACTTTTCTCATGTTCTGTTTTGTCACACTCCAGATGCAGCTCCCTGTAGGCACAGCTGCTTTCCCTGGGCATGGGTGGGGCAAAGCTGGTGGGCTGGGCTGGGCAGCAGTGGGAGGAGGGCACACTTGGGCTGCAGTGAGCTGTAGCTCTCTGCGCTGTTGGGTCTTGGAAACGTGTGAGAAGCTCAGCTGATGCTCACTTAGAAGGTCAGGATTAGTTTGTGATTTAGTAACCAAACGTTTGCTTTTGGGCAGTCAAAGATGATCAGTGAATTCAGCTGTGAAATTTCTCATAACATACCAGAATCTTGGTTTATTCAGTTACCAGTGCTATTCATTAAGCTTGTATTCCACAAGATGCCTCCCAATGTGACTGAGGCTGAAGAACAGCACATCCACTTTTAAAGTGAAAGCCAGAAGAGCAGGAATAAAAAGATTATACTACATGAATCACAACTTTTCATCTGTGGGTGAAAGAACTTATTTCTTGGAACTGAAGCTGTAGTTCAGCTTCTTGAACAGCACTCCACAAGTGTGGGTTGCACGAGCTGTGTGTGTCTAGGAAGAGGTTGCTGCCTTTGACAGACACTGGGAGAGCTCCTCAGCTGCTGTAGACTGTCAGTGTGGAGTGAATTTTCTTCCTAACTACTAGGTGGGAAGAGGTTTGCTAAGTGCCAGGTTACTGCTGTCTGTAGGTAAGGTGTTCCATGTGTGGCACAGGCATTCCCATTCCAAGTCCATACTGTGTCATTGCAAACTGGCACTCCACGCTTAGCAGAGGTGTTGCAGTCATGTAAGTTTATCATCATGTGTTACTGCTTGAGGCACCAAGGCCTAACACAAAAATTGATAATTTTGTTCTTGGAAAAATTCATGTTCCTGCTTTATTTTGTACCATGATAGCTGGCTCAGTTTTATTTTTCTCTGTCCTTTTCTCATTTTTTCTTGCCTTTCCCTCTTTTAATCTAGCTCTTTTCCCCATGTGCCACAATGTTCATAGATACAGATTCCACATCCATTTTATGGTTCTTTGCCTCCCTTTATTGCTGACTTTTACTCACTTGGAGACAGGTGATACCTGGGGTTATAGATCGGGCTGAGTGTTTAATAGCAGATAAAGCAGGGTTCTGGAGTTGTCTCAAGTAGATGCTCTGATTTTTTTCTATTACCATGCCCTAAGTTCATATCTGCCTTTGGAACAAGTGTCATTTAGCAATCAGCTACAATTTCTGAATGGTGTTGTTTGTATTTGTGAAGGGCGTGTTGTCTTAAGCTTGGCAGTTTTCCTCATTTTGTCACAGAGTCAACTTTTAATTATTTTTTTTTGTCCTTTTTTTAGATCATTTAATGTAAGAAAAGCAGCAACCAGTGACTTAGACGGTGTCAAAATGCTTGTTGAAACTCTTAGCTTGAATGAAAGGATATGGAATGACTCAAAGATATTCACTGAGACTCGCATGGATCCAGTGAGTATTTGTTGCTGATATGTGTTCAATTCTGTCCTAAGATCAGGACTGAAGCAGTGGCTGAGCTTGCAGCACTGCTGCAGCAGCTGTCCCCAAACTGAAGTATCGGTGAGGAAAGGTCTGTGTGGTCCAGAGTCCAGCCACACACCTGGCTCAAACAGGGCCCTCTTGGGGAGCAGGCTGGTTAAACTGGGATGGTGCCTGGGAGCTGCACTGGGAGGAGAGTGTTTTAACTGGGATTCTGTGGTGAACTACACATAAAAAAGAGATTCTACTGAAACTGAAAATCTGCATCTGTTGCCTTTACCTTGCAGGACGGGATGCCAGTACAGGCTTTTGTAGCAGAAGTTTTGGATCAAATCGTTGGTGTTTCTGTCATCAGGGATGAAATGGTAAATTCAGTTTGTGTTCCATGAGCTCTGTGCTGCTTGGTGCTCACAGTAAGGCTGAGTTTTGTTCTTGGCACTGTACTTGTGCCTAACAAAGTGTCTGTAAAAATGCTGCCTGTAAAAACTGTCCAGCCTTTGCCCACTGCATTGTTTCTCTGCTCATAGATAATGATTGACACACAGATAAAAAAAATGATCCTTTTACTTTCAAGAAGCTGCTGCTATGTCCTGAAAGTTTTCCTCCTGTACTTCTTTGTGCTTTAGCACAAAGCCATTCTGCCTCTAAATAGGTGTTTAATCACCTCTTTGCCTTCTACTTTCCAAGTCAATAATCAGCTTTGCCACAAATCCTGCAAAGAGCAGTAATTCTTCCAGATTTGCTTTCATAACTTTTTCATCCAGCAATAGAGGCTAAGTAATTGTGAATCATGTACTTGAAAACAAAAGCCTATTCCCTGATGGAGTAAAAAAAGACATTGCACATTATTATTGAATAGTAAACATTCTCCAAGTCTTACTTTTGTGGCATTCTGCTAGGACTGAAAAGGTGGATTTTAGGTTGTTCAGCAGTTCTAATGCTTAGTTTTCACAATAGAACAGTCACTCCTGTTTCTGAGAGTAATTCTCTTGATTATATTAAGAGCTAAGAGGGATAGATTGAGTGAATAAATGTGCAAAAATATCAGCTTATCACTTCACCAGGGAAGACTTGTCAGAGGGCCTTTCTTACACAGCTCTGCCGTGTGGAATTCCCTTTTCCAGCTGTAGTTTGGTGAGAGGGACAGCCTGGGCTTCTGTGCCTTGAATGCAGAAAAACAGTTGGGGTTTTTTTTCCTCCCTCCTTGGATGTCTGTTAACTTGTATCAGGCATTGGGGGGTAAGGGTCGGGTGTGCATTCAATGTAAATAAGGGCAAGCTGCAAGGAGAGATTTTGAAACAATGAAAAGATTTTAAAGAAAAATCTGTTCAGTCAGTGCCCTTCAGTTGAGGACAGCTCTCAAAGACACTTGATTTCAGTTTTCAAATGTAGTTCCCTGATTGATAGGAAGTGACTCATTGGTTGCTATTTGCTAAAATCCTATCAAGGTAGCTGCTGATCACTGCTGACTCACAAATTCCTAATTTTCCAGGATATTGAGTATGTTCGATCACATTACGATATTGAGGACTTCATTCATTTTAATCACCACCAGCAAGAGGAACATGGGCATCTTTGCCACTTTGTCTTGAATCCTGCATTTCATCACTATGCAAAATACTTTCTAAAGGAGATTCTTCGCTTGGGTCACAAATCTTCTCTTTACTACCCTATTTATCCAGAATATGTGGAGGGCAAGGTAAGGAGTGTGTGATTAGTATTTCTTGTATTAAATATTGCCATATTTTCTCACTTTATTTTTTCTTTGCTTCCATGAACGACTGCAAACTGGGATTTTCTTGTCAATCTGCAGCAAACTGTACCTTCTTTTCTTCCTGCCTGACATATTCTGGACCCGTGGACACAGCTCTTGCAGAGCAGGGCTGATCCATGGTATCCATCAGTGTCTTCAGGAAGTGTGGTGGGGAGCAGAAAGTGGAAATGGCCTTGGCTCCCTGCCCAGCACAAGGGTGATGTAGCCTGAGTAAATGCAAGGGGATCATCCTGAACACATCCCCGTGGTTTATAAAAACCCTTCCAAAGGGATTCAGGTACTCTAGACTGTGTTTCACCAAAATTCAGTGTGACCCAGGCACCTCATTGGCTTTTGAAGGGGGGAACTTGTGTTCCTGCAAGTGTCATGGGAGAACTGTAAGAACTGAACTTCCAATGGAGAAAATCCAATTCTGAGAAGAATGCAATTCAGAAGCGCTCACATATGTGTTTTGTCATCATGTCAGAAAAGGGAACACAAGGTAAAATCTGCTAGCTGTCTGAAGCTGCTGCCTGTCCCAGGCAATCACCTGGGCTCCTGGCCCCACTGATGGAAGCACACGGGGCATCCCAAGGGCAGTTCATCTCTCGGTTGTACCTGGCTGTCTTGAGACACATGGAATTTTCCCCTGGAGACTGACCACCAGCTTCAGCTTCTGCCTGGCTGGCTGGACTGGGCACCGGGTGTTTAGATGGTGACTGAGATGAGTTCTGCCCTTGGTGACTTGGGTGTTTTTGAAACCACCACTGGCTTTCATGTGGGAACTCTTTGACAGGTTAGACTTGGGTACATTTGCAGGCGGATGTGTTTTCCCATGCACTTTTGTGGAGTTCTGAGTGTTCCCATGAGGAACCAATGTTCCTGTGTAACATTAGGCTCTCAGATTCTGAAGAGGCACTCACAAAAATGCAGTTTAATGGCACTGGATGGAAGAGAAGCTGAATCTTACCAGTGATTCCAGTTTTGACTGTTTCCAGGCTACAGAGTTACTCTTAAGTTACTTAAGGTTATCTAATACTATTATCTAATAAGTGCTAAGTGTGATATTTTACTTAGTTCTCAACATAGCAATCTCAAGTTTTTAGTATTTGTGGATGGAATGGCACTTGAGTGTAATTTAATTTGCATTAATGTTAATCCTGCGTTTCCTGTAATTCTCTTATTTTCTTCCCTTTCATATTGTCAGTTATGCCAGAGGCAGTCATGGGGTAATAGACAGATACAGCTATTTCTAATGATCGAGGCTGTTCAGATGAGCGTTAGGGTTTTGTTCATTTCAAATTTCTGACAGTTTATTAACATTTATCACTTGGATGAACCAGACATTTCAGTCGGTATAGAATTTCTATATAAATTCATCTCCATTCCTTGCCAGGCGAGCAAAGGTTAGCAGTGAGCAGATAACACAGCTTAATGAGGTCAAATCAAGCTGATTCATGATCACTATGGAGAAAAATATCCTCCTGGGGAAAATACTTGTGCTGAAAAATCCCATAAACCAAACCACTTGTTTATCTGTCATTCCCACAGAGATAGTAATGTAATTACTCTCATAATTATCTTCATTAGTGTCAGGAATTATCTGCAATTCATTTCTCTGCTCTGAGTATGTTTGTTTATTTGCTGATTTTTGTCTCAGATTTAGCCAACAGAACTAAGAATTGTGTGTTTGTGAAGCCATGCAGCAGACATCTGTGATGCACTGCTCTGACATTCTCTCTGCTGAAATATGGATTGCTGTCTTTCAGTTCCAGCATCCCTGCGCTCATTCCCTGACATCTGCCCTTCATTACATGGCTCCCGTGCGGCCGAGACGACAGATTGTCTATCCTCTGCAAGGGCTTGGCGTGAGCGCTCCGTCGGAGCAAGTCTCCAAGGATCAGGTGGGTAACAGCAGTGGCAGCAGGCGGGGGGCACGGTGCCAGCTCGTGCAGGGCCTGGCAGATGGGCTGGCATTAACCTCCCTGTGCTCACGGGCTGCTCCTTAATTACAGCAGCCGCGCTGGCTGCCCGATCCCGCTCTGCTGCCACGCCCGGCACACTTGGCGGCCGCTGGAGCAGAGCCCTTCCCACTCCGCTGCCCACCATGGCAGCGCTTTGTCATGGCCTCCCAGCGTCTTCTAAATGCTCTGCCTGCTGCTCCTGCTAGCTTTGTTTAGGTGTCACACTCTGCAAGCGGAAAAAAGACAACGTCATGCTGTTGCCTCTTTCTGTAGAGATTGCTTCGGTGCGTTTTATTTTTCAGTCCCAAAGTCAGGTTTCTTCCATGCACAACATACCCTTAAAACACCAAGTGAGTTAACAGCAAAGGAGAAGGTTGTTTTCACTAGCAAATGGTTTTACAAAGAACTGGTGTGGCCTGGAGGTTCTAAACGAAAAGTCTCTTAAAATTTCATTTTTAAAATAACTTACACCCCATTCCCTTACATTTTTTAAGAAACTAAAATTTCGCATGAAGGTGATTCCTCAAAAGAGTAACTACTGAAGCTGAAATATTAGGAAAACACAATTAGTGATGGATTCTCTCAGCAGGTTGTAGTAATTTTGTGGAGAAACATAATTAGGGAGCTTTGTCTGTCTGCTAACTTCCAGTTGGCTGAGATGGGCTTCCATATAATATTTTTAGAGCTGTCCTTTTCTCAGTTAGTCGGTAGGTTTTGGCACCTAAAACTCTTAATTAGGCAGCAGCTGGCAAAGCGAAATCCAGAACATGGCTAAGGCTGTTGGTCTGCGTTCGGCTTTGTTCAACAGCCTTCCCTTCACATGCATGTCTCCTGCCTTTCTCTTCTTTGCAGAAAGAACTCTGATGCTTTCCTTTAAACTGCTTCTTATTCCTGATCTTTGAAGTGGTTGCTCTCTTCCTAAAAGAGCTCATCTTAGCATTTTTGTTGAAGCTGGAAAATCACAGGTGTTTGAAAAATTTGCAAATCTTTTGTCTGCTCATGTTCTTCCCAAGGTTTTCTGAACTTCTCTGTAGGTAGTGGCATAATGGTTTAAAATCTCAGATTCAGATTTCTATTTAAAAGAATGTGTGAAGTTTTTGCTAAGAAGTTGTAGTGGAGAAACCCCAACTCAAGTCCAGCCAAGCTTCCATGCATCTGCCTCTGCATGAATTATAGATTTTTGACAGACTGTGCTCTATCAGAATGGACATCTGGGGCTAAGTGCTGGGTCGTAACTTGAGGATAAAGCTAGTCTGCTGCTGCTGCTGGCTTCTCTGAAATATCAAGAACTCGAAACCACATAAAGCTAAATTGACTCTTCTGTCGAGTGAATGAAGCGACCTTTGGCCACCCTACGTTGGGAAGCTGTGTAACATAAGGAGCAGGCTGCCATGGCAAACTGAGTGTACTCATGAGTAAGGAGGGGGTGCTGCTTTGAGACCTTGGTTTGCAGCCAGGCACAAGGCACTTGCCATCTCTCTGCTCAGATGCCTCGTAAAGGAAGATTGATCCCCATCAATGATCTTGCACTACCTTGCCAAATACTCTAGTGAAGTTACAAATAAACTGAGGTGTGTCTTATAAATGAATATAACTGAGTTTCAGTAGGCACAATATTATCTTTCTGCCTTTTTGTAGAGATTAAAAGGCTTCTCAGACCTACTGTAAACAGTAAGGTGCAATCTGTGAGGCAGAGAACAACCTGTCTCACCAAGGAGATAAATGTGCTAGCTCTGCAGAATGGAAAGGCTGAGAAGCATCACCTTATGAAATACAATGAGACAAGGTGAAACACATTTTGGTTCTAGAAGCTGCTAACGGTCTGGGAAGTGAGGGAAATAGGACATGGGAGAACAATGTTGTGGGCAAAGTGTGGAGAAGAGAATGGAGAAAGGCAGACAAAGGGTCTGGAGTAGGAATTAGTGGGAAGCTGTCTGAGGCCAACACTTGCAGAGGAGTAAGGAGAAAATGTCCCCTATCATCTTTGTTTTGATGGTTTCAAATGAGATCAGGGCAGGATCTTGCAAGATGTTTAGATTGGGCAAGCAGGGATTCCAAGCATTTGAGACCACTCCTCATTTCTTTGTCATGTCTCTATCCCAGCTCACCTAGCTGGTTTAAACTGAGGGGGCTTTGCCCTCTCCTATTTGAAAGCAGCTGCTCTAGAGGTGAATTCATGTGTCCCACAGAAACTGTGTTCCCATGAGCTGGAGGGCAGGTTATCACTGTAATTGCTGCTTTAGAGTGCTCTGCAGTAGTGGCAGGATTTGCCACATGAACTACAGGATGAGGACTGTAAATGCAAGTTGATTTCAGAAATGTAAAATTTTCATTGATTGCCTGCCCTAACTGGTTGCTTGAGTATCTGTTGCTGGTAATGGGGATAATTGTGGTGATATTCTTGTTTTGATACCCACAAGATGCCCCTTGATATCTAGTAATCAACAAATCAACATCTGCCTCTCATCTGTCGCTTTTTCAGCAGCCTTCCTCTTGTTCCAGCCCTTCTCGAGCTCTTGCTCCCCTTTTCTAGCTGCAGAGTGTCTTTTTCCCCAGTGAGAGCTTGGGGCTGAGCAGCTCAGCAGTTCTGTGTGGGGCACAGCTCCTGATTTGTGTGTGGATGTCTGTGGGCCCCCAGCAGCTCTGTATCTCAGCGAGCACGGGTGGGAGCCCTGGGGCTCCATCAGTCACTGTCTCCCCCAGACATTCCAGCCTGCTTAGGGCACGAATGGAATTCACTCATAGATCCAGATCCAGGGCACACACGAGCACTTTCCTGCTTCCTTCTTCCAAAGCCAGAAGAGAAACCATCCATCTAAGCCACAGAAGCTCTGCTCTCAACTAATTCCTGAGCGCTGCCGGTCCACATGGATCTCGTCTGTGCTGGAGAGGTGGTTTTCCTGCAGGTCTGGATCAGTTGAGCACAATGCGTGGCAACTTGTTCTTGTTGTCCCTCTGTCAACTCTCTATTCTTCTGTGGTGCCTGGAAAAAAAGGGGAAGTGCCATGTGTTGCTCTCCCGTGGATTGCTGGCCTGTTCCCTCCTGTTTCATGCAGGGAGCATGACTTGTGCCTTGTGGTTTTAAAGGAAACATAGATCATTCCTCCCGTGGGCTCTCTGGCAGAGCTAGATGTCAGCTGGAGAAACCTTACATCCTAAACTCCAGGAACTTGCCCTATAACTCTACAGCCAACTGTTACCTGTGTGGCCATTTACCTGCAGTTCTCCTCTCATCCTGTTCTCTCCAGGCCCTTGTGGCATTTCCCCTGGTTCAGTCGTGTTTCTGGTTTGAGACAGGCTTTTGGTGTGTGTTGTGGCTTATTGCTAAAATGACTATGACTGCAGAGAAATACAGAGCTCAGGAGCTCTCCCTGCTCCTCCCCTATTTGCCATCCTTTTCATGAATGCTTTGCTGTAGGTTTTAAGGCCATCACACGTTTTTTTCATTTATTCTCTTAAACTACAGCTCTGTGCTGCTTCATCTTTGCCTCAGAAACCCTGTCACCTCCCAAGCAGTGGCTCCATTTCCTGAAGGGCTGTAAATTTTTCCTTACTTCTTATGCTTTGAGATTGGAAGTACATTTTGCTGCTGATTTTGTGTGTCTGTTCCTACCAAACTCTGTCTCCCATTGCTCTGCTGAAGAGATTCGGATAAACTGGGTAAGACTACTCTGAGAAGGCACAAAGCAGGAGATGTTAAGCTTGCCTCCCATTAAGTCTCCCACTGCAGCCCTCTGGAATGACACAGTTGCTGATTTGCATCTAGTCCTGAGGTGTCCAGACTTGAGGATACTTGTTGAGCAGCAAGTGTGGCAGAGGTGCCACATCTTGGCTCAGAATTGCATCAGCCACACGTCTGCTGTGCTGGAGTTCAGGGCACAGACCTGACAGAGCTCCTGCCTACTCATTAGATCAAACACTTTGTACAGCTGTGCCAAAGCAAAAGGAAATCTCTAATTTTTGTATTCTGGATCAGCAACCAGTGCTGGAGTGCCAACTGGCAGGAGATGCAAAGATCCAAACTCTTAATTCCCTCAGTGTTAAAACAGATTAGATTATTATTCTGGTTTGCACATCTGTCAGTCACTGCAGCCATGTTACAGGAAAAACAGTCGGTTACAGCAGAATCCTGAATATCTTATAAAGTGCTCCTGGCCTTCACGGTGCATGTCATTATTGGTGGAGTAGAAAGCTATAGGTAATGAAATAATTCTTAATTATTTCTTCATAAATAAACAATTTATAAACTTGTTTGCTTTCTCACCATCTGGGAGCATTCTGTTCTCCATCTGCTTCATGTAATTATCAATGTAAGGGAAGAATAGGTGATATAATTAACAAGAATAACTGATCCACAATGAAGAACAAAAATGGCACACATCTGTTGAATTATTTCCTTGTTTTTGCCCTTTTATTATTTTTCATGCTATTGGGTTTATTATGTTTTTATTTCATGGCTGCATTCAAGCTGTCAGGCTCTATTGCACAGTTTAGAATTGTTTTTTCTGCTCCAGCTCATAAAAAGACAGAACAGTTGCTGAAGCCCATGAAGTGTTGTATAAATTTAGTTAGTTCAGTGTGAGGTTCAAATAGAAAATGGAGGCCAAGGCACTGCAAAGTCAACAGTTTCCAGTGCAAGTGTGGTGGTATTTTTGTGTGTTTGTCTGATTCCAGGATGATGGTTATGGTAAAGGCTATGAGTAAATGGCCTGAGAGCAGTTTAAAATAATAATTAAAACAAGAATATGAGAGGAAAATGCATCCTTGCTTTTAGATTCATCCTAGATCTAGTTCCATTGCAGTGTATGTTCACAACTACATACTGAAATGACTTGTGAATGTAGGAGCCTTCCTGGATGATTCTCTATTCTCTGGGCTTTTTATGTCCATTATAAAATTGCAGGACTCTAAAAGAGTATGTATTTACCATGTTTTGTAAAAAGAAAAGCAGAAATTAGCTATCAGGTAAAACCAGAAAAAAAATCTGAAACATTTTTGAACTTGACGAATTTTCTCTTCTGGGGAAACTTGTTTAAAAACAAAAATGAAACTGATCTATAGGAGTGTTTCTATAGAAAACTCATCTTTAGATGCTGGTGTCCCCTCCAACAAACTCCTGGGGCTCTATTTTATTTACTTACTCTCTGTGGCTTCTATTTCTGGTGTTTAGACCTGTTCATTACCAGCTGTCTGAACCTTTCATTAGTGCCCAGACTGAGCACAAGCCTTTACCTTGACCTGTGCAGGCAGAGAATCAGAAAGGACTCAGAACTGATGGTTTGACTGACTGTTAACAACACCTTGCTGTCCAGTCCCAGCCAGTCCACAGTGTACAGCCTGAAAATTTTAGCTCAGTTGTAATTTAAAGGTAATAAAAACAAGGACTTAAAATCAAATTTTAAAACATGGGGGAGAGGCTTCCACAGAACAATCCATTCTGAGCGAACAAATCTCTTTGCTTCCAACTGCAGCTGAGAGTGCAAACTGTGTGGTTTGTCACCTTATGTGTCCAGAGAAAAATGTCAAGAAGGTGGAGAGGGAGAGGCACAAGTTCTGTGAAGCAGCAGAGCCTCTGCTTTGAAGTGTGTGCCCATCCTGGGCACTGGCCATTCCCTGTTCTGGTCTGCAGGCACGACCACAGGAACAGCCAGCTCTGCTCCTGGAGGTGCTTCTGGAACAGCAGTGCTTGGAGTAACTCAGGGGAAGCAGTCACTGCTGTTTTCCCCTCTGTCTGCCTTGGAGCTAAGTGTGTGCTGGCTTGGTAGCATACCTGTAGCAAATAAAGGTTTATTCTGTCAGTTTCAGCTCTATTTATGTGTAGTTGAAGCACTGGAATGTATTGAATATGGCTAAAATATGGAAGGTTTTTCAGGGTTTGGGGTTTATTTTCATCATTAGGTCTCTACTAAGATAAAAAGCAAATATAGCAGAGAGCTTAGGGAGGATGGGCAAGAGAATTCCCCGCATTTTAAATATCAAGGCTCATGTATCAAAGTTAAAATGGCAGAGTTCCTTCATGTTACAATTTGTGTGTGGACACTGGGATTACAAACAAAGGCTTGTTGTGGATAGTTTTCACTTAACCAGAGGAGTAGTATTAATTTTTAAAGCAGTAACTGTTGCTTAAGATGTTCATGTGCTTGAGTAATGAATTTTTAATGCTTTTGTAGTATGTGCATGGATGAAAATCCATTATTTATTGTTCTTCCCCTTGACTGGTGAAGGTGATGGTTTTATGGCACCAGCAGGCACACAAACAGGCATTCTGCAGTGAGGCTGATAACAAATTTCCTCACTGTAAATGTCAGTGGGGTTTGTGCTATGCTGCCATTACATTTTGTTTGGAAGGCTGAGTGTCACACCGTTGTGGGAGGCACCAGATGGCATCATTAACAGGAATGTTTACCACTTATGTGCATGTGTGAAATTAAAAGTAAGATGACCTATCTTTGTTTTGAAAGCGTGGTGTCAGTGCTGTACAGGTGTTAATGACATTTGCAGTAAACTGAAATAGGCACTTCTGCTTACGAACAGGTCAGACTTGGCTTAAAGCTTTTTTAAAGCTGTTTGTTAGATTGATAATTACAGCTTATGAGAAGGAAACAGATATTTTTTTCCACAGAAAGGTAACGTTTGCGGTTAAAAAGTGGAGAAGTATATCTGCTTTCACTAAAACACGATTGGCTGACCCTGTAAATCAATCTCCCTTCATACCCTGGACTACTATTTGTTATCTCATGTCCATTATTTTCAGTATAAAATGTTATGATTTTTATTCTGTTTTTTCAAGCTTTTGACTTCATACCATTTTTACATTTTTCATTGAGTTCAGTATATTTGAATTGCTGAGGTGCCTGTGCCTTCTCTTGCTCTGGCTCCACTCTGTCACTGGTGGGTGTGTGTGTGTGGGCAGCTGCCTCTGCAGGCTGGCTCAGTGTGCCCAGAGACCAGCGCAAGCTGCCCCTTGTCTGCTGCTCCTGTGCTCAGGCCAGGGGTCCCTGTAGGGCTCCTTTCCCCAGGGACTGCCAGGCATGCTTCTGTCTCATAGGGATGTGGAGCTAAGGGATGTGAGGTCAGTCCTTGGCCAAAGCCCAGGTTTGTGTTTGCCGCTCTCTTTGCTCCTGCCTTGAAGAATAAGCCACAGACAGATGAGCTGGGAAGCAATGGCTGCTGTCAGAGAACGAGAGCCAGCCATGTGCTTTACCCCCTTGCCAGCTTGAATGCTTTGATTGAATTCCTGTGCCTTCCTGTCCTTCCCTTTCTTCCCAGAAAAACAGGGGAGAACTGACCTCTCTGGAAGTGGCACCATTCTGAGTTCATTTCTTTGGCCTTTGAGGCAGAGCAGCAAGCAATAGTCAGGTCCTTACGTGAGTGTGAGCTTCCCAGCCCTCTCTGGGTGGGGATCCAAATGTCAGTGCTCAAAGGAAAAAAGCGCATCTTTTTACCATGGAAACAGTGGTTCTGTGAGGAAATTAAATAGACGTGTCCATGCTCTGCTCTCTTCTGCTGCTGGTTGGAGTCAAGCAGGAAATCCCTGGTTTCGTATGGAGCCATAGGGACTGGCGTACGATTGCTTATGAATATAGAGGTGGCTTTTTCCAGAAGCTGAAGATCAGCATTTACCCACATAGGCATAATAATGGTGTAATAATACTGACTTCATTAATAAAGGCTTTGGGGATCTGTGGATGAAAATATTCTGTAAAGGTGAGCTGTTATCTCTCCAAGCCACACTTCCTAAAGAAGGGTTCCTTGACAAAGACAAAACAATTAAAGCTGCACTCTTCATCACTGTTTCTTTTTCTGTTTTCATTTACTTCTGTTTCTGGTGTTTGTATACATCTGTGAATGCTTGGAAACAGTTTTTGAAAACATGTTTGCAGAGATTTCTAATGAGGCTTTTTGGAATGTAGCTGGTATTTAGAAAACAATTCCTAATGCAGGCTGGGAAAGCGTGCATTTTCCAACCAGTTTTGTTCATATCGCCTTGGTAAACATTGATGTTTCTTTTTTTAACTTGTGGTTCAAATGGAGCTTGAAATTAAAATAGCTCTGTTTGCTCACCTTCTTGTTTGCCTGTCACTGTCGCTGAGCTCAGCACTACTCTGCTAACAGGTTTGTTAATTGCTTTCTCTGCTTCTGATGGTTTTTGCAGTATCAGTTCAGATCATGCGGATTCTCTATCGCAGTAACTATCGCTGGGATTTCTCAGTAACAAATGTTGAAGTAAAACAAAAGCATTGCAGGTAGATGTAGAATCCTGCAAGCCAGGGCTGGGAAGGCCCCTCCAAGTAGGGAGAGATGAATGAAGTCACCAAGAACAAAACAAATGAGGCTGCCCTGTGTTTGCCATGCAGTGCCCCGAGCAGCCCTTCTGAATGTGGACCACTGCTAGGTACTTGAACTGCAGCCAACGCTCCAGTGCTTTTAGCTGGGCGAAGCCCAAGTCCTCAGGGTCTAATAAAGTCAACTCTAAGTTTAATGGCCAGAGTTGATAGCTTTAGAGGTCTTTTTCAAATGAAAGGATTCTGTAATGTTGCAAATTCTGCAGCATTATGGAGCCTTTGCATGAGGAGTCCCAGAGAGGAATGCAGCAGCTCTGACACACCACTGAGTGTTACTGGGATAGACTTTCCAGTGCCCAGCTCAGAACACAGTGTCAGGGCTGAAATACTTCATCAAAATTTTTGGGTTTATATTTTTAGGTGTTCAATTTCCATGGTTTTGTTTGTTAGGACGAAGTTTAATGTAAACCCTGACTTATTGTAGAACAATTATTACAAATATATGTAGAGAAGCTAACGTAAACCCTGACCTATTGTAGAACAATTATTATAAATATATGTAGAAAGCCTACAGCTATCCAAGGGTCCAATGTCTAAAAACAGAACTAAAAGGAGCCTCAAAATACTCTGGATGTGAGTTTGTGCCATCAACATCAAATGTGAAGTTGTGGGTAAATGTACCATGAATCCATTCCCAAGGCATGTGCAAAGCAAACAAAAGCTGGACATGAAGCTGTATGTGGTTGGAAAGTGCAAAGGAAATAACGTGTTTGCTGAAACCTAATCAATATTTCATGACTCTTTTTCCATTGGTTGCTTGGGGTAGTAGAATGTGTGAATTTTGGATGCCGTAGATTAATCCTGCTCTGGCCCGTGTTGTGTTGTGAAATTGTAAGTGAAAGCCGTGGTTCCATGCAGGGTGTGCGATGTCGGTGTCTGGGGGCTGCATCAGTGTTTTAACAAGGTCCAGTGTGAAGGCTCAGAGTGATGGCACTGGCTGTCTATGTGCAGGAATAGCCCCATGGGCTGATGCCAAAGGGCCACCCCTGTCCATGGCCACCCCTGCCAGCTCCTCTGTCCCTCTGCACCCGGACAGGAACAGCACGGGGGGTAGGGGTGCCAGTACCACAAATAATCATCTGATAACCAAAGAAAATCCTCCTTTCTATATATGCCTTTTTACCAATGGCAATTAATGCTTTTTACCTAGCATTAGTTAATGATTGCTGGTTTATTTAATAGATTGGATACATAACAAACATGTTAGCTTGCTATTGACCTGTCAATTATGATGTCTGATTACCCCTCTGGAGAACACAGTTTGTCCTCACATTTTGTTAAAATAGGTGGTATTATGGGACCAGTCCACCTAATTCCTCACTCCCTGGGGCCATTTAGTGTACTTAGCTGTAGAAAGGTGATTTCTGGAGCATGACAGCTGTTGGTGCTGGGGCTGTTGTGTGGGGAACAAACCAGGTTATATTCTGCTCATAGGCTGCCTTTGTGTCACTGATACAGGAGCTGTTTTGTAAATTAGACAGCTCTTTCCAGGGAAATTGTGTTCCTGCTTTCATTGCTGCAGTGCATTAAAATAAACCACCAGCACAGCAGTAGGAGGAGATGTTTGAGCTTGGCATTGCCTTGAGGCCTGTTGGGTTTATGCTGTTTGCTGCTGGCATTCCTGCCTATTTTCATTGATTTGGTACATTACAAGTCGTTTCTTTTCATGGTTTTTACCATTTTATTAATTTATTAAGAGCTGCATTTTAACACAAATATCACTTAATCATTTTTCCTCCAGAAGGAGGAAAACTCTTGCTTTCCTAGGAAGTTGTAAGTCTGTGTGTGCAGCAAAACCCAGCCTGTCAGAATTGCTGTCTGCCAATCCCAGGAATGTGATTGAGGTGAGGCCACAGAATCCTCCACAGCTGATTGTGGGACTGGGAGAGCTCCACACGTGTCAGCAGAGCACCAACTCCTGTAGCTGGGGCATAACCATTTAGCATGTTATAAGAAATGCAGTCTGAGTTTGGTTTTAAGTCGTGGAGGATGTCTGTAATACTTGGCACTGTTTCTTCTCATTTCCTAAAATCTTTTCTAAAGATGTATGCTTCCAGGGAAATACAAAGGGCTTTTTCAGCTTCTGAAATGTGGAAATGTTACAGATTTAGTCTGTATTATTTAATTTATGATTAAAACCATTTTTGCTGGCAGATCCTTGTGTAAGGAGTGTTCAACCATTTCAAGAGCACTGGCTTTAAATGGGATGATGGAGGTTCTCTGCAGGGATTTGCCTGTGTCCTGTGTAAACCTGGTTTGGAGTAGCAGGGTGGTTCTGTCTCTCACCAAGGCATTCTTCACTGTGGGCCTGTGCTGTCTGCCACACAGCTGTGTGTTAAGCAGCCACTCTGGGCTGGCATACTTTTTGAGATATCTTCTGGAATCTTCCCAGAGCAGTCCTGTCCCTGAGCTGAATCTGGCTCACCACTGGATGTCATCGTTGCACTGTGGTGAACTGCAGCTCAAAGAACATTTATCTGGCAGTAAAAAATAATGTTGCCTGACCAAAGGTGACATTTAATTTTGCCATATTCTGAGTGACTTGCTGTGCAGTCATGCCACTGGGCAGGGAATTGATCCATAATGCTTCCTTAAGGGAACAGGACAGCACTCTAGTGAGTTACACAGTGTAGTGGAGCTGTGCTGAAACCTCAGCTGTGGAGCTCCACCAGTGCAGAGACATGGCATTAAAGATCTCTTGGGGATCTCAATGTGCTATGTACTTATTGAGAAGGCCCATATAATTACCACAGCTTTTAAAGAAAGTACTCATCATCTAGTGATTACTCTGTCAGCTGATATATGGAGAATATATTTCTATTGTACTTCCATAGGAGGAATTTAGAGGACTTAATTTTACTAGTGCTGTCTCCTATTTGTAGTAGAAGAAAACCTGTTAGAAGCCTTAGATTGCTTCCTTCCTAAGAGCCACAGCAGGAATTTATAGGTGAAGTGTCTGTCAAATAACAAAAGTGGCTCAGTTTTGTATTGGTCTTCCTAGTGCATTTATGAACCTGCAGTTACCCATTCTGTGACATGGGAATGTAGGCAATAGGCAGTAGGAAAAATGCAAAGTGTGTTGTACCTTGAGATGGAAAGTATTTCCTTGTCTTTCACGAGAAATTTGAAAGCTAAATATAGTCAAGGTGAAAAAAACCCAACCTGTCAAATGCAATAATATCTCTTGTCTCTTAGCTGCATAATTGTTTTGAGAATCTCTGTTAGGTAGCGAGACCTAGACACACATGGAAAAAACCCACGTGGAGTTTATTCCTCTAGCCAGAATGTGCATGAAGTGGTGTGGAAGCTGAAATTAGTAACTACCAACGTGGCAGTAAGATTTGTGACTGGAGTACTGGTCCCAGTGGCTCTGAGCTTCTCTTTTATTTGTGTGGCAACCTGGCTTTCCAGGTAGCTGCTCTGTAGTTAAGTAAAGAGAGGGATAATTTTGGAAAGGGAGTTTTCAATTAAATGCACAACCACTCAAAACGTAAGTTCCTAATTCATTTACAAGTAAAACCATTTTCATAAATAAACCAGCAAGAGTAAAAACTGCTCTAGGAGGTATAAAAATGGCCTTAGCAGTATGTAAATACAAATTCTTGAGGTATTTGATGAATGGCAGTGAGTGATAACAGGCAGTGTTTTGTCCTCTCCTGCAAGGATTACAGAGCATCTTGCTCAGGAGAAGCCAGACCATTCAGCTCTTGTAATTTTCTGTGACCTATTAAACATGCATATATTCCCCATGTTTTAGTACCACTTATCTGGTGCTGTGCACAGAAAAATGGTATTAGTCATGTCAGTGAGCCATAAGAAATTTTGTGTGAATGCAAGGTAATGCATCACTGAGAGTTTAATGATTCCTAGCAGGCTTTGACTATTTTTTAATGCATTTCTATGTCTTACGTATTTTTTTTAACAGCTGAAATATTCCTTGAACCACACAAATCGAAAGCTGGTGCTGGAATCAAAAGTGTGTATCAACAGTAGAATTGTGGTGGTTGGTGCATCTGATGTTGGAATCTCTTTTCTGGAAACACTGATTTTTTGGTAAGTTTTTAATTTTATTTCCTTTGCTGAAAAGGATGTGTTCGCTGCTGTATGAAGAGATTGTTTCTTGCATTTAAAGCATTCCTTGAGTCTGTCTCAATGTCCTGAGTGTTAAATGTCTGAGCATGTGTAGATGGAGAGATGGGTGCTGGCATCCTGGGTGCCTTGGGACACAGGATTCCAAGCAGCTCTTGGTTGCATGTGGACCCTTAAGAGGAAGGCATGCTGAAAATGTGAGCTGAGAACACCTAAAGTTGCTTTGGCCATTGTTCTTAAACCACAGTCTTGTTGTGGGTCAATGGCCCCAAGCAGTATTGGCCTTTAAAGTCAGTTGTCCCTGGTGGGATCCCAAACCTGTCTGAATCCCCCTTTCCCTAAGTCTAAGGCCGAGAAACGTGTGGATGAGTTCTGCTGTTTAACAGCCTTCCTGACATGAGGACAGGGTGTCTCTCTGGTGTCTCACTGTTGTACTTCCCAGGGGCTTACTGGGCAGTCAGACTGTGACAATGCAGTTCCTTTGATGCAGAGTTTAATCACACATACTAGAAAGACTTGCAGAAATGAATATAAAATTCAAAATCTGAACATGATTCTTACGAGATGCAACAAGAACTGAGAGAGTGCTTTTATGGAGGGTGGAGAATGGAAAATTCTTCCTTTTTTTCTTTTTTCAGTAAAGCCAGCAGTTTGTATTTCTACAACAACCATTGATAGCATCACAAATGATATTTTCAATACATCAAGAGAGGTATAAGTTTAAGTGCTTTATAGATGTTGTATTGCTGGAGCAGTGTAGAGGAAAATTTCTGCTTCTTGCCCTCCTCTTAGTTCTTGACTTCCTGTAAAGGATCCCATCTCAGGGTAAATAGTTTCCCCTCATCCTCTTGCTGTCAGCACCTTTTAGGCTTTCAGTTCCACCCCAAATTCAGTTAAACATGTCCTTTAGAGCTGCGACTGTCTATAGTGAACAGGCCTTTGCAGGTGTGGCCCTCGGAGCTCCCTTGGCCGAGCCTTTGCAGCCAGGGCTTGAATTTGAACCAAGCTCTGGCAGAGTTGCTGCAGGACACATCCTCCTTGAGCTTGTTTTGGCACCCAGCTTCAGACATGGGGTGCTGCTCAGAGAACCACAGAGCCAGCACTTAGTGCACTGTCACAAAATTTATATTAATAGAGGGATAAATTTGCAGAAGATTAGGTTTTAATTTTCACATCAGCAGCAAATAGCCTCCTGATCAGTGTGAAGGCCTTTTAAAACAATTTAGTTTAATTTACTCATAATTTTCTAATATTCCCTGCAAAGGTTACATGCACTAAAAATAGCTGGACTGAATCAATTTGTCAGCCCTAATCCTTAAAAAGAGGAAGTCGTTTTCTCATCATTATTCTTCATACTTAATTATTTTACATTACCAGTCACCATGGAAACACATAAATGTAATTCACTTACTGATGTGGCAATTATTGGAACTCGATCTTGCAAGTGTTTTCAACTTCTTTGAGACTGAAGAGATCCATTTTTCATTAAGCAGAGAAATGACCCTGAGAATGAGCCCCGCTGCCCCATGGTAGGACGCCTCCCGCTGTGCCATGGGCAGCACATCTCGGGGCGCAGTGCCACGGAGCAGCCACGGCACCACTGCTCACCCACCTGAACCCCAAAGGAGCTTTAGACTTCTCCATGCTGCTCGGGCAGCATGTGCAGGTAGACGTTTTCAGCTGTAGAGCTGCTTTTCTTGAGGATGCACAGGGATTTCTGGGGTTTTTGCCAAAGGGCCAGGTGCCCAGTGGAGGCAGCAGCGCTGCAGTAGCAGGGGCAGACCTGTTGCCTGGCCAGCTGTTGGTGTGACAGCGGCGGCTCTGGGGGTGCAGGTGTGACAGTGGGTGGGTTCTTATTTGGTTGCTTGGTTTTGTTTTTTTTTTTTTTTTTTTGTCTTCATTCCTTTGCTAATTTCAAAGGGATGGGCAGGGCAACAGGGTTAGACGAGAAGGACACAGGGTTACAAACTCCAGTGTTTCCACTTAGTCCCAATGCCTGCTTCCTGGAGCAGAACACAAACCTAGGCAGGGATGGAAGTTTGGCTTAAGGATGGTGGTGCTTGCTCCCAGCAGTGTCTTGTCACTGGTTCCAGTGCAGGGAACCCATTGGCTTTTATCCACCTCTTAGCATATAGCTGTGGAATTGCTATTGTCTTCAATAATAGGGAAAACTGGTTTTAATCCATGGTCTTGAAAACCTCCTTAATCCAAACAATATAAACAATGACTTCTTCTCTGAGGACATTGGAATGTACATAACATGCTACATCAGATAGCCATAAATAAATGGTGCCTAAGATCACAATATTTAATGTGAAATGATTATGAAATTTATTTCCTTCTCCCTGTGGGCACATGAAAATAATGATTGCATTGAAGAACCAGATGGAATTAAGTACATTTTTATCAAAGGCCTGAATTTTTTTCTCAAAGTAGAATTGGAATCCAGCACAGTAAGCCTGAATTTTTTACTGCAGGACAGTGTCTCCTGCTGGGAGCTTGGGGTACCCAGGATCAGCTCTGAGGTGGCGGGGTTTGAACAGGGCTCCTGTCAGAGCCTGTTATCTGGCAGCACTGGGGCACACAATATCCCACACATCTGGCCTGTTTGGCTGTAGTTAGCATAATGCTTGATCGTTAATTAGGCTTTTTATCTTTGCATTTGTCTGGGAACATCTGAAGCCTTCCATGTTGCCTTCACTAATTAGTTGACTAATTAAATAGTTAGTGCTTACTTGCTGATCACAGAGCTAACATGCAATGAATGGGTTAGTGATGCCTACTGTTTTGTCCTATCTGTCTTTGCCACATGAGCTGACACGCATGTGCTTCCCTCTGCCTTCCCTTCAGAGCAAGGCGAGCCCAGGCCATGTGCTCAGTGTCCCTGGGCTGCATCCCTCAGTCATTGTTGCCTTCCACCACTTCTGGTGAGCAGAGCTCAAGTTGTGACAGAGATAAATCAGATGGGTCAGAGCTGGCCTTGTCACGCAGTCGGCATCACAATGAACGCTGGCAGTGACTGATACAAGCCATAAACAGGGGAGAGGATGTGGGTCAGGATCAGCTTTCCTAACAGCCTCTGCCAGAAAATGAGACTCAATTAGCATCAATATAGGCTTATTTTATAGTTACAATCTTGCTTTTGAGACTGTCTGCAGTTTAAAATAAGATTATTTCAACTTGAAATACTTGTCCTTTGAACATATGTAAACACTTCTCTGAGCCCAAGCTGTTCTTTCACGCTTGAAATTTGTAAGTATTTGTAGATTTTTTTTTTTCTTGTTACTATTTATATTTGAATACTCCTAACTGCTTGGTGAGTATTAAAGCTGATCTTGGAAATAGTAGTTTTCTTATAAAATGCCTGCTCAAAATTGGAATGAGTCACAAGGGTTTTTATAGAATGCCGGGCTGCATCCGTCATCTCTTCCTGGTGACTCAGCAGGACGTCCACAGCTCTGAGCCTGGTAACCTGGTACCTCTGATTGATGCAGTTCAGAGCAAATACAGCAGCATTCCAAGTGCAAACACTACTCTGAGGCTCTCCAGCTCTCTGCTAAATCTGCGGAGGAGATGTCACCACTTTGTCTTCTGTTCACTGGTTTGAAGTTTGTCCCCAGGGCTGTGGAGAAGACACAGTGCTGAGCCCCCCAGAGCAGTCTCCAGGCTGGCTGAGGGTTGGCTTGGAAGCACAGCAGACTGGGCAGGCTGCTGCAGAGGAGAAAAAAATGACTCGTCTGGCTAAGCTGTGATCCTTCCCTGTAGTGTGATTAATGTGGATTTGATTCCTGTTTTTGTGTGTGTGTACTGTGAGGGCCAGAGTGAGGGCGCCGAGATGTGGAGGTCAATAATTGAAAGATAGATGTTTGGGATCAGGAGTTTTGGCCCCGCTGACTCCTCTGCCAGCTGTGTCCCTGTCCTTCCTGGCCTGTCACCCTTGTGTCGTGAGGACCTGGCACTGCAGGGATGCCTCAGAACGTGCAACTTCAATGAGTTTTGTGTTCTCCTGCTGGCAGGAGTAGCACACGTGGTTAAACCTCAACCCTTCCAGGTTTAAGGGCTGTCTGCCTGGTGGCATCTGGCAACATTTTGAGGGCACCCACTCTGAAGGCAGCATTGCCAGATTTGCACCAGATTACATCATGGAGTCAGAATACTTATCTTCTCTGCAATAGTTTAGAAAATTGGAGTCTAGTATACAGCCATAAAAACCCCACCACCTTAGTTTTAAATGTAGGTAATTGGCCAACAATATTGAAAATGTCCTATTAGCAAGCTGGAATCTGCACTGTGTGTTACTCGCTGAAGCACTCGCACAGCAGTGGGCAAAGCAGTGAAGTTTCTACCACACTTTAGTTTTACTGCCCAATTTATGGGACCCTTGTTTGTGGGAAATGGTGTTGATGTCTCTCAGCTGTGGTTTGGAATCTGCAAGGTGATTAAACAGCAAGAGACTCTAACAACCAAGGCCATCATCAGATATCCCTCATTTTCTATCTAGAAAAATAATTGCCATTTTTGAAGAAAATAAAATGCTGGAACACTTGTGGAATGGAAATTGCAATTTTAGGAAGGAAGTGCTCTCACTGAAGCAGTGGTTGGATAATGCTTTGATTAGGTCTGACTCAAAGCTAACTTAGATTTGGGATGGCAGGGCTGCCTTTGTGAATGCTGTAGCTGTGGAAGGATATGGATGGGTCTGATTTAGCTGTGTGTTTTGAGTGGGCAAGGAAAAGAGCTCTTTTGTTTTCCCTGCCCTGTTTTAGAGCAATTCATACTGTAGCAACTTTGCCATGTTGGTTTTAGTAACCTAGGCTGTGAAAATGCTGCAGATCTTGAGTGGATGCTCTAGTTTTTGTAAGCAAAAACAGTTTCTGGGAAGTGAGAGGTGAGTGGAAGGGACAAAAGCAGTGAAGCCACAGGAGGGGGCTGAGGTGTTTCAGAGTAATGAGCTATTTAAGGTGGATGGAAAAAAAAAAACCTGGAAGAAAAAAAGAAACTGGAAAAAGACATGTTTGGTAATGTTCAGCAAGAAATCAAGATTGTAGACTGATGTATAGCTGCCTAAAAAACTAGGAATTAGTAAAGGAGTTGGAAGGCAACAGAGTCAGAGTTGCTGGTGTTTTTAATTATATTGTCTAGGAAAAAGATCAGCACAGAGGACGAGACACAAGCAATATAACCACAGAGAAGGAAATGTAGGGCTAATCACTTGAAGGGGGAAGAGTGAGAGGAGTAGACCTAGTAGGAGAATCCAAATTTAACTGGAGAGGAACAGCTTCTAAGAGAGAATTGCCCTAGGTGTGGCTGGGATAGAGTTAATTTGCTTTCTAGTAGCCGTGTTTGGATTGAGTATGAGAATAATGTTGATAACTCGCTGACGTAATTGTTATTAAGTAGTGAACCATCAAGTTCAAAGTTTGGTGAGAGACCCAGCTACCAGTGGTGGAGAGAGAAGCATTCCCAAGCATCCTTGAAGGGTATTAGTCAAAGGGTGAAGGAAATGTTCTTTAGCTCTTTAATGGATTCTTGCTAAGATGTCAAAAATGGTGACAGTGGCTTTTGCAGCCTGGGCTTAGAGGGTGCTCTTCTTAGGATGGCAGCATCTAATAAAATTACCAATAAACCGGCAGGAAGTTTCTGGAAAAAAAAAAAAAAAACAAAACCAAAAAACAAAGCACTGTTTCATCAAACTAGAAGTTTTTGAAGGGACCCTGTTGTTTTAATACCAGGAGGAAGCAACTGGGGCATGATGAAATATTTTGCTGAGAAAGGAGGAGTTGTCATGGGCCAGGTTGTGTGAAAAGCCCCTTCTTGACCCTTACATTAACAAGTGTCCCAGTGAACACTGTGCTGTTATCCCTTCTTTTGTTGAGCAAATTCATTCACAATCTTAACACTTTTTCCTAAGGTCAATCCAAGGGACAACTGGCTAATATTTGTTTACTGGTAATTGAAGGGGGATATCTTGGAAATGGACATCTGTTAGCCAGCAGTGAATCTGGAATCCTGCTCTGGGGGCTGTAATTGATGCCCTTGGAGTAGGTTCTTGAGAAGAGGTGCTGTTAGTAGGTGTTGATACAAACAACAAACCCTTCTGCTGCTGCTGCAGCTAAGTATGGCTGTCTGGGGAGGCAGAGGCAGCAGAGGGAAAGGAAAACCCTGGGGCTGGCAAAGGAATTCAGTGGAGAGACCGCATGGGAACACATTGCTTGGGGAGGGGCTGCAAGCAAGGCTATAGTACTGAGCAGCACATTTATCCTAGAGGGACAACTGGAGTGAGTGGGGTTTCTTTCTAGTTATTTGTATGGGCAACCTTTATTAAGCTGGGCACTCCCAGCTGGAGTTTGGTGTGGAGCTGGGAAATCTGTTAGAATACCTTTTCCTTTTGGAAAAGTGTCTTCTCCAAGTCGCATCCTGACTGCTGTGTTCTTGAAATGTTTCCTTAAAAAAAAGTCCTGCTTTGGATAAATTGTTCCATTTGAGGGGGAAGGGAGAACTGTCTCCATCCGGCTTGTACAGTGAGAGTGACACATGGACATGCCGAGCTCCTGTGCCTTGACCACAGGTTGTGGCTGTTGGGACTCTTATCATCATCTCTGCTTCTGGACTCCTTCCTCCCTGCAAAAAATTAGTGTTCCTTTTTTGTTTCAGGACAGAGATTTTTCTAATTTCAAAGTTTTGTTAATGCAAGACTTTATCGCATCTTACTTTTCAGTGTTTAGTGCTGAAATCAGATTTATTTTTTTACCCTTTTCAGAATGATCTTGAGCTGCCATTTTTATAAGGGCACTGCTGCAGTGAAGCTGAGGATCCAGTGTCATTAGGGCTTTACTTTTGGATAGGTTGTAATTTCAGATATTATTTAAAGATCGTGTACACAGGAGAATAGTTCACATAGTTACCAACTTTAGGAGGCAGATAGAGCATTATCTACTGTCACTTCTTTATTTTAGTTTTTATTGATAACTGGGACAATAATCTTATAAAATGCAAGATTTCAAATAAATTGAAATCTCGGGTTCATGGAGGCTGCTTTGCTGCACTTTATTTTTTGTAACAAGATTGGTTTGACTTGTGATAATGAGAGGTTAAATGAAAGCAAGTAATTAAATTATTTGCTCAGGCACTTTCCACCATCTAAGCCTCCATCATTATGCCACACACAGAAGGAAAAAAAAAAAACAGATAGAAGATATCAGGCAAAAAAAATCCAGCAAAATGAGTAAGGAATACTCTTAACAAATTCACAAACACCAGGATATATGTAAAAACTGTACTAAAACTTTTCTCTGTCCTTTTGATTATGCTCAGTAGATTGGTAACCCTGTTTTATTTTGAGGACAAGAGTGTTCAGATTCTTTTTGTAGCTGTCCTCTAGAGCTCTGCACTGAAACCTAACACCTTTTACTTATTTCCCTAGATACTCTAATCCCTCCCTGCTCTACCAGTATCTTTGAGCTGTTCTTCCCTCTGTATCCACAGCAACGTGAATCCCTGCTGGAATTATTTGCTTCTAAAATGCAGGTGCACTTGTTTAACGTTGCACTGGTTTGGGCTCTTAACTTGAAGACTTTTTCATCAAATGGGAACCTCCACTTTGCCCTGTTTCAGCATCTAAGTCAGTTCCTGTCCTGACACCACTGCCCATATCCAGGCCCTTGGTTATTCTTCAGTTAAGAGCTTTTAGGCACCAGTAAGGAGCCCAAAGCTGTAGTAAATGAGCCATCCTTTTGTTAGCCTAGAAATAATAAAGCACAAAATCCCCCACCTGTCACCCCGTGGTGACTCTGCCAGTGCCAGCAGGAGCCGCAGCTCCCCTCTAGTTCTCAGGCTTGTCCTTAAGTGCCTGTGTGTGTGTTAATGTATTTTAAATCCTGGGGTCACACGTGCCAGCTACGCTTCTGGAGCCAGGCCTTTGTAACACAAGATACGACATTTGTTACTTATTTAAAGATTCTGATAATTTGCACAAACACCGCCAGCCTGTGCTTAAACAGTGACCAAATTCTGACACTTAGCAGCAGCAGGGCCTTGCCTCTGTGTGTGGAAATGGGGACATTGGTTGTTTGCGTGGAGCTGTGCAGCACTCGGAGCGCAGGCACCAGCCCCGACGGCTCTGCAGCTCTGCCCCTGAGCCACCCTGCCCTGGGGGAGCTGCCAGCCACCGTGCTCTGTGCCTGGCTTTTCCTCAGTGTAAAGGGGAAATCAAAGATACAACTCGTTTCGTCTCATTCCATCCAAGAAGATGCTAATCAACATTTTGATGCCTGTGAGATGAATGAGTGGTAGCATGGATTAATATGGGGATGCCGTGGGAACACTGAGGTAGAAGTAAATCATTAGTTAGTAAATTGTACTGGCTGAAAGGTCTGATTGAAGCCTCCCACTCAGTGGGGAAGAAGGGAACAAATACCATATGACTGGGGAAATCCTGGATGCCTGCATGGGGACTCAATAGAGGTAGAGCATCTGCAGAGGAAAATGGTATGTGACCAGATCAATAAAGTGCATCATTGTGCAGTCATGCAAAAGAGGCACATTGGTAGTGCCTAGAACTTTGATTATGCCATGTTTCTGATGCTAGCTGACAAGGTTTCCATCCTAAATATTAGCAGTATTTAATGTTACTGTAGCCCCTGGATTTGAGCACCTGTTGGTAAGAGACCATGCAGCATGTACAGATGACTTCAGCTCCACACTGAAATGAAATCTCCTTGCTCTGAGGTTGGGAGGATGTGTAGGGTGTTTATGTAATTGATCCCCTGTAAATAAATGCCAAGGAGCTGTGCTCTGTCGATGTGTGAAGTTCCTGTAGTTGTTCGCACCCCGCGAGCGACGTCCCCGGTGTGCAGATGGCATCACTTCAACACTCTGCTTTCAGCTTTGTGGATCAGGCTCACTCTCATTTACATGAAGACCATTTTGTATCACTCAGGCAGCATAAGGTGGCCATAAATGAAAAGCAAATTCTATTTACATCCACCTTTGCAGAGTGACCTTAATTTAAATGAGAATCAGGCCCATAATCTGTATAAATATATGCACTCTGTTACATTAAGGTTATTTATTACTTTGTGTTTGGCCTGAGTATGCATGGAGATTTACCACAGATAATCCATAATCCAGAATTAAACTATTAATATGCATTTTGAGAGGGGCAGCCATAACCTTGAAATTCCTTGGTTTAAGTATGACCTTTAACTTTGTTTGAATATATTTTTTAAATGTATGAATAACAAATTAACATTGGTTGATAAAAAACATTCTGATTCCTTTGTACCATTTGCATCAGTCCATCCTTAACTTACAGAAAGCCTTGAAGATTAGAAGGCTTAATCACTCATCATATTTACTTGTTTTCAAATGTCAGATCACATTTAGTTCAACATACTGTCAGTCTTGTCCCCCTCCTTGCCTTGGCATTACTGAAACTGTGGTGGAAATTGTTCTTTTCTTTGTATCCAGAGACACCTGCATCTGGGCAGAGTGAAACACTTGGACCCTGTGTAAAGGAATTGCTTTCTGTATCCTCCTGAACGTGGAATTCTGAGCTATACTGTTCCTTGGATGTGCCTTCTGAATTTCTTCCAACTGGGGCTGTTTGCTTTTCTTTCCACAGGCCACGGGTGAAGTTCAACAACCTGACCTTGATTTCCACTCATGGCCTTCCAGGAAAAGACCCACAGAGCTCCAAGTATAGAAGATTTTTAATTAACAGGTTTGACTTCATCTCTTAACACTTCTATAGCTCCTGCAGAAAACATAACACTCTGTAATTCTTGTGAACTTGTCCTAAATTTTAGATACATCTGTAGAGAGCCCCAAAATACTCTGGTCTGTCTGTCCAGCATGCAGTCACCCACAAGAGGAGTTGGATAGGATTATAGGTAGAGAAATAGTGCCAAAGCAGTAACTTCAGGACAGCAATCCACTGTGTTATACCTGGACAGTGGGCCCTGCTTTCTGAGGCTTTTTAGATTGTTTAAATCTACAGGCTGAAGACAAATGACACAAGATGTCTCCTTGCTTTTTAAATCTTGTTTAGTTTTTAGCTTCCATGAGTTTTGTTCTAAATAATGCTGAACCAAAGAATGTACAAGAATTAATATTGGTAACGTGACAGGGACTGACTTTGGGCAGTGTGTGGTGGGATGCAGAGCCCACCAACGCTGATGGGGATTTTGCTGGGTACAGGGGGAATTGTTGGTCAGTTTGGCAGAACTGTTCTGCATCAGTTCTGCTGCTCATGGGCTGTGAGTGCCAGTCCCTGGGCTGTGGCAGTCTGTCCCCATTCTCGGCCACAGCGCTGTCCCACACCAGGGCTGTGTCCAGCTGAAGGGAAATGATGGAAGAGCCTTGTCTAGGGACTGTCAAACACTTTTCAGGCTTCCTTGTTTGCCAGTAAATATAAATAGCTTCCATTTAGTCATATCAAATCTTACCTTTTTAAAATTCACAGTACATAATGCTCATTTATATACAGTATTTTTAGGTTTTATTTTGGACTAAATCATCGCTGTGGACTTGAACATGATTGTTTTGAACATTGAGAAGCATAGAATTAAAATGGATCAGTTATTCTGAATATGTTATGAAATGTAATGAATATATGTATATGTAATGAATCAGTTATTCTGAATTCTGAAATTCTGGGGAATGAACATATACTAAATTATTTAGATTTGGCCTGTGACTCTTTGGAGCCTTTACATTGTATTTTGCCAAATCTTTTCCTCCATGAGCTGCAGTGCACTAAAGGGCTGGCTCTTTAAATGACAAAGCAGCTCCATGTCTGCTTGCTGAACCTTACAAATGGAATCTCTACAAAGATGTGAAAATAATGTAGTGGGAACCTGCTTAAAATCATCTGATCTCATTTGGAATTTTGCCTTGGCAAGATATTTTGTAAAAGTAGTTGCCTGTGTTACTTTTTGTACTGTAGAAAGGGGTGTGTTCAAGTGCAAATCTAGCAAATGAAGGAATTATATTCTCACATAAATGCACATAGTTTCTTTCCTAAGTTCACTGTAGAAAAGAGTTGTACTAACAAAGCATCCTTCCTGACAGAAAGTTGCAGTTCAGAGCCGCCTCAACAGATTTAGCTGTTAAAATCTGAAAGCAGATTAAGAGTGAAAATTGAACTCTGCAGGGTATGATTTCTAAAAGCATCCCTGTGATTTTGGAGTGTCAGTCTCCTGGGAGCTGTGCACCTCAATTATAGAGGTGCTTTTGAAAACCTTCCTCTGTCCTTAATGTCCATTTTATTTACAGATTTCTGCATTACTGCAGTTCAGAATTGTCAGTGGTTTTCTTCCCTTATTTTTTTTTCCTCTGGTATCTCTGAGTACAGAGGATGCAGAGCATCACAGAAAGCCTGGCTATTCAATCCTAAAATTCCCCAGGTTGTGAAATCAACTGTATTTGTTCCTGTGGCATCCTGAATATCAGTTTGGGGAGTTTAGTAGCAACAATTAACATGGAACCAGGAGCTCTGTGTTGGGATGTGTGTCCTGGTGTTAGTGGCAAAGCAGCAGCTGTCAGTGCCTGGTCTCTGCCTGCACTCTCTGCTGCAGCTGCTGGTGCCACAGAAAAGCATCAAAGCTTGAGCATGGGCCCAGCTCCTTCTGTTTAACCACTTTGAGACCTGTGGGAGGAAGGGGAATATTTTTCATCACTAAGTATACATAGAAAGTGAAGGTTTTGGGCCTCTGAATGGCCATGTATTTTCTGTGGTGACTTGAGCTGACAGCCTGGATGAAGCCCAGGGTCTGAACTGGCCATTCCCCTCCTGAGGCCCTGGCAGGGGTGAGACTCAGCTTCTTTAACCGAGCTTGTTCACAGTGTTTTTTCTTGCAGTGCTGCTCTGGTCTCACAAACCAGACACCTGTGTGACACCAGCCATTCTTTTTTTGTGTGTGTTTTAAACCTGTTGCATTCTTTTTCACTAGATCCTGTAGGTTTATTGCTCTACAGAGCTATAACTGTGTTTGCCCAGTTCTACTGTAAGAACCTAACTGAACAGGCTTTGCCTGGTGCAAGTTTTCAGTATTGGGGAGGGATGGAGTTGAGCCCAGCTGGATCTGCACAGTGGCCAGCACCCTCTCTTGCATTTCCATGGTGGGCCATTGCCAGGCTCAGTGGCATTCAGGGGTCACGATGGACCTAGTTGGGAATGTTCTCCTCAAGTTTTATAGTGATGTGTCTGTTGCACATCTGTATGGAAGTATTTTGTCTTCAGGAATCTTTGTCTTTGCTGAAAGCTATTATTAAGCAGAGAGGGTGGTAGAAATGCAATAACAAGTGTCGTGGTATTTACTTGGTTGGACATCCTTGGTGGGGGCACACTCTGGGCCTTTGGGAATTATTGTAGTTTTCATTGCTGAGGCATTAAAAGAGGCTTTGTTCCATTTGGATTTTGCTTGAAAATTGGCTTTTTTAAATAGCAGCTTCCAGATCCTTTATACTTCTCCCCCACATAGGGATATCTGATGCTTTTTGCTTGGATCAGGCTGTAACACCCCTAAAACATGAGAAAAGCAAACTTTGGCTGAGATTGTCAAAGCCAACTCATGATTTCTAGGATACTGATATGGATTTCACACTGTCAGAGCACCTTGCATGCTATGTGTGCTCCATGCACACCCAGAACATCCTGGAGCACACTGCTCAGGAGCAGTTTAGTGTGCTTTCAGTATTTGTCATTCTTGCATTGTGGAAAAGTTCTTTTGGAAAAGGGCCACCAATAGGAGACTTGAGATGCCTGCCTTTTACTTCTAGCTCTGACAACCATTTTCCTAGCTTTCTATTTATTTTTAAACTTTTTGGACTACTACTTTGGAATACGGTTGCTAAAATGGTAGGGTGCATTCCCTGCATTTGTGTCTCACCTTAGCTATGACTGGTGAAGCTGAATAGCAAAGGAAGGAAAGTTGAGGAAAAGCTGAATAAAGAAGTCTTATCTCGGAGAAAGAGTTGTACTGTTGAATTATTTTCTTTGCAGGTTCAAAAGCTTCTACTGCCCATCAGCCTGCAAAGGAAAAGCGGAGTAAAGCATAGATTTCTGATTTTGTTCTTAAATTACGTGATTGTAAGGCCTTGTTTGGGTTCAGCAGAAAGCTGTCAGTCTGTAACTGAGTATTTCCTAATGCCTAATCTTTTACCATAGACTACCATAAACTCACAGCAAGGGAGCAGGCAGAACCACTGGGGGCCTGGGCTGAGCTCACCAGATGTCTAATTAATGCCTGCTGTCAGCTGCCGAAATGTCACTTACAGATATTTTTTTCTTTGCAGCCACTGTTTTAATGATGAAGATTATGCACAGATGTCACTTTGTTCCTGGGTTAATGTTGTGGTTGGTAAAATGACGGGCATAAACCGCAGTGCCAAATACGTTGTTGTTTCCGAGGAGAAGAAAGTGCCCTACGACTACCTGGTTCTGTGCACAGGACAGAGCTACCAGGTGAGCTGTGTGCAGAGTGAACCAGCACAGTGTTCCCAGATTTTCTACAGTGAGTGGTGTTCCTGGGATGAGGCAGAGCAGCCTTAGCACGGGTAGCACCAGCAGTTTGCAGCCCTGTAGTGCAGCAGGTTGTAGGGCTGGGTCGGTGGTGCTGCCGAAGCTGGAGGAGAGGAGGCTTGGACAGAGTTTTCCATCAGCAGTTTGCTGCTCAGGGTTGGGCAGGAGGTTAAAGCTGCCAGTGTTTTTGCCACCATAACCATTGAACCTGCTAAAGGAGCAGGCTCAACTGACATGTGGTCCCAGCCACAGGAGACTTAACTCCAGCTGGTCTAACACCGTTTGACCTAGTTTTGGAAATGGAGAGAATTCCTTATCAAATTAATTACTCATCTCATGTGACGACCGTGCCTAGGCACATCCATGGTGCTGCTTGGTATTGTAGCACACGGCTGAGTTTCCAGTGAGATTGAAGCAGACCCTTGGCTGCGTGTAAGGTGTGGAATCAAGTTGAGCTCCAGCCCCACAGGGTCAGCTTCTACTCAGGCTCCCTGGGCAGAGTGGCTTCTGACTCCTGTATCCCCACGAGGCCATCAGGCCCCATAACCAAACGTGCAGCTTGGTACAGCCCTTTTGTTGCAGGGCTTTGCCTTACCTGGGTGGTTTGGGGTAGAAGTTGTGAGCAAGACATTTTGCCTTTAAAATCAGGAGATGGATGTGAGCAATGTCTGCAGCTTTGCAGTGCTGTACCATGTCCCACAGCGGTGTCTGGCTGCCTGTGTGCAGCAGGCTGTGTGGTCTGTGATCCCTTCTCAGAGCAGAGGCACACTTAAACAGCAGCCCATGGGCACTGCTCAGCAGGGATGAAAAAAAAGCTGAAGTGTGGGCTGGAAAAGTGCTCCTAGGAAAAGGTGTTTGGAGGTAACTCTGACTTGCAAAATAATTTATGGCAAGTAACTGCAGTGGGGGAGAAAGCTAAAGATAGCAAGGGAAAGGCAGGTTTTATCTGCCTTTGAGAAGAAATTCCATCATTATCATCTATTCTCACTTTCAAGCTATACAAAAGGATAAGAAGAAATGAGTGCTTTCTGGTTTTTTACACAGAGCTCTAGTCCATCCTTTTTGTAAGTTGTTCCTTATTTGGTAAGCAGTCAAATTAATACTGAGTAAAACATTATGTGTTATGATTGAGAGATTTCATTGTTGAGTAAGATCTTTTGGTGTCATGCCTGGTTTTATATGACCCAGCAGTATTTCAGTTAATCTGGCTGGCAGTAAGAGCAGGGTTCAGTGGTGGCTGAGGAA
Source organism: Motacilla alba alba (assembly GCF_015832195.1). Lineage (NCBI taxonomy): Eukaryota > Metazoa > Chordata > Aves > Passeriformes > Motacillidae > Motacilla > Motacilla alba. Next base: position 108,692,767 of record NC_052018.1, read on the forward strand.
GTCAGAGATGAGGTTCCCTTTTTGCTTCGTACAGCTCAGACTGAGTTTGTTATTGTAAAGCAGCATTACACAGTGAACGTGTTACTGGATCTTCACATTTGAGCTATCAAGCAGGTTTTGATCCCTTTCTCTGGGACAAAATCTGTCATTGTAGAAGGTTGATTTATGCTGACAAAATGTGAAGGCAGAGCCGTTAGAAGTGATCTGTTTTTCAGAGAGCTGCTGAGATTCCCTGCTATATGTTGGGACATCTCTGCTGTTTGCTGTGCAGTCCCTGGCGTTTGCCACGTGCACTTGCACTGGCAGTGCTGTTTGAAGTGGTCACTCACATCCCACAGGAAACAGGTAACACATGCACACGTGTGCACTCCATGTTCCCTGTGGCCATGGGTGTGTTTGCTGCTGCTGAGTGTGACAAAGGCTTGGGAACAGCAGCCCTTGGGTAGCCAAAGTAAGAGTGTCATTGTGTTTTAACATCTCCAAGGTCTGTGCCGTATCCGCTCACCGACTCATTTCTTCAGGCCTTGGCTCCCATGGGAGCAGATATCAGTGAAGTCACGAGTCAGTGGCCACAGAGATACATGGAGAAAGTCCCTTCCAATCACTTCACTCTCAATGACGCCCAGGACTGCTTGGAGGCAGCGCTCTGGCTGGAGGAAAACCTCATCAGCTCCACAGGTAAGGGGCTTCGTTAGCACACACACTTACAGAAATGTTTCCTAGGCTTATTATTTCCTTTATTCCCTGGTATAATTGGCACCTGATGAATTCTAACAGTCTTTCATCTGCTGTGCTTTGTTTTCCAGATTAATTTGGAATTTTTCGTTATTTTTGATACCCAGCATATTTAGCTGGGAAAGAAAGGTTTGAGATAGATTAATTATCTGCACTTATTATAGAAAACCAAATGAGTCCCAAATGCAAATCTGTCTAGAGTCATTAATTCACCAGCAAAATAATAACTTAATTAGTGGATGTGGTTTTCTACTGTATAGAAAAATATCTAGATTTGTGGCATAAGACAAAGAAAATAAGCCTAAATTAGGAAGTGTCTGTCAGCATTGTATTCAGCTGCATCAGTGAAAGATTTTCACATAGAACCGCAAGTTCCTGGTACTTTTTAACCCTTAAAATCAGCCGTTTATGCTGATGTGCACCATCCCTGTGTTTCCTGAGCCGTGTGGTGTGTGCTCTGTTTGTGTGTTCGCTAGTTCATCCACTGTGTGTGCGCTGCAGAAAATACCTGGGATTATCCAGGTTTCTGAGTCAACTTTGAACTAGAAAAACAGAGACCAAAGAGTGAATGAGTTCATTTAATGTCAGTTCCTGCTGGCTCTGAGTCAGAACAGTTGAGAGCAGGAAAGCTGTCTTTGTGGGGAATTCCTGCTGGCAGAGTGCAAGAGCACACTTTCCTGAAGATGTGTTTTACCTGCCTTGTTTGTGGAGCGTGATGAGAATTGGCAGTGTTTTGGTGTGGTGCAAGGTTCACGCCTGCTTGGCAGTCCTTTAGGGAAGTTCTAAAAGCATTGGGAATTCCTTTATCATCCTCCAGGTCTTGCTGTGATCAGCACAGGGGTTCATAAACCTGACAGTGTTTCTCAGCCAGCTTCCTGGCCTCTGGAACAGTCCAGCTCCACCTGTCCTCCAGCTGGTACCAGCCCTGCCCACATAGCCTTACCTGGTATCCAGCTGCTACAGCAGCTGACTTTGCATAGACAGATGAGGGTGTTAGCTTTCCCTGTTTGCTGCTGCTAGTCCTTCATGTAACTCCCTGTGTGCCCAGTCCTGGAATGTCCTCCGGTGCCCCTGTGCAGGGTTGTGCCCGGAAACAGCCGCTGGCTGGGATGCACAGTGCCAGGAGGATCAGTCACTCTGCAGCAAATGGCACAATCATGTTGTCTCACCTGCCTTGGCATGAGTGCACCTGCTCCAGCAGCAGTGCTGGAGTCATGGGATGCTCATCTTCACTTTGTTCTCGCTGCTGGCCTTGCCTGCAAGGTGGAGCTGCATCTCTTAATGAGGCCCTGGCCTGGCTTCATGCGTAGAGAAGGTAAATTCACACCACCATGAGGTTGGTCTGGAGGCACTTTTGGAGATGAGGTCTAGGAGAGATGTGACACCTTCCTCTTTTCCCCTGCTCTGGCTTCAGTTCCCTCTCCTTGCTCTTCCCATCACATTCTCTACTGCTGTGCCGAGTGCCCAGCTGGAGAGGTCTTCCTCCACTGATCTCAGTTTCTCTTATTCCTCACCCTGCTGCTTCCTCCAGCTGTGTTTCTTACAAACATTGTTCCTTCAGTCTTGACAGTGGTGCCAGGGCTCTGGGAGGGCTTTCTGCTGCTGAGGGCCTGGGAGCAGGGCAAGCACTGGCCCCACGGCTGCCACTGTGGCTTACTGATGAAACCCAGCCACCTAATGCATGGAACCTATTACAGCTGTAATTGGGACTAATTGAAATTCATCTCCTATTAGCTCTGCACTTTCCATGAAAATAAAAGTAGGATGGAAGTAAAGGAAGGAACAAAACTGATTTAATGGCCCAAAATGAAGCAATTATTTTTTTTCTCTTCACCTAAGCATGGTTTACTGCCTTATTAAAAGTGTGTTTGTAGGAATACTCTCTTGCATTAAAATTCCTGTGCATGAATCACTGACTGGAGCCACCAATGCTTTAGTTCATACTGTGTTTCTCCTTTAGCTTTTGCAAACTGCAAAGATTCAGGTCACATTAGGGTCACTGAAATCTTGTGCTTCTTACTTGTGGAAAATTAATGAGTCTGCTCTGCAGCAGGACACTGACATTCAGGTAATAAACGACAAAACTACTGTAATGATCTTTATTTATGACTGTTTTCTCTGTAGAAGGTTATTATGTTTACTCACAGATACATACATTTTCATGTAGTTAAATAATAAAAGCATCCTGAGGAACTGCTCTCTGTTCAGTGGACATAATTTCAGTCCATAATGAATATCTGCAGTTCCTAGACTACTAGCACTGTCATCTAAAAAGCCACTAATATTGTAATAAGCAGAAGCAGTAAATTGTTGATTTACAAGAGGTCAATAAAGGAGCATTGCTTTCCCTGATCTAATGCAGTTGTATTTAATATTACCATATAAACCAGAATTTTAATTTTCCTTGAGAAATGTAGTACTCTCATCTGATCTTGTCCATCCCCAAATGCCAGTGTCTAATGCAGGAACTGAGCTTCTCTCTGAGGGGGCTGTGCTGCCCAAGGGTGAAGAGTCTCAGCCCAGCCTTGCTCTGCAGTCAGAATGGAGCTTTTCTTGGCTGTGCCTCAGGGGAAGCCCTCCTCATCCTCCTTTTCCAGCCACAGCCACAGCATCCTCTTCACTCTTCATACCTTTCACTCCTTGCAAATTGAAAATGTGTAAATGTAGCACGAGGCTGTTGGCACCATATCCTGGCCTGCACTGTCAGCACATGGCGTTAATAAAAATGAGTATAGCAAAGCTGGTCTTTACCCACGAGTTCTGCTGGGCTGCTTCTTGCATTACACCCTGCTATAGCAGGGAAAACACAATCAGGCTTACATCTGTCTTCTCTTTTGGCACTCTCCTGAGGCCAGTGTAGCTGCAGACAGGTGTCCTGGCAGGAGCAAGCTATGGGATAGATTCTTCTGGCTTGGGAAGTCGGGCCAGTGATGGACACACTGGAGCACTCCTGTATTCTATATGATATTTATGGAAGTAGTAAGATCTTTTTTTTCTTATGTTTTCTAATTGGTACATTTGCAGGTAAAACGGTTCTGTCCCTTGTGTCATGGCTGTGAACAGTAGAAACATGTTTTCTGTCATTGGTGTGCAGTGTCCTCATGGGGCAAGTCTTTTCTCTGGCAGCTATGAGGAGAGATGTTTTTTGGCACCTACAAGTACCCAAACTGATGGGGACGAATGAAATAACCTTGTAGTCAAAGGGGAATAGTAGAACATCTGTTAACATTTTTATCATTAATATTTTTGGGAGCTGGGGCTGTGTGCATGCTCAGATTAGTATTGCCCTGTATTTCATGCAGTAAAATGTGGTCCAGTGAGATTAGTTTATCCCATGAAATAATACAATTCAGGGCATTGGGGATGCTGTCACTTGTGGCAAGATGCAAATGTCGCCGCTGAGACAAACGTTGGTTGGTTGCAGCACTGCCCAGGTGAGAAACATGAAAGCACTGGGAAGGTGGTTTTTGGGCATCCTTGTACTGACAGGTCAGATGTGAAACACAGGAGCTGACGTGGACACGCGCAGGCAGGTGGAGGTGTTCCTGCCTCCCTCTAGACCCTGCCACTTCCTCAGGGCTGGGGCAGCTGTATGTGGCATGGCTGTGGGGCGTGTGGTGCGCAGAGAGCTTGCAGGGCTGGGCTCTGGCCCTCAGATGGGGGTCCTTAGCCCCAGGAGAGGAGTTCCATTTTGCCTGGCTTGCTTAAAGGCTTAGTGGATCACACAACAGACAAATGCTTCCTGTTCCAGGAAGAGGGCAGAAGGAATGAAGAGGAAAGGAGCACGTCTCAGTCCTGCTCAGAGGAATGTCACTGTTTTGTAGGAAACCATCCTGAGATGAAACACACAGCTGTTCTGCTGCCTCCCAGCTCTGCCTCTCTCATTGTCAGGAGGGCTTTAGCCCTTAGGCTGGAGAGCTCCATCGTGCTCACACAGAACAGACCCTCCCCTCCTCATGTTCCTGCTCAGTTCTGACTGTGCCGTTTGAAGTGGCAGCAGTTCAGGACAAGAATGAGCAGGGCCCTGCCCTGCAGCTCTGCAGTGCCAGGCAGGAGGGATTGATCAGGTCTGAGCTCCCTTTGCCCAGGGCAGGAGGATGGAGCTGGATTCAGGAGTTGTTTCTGTGCTGGTGCTGATGCTCTGCAGAAGGAGCAGCAGTTCCTACATGCTGCTGTCATGGCAGCTGCTGGGATGGATGGCTGTCTGCAGCTTGCTGGGCTCCCAGCAGTGAGCAGGGCTGGAACTGGCTCTGGGCTGGGCATTGTGCCATGTGCAGCTGCCTTCAGAGTTGTGCCGAGCTCTCCTCACCACCAGGGACAGGTACCTCTGCGGGGCCATCCCTGTTCTCTGGAGATCAGGCTTTGGCAGAAGGGAGTGGCAGCACTGGTGACCTCCATGTGGCACGAGGGCTTGTTTTCTATAATTTGGCATTTCCTTGGTTTGTGGGGGTTTTCTGAATGCTGTATTGAATTTGATTCTATCCGCTCCCCCCTCCATCAGTCCTTTGAATGAGCAAAATTAGGGAGAGAGGGAGAACAAAATAAAAATGGTTATTTATTTATTTATTTACCCCCAGAGGCTTTTCAATCAAAATAATTCAGATTATGGGGTCAGGATGTATATCATACTTCTGTGTTAAGTACTTGCCTACTTTGTGGGATGTTTTGTACAGATTCTTCACTAAATTATCTTAGCTGCTGTTGCTAGGTAACATTGTTTGCTTCATAGCATCAGAGAAACAAGAGGGTCAAAGAGTGCAATTCCATGTTATTATCATCTGAGTTATACTAATAAGGTTTTCATTGTATGTCTTTGAAATCTTTCGCCCTTTTTTTTCCTCTTAGGAAACGTCATTGTCTATGGGAATACAATTGACATGTACACCACGGTAGAAACCCTCTTATCCTTTGGGATTGATGGTTCCCGCATCCATCTCGTGCGGGCTCCGCTGGGCTCTGCCAGCCCCTGCCTGGCCGAGGCCACCCTGGAGCGCGCGGTGGGGGAGGCCCTGGCAGAGGCGGGCGTGGCCCTGCACCCTGAGAGCGTCCTGGCACACTGGGGCCAGGGTGACCATGGCCTCCTCACCTGGGCTGCCTTCAGCACTGCCTCACACCTGCTCCACCTGCAGTGCTCAGTAAGTACACACTTCCTTTCTGTGCTTTTCCTTCAGGCTGGTTTTTTAACACAAAAGCCATCAAATGTACCTGCTCCCTCACAGATTTATCTATTCCCCCATTGTCTCTAGGAGATTGAATGTTAGCTTGTTAGTCTCAATGATTATTTTTTTAAAAATCCAAATAAACCTACTGTTAATGCCCTGACTGATTTGGTTTAAAATGTATTTAAGTCACCTGACACACAAGTAATTGTGACTGCTGAGTGACAAATACTCTTAATTCATTTTCAAAGTAATTCCAGAAGTCCTTTTCTTATTTAAATGTACAGTTACTCCTGTCTATAGTTATGTGCATTTAATTGTCATAGTAGAAGCCAAAAACACTGGGAGAGTATGTAACTTAATAAAAATATATTTTAAGCAACTTCCTTTCCCTCTACATCAATGATTGCAGTTTTTTTCACTTCCAGTACCAATATCTTATGGAAGCTGTTGGCATGTTCACAGTTATGGCTCTGCTCTGAGACTGGGGGCAGGTTCTAGCGTTTCCTAAGGGTCAGCATAGTTCTGTTTTCCATTATTGGGCTAATCCACAGGAGTGAGTCACTGCAAGACCTGCATCCATGGGGAGCCACCACGACCCTCTGCACTCCCCGCTGTGCATGCCCTCCTGTGCAGCTGTTGGGGTTAACTGTGGAGAGGGTGAGCCCTGTGCCTCTCCCAGAGAGCTCCCCAGGTGCTGGGGTCCCTGCTGGCCCCCCTGCTCTGCAGCCCTTCTCTTTTTCGTATGGGGATGGTTAAGCCCTTTGTGATGGGGGTGAAGACCTCACACAGCACTTCTAACCATAGCTGTCTCCTGACTTTGGTCTCCAAATCAGTAGTGATGTTCCTTCCACTCTCTCCCTGTATGCAGCTTTTAAAGTTCTCTCTTTTTTCCTTGAAATCTATTTTTATCCCTCCACAAAGATCTCAACGTGGTTCTTATTTTTGTAACTTGGTATCCACTGACCAGCTCCCTTTCAGCCCACCACCTTGTCTGCATGGCCTGCACTGTTCCTTCAGATGCCCCTTGCCTTGGGGTTTCTTTCTCCTGCCCATTTGTGCCCCATGCTCCTCCTTCCTCCGGTCCTTCCCTGTGGAGGTCTCTCTTTCACAGCCTCTAAGATGAAAGACCTGCAATTACTTGTGATGTCAAGGGCTTTGTATTCTCCAAAACCAGTTCAGCTGCCGTGCAAGGCTCCTGTATCTGCCTCCAGCCATGTGGGAGGCTGGACTCAGAGGAGGAGCGGGCTCTGGAGAGCAGCTCCACCAGCAAGGCAGCTGCATTCACGAGAGACCAGGCTCTGCAGGAATTGTGAATGCAGCAGCTCTGGGCCTTTTGGGATTTCAGCCAGTATCAACTGTTGATTGGCAGTTCTTGGGGACTTAATTTGTTGAGTCCTGCAGGATAAAAACAACAGGAGAAAATCTCTTCTTTCCCTAAAGCAGCAGCTTCCCTCTTCCCTGCCTCCTGCCCAGGCTGACAGATGGCTCCCACCTGGAGGTTGCAGCCCTCCCCTCTAGTGACACTGTCCTGCCTATCAGCCGGCAGGATTTGGGGCTGTGTGGTCCTCTTGCCCTCATGGGCAGAGCTTCCTTGATTTTTGGCTCCCTGAGATGGTCAAAATTCCCTTAGCTGTGCATAGTTAATCACTTCGTTTATCCATGAACAAGCCTAGGGGCTCTGGCTCCTTCACTGCCACATCTCTGCTTATGCCAGTGCTGCTAAAATTTCCAACTCCCTGTGCTTTTTCTTTCAGGCAGTCGAGTATCTGACACTTGCCCTTAGTCCCCAGGAAAGCTCTCTGGGGTACAACTGGGTAACAACTTTGCCCCCGTCACAGATTTATCCTGAGCCGGTGCTAAGGGAAGGACAGATTACAGATGCTGCTTTGGCCTGGCACAATTAAGTCTTGGGCTGTTCACAATGAAGGCAGCGAGGGAAAATGTGTTCATCAGCAACCCTTCCACCCTTTCCTCGGCCAGGAATATTTCTTGGAATTAAGGAATATTTCTTGCTGGAGGGGCAGCAACTTGTTTGATGGTTTTAAAAGCTGAGGGCACACACAGTACGTGTGCTGAGGGCACTGAAACGCACTCTCGTGAGTTCCACTGACACAGGAAAGGCTCTGTGTGAGGGCTCTGGGACTTCAGACCTTTGGAGCAGTGGGACAGTGTCTTCATCTGAGCCCTTTGCAGACTGTGGTCTTGTTCAAAACATCTCTCAGCCTTGTCATTCTTATTCTTTTCACCTCTCTGTGGCCAGTGGGCACTCTTACACTCGTTCATGGATCATGTTCTGCCAGCTCTGAGTTTATCCTTTGCCAGAGAAAGCTTTGAGGATGCTGCTCATGGTTGTTGCTTCTCCTCCATCTGCTGTCTCCTCCCAGCACCACCTGCTTTGCAGTGCTGGTTGTGCTGTCCCAGCTTCTGTGGGGGGGAGAGGAGCTTTGCTTCCTTGTGCCCCAGGTCAGGGACTGTGCCCATGCCATGAGAAAACGAAAGGAGAGAATTATCACTTGATTTTTTTCTTTAAAACTTAGAGCAGGAATTTATGGATTTAGGGTCCTTGGCCTCTGCAGCTTCCACTGACTGAAATTCCGCTGCTATAGCTGGAATGAGGATGACATTTCCTTCTGAACAAGTTTAATTTCTGATCTTTCCATTTCGTTGATTGTCCCTGTGCTGGTTAGCCAAAGTAACTCAGTTTGTTGGTAAACAGGCTCACCTGTTGGGAAAACACTTGTAATGCACGATTATCCTGCTAAACTCTAAATACATTGGTGCTTTTCTGTTCCTTGGGGTTTCAGGTTGGCTTGAACATTTGAAAGAAAACAAACTTCACAAAAGCTTCACGTCCATGTTCCCTGCTTGGACTAACACAGAAAATATGCAGAGCCACTCAGGCTGTTTGATGTGGCAGATTTTTGGAGTTTTTAACTGTCTAATAACCAGAAGCACATGAGTCCAGTTTAGTAATTCTCCTTTCTGCTGTTTTAGTCTTAACTTTGGTAGCTGTAAATGCTGGATCAGAAGGATCTCTCTGCTCTGATAGTGTGGCTAAAATCACACTGTATTTCACATTCTTGTTTTGTTAAATAACATTCAGAATAAGGTCTGGGTTTTAATTTATGAAATCAGCCAGTAAGTAATATACAATTATCTTCACTTATTTACGTCTCTTTTTAGGCATTTTTTAGCTTTGCCTACAGGACACTGGATTATGATATCTTTAAGGCTGTCTGTGATGCTTACCTTGTTTTTGATGGAAAAGTCGTGATTGATGCCGAATTCCACACCAATGATGCCAGCATCAGGGCTGCAGGTCCTCTGACAAAGTTCTCCAGGAGATACTATAGGGATGAATTAACACACAGCAACTTCAACTCCAAGGAGATTGGCTTTGAGCTTGCTGCTTCCATGCTGAGTCTCTTTGATTCAACCCCTCAGCCCAGTTCCGAGCTACCAGAAGGCTTAGACAGACTCGTCCCCATATACAGCAGGTGTAAAGTTCAAGGTATGTCCAGCTGGATTTCTGTCACACTTCCATCCCCTCTCAGGTGTTTTTGCTCTTCTATAGTACAGGCAGGTCTATCTCACCTCAGGTGCCATCTCATGGCAGTACAGCACGCAAGGCTCCTTATGTACTGGAAAAAGATAATAGCAGAAGGAGGACAAACAAGCACATTATTTTCTTCATTGTTAATGACTTAATAAATCTCATATTTTCATTTATGGCAGGTGGTGTTCTTCCTGGAGGTTATAACTACTTGCACATTTCCAAGCCTGGAATCCCCATGCCCCCCTTGGATGTAGAACATGACCCACGTGATCATGTAAGTTAAATAATGGAACTTTTCTTGTTTTGTCCTCCCTGTTTGTTTGAAAAGGTGTTCCTGTTTAGGGTAGCTGGTTCTGGAGGCACACTACACACCAGGTTTAGCTGGAGAGAAAACCAGGAGCAGTCACAGAACTAACTGAACCTCTTGGGTGTTCCTTTCCACACTTCCTGCTATTTGGCTTTCTCCAAAGACACCTGGTTTCCACGCAGAGGACACAGGACAGTATTGGCAGCATTTCATGCTTTCAGCCTTCGTGATGGACTCCCTGCAGCATGGTGCTGCAGGTGCATACAGATGATGGCAGTCTGGCAGGGAAATTCAGCTGATTTCTAGAAGAGCAGGAAGTATTGTGGAAGAGATACTCTGTGCTGTTAGAAAATAGCAAGTCCTGCAGCTGTGAGAGTTGTTTCAGAACAGGGCACGGGGAAGCACTCCCCATGCTGGGCTACATGGGAGATTTTCCCAGGATACAAACATGGGGGTGTTTCTCTTACTGGAGAACCTGACTTGAGGTAAGAAAAGGACTAGATTAATGTCTTTTAAAGCCAGGGAGGACTTTCCACCTAGGCAAGATCCTCTTTTTATAGATTCTACCTTTTTCCTTGGGAATTTCTGCCTCAAGCCCATTTTTGCAGCAGCTACTTCAGTGCTGATTCTAAAACCTGAACGGCAATGAAACAAATGGGCTTTTTAAAAAGAAAATGGTGTAGGGAGAGGAACCAAAGAATGGCTCACCTTGCTTTTTAGATCCAGGATGAGCCATCCAAAGCAGCATGTAATGGAGAGCAGAAAGGACTATCAAAGAGAGGAATTGGTTTTGTTACTCCAAATTGCTAGAATATGATTAGACTTATTTTGCTGCCACTCTGATTACCTGCTGATTACCTGAAAAGGAACGATATTTTTTAAAGCCACTCCAGAAACTTTATGTAAATCCTGAAAGAATTTTCTAAGAAAGAAGTAAGAGAAGCTAGTGAAAGGTACTGGCTTAGGTGTGGAAATACTAAAGGTTTCTGTTCCCTAGCAACAGGTTGTAGAAATGTATAAAACCGTGACAGGAATACAGCTGGAAAAAATAGCTTCAAGCTATCTGATCATCTCACTGCAATGTGAGATTTGAAAGAAATTTTTACATTTTTGTCTAAGTGATTGATTTGAGTGGCTGAAGCTAAATGCTGCAGTTTGACTGTGAACATCCAATATTGGTGTTCTTTTATTGACAGTAAATGTGATATGTCATGCGTGTGCTCTGTGTGGTAAAGGAGGCTGAACAGAGTTCAGAGAGTTACCCAAACAGAGCTATCCAGTGTTGTTTGGGATGCCCCAGGTCATCCCTCCTGACTCCAGCTGCTGCTCCAGGAGGTCACAGGTCCCTGTGGATCCGGTGTCACGCTGCCAGCACAGCCACAGGGCCTGTGTCCCCCAGGTGTCTGCAGTGACAGTGGGATGGGCAGTAACCAAACCACATGGAAAATCTGTGTCCGAGCCACAGCAACATTTCTGATGAACTGCTGTGCCAGGAGTGTTCTCTCAATTTTAACAGGAGGATTGTGGATATTAAGCAGTGAGAACTATGGGCTGAGAAGGCCTCGCTGACCCTGTACATGTGCCAGGTCAGGTGTTCTTCTGTCTCCACAGCTTTCCTGGTGTTTTCTGTTCCAGGGGATGGAGATTGTAACTGGGGAGGCCAGTCATGGGAATTACTTCAGGATACACTTCAACAGGTACAATATGGTAGACAGCATCACCTGCTTTTCCAAGGAGCCCTTCCCTGTCTCCAACTACATCTGCCTGTACGGACAGCACGAGCGCCTCCTCAATGACCTGTATTACCGCTGGAGGGCCGGGCAGCTCACAGACCTCTACAGGTGAGAGGAGCTTGTCCTTGTGCACTAAATCTACCTTCTGGCAGAATTTAAGGTTTGTCTTACTGTGCTTTGTCTTTTGGCTTTCGTTACCTTGGAACAAAAGATAGAAAAACAGATTTTAAAATATTTTCCAATATTTAGCAAAATTGTCGGTTAAAATGTAAGTCCCAAAGATCTTCCTGGAAAGAGCTGTGTGTCTGAGATTATTTAGAGGAGGAGCAATGGTTTACTTGACTATCTTTCATGTGAATGAGCATTTCAGTGTCTTTATCACTTTTGTTTAAAATATTCAGTAGGTTAATCATTAAGCTGAACCTGAACAATTCTTTATTACTGCAGATTCATGTTCAAAAGTTGTTTTTAAAAGTATTTTTGTTGCTTTGAATCAAATTTTTAAGCCAGAGGTTTGTAGGGAGATTTTAAATAACTCATGGTGATAGTGGTACTCAACAACTTGCCTATTTTTATCTGGTGAGAGAGACTGAAGGGCCTGGTTAGTTCTAGTCATGTGCCATCTTCTCTGAGAGAATGTTTCATTGCTTTTGATTTTCATATGAAGAAATCCCTCACGGATGGTGCTTTGGAACATAAACTGTCACAGATGGAATAGTGAAGTATTGCCTTACATCAGCTGGGTAGAGACAGAAAGCCAGGCTCAGGAACAAATGATCAGTTTTTATTGTGATACAAAGCTGATAGTGGCGCCTGAAACATTTCCAGGTTTGATTTTTCTCTACTTACAAGTGATTAGAAGAAAGGCACAAATGATATCAAAATTTTCAGATTAAATGTTATTTAGAGAACAGTTTGTAAAAGTGAAGAGTGAAGGGTGAAGTGCTGTGAAGGGTGTGCTGTGGTCCAGAAGATGCTTGTGAATATTGCTGCCATAGGGCTTGGTTATGATTTACAGCAAATGTTGGGGTTAATTTACAAGAGAGGAACGGGGCCCAGCAGATGTGAAATTCACCTGAAATTCACTGTCAGTGAGTGTTAAAGAGGAACTGAAGGAGGGTGACACAAGTGCATGAGAGATGGGCTAAGCAGTTGATTTCCTCTCCTTGTCATGGCTCATGCTGATGGTACATTTGGAGCACCAGAAGAACTCCTTAGGCTGTGCAAGGTGCCATCAGTCCTTTGGGGGCATTGCAGTGTGCACACATACTGTGAGCTCACCTTTTCTGTGAACCACACTGAGGTGTGGTCAGGGGCATGTGTTAGATGCACCAGCAAGTTTCACACCAGTAGTAACATCTGGGAGAATAAATCATCCTGCCTTGGGATTTCAGCCTGCAGCACAGCTAGCCGTCAGTATTTTCCTGACCTTGACCAAAGGATCACTGGTGTGCTGCACAGAGGGATACCATGTATCAGGGCCTCATCACATCCCTTCAGCTCTCCTTAATTAGTGGTGATGAACTAATTTTGGACTTGTCTTTTACAGCCATTAGACAGTGATGTTGTTTGGGACCTTTTGCCTCATTATTTTATCTCGCCTCTCATTAGCCTGTGGCAGAATTCCTGAATTACAGTTGCCAGGTTTTTGTTATCTGTGGTTTTTTTTTTTATTGCCTCCAGTTGTTTTCAGTCTTCTTTCTACCTTATCTTTAGATAGATTTGTTGCTTCTCTTCTTGCTCTTTGGTCATATGAATGAAATCCCATATGTTGCTCTGCAGCAGTGAACATATGCTGCTCTTTAATCCTTGCTTGTGTGGCTCTTGTGGCACTTTAACACACACACAGACACTCCCACTCATCCCAGCTTGGTGTTCCTGTTACACATGTCCATCCTGTGAGGAGGGAGCATTCTCCAACAGGTGTAACAGGTAAACTGCCTGGCATCCCCACGGAGCAGTCCTGGCGCACAGCAAGCTGGCACAGAAATTTGCTGCTTTCAGAAGGACATGGAGCAACAGAGGAAGGCTGGCAGTGTAATGTACTCTCATAATATATCACAGTTAAAACACATCTGCCTCCCCACAGTACAGAGTCACATAAAATGTGCATACATGTGCATGCAGTGTGCAATAGACACTGTTAAAACCAAGCCATGAGAAGACTGTTTGTTAGAAAACCCACTGAAAAATGGTTTAGCATCTCTTGTGAGTTGTCCTGAGACTTTTATGTAGAGAAAAAGTGGTGCCTGGTTGGCTTTTGGTACGGAATACGAAAATGCATTCACTGATTTCTATGTGTGTGATAAAAGAACAATTGTTTTTGGCCTCGTTCATGTGCTCTGTAAGGATCTCACATGATGTGGATTTCAAACCCTTCCTTATAAACTAGTACCTGTTACACTTGCATCCACGTTTACTGGCAAGATGTGAAGTGCCCTTAGTGAAATGAAAATATAGACTGTGAAAATGTGGTGTGCTAGTTCAGCTTGTAAACTTGATAGTTTGAAACATCTGTTCCCCTCCTCTCTTCTTTATGCCTCTCTTTTGGGAAGAGCTTTCCTACAAGGCAAGAAAGTGCAGTGTTTTAATCTTTTGGTCTGCATTTAGATTTCCCAGCATGGCATCTCGTTCCAGGAATGGACACAGTGGAACAGCTGTCACCTGGGAGCTAATTTATTTCTGTGTAGCATGCAAATTATCTTTTAAATAATTAGAGACTGCACTAGCAGTGAATTTCCTCACTGATTTGCGTTCGGTGTAAGAGCTGAAAGTTAACCCCATGGTACTGAATTTCCTGGCCAGAATGTGCCAATGCCATTCTCAAATTAGCTTTAACAACCGGCCCCTGAGATCCAGCAAACTTGACAAACTCATTCCTTCTGGTTGTGTGCCTGGAACCATAGCTAATGGGAATAATGAGGGAAACAACATTTCCTTTTGTCTGGAGAAAAGTTCCATTGATTTGAGTATGAGTTCAGCAGGATTTGAAAGCTGCAGGACTTGACCCACAACCAAAGGAAGGATTGGTCACTGCTCTGCCTCAGTACCTGGGCTCTTGGAGGAGGTGAAGCAGTGGGAACACATTGCCCTCCCTTCTAGCTGCCTCATGCCATGCAGTGGGTGCTCTCCTTGCACTTGGGCCTGCAGCCAGTGCATTTCTCAGCAGAGGGGTCTGACACTGCAGTTCATCTATGCCAAGGCAGGAAAAAATGTAGGAGCCAAAGACTCATCACCTGTGAGTTGAATGGCATTACTCACTAGATTTGGAATCTACTTCAGGAAGGAGTTTTCTGCAATTTTTATTCATTTCCCATCAGGCTGCATCTCAAAAAGTCAACTGGAATTTGAGTCCCCAAGAGCAAGGCTCTTTCTTGCAGGGAGTCTTTTCTTGAAGAAAAAAGAAAGGGCACACCCCCCAGAATTTGCTGAAAGGATACCATGCTGTACACCATGCTCCTGGCCCCCCTTGCTGAAAGGCCTTCAAATTATTTCCATTATTATTGCCCTAGCAGCAGATAAAAGAGAGGGGTGGAGAGAGAGGTCTGAAGCATTTTTTTCTTCTCTTTTTAAATTTATAGATTTACTGATCATCAGTCCTCCACACTACTTCACAGAGGAGGAATGCAACCAGCATTCCTTTTGTGTCCTCCTGAGCTGAAGGCAGCTGCAAGGCAGTTGCCAAGTTATGGAACATGTCCACAGAGCAGTGGAATCTCCCTCTGCAGCATCTGAAGTACAAAACAGATAATTAGAGGGGTCTCCTGATACTTAGCAACCAAACGAATGCTCACTGGCATCATGCCTTTAATATGAGATAGAAGTGCTTCATGTAAGGTTCATTTGGCATTAATGAAAATCAAATCTTACATAAATGCATAAAAATATGACCCACTAGTTTCTAAAATACTTAAGGAGCTTGTTTTGCAAATGAGGTGTGAGTGGCTTTTACTTGGGATTTTGTGATTGTGTATTAATGAACTCGTTGTCAGCCATGACCTGCAGAAGATGCTGGCTGTGTCTCAGTCATGTGGCACTCACAGCAGCGGTGAGGTGAGGGCAGCACAAGGCAGGGGCACAGGGTCAGGCCTGGGGAGCAGTGCACAAAGGCAGGGCATGTTTTAACAAGGGATGAGCAGAGAAACCTCACAGGCATGGTCATCCAGGCAGAGCTCAAAACCACTCAGTTATTTTTTGTTTCAATAGCTTTGTTTCCAGAACTCATCAAACTGGACAATTTGCTTGCTCTGCACAGGGGTCTTGGGCACCATGAAGGGGGGAGAAGCCCCCAGCAGACACGACCAGGGCTCTTTGGCAGGAAGGAGTTGGGAGAGTGGGTTTTATGGCAGTACTTGAGCGTAGGAGAAAAAGCACAGGGGATTTAGGTGAATTGTAGTCACAAAGGAATGTTTTTTTCTCCAGTGCCAGAATGCAGGTAGGATTCAGTTTTCACTGAGGAAAGGAGCAGGTGATCCATGCATGGATCTATGGAGATCTGTGCCAGGTGGTTCTTGGCAGGCCTGCGTGCTGCTGTCCAGGAGCAGGGCATCCTGAAGAAAATCACACAAAGTGGCACAGCTTCAACTGCACCAGGTAATGACAGGCCATGGAACGTGAGGCTGCCAAACATGCTGCAGGAATATGTGAAGGGAGTCAGGCTCCCTTTCCCTGAGAGGCTTTGGAAAATCCACCCAGAAACTGTAAACATGGATAACAGCACCAGATGTTTCCTTAGCTGCTCTCTTCAAACCCTGTCTTTTATTTTCACATTGCATTTTCGTATTGGCTGTACAAGCTAAATGCTCAAAAGTACTTTGAGCTGCATGAACTGCATTCACTTATTTTGAAGTAACCATTTAGGTTTTTCCACTGAAGTTCACCTCCCATATCCTGGTGCTGTTAACATTAGGCTGAAGGTGATCTGTTGAGCAGTGTCATTCAGCGAGACTGTTAAGCAAAAACACCACACTGGACTGTTTATTGACTCAACACGACTAAAGCTCACAATATAACACATGCATCAAGGAAAAGAAGAACATTTGATGTTTTCAGCATTGTTGTTGAAAGGTAGAGAGAATTTCATTGCTTACAGGCTGGATAATCAGTGATTATTTAAACATGAAATGCATGCTACATGGAAAAGCTGGTTTTAACCCAAGCTTTCCGAAATGAAGAGTGGTTGTTTGTTAAGAGGAACGCTAGAATGCCCTGCTGCTCTCTGGAATCTGCTGGATCCCACACCATTAGCACACTGGGATTACATTTGAGGGGACTTCACTTTAGGCTTTTGTTCATCGGGCAGACAGTGAGACATTTTTTCTACAGGGTTAAAAAAGACCAGAAAGGAACTGTAACAGGTAGTGAGCATGACTGAGAGGGATGGTGCTGCTCTGTACATTCTGCAGCCCAATTAGAGGGAAATGTGTATGCTTTTCCTGAAGAGAGAGAGAGACAGGGTAGGGAAGGAGGAACACGTTAAAGGGATATCAAAGCACTAACGGCTTTTTTGCTCTCGGATTTAACTGCTAACCCCTCAGTGCACTGGTACAGCTGCACTTACGGAGCAAATCGATACAAATGGCTGGAGATTTCCAGATATTAAGTAGCTTTAAAGGAGCAGCTAACTTGCCAATGAAGAGCCGTGTTACTAAGAAACCCCACATTCAAATTAGTAAGTTAAAGCTTATCAGCTGAACCCTGCCACATTAATTTGCAGCCAAACCTTGCTGATTCATATTAGTAATTATGCAAACCATTATGAATGATTGAATCCATAAACAATTGCAGAAAAGCAATCATACTCCTGCACACAGCCTGTTTGATGGTTTTGTGCCTCGGGTTTAATTTCCCCTAAATCATTTTCCATAATACATTATGTGTGAAATAACACTACGTGAAAAAAATGCAGTAAGCCTGATTTCAGGGTCAGCCACAAAGTGCTCAGAGAGGGAGCACAGACAGCAGCACTTCTGTGTCAGCTTTAAAGAGCACAGAGGTTAGAAAGTTCAGAGAGCAGTTCAGTCAGAGTTGGTACACCACAACTGCTGTGATATACTAAGGTGTCTAAACTTTACCAAATACCAGTGCTGAAATCACAGAGAGTCTCTCCTGAGGCCACTTAGGAGAACAGGAAAAGGGCTGCATTATCTCAATACCAGGATCTGTTTCTGAAGGTGCCTCTGGGTATGGTGCTGTAACATTTCCAGGATATTAAAACTGCAACAGAGCTGATTTATCAGTCATGATGGATCACCAGCATATTTGGAGGGAGGATGCTGGTGAGTGGTGCAGTGTCACCCCCTGACGTCAGCAGGTCCCTGCAACAGCCCCGGGGGGGGGCTGGGGCTGGGCCAGCGGGAGCAGTGTCACCCTCAGCAAGATCTGGAGTCAGTGGCCATTTTTCCAGAACAAGGATTGCAAGAGCAGTTGTCCTTTGCTCTAGTTTGCCATTGCAGCTGTGTTTAAAAGGGGATTGTAAACCACGAGTTTTAAACCAGTCATCCTCCAAAGACAAGACACTGCAGGTTCTGTGAGAAGAGGTAAAAAAAGCACCGGCTTCCTCTCCAGGATTTGCTTCTCAAAAGGGACAAAAGAAATGTCAGCTTGTGAATTTGTGAGCACCGTTGTTACTTTGTGAACCTGCTCAGTGGATTCACTCACAGATTTGTTGTCCATAAGGCTGTTGGTTTCACTAATTACTGGCTGAGAGCAGTAACAGAGTCCTGGATCACTGAATTTAACAGGAGATATTCAAACACCTGGACAAGCAGGTGTTCAGGGAGCAGAACTGCAGAGCAAGGAAGTAAAGACCCTTCTTGCTACAAACAAGCTGTTGGTTTGCATTTGCTGTTCAGCAGTTGTAGGTGAATGTTAAGAAATTGCAGGTCAGGGAATATGTTATGTCCTTTGTGCTGAAGAACAATGCTCTCAGGTGGTGCTCTAGGGGATTTTACACAAATAGGTCTTGCTTTTTACCTATGTAAACAAGCTGTCTTTTGAAATTATTGGTCATATGAATGCAGGAAATGCTCAGCGGAGCATTTATTTATATTGTCTTTAAATTAACACACTATGATTCCTGGTCCAGCTAGCTAAGGTATATCAGGAAACATTTTGTATCTTTTGCTGGTATTGCCATATCTTTGTAATTGAGAGTCTTAAAGACATGCATATCTTGTTCTCAAAACAACACATTTTGAATTTTCCTGGCAAGAGGGGATGTTCCATCTTGTGTGTTGGAGAAAAGACTTTTGTTCATCTGCAAGCTGTGGTTGGGAAGTATTGTCAGGATGGCCTGAAAATTGAAATTGCATTGCATCCCATCACTCCACAATACTTTACTCTTCCCACTCTTGAGAAGTGGAAGTCCCTGCTCTGTGTAGGCACTCCTGGCATAATTGTGTTCCACTTGAGCCCGTGTCAGCTGAACAGCTTCAATCTCCTCTGTGCTTGTTCTCCTGGGGTGATTCTTGGGATGTGTGAGCAGCAGCCTTTCTCTGCCTGGCTGGGCTCCCAGCTTTGACCATCACACACCAAAGGCACCACTGAGAGACTCAGCTTCCACAATCCACCAGAGCCATCCACATGTGCTGGAGAATGACTTTGTATGTCCTGAAGGCTGAGGATTTGAGAAGGGACAGAGTATCTTCCAGATGAACAGCCTGGAGAATTTTGCATTTCAAGCATTATATTTCTTTTTGGAAAAAAATTTCAACCCAGGAAGGTGAATGTCTATCTTAAAAACTCCCCATGTTGTACAAAGCTTGAGAAGTTACAGAGAGGAAAGGAGACTGTCCACTCCTTACAGATTACCAGGAGATTAAGTTGATCAGTGGCTCTGCTTGTGTTGTGTACTAAAAGCCATGCTGCTGCTCTGTGTGTGCTCACAGTGCTGGTGCTGAGGGCACAGCCATCACCACAGAGGGCCACTGGGCTTAATGGCACTGAGGGCAGGGCACTGGTGACTTGTGGATGGCTTTGGGAAGAAACAAATGGGATTTCAAGAGATGTGTATTCAGGATTGTGTGGAGACAGTTATTGAGAGCTGCAGATTCAACCCACATCACAGACTGTCAGAGTTTCTGAACTTCCCTTGAGTGCTTGTGTTGGTGGAAGAACAGGTAGGAGGGATGCAAGGAGTCTAATTTGGGTTTGTTGTTTCCATCCATGCAAGTTGTGAGTAGCAAGATAAGAAGAGACACATCATCCTCCAAACCTGTAGTCACTGACACTCCAGTCTGCAGTGGGATTTTTCAAAGGCACCATCACAAGATGCCACCTGCCCTTTGAGCAGTGGGAAATCCCCTCCTCATCCCAGCCTCCTTGTGGTGAGAAGGCACCAGAGCACAGGCACAGCTCGGGTCAGGATTGATCCCTAGAACTAGACCCTGGGCCAGAGCATGGGGCATTTGGCATGGACAAGCTCCCCTGGAGGTAGGGGATGTACCACAGAGCTGAAATTACTCATCTCTTTTTTTATCTTTATAACTTCCTTTTTGTTTTGTCCTTGCACAAAACAAGGGTGTTATTCTGAAGGTTTTTCATTCAGTTTTAAAGATTTTCTGGCTTCACACCTTGCTGCCAGTGCTATACCCCCGTGCCACCAGACCTGACTCAGATGGCAGGTCACTGTTGGGTCCTTGCTGCCAGGACATAGAACCATCTTCCACAGGGGCAGAGGCTTCTTCTCCTAATGTGGTGTGTTCCTGCAAATGAAATGGAGAGAACCTCCAGGCAGCTCTTGGATGGACAGCCATGTGTGCACTCCATTTTTGCTTGCTAGCACTGCCCAGCTCTGTCCACTTTATTTATATCTCTTGCAAAGGGAAAGATTCTGTGCCTTCTGTACAGGATACCACAAAATATTTCCTTCCTCCTTGCCTCTCATCTAATGTAGGCTACACTTCACAAATGAGGCAGAACAGACTTGAAATGTTGTTTGTCAATGAAAGGTGAGACCAGCTCCTTAGCAACGCAAAGGATGTTGTTCATTGTCTTCTGCAGGAGCCCGTTCCATCCCGCCCGTCACAAACGCCTTCCCGCAATTGCTGTCATTGCCATAAAGGCTTCCAGCAGGGATCCCCACTAGGAAGTGCCCAAGTTTGCACACCCCTTATGTTCCTGGCAGACACTGTCATCTTGTACATATTTAGCCTGATCACTCTGGCAGGTTATGAAAGACTAAATGGTGCAAACACATGTGGCAGATGCCGTTCTTGTGATAGCGGAGGAGCCGCTGAGCCCCTGTTGGGAGTGTGCCAGCTCCGTCTCGTACACTGAAGAGCGTTATACTTTGAAGCCTTCCACGGCTTGCCCTGAGGGACTGCTGCTGAAGTGGTAATAAAATTCAGAATGAGCCTCAGAAAGTCAACTTGTTGGTTTCAAATAGGGTTTTTCATTATTAAGCTCCCCTTTAGCAGCCATATGTAGAGCTGCTCTGTCAAAAAAACCCGTGTACCCCCTGAGAAAGGTGATTTGAACTGAAAAGATAAATAGATGGAAGCACAGAGCCAGCAAAGAAAGTGAATTGTTTGTGTGAGCTGAATCTCCAAATGGCCCTTGGTGTTCTTCAGGTAAAGGGAAGTAAAGGAAGTCTGGGAGTAAATGTTGGTTACTAGGAGCTCCTTCTGGCAGTCTGTCTACAAAATATGGTCTAGGCATTCTCTGCTCCCCAAAAACAGGCATTTTATTTGCATTAAAGATTCCAAACTGGGTGGCACATTTCAGTTTTTTAGCTCCAAATCTGCGGATATTTACTGGAACAGTGAAGTTGTGGTTATAGAGGGAGCTGGTGACAATAGCAGGAATACATAGTGCCCCTGAAACATTTATAAAGAGCATTAAGTGCAACACCTCAGTGAGGCAGGTGAGCCCCTTAACTGAGGTAAGGCAGTTGGGAAGGTTGCACCTCACTTGAGAGAGGAAATCATCTGCTCAGGAATAATCTAAATTAAGATGCCAGCTTGAAGACAAAACATTTTGCCAGCGGAACATGGCTTTTACCCCACAGCATATCAGTAATAGAGTGTTTAATTACCTTAATGTATTCTTGTGTAACACCTCCCTTTCTCTCTTTGCTGTTTGTCATCAACAGTGAGTTAAAGGTTTGTGTTGGGTGAGGTTTTTCTTCTGAAATTGAAGAGGTTTTAAATATTGGGGGATATTTTGTTTTTCTCCAGCTCTCTGCACACCTTTGGGGTGTGCAGTTAGTGAAACAAGGATCCTTAAAGTTGAGCTCATCCTAACCTGCATATCCAAATGAGCAGGCAGGTGTCAGTCCCAGTAACTCCTGGGCTAGGCAGCACTTGCCATAGCAAGGATGCGATGCTTGGAATGGTGTCCATAAATATTTATACTTTGAAAAGGTCTGTGGGAGAGAGAGAGAGCCCTGCTGTGCTGCAGACCAAGCAGATTCCAAGAGGCAGCTCCAGCCAGCCTGGCACTCAGAGGGCAATGAGGGTGATGGGGCAGAGAGGGGCCAGGCATGTGGACATCCAGCCAAGCTGTTCCAGGTGCACGAAGCATTTTAATGGATGTGAGGGAGAGCTGAGGTGTCTTTCAGAGCAGGAGAGGGAAATCCTGCCCTTGGACATGGAGGAAGTAAAATCTGCAGAGAGGAAACTACGCATTAGCTCTCTGTGGACAGCTATCTAAGGATTTTTAAATCTGTGTGGCTTGTTTAAGTTGCTTTATGCAGGTGCTTACTTAAAGGCCACACAGCTGAACCAGGCGAGACGGTTCCTCTGCTCCAGAGGGCAGTGCCAGGGTCCTGCTGCCATGCCCAAGGCATGAGTGTTGGTGGCAGCCACGCAAATGCCCCCTCTCCCAATTTCCTGGGTGAGCCTGCTGACATCTGCTCGGTCATTATGAAGATGAGCATGGGGCACCTCCTGACCACTGTGAGCATTAACGAGAATTACACTCCGAGCATCTCACCCGAGCTGTAAAATTTATCTTTCATTATAGAGAGAAGTAAATCACAGCTTTGTAACCTGGCTGCCCCCAGTTAAATTTACAGCCATGAGGTTCTACAGGGAGCAGTGCCCTCTCCATCCTTTTCCTCCTTTTTCATGGAAGAATGCTGCTGTGAATGCTGTCACTGAAAGAAAAAGTTACAAGAGCTTCCTCCTAGAATCAGTTCAATTTAGCTTCATCACACTAGTGCAAAGAACATATTGCAGCCCTGTGGTGGCCTGTTTTTCTGGCTTTTATTAATCCAGAAACCTTAATGATGAACAACATTTGTGTCATTGTCTACACAAATTTAATTTGTTTATGCAGTAGTTCAGTTAATCCTGCAATCTGCTTTTCTCAAATGAGGACAGATAATGGAGACACCGTTCTTTACAGGTCTTCAGGCTTTTAAATTCTGATAAAATCAGGATTCTTCACTGGGTCTTGCCACAGCTCTGAATTAAGCCACTTTAAATGTAATTACTGAAGCTGGCTGTACATCAGGAACATCCATTAAAAGAATTGATTGACCATGCTGTTACAAGGAGGCATTTTATGAACAAACGATCATGATGGGTCCAGAACTGTAATTTATAAAGGCAAAAAAGCAGGTAAATACTTTATTAGTGGTTAATGAGAGGTTCACAAGATAACTAAATTTCTTCTTTTTTACCCAGCTACTTCAGGGAACCTTGGTCCTTGGCCATCTATCACGATCGGTTTATTGATCTGCAGAAGGAACTGCGCCAAACCCTGATGTCAGAACAGGTAAGAAAAATGACTGGCGAGTGCATTTTATTATTTAGGTAATTTGTTGGTGTTGGTCACTTTGATTTCTGCTCCCATCTGTATCCTGAAGCTTTATGTTTCTGTTTACCTCTCTCTTCGGGGAAGCCAGAGTAGACTGTGTACCTCACAAGGAGGATCACCGTGTACAGCACAGTGTTCAGTTTTCTTGTTTGGGTATATTCTCAAATCTGCCAGTAGAACTTAAACTTGCTTTGTTGTCCATGAGTGCATTTTTGCATTATAGCTGCAATTTTGTACATGCAGAATCTGGAGCCTGGCTTGTCCATGTATCCCCCCTGGGGTTTAGGAGTGTTCCCTAATAGGAATATGCTATGGGCCATCCTATACCTCTCTCAGCTGAGCCTGTGGGTAGGTTTTTTAACACCTACCCACAGGGAATGGCTTTTGTAGTCCAAAGGGTGAAAGCAACTGGCTTTTTCAGTGATAAGTGGATTTCCTGAATAAGGGTGGAATTAAAATGTTTGCTAATGCTGTTTTACAGCTTTGGTCCTAGCACCATAACAGAGGCATAAAGACTCAGCAGCCGGGAACTGCCTGCCCAAAATCCAAAGGCACTGTGCTCCATGGGGAGAACTAATAACAACAGCAGCCCCCAGAGCTGCCTTCCCCACCTCCTGAGGAACTTGTGGCTGATCCCAAACAGAATTTGTGGTCTGATTTCGGTGCTTCCAACCCAGGACCAGTTCACCCTGTCCCTGCTCACATTGCTTCTGCCTTTGTTTAACCCCATGTGGTTCCAGATGGTGGCACTGGGTTTTAAACATGTGCTCACAGAGTTTTTAACTCTGTGAAAAACAAATGGAATTGAGTGTAAATGGAGGCAGGGTGGCAGGAGGAAGTGGAGCCCATGGCCCACCCATCTCCAAGGCCAAATGCTGCTGCATCCTAGCTGCAGCCACATGTGCTCAGCCCTGCCTTGTCCCCAAAGGGGGCTCAGAGCTATTTGTCTCCTGTTGTCCTGACCCAGAAAGGGCCTTGGTGCAGTTTAATTTGGGTTCTCTTGGAAGACCTCTATAAGAGTACAAAATTAAGTTCTGTGCAGAATGAGGGGCCTGATGTGTTTTTCTTGTCATCATTCAAACTTATTCGTCACGCTGTAAGCGTGAACAACTTGAGAGGGGAATTTGTGCCCTACAAATGAAGGACTCACTTGCCTTACCCTGTCTTTGTGGCAGCAGTCCTGACACGGAGAGTCTCCCTGCATGGCCTGGAAGCAGCTCTGTGTGAGTCAGGATTCCTATGGACATAGGAGATGATATCTCCATCTGAATGAAAATTTGGCATTTTGGGCTTTTATTTTTTTTTTTCACAGCGATTATAACTATATTTACTAAATGTCACAATTTATGTTTTCATTGGGTGTTCCTTCTGGGCACATTCCCAAATCCAGAGCTGGTACCATGTGCTCTTGGAATATCTCTTAAATGCCTCAGGACTGGTTGTATTTCTGTATGAAGTAAGAGACCTAATGTCTTTGCCTCCTGATGCTCACATTCTAGCTCATTTCAGCATGCAGAAAAATTACACTAATGAAGTGTAAAAATGAGGGAAAGAGATGTTTAAGAGCTGTGGGCATAAATGCACAGAAGTCAGATATTGCTGGTCACTTTCCAGAGAAGGTGGAAATCAGCGTCCTGCAATAGGGGTAATATCTGCTAATCGAAGCCCTAACTGCATAGAAAAGCCAGTTATGTTCTGGGGACGGGGGCTGTGCATTTAGTCTGTGTTGAAATTGTCACCCGAGGCTGCCCTGGCAGCGCGGGGCTCTGGCAGGGCCGCTGGCACGGGCATGTTTACCCCTCGGGGATCGCAGCCATGTGTTTGTGGCGGCGTGCGCAGCGCCGGCGATGCAAACATGCAGATGGCAGGGCTGGGGGCTGCACCTCCATCAGCTGCTGGATGCTGCCACACGCCGTGGGCACACGCGCCGTGCCAGACCTACTGGAACAGCACTTGTCGTCCATCAGGAATAATGGCCTGGTGCTCTGGCTGCAGCTGGGCTGTGCCGAGACTCTGTTAAAAGCCACAGTAAATGTAGGGCACGGCGTGGGGGGAAGTGTGGAATTCCTCTGGCAAAACCCTTCTGACAGGGGTTCCACACGGGTTTGTTCCACACAACTCTTACACCTGTGGCCGGTCATTTGTGAGGGAGAGGTGAACAAACAGTTGAGCACCACTGGCCCCAAGGTGTACTCAGTGCCATCAGTGAGCCCCACTCCTCCCCCCAGTGCCGCCTGTATCTTAGCCCCGACACGTTTTCAGGCCGTTTTGGGAACCCACTGCCACGCTCCGTGTCTCCGGAGTGTGCCCCGAGTCCCGTTTGTCTGTTTGACACGTCTGTCCTGCAGGTGCCCGGGCAGCCCGCTGAGCAGAAACCCGGCCTGCCATCGCTTCAGGAACCCGTCCTGCGCTACCTGCGCTACTACCGTGCCCAGCTGCCCATGTACGCCCCGACCGATGCCTACAGACTGCCGTCGGCTGCAGGTAAGAGAGAGGCAACGGGGTCTCGGGCCACAGCCTCCGCCGTGGAGGGGGGTCCCGGTGCGCAGCCTTGGCAGTGATGGGGATCTCGGTGGGGAGGGGGGGGTCTCGGTGTGCAGCCCCGTCGGTGAGGGGAGATGTCGGTGCGCAGCCCCGTCGGTGAAGGGGACTCTCGGTTCGCAGTCCCGGCGGGGAGGCGGCGGCGGCGCGTGCCCGCGGGGCCGCAGCTGTATGCTAATGCGCCGCGGGCCGCCCGCCCCGCCCCGCCGCGCCGCACGCCTGTCCCACCCGGGCGGGCGGGGCGGCCCCTCGAAACCCCCCCGTCCACCGCCGCCTGGCCCGGCCCGGCGGGGGGGTGTCCGGGGGAGCGGCGGCCCCCGGCGCCCCCCCGCCCGCCGCCCTTTGTGCCGAGGGTCGCGCAGCTTTATGCTAATGACGCGCACAAAGGCGCGCGCGGGGGGGCCCCCGCTCGCTCGCGTGCCGCCCGCGTGCCCCGCGCCCCCCACAAAGGGCCCGGCGGGGGGCGGGGAGGGCGCTGCCCGCACGCGCCCCCGGCCCGGCGGCGGCTCCGCTCCCCCCCCCCCCTCCGGTCCCGCCACCTGCGGGGCGGCCCCGCGACCCCCCGCGCGCAACCCCGCGCCGCCGCGGACAAAGGGCTGCGGGAGCGGGGCCGCGGCCCGGGGCTCTCCCCGCCACGGCTGCACCTGCCGCATCCTCGGGGGCTTCGGGCGTGTTTGCTTAGACACCGAGCGCGGGGACCGGGGACCCGCTGCCCGTTCCCCGTCGCAGCTCTTACCCCCGCGCAGCGTTTCGTGTTGAAACCGAGCGCTACCGTCGCCGTCCCTGCCTGTACCGGCAACCGGGCCTGACCCGTTAGGGTTAGAGTAACAGGTTCGGTTACCAGCGGGCCGGGGCTGTGGCTCCGCCTGCCCCGACCCCGCAGCAGCGCGGAGTTGTTCCGTTGGCAGGGCTGCCGGGCTCGGCCGGGCCCTGATGACCCGTTATTCCTCCCGCTCGGACAGACCCGTCGTTGACCACCTGCTGCCGCCGCTGGGCAGCACCCCCGGGGGCAGCCCCGCTCCCCTCTGTGCCGCCGCCGCCACAGGCGCCACTTTCGCCTCCTCCTGCGCCGAACTCCCCTCTCCCCGCACCCCGGTGCCGGCCGCCCCCGCAGACAGAGAGCGGCCGGTGCTCCGTGCCGAGCTCGCCGGCGGCGCAGCCGTGGCTGGCGGGCGGCCCGAGAGCACCGCCCGCTGCCGGCCCCGCTGCCGGCGCGGGGGGCGGCACACAAAGGCCGCGCGTGCCGGGCGGGCGGGGGCGGGGCCGGGCGTGTGCCGGTCCGGGCTCAGGTGCGGCCGCGCCGCCGCCGCCGCCGCTGATTGGCCCGTCCCGCCGCCGCCGGCCCGAACAATGGCCCCGGCCCGCTTAAAGGCGGCGGCGGCCGCGCCGCGGGCAGAGCTGAGAGCCTCCGTCGTGGCCGCCGCCGGCCCGGAGCCGGCGCGAAGATGCCCCGGGGCTTCCTGGTGAAGCGCAGCCGGCGGCCCACCCCCGTGTCCTACCGAGCGCGCTGCTGCCGCGAAGCCGCCGCCGGCCCGCCGCTCCCCGCCGGCGCCGCCCAGCCTCCCGCCTGCCCCGCCGCTCCGCCGCCCCTGCCGCGGGAGTCGCCGCCGCCGGTGCCGTTCGGGACGCCCGATGCCGCCGTGCAGGCGCTGTACAGCCCCACGCGGCCCGTCAGCAGGGACAAGTACCTGGAGCGCGGCTTCAGCCTGGGCTCGCCCGTCTCAGCCGAGTCCTTCCCCGCGCCGGCCGTGCCCGGCACCATGGACCCCATCCTGTTCGCCCCGGCTGACCTCAAGCTCTGGGCCGCCTCTGGCCACGCCGAGCCGCCCGCCGCCCACCCCGGCCCCGGTGGAGTCCCCGCGCCGCCCGCCCCGGCCGCGCCGCCTGCCTCGGGCCGCCCGGTGCCCGCCAAGCGCCCGCCGGGCGCCTCCGAACCTGGGCGGCAGAAGGCCCCGTCGGGCAAGAAGACGAAGGCGATCCGCAAGCTGACCTTCGAGGACGAAGTGACCACGTCGCCCGTGCTGGGGCTGCGCATCAAGGAGGGCCCGGTGGAGGTGCCGGCCAAGGCACGGGGCGGCTGCGCCCGTCCGCTGGGCGAGTTCATCTGCCAGCTCTGCAAGGAGGAGTACGGGGACCCCTTCGCGCTGGCGCAGCACCGCTGCTCCCGCATCGTCCGGGTGGAGTACCGCTGCCCCGAGTGCGACAAGGTCTTCTCCTGCCCCGCCAACCTCGCCTCCCACCGCCGCTGGCACAAACCGCGTCCGCCCGCCACCAAGAGCGGCCCCGAGGCGGGCCGGGCACCGGCCGCGGGCCCGGGACCGGCGCCGGCGGAGGAGACACCGAAGGAGGCGAGCGGTGGCAGTGGCAGCGAGCGGGACACACCGAGCCCTGGCGGAGCCTCGGAGGCGGGCTCCGAGGAGGGGCTCTTCGAGTGTCCCCGCTGCGCCAAGCGATTCCGCCGGCAAGCCTACCTGCGCAAGCACCTGTTGGGGCACGCTCCACCGGCATCCACGCCAGCCCCGGTACCCGCCCCGGCCCCGGAGCCCAGCGCCGAGGAGCTGCCTGCCGCCGAGTGCCGCCTCTGCCCCGTCTGCGGGGAGACCTTCCCCAGCAAGAGCAGCCAGGAGCGGCACCTGCGCCTCCTGCACGCCGCCCAGGTCTTCCCCTGCAAGTACTGCCCGGCCACCTTCTACAGCTCTCCCGGCCTCACCCGGCACATCAACAAGTGCCACCCCTCGGAGAACCGGCAGGTCATCCTGCTCCAGGTGCCGCTGCGCCCTGCCTGCTGAGCCGCCCGTGCCTTCCCCGCCGCCCCGCGCTGCTCCCCCGGGGCCGCCACACGATTAGCTTTAATACGGCTTGTGACCTGCTGGAATCTGGCTTTACACTTACCTTCCCGGGGTCTCTCTCTTCTTTTTTTCTTTTCTTTTTTTTTTAATTTTAATTTTAATTTTTTTTTTATGTTTTGTTCCTTTGCTCTTGTTTTTTATCGATGTGAACAGATCAAACTGCTTGAGAGAAACAAGCGTTTCCTTTAGTGTAGCCACAAATGCCTTGACTCTGCTGTTGATGGTCTCCAGAAAATGCTGTAGAAACTGCCTTAACTGTGACATGCCAACTTTCTGTTTCTGTTCGTTTGCCCTTATTAAGGTAGCTCATGAGTTGTCTATCTGTATATGTTGGTTTGAGTAATTATGTTATTTATTCGTTATTTATTTATATTAATTATGAAGATTGATATTATTTGATTGCAGATATTCTAATGCGCTTTTTTGTCTCCCCACCTGCCATTTCACTGTGCATTTTAGAAGATCTTTTTTTCTTAAGGGATCTGCTAAAAAGGTTTTAACTTTTATACCTAGAATAACACATGATCTTAACCATTTTATCCCGTGCAACCAACAGCTCTTACTTTTAGATGCAATCTCTTTTTCTACACACATTATTTTCTTAACTGTTAGCTATTTATAGAGTGCTTCGATAGAACTGTTTCAACTGTATAATTATTTACTATTCGAATAAAATATTTTCAAATTCAAGCATGCCCCCACCCCTCCTGCTTCTCCCTGCCGGGCTGGCCCTGGGGGCTCGGGGAGGGGGGGGCTGGCACCCGGTTCTGCACTGCAGCTGGCAGGGTGCCTCCATAGGCACCAGCCTGCTCTGTGCCGTTTGATGAGATTAATTAAAAAGGAATTAAAGGGAGGAGAAGAGCAGGGTGCAGTATGGCTGCTCTATGGGAAGGCTGCCCCCTGAGCAGAGGGGTCCCCTGGCCATGGGCTGGAGCTCCAGCCCTGGCCCTGCTCTAGCCACCTTTGGGCACAGCCTGCCCTGTGCTCTGCTGCTGGGGAGAGATGCCAGGTACCTTCCCTGGAAGGTGTTGCAGGGAAAGCTCGAGGAGAGGCAGCACCTGTAAGTGGAGAACTTGTAGAAATCCCTGCCTGCGAGGGCTGTGCTGTTTGCTGGTGGGTGGCTGCTGCGGGTGCTCAGCGCTGAGGCGTGGGGCTCGGCAGAGCAGCGGCACGCTGCTTTGGCCGTGAGCTGTGGAGCTGGTGCAAGGAAGGCCAGGCATTTCTCTGCTTCTTGGCAGGGCTGGAGGCAGCTCCTGCCTGGTGCTTTGTGCCCTGCAGTGGGGTTTCTGCAGCAGCCTTCAATAACTGTATTTATAGATATATACGTATCTATGCAGATCTATCTCCAGAGCTTGTGTTTGTATGTGGGAATCTTGACGGGTTTGGTCAGAATTGTTGTAAAAATCTGTGTAAGTGGGGAAGGTGCAAGCTGGGTTTGTGAAACCCCTATAAAAAGACAGGTGTTGTATGCACCTATACGATCTCCCCCTTTGCCAGCAGGAGCAGGTACAGAGCCAACTTCACGGCATGCAAATCTGCTTGGCAGCCCCAAGAGCAAATCCCTGCTCCCAAACTGGTGTACGAGGGGCCAGGGGGCTGTGAGGGCTTGGTGTGGGTAAAGGGGCTGCTCCGGCATGGGGTAGCAATGCTTCGAGGCTTTGGTTCCCCGGAAGAGGTTTCCAGCCTGTTCCTGCCATCTTCTCTCACCTAAAGACTCCTAACCCTAACCCTGATTCACTGTGGGAAAGGCAGGTGGTGCAGGTTCCTGGAGAAAAGTTTCCCAGGAATGGGCTGAGGATTTTACAATAAAGGAAAGCTTGTAGAGAAATATTTGTTTGGGTTTTTTTGGGTTTTTGGTTTGGTTTGGGTTTTTTGTTCTTTTTGGGTTTTTTTTTTGTTCAGGCAGGCTGATCAGTACCAGTGTATGGGTATGCTCCTGTTGTCTTGATTCCTAGGAAACCGACTTGGTAGTATTAGGGCTGACTTCAGGCCTAGGCAATGCTGTGGTTTTAGCTGTAAATCAATATACTGGAAAAGAGCACAGCCAGAGAGACACAGGCAGCAAAGCCTGCCTGGCAAGAGGTGCAGTTTTGCCTTTCCTGGCTTCCCTGGCACTGGAAAGCCCCAGATCCTGAGCTGTTGCAGAGGGTGTTGCAGCTGTCCGTGGAGCAGGCTCTCTGTTCCCTGAGGGGACTTTGCCAACACACATGGCTGTCCTCTCAAGCCACTGGACACCATTTCCAGACGATGCCCGGCACATCCTCCAGAGCAGCCTAATGGCTCCATCCACACTGTCACAGCAGTGTGCTGAAATCTGTGCTCAAAGCCTGTGGCACCAGCAGGCCACAAAACAACAGCTTCATACTGCTGTCGATTTCCTAATAGTGAGATAAATCCATGTCTGATCTGCTAAGAATCAGTTGAAATTTCAGAGGGCCAGAATTCCCCAGGTTTTTTGAACTGTCTGGGTAGCCATCAGCACTGACGTGTTGCATCTCCTGCTGAGCAGAAAGGGTAATTAGTGGAGACTCCTGTGTTGGGGAGGAGTAAGGAGAGGTGACAGCAGAGTACGCTGGAAATGGCTCTGTTCACAAACATCCTGTAAAAGGGACGCAATTTGCTTTTGACATCCCTGGGCTGCAGCAACCTGGGCAGAGCTGCTGTGCTTTTGTGTCTGCAGCCTTTCTCCCCTCATCTGCACCGCTGGGTCCTTGTTGAGGCCGAGCCCTGACTGCCCAAGGGCTTTCTGGAGAGGTTCCTTGTGAGGGTGAGCCCTGATGGCCTGAGGAGTTTCTGAGGAGGTTCCTTGTGAGGGTGAGCCCCAACTACCCGAGGGGTTTTGCAGGGAGCCATCAGCATTACCGTTTTGCATCTCATGCCACCTGGCAGTGAAGGGCATCGCGCTGCAGTGACAGGTTACAAAGCCTCCCAGTATCCTTTGGACACTATTTTGGAGATGGATCTGTCTTTGCCCCTCACCAGTTCCTGCCTTGCACTGTCCCACTGCCCAGGCCCCCAGCACTGCGCCTCTGCTGGGCTGTGTCTCCTGCTCTGTGTCTGTGAAGTTCCAAGCTGATGTGTGGCTTGGTGGCTGTCCCAGGGGCCGAGCAGCACGGCTGAAGGCAGAGTGCTCTCCGTAGCAGAGCCTGGGAATGCAGGTGTTGCCTGGTGGGTGCCATGTCCCGGCCACCTGGCAGCACGGCCGGCCAGCGCTGTGCAAACAAAGCCTCCTGCTGTCAGCTAACAAATCAATTGCTGATGGCTCTCAGTGCATCCAGCAGGAACAGGTTTGGGCACCATGGAAAACACTGATCCTGCCCCAAATATGACGCAGTGGAGGCAGCTGGTGCAGAGGTTGCTCATGCTCTGTGCATTCAGGCAGAGGGGTTTGCCGGCTGTGCTGGAGGCTTCCTCATCTCTGAGCACTCTGAGAGGCAAATGTGTGGTCTGGGACCGAGTGTTGCAAGCACAGGGAAAGGAGCTGAGATCAGATAGAGGAACCTGCAGGATCCTGAGAAATACAGCATGGACACCATCCCTGCCCCATGGGCTCAGAGCTGGTGGGGAGCTGGGGCAAGCTGCTCCTGCCTGCAGGGGAGGACTCTCCACAGGGTGCTTGTCCCCAGGGAAGGGTTTTATGAGTTTTGGTACCAGCACCACGGTCCCTCTTAGCCATCAGTTCAGTAAGTCAGCTGCCTTGCTGGATGTGCTCACTGGGAAATACAGCTGGGCACAGCTCAGGGTTTTGGGGGGCCCTGCCCAGCACCTCCTGGTCTGTTTCTGGGATGGGCAGCTGGGAGGTATCCATGGGATTGGAGCAAGCCTGGAAACAGGACAAACATTGGCTTTTGCCTTGGATTTCACTCTTCCTCACACAACACATGCCTGTTTAAAAAAAGGTATTGCTGTTGATGAGCTGGGAAAGGGCTCATGGAGTCACAGGTGTTTCTCTGGGGTGTGCTGTGCCTGCAGGGTGCTACAGGGTGCTGTGGTGTGCTGGTGCCAACACACCTCCTGCCCCATTGCTCCCGGGTCAGGAGTGCTGGGTTGTGGTGAGTGTTTTAGGCTGAGTGGGACAGCAGTTCCCTGAAGCACCCAAGCATCTCCCCTTGGTGAAGGATCTGGGTTTGCAAGTGCATCCTTGCAAATGGCATAAAACACCTCAGATCCTTCCATGCAGGTAAGAAGCCTCATTAGGGCTATAAATGGTTTCAGTAAAATGTCATTTACAGTCCATGTAACAAAGGTCTGCCTCTGGCAACATTTGCTGCATTAATCATTGAGATGGGACATGCCAGGCGTGGGCTGTCCTGTGGTACCAGCTCCACACCGGACACTGGCAGGCTTGGTTCTTATGTGTGCCATTGGATCCAAGCGCTGGGCTGCCCCCGGTGCCGTTGTGACCATGCTGTTCTCTCCTCAGCAGGCAGCCAGGGACTGAAGCTGGGCAGAGCTGGGCACAGTGGCAGCAGCGGGAGCCCCACACCCGCACAGGAACCCTCCTAGGAGCGCATCCTCCTGACACGGTAATTGGGACATTATTTGCAGCAGCCAGGTCCAGTTAAACCACTTGTTTCTCTTAAAAAAGAACCACAGTTTTTAAGGTCTAATAAAGCCCCCTCGCCGCTCTGAAGGCAAGGGCATGCACAGCCCACCCTGGTCCTGCCTGGCTCTCGTGCTGTACCGCTCTGCTGAGGCTTTTCAGCCTTCCTTAGGGAATGGGGAAGGTGAGTGAAGGGAGGATTTAACCAGAGCAAAGGCTCTGCCTGGGCTGGGGGAGAGAAGGAGCATGGTTCAGCTGCAGGTTAAAACAGGTTCTGCTTTCTCAGGGTATGGGACCACGGTGGTTTTATTGGCTCACTTTTACACTTTCTTAGAGGGAAATTACCTACAGTGCAACACCAGTTCAATGACAAATGTGAGGAAAATGATATACAGTTGAGGGTGTTTGAGCTGGGAGATTTTAGGTTTAGTTACACACACACAGAAGAAAAACAGAATTTATTACATACAATAACTTGTATTTTGCATTTGCCCCTGGATCCCTGGAAGTGTGCAAGGCCAGGTTGGATGGGGCTTGGAGCAACCTGGGATAGTGGAAGGTGTCCCTGCCCATGGTAAGGGTGGAATGAGATGAGCTTTATTGTGCCCTTCCAACCCAAACTATTCTAGGATTCTGCGATAAAATTAATGTAAAAAAATGTATTCCTTTTATAAGTAATATATATATCATCTATATTCAATATAGATGATATAAGTAACTTCAGAATATGTAGGTAATAACACATGTAACAATATATTACATGTATTATAAGAAAGCATATTATATTATATAATAGAGACTAATAGATGTCTGTTATATATTGCCATTAGGCAATGCATATTAAATATATTATCCACAGTACACAGTATCATCTATGCATTATACATAATTACTGATTCATTACCAATGTTAATGTAGTGAAACACTCTTGTCTGACAGGAGGTTCTGCCAGCTCTGCTGCCAGGGTTTGTGTGCTGTGGAGGACAGAGCGTAGGTGTGCACACCTGGCATAGCCACTATACATACATGTCAGTCACGGTCTGCAATGCTCTTATTGTATCTATATAGTGCACTGAATACTCCATGATGCACATCATATAAGTGCCAAATGTTACATGTTCATTATACCATGTTATGTAGAATTCATACATTGCTGATATGATTTATATAATTTTCTTATATACATTTTAAACAAAAGTATACTGCATGTATTTGCACACAGTATTGCAGTTAGCAAAGTAATGCTATAGTTTTTGTCATGATATGTACACATAGCTAAAATATATCCCAGGGATGTGTGCATATGTAGATATACACATATAATATAAAGGTAATATGTTGTATTTATATAACTTATAACCAATTTTGGAATAAAATTATTACCTTTATAGTAAATATTTCATATTCAAAACCAGGTATTAATAGGATAAAATATATAATGCATATATGATATAATACATTGTATAATATATAATGCATATCACATTACATATCTTGTATTACACCTAGATTATAGATCACAGATCACAAATATTTTCCTTAATGTAATAACATATACGTATACACATTGTATCTGTGTGTATTTAATACCTATAACATGTACTCTAGCTAATAGAAACATATAGACATGCATAGCATCAAATATCAGATATTTTGAAATACTGTAGCATAAAATATATAGAACATAGGATGAGATCCCTAATATATTTTCTCTAGTTGAAGAGAGCATATTAATAGGTGTAGGAATAAGATAATACCTATACAAATGTTTGTAAAAAATGTTGGGCATCCTTCTAAAGCTGAAGGAAGGTATAACTAAAGGGGATATTGAGAAGAAATTCTTGGCTGTGAGGCTGGAGAGGCTCTGGCACAGGTTGCCCAGAGAAGCTGTGGCTGCCCCATCCCTGGAAGTGATCCAAGGCAGGTTGGACAGGGCTTGGAGCAACCTGGGATAGTGGGAAGTGTTCCTGCCCACGGTAGGGGTGGAATGAGATGAGCTTTAAGTTCCTTTCCAACACAATCCGTTCTGGCACTCCATGGTAAGTATAAACTAGAATATATATTATTTAATTTAGTAAATTATTTTTAATGCCATTTTTGCAGCTGCTGCCATCAGTGCAGAGCTGGGGGTGCCTTGGGCCCACGTTCCTGCCCCATGCTGGACCGGCTCTGCCAGCATCGCTGCTGCCCCTTGGCTGTGGCTGTGTCCTGCCTGTGTCCCCTGTGTCCCCAGCCCTCGTGGGTGCCAGTGCCACTGCCAGGCCGTGCTGGGCACGCATGCCCTCGGGCCAGAGCCTGCCCTGGCCTGCCTGCTGCCAGGGTGCCAGCCCTGGTGAGGGGCACTGCTGGCTCAGAGCGCTGCCAGCACAGCCCCCGAGTCCACGGAGCATCTGGCCCCAGCCTGCTCTCCACCCACTCCAGGGGGCTGGTGCTGGGCCTGGGGCAGGGATCCTCCTTGGGAAAGGTAGGTGGAAGCTGGGTTCCCAACAGCTCATCAGTGTGTGCAGTGACTTCTGCAAAGGGACCTTTATCTGGAGCTAGCTGGATTCACTCTCCATTTCTGGTTAGAGCACCTGGAAGCAATTGAGGAAAGGACTTTGCTGTGGCTCTTCAGCAAAGGAAGGGAACAAACTTTTGTCTTTTTAGACATCGTTATGGTTGAGTGCAGCCCCCTGCATTTGCTTAAGGAATGTGGCTGTAGAGTACAAGATCACCACTAAAAACCTCTTATTTTTAGTGCGGGTGGTGGGGCCATGAGACATTGCAGAGAACAGGTTATGGACAGTGGCTTCTGGGGGGCCCCAAAAGTCTGTCTCTGTGCTTGGCACCGTGGGC
Organism: Motacilla alba alba; assembly: GCF_015832195.1. Lineage (NCBI taxonomy): Eukaryota > Metazoa > Chordata > Aves > Passeriformes > Motacillidae > Motacilla > Motacilla alba. Next base: position 108,728,791 of record NC_052018.1, read on the forward strand.
AGGGCCGGGCTGGCAGGAGGTGCCACCCTGCAGGGTGGCAAAGGGCACTGCTGCCATGTGGGGGACCACAGGGCATGACCGTGGGTGCCCCTGTGTCAGTGACAGCGTGGTGTGAACTCCTCAAGAGCACTCCAGTCTGGGAAGGCCGCTGCCTGCTCCACACCTGGCGGCTGTTCCTGCAGAGAGGGACAGAACCCAAGTCCAGCAGGGACTGTCCCTGTCCCCCGTGAGCCAGCCCTGTATACCCAAGGCACCTGCAGCAGCCGGGCCCAGCAGCACCACCAGTGTCGTCAAGAGTTCCAGCCCTGGCACCTCCCACCCGCCGCCACACACACCACACAGGTACTGCCTTTTATTGCTCTGGGGAGAAATTTTATTGTGAGCAAAGATTTATTAATTTTGTGAGGGGTGACAGAGTGGTTCTGTCATCCAGCTCAGGGTGCAAAACCACAGCGGAGTTTATACAAATTAATAGTTTTTTGACATCAGGAAAACATGATTTTCATTGATGTCTTAATTCTTCCCTGAATTAGAGGTACATATTGCTCTAAGGAGAAAGGGCTCCTTACTCAGAAGGATGCCTTTGAAATTGTTTCAGACCAGCTATTGGATAACTAAGTGCCAGACAGCCTTGCCTGTCCAGCCCTGAATGTAAAATAAATTAAAATACAAGTTTTATTTTCTAGGTTCCTTCACTGACAGAAAATCAACAGAAAGCAAAACCCAACTGTGAGGCAGAAAATCAAACCAGTTGTCCAAGCCCTCAGTGACAGAGGCCTCTTCCTGCAGCTGCACCAGGTGAGTTCCTGTCGGGCACTGAGGCTGAGCTGCTGCCCCTCGGGCACAGAGTGCAGGGCAGAGCCCCAGGGCTGCCTTGGCATCACTGGCCATGGCTGGAATGTGCCCCACACGCACAGGGTGGCCTCTGGCCAGGTGCTGGCACTCAGACGGTCAGACAGACAGATGGCTGTAACACCAAGTGTAAGTGCAAAAACAGATGGGGGCCCAACGGCACATTTCCCAAAAAATGCAATCCCTTTGCTTAAAGCAACTCCCATTCTGTTGGGAGGTGTGCGTGTGTGTGCCCAGGAGCAACCAAGCAGCAGCAGGACAGGGCTCTCTGGCTGCTGGATCTCAGATTTCTGTTGCTTTAAAATACCTGGGATTTAACTATAAAAATTTTTACCCCATCAGCCTATGACACGTATAAACCAAAACACATCAGCTACTGCCAACACAAGCTCTGCTCACTACAGCAGGTGCCAGGAGGACACCCTAAGTCCTCAGAAGCCATCAGCTGTGTTGTACTGTGGCTAGAGACAAGTCACAGCCTGCTGGGACAAGGTGAGGAGGTTACCCAGGTCTTCACACTGTGCTGGGAAGGGGTCATGGCAGGAGGGTGGTTTTTGTTCTTCTAAAAGGGATTTGCTTATTTTTGTTTTTCTCGGGAGCAGTTCCAGTGCACAGCCAATGCACACACCACAGAAAGGCCACAGCACTCCTGCAGTGGGACAGCACCAAAGGGACAGCTCCTCCCTCATCCACCTGCGCTCCAGCAGGGAACATTTGCTACCTGGCCAGTCACAGGAAAACCTCTCTTTAGAAGAAATTTCCTAATGCACAGGTAAGTGCTGCCTGGAATGACTAAAGCGATGCTCTAAGGGTACATTAAATAACTAGTTTCAGTGCTGGTTCATGACCTCTGGCTGCAGCACCTGCACCCAGGGCCTTGGGGCCCTTGCTCAGCTGGTGCCAGTGCAGTGGTGATGGTGACACAGGTGACATCCAATCCCCAGCCATGTCTGACCAGACTGGGGAAGGGCCATTTCACAGAGCAAACCCCTCACCCGGCCCCTTCAAGACGTATTCACCCAGACTCCCCATTCTGAGCTCAGGTGCTTAGGTGCTGTGGGCTGCCCCAGCCACAGCTCTGTTGTCCAGGGCCTCAGGTGGACACCTGAGGTGGACACCTTGCTGAGGGTGCTAGCAGAGCAGCAGAGCATCCCGGAGATCCTGCTCCTGGAGGCACGTGGCAGCGAGGGTGAGGGCGGCTCCACCAGCTTGATGCCAGTGGTGTCAGCGAGGTCAGCGCTTGCACTTGTGGTGAGGCAGCCTGGAAAACAGAGCGGACAAGGAAAACCCAGGTCAGGGAAAAAAACCAGCTTGTATCCTCAGAATAACCACAGCCCCTCCTCTCACCTCTTCCCAGCCTCTCCTGGGGATCATTCAGGTGAACTTGACCTCCAGAGGAGGAATTTGCTGTAGGCGGCTGAAGAACTGCCGTACTGCGCTTCCCAGAGAAATCAGGGAAGAAAGAGAAATCAATTCTCTTTGCCAGCTCCCAGAAGTGAGGAGCAGCGAGGCCCTGAGAGGCTGTCAGTGTCCAGGTGAGCACTGAGCCCCCCACATCAGCCCCTTTTGGTCTGCACAACCCTTGCAGCCCCCGATGGCTCTCAGGGCCCCAACAGCCCCATGGGAGGGAGGTGGGAAGCTCCAACATAAAATAGTTCTGTGTGGGTGATACAAAACTGGTTTTTGTTGTGTGTCATTAAACTGTTCTTGTGTATTTGGCCTGTTACAGAGAGCTGGAAACAAGCATTCCCAGCGTGAGGGCTGGCACAGATTTCTCCCTGGAAGGTGCCTTAACCTCTGGAAAAATCATAAAGAATCACAATTTCTTCCACTACATTACAGGTACCCTTGTTACTGGTGCTTATGGTCACCACTGGGAAAGGGTCTTGGGGGGCTGTGGGTATGGGGGGGTTACACTTTGTTGTTCAGTGGAATCACCTGTTGGTTATTCCCTGGAGACCAGGCCTGCCCAGGCTGGCTGAGGGGGAACAGGTGAGCACATGGTCATTAAATGAGACACTAATGACCATAACCAGGTGCAGCTTCTGTTAGGGACATGCCCTGCCCTGCTCCTGAGGGCTTGACCTGTCCCAAGGCATTTCCCGGGGGAACAGTGTTTCATCAGCTCCATAAGGAAATGGTATTTTTTAAACCATTCTCTTCCGAAGTGTGAACACAAGGTTTTTTTATTACAGGTAGAGGGAGGAACAGCCTTGGAGCCAGGCAGAGAGAGCACAGGAATGTTCTGAGCCCTCTCTGAAGGCTGGCACCATTGGCACCCCTCTGAACCTCCTGAGGGATGGTTGTGTTTTGAAGCATAGATCTACTTCCAGTGCAACAATTGACTCTATTCTCAGCTGTGCCTGGCCAGACCACAGCTCTTCAATCCTCTCTTCACCTTCCTAGCCCAGGTAAATCCCAAACGTGTGCAAAATGCCCCAAAGCACAGCCAGGGCCTTGGGTAAAGCTGCCCACGGCTGAGCTGGCCCACGGGTACAGGTGAGCAGGGCACTGTCCTTGCAGGACAGCTGGGGACATGGCCATAGGTCAGTGTGTCTGAGGACAAAGACTTGCCCTGGCTCTGGGCTGCATTTCCAGGGTGAGGTGTAACCTGTGCTTCTGCTTGAGCGGCTCTGGGTGTTTGAGTGACTGAAAGCAGGAGTGGAACAGCAGCAGCACAGCCCGAAGTGTGAACCCCCTCAGCCTGCCTGCAGCCCCGCGTTTGCATCTCAAAGACAGCCCTTACTTACCAGATTGGTTCTTTGAGGAAAGTGACTGAGGGGAAATAGCACATTTTAAAAAGGTGGAAAGTGTGACTTAGCCTGTAAAGGCATTTTCTGTGAAAAATGGAGAGCTGTCAACTTTGGATTAAAACAAAACCTGTGGTGCTATTGGCTGGGGAGAAAAGCGTGGGGGAGGGAAGGGCTTCTCGAGGGAGGTGTTGTGCTTGACATTCCTGCAGTGAGGCAGAATGGCAGATGGTCAAAATAATAGTTTTCTCCAAATGGACAAACTGAAGCAGCTTAGAAGTAAAAAATAATTACCAGGCGCGTATCGTGGGACGTATTACCGCGTGTGGATCACGGGAGGCATTGCCTGGCACATAGAGAGTTTTACTGCTCACAGATCGTGGGAGGCATTACTGGGGCCATTACTGTACACATGTTGTGGGAACCACTACCACATAGGGGAGGCATTAATGTACAGGAGGGCATTCTGTGTTGTTTGTAGGAGGCAGAACTGCACCCTGGAGGCAGAAGCACGTGCGGAGCGCGGGAGGCGCGCACAGAGCAGAGGAGGCAGAACTGCACACGGAGCATGGGAGGTACGAGGCGAAGGCAGAGCATGAGAGGCAGAGCAGAGGAGGTGTGAGCTGAGCATGGAGCACAGAAGGTAGAACATGGAGCAGAGGCAGCGAGGGAGGAGGAGGAGGGGAAGGAGAGCTGTTACTGATGAACCACAGCAGAGAGGCCTGCGGGAAGCATCGCTCTTACCTGTGGCCGTTACTGTACCGAGAGCGTAACACTCTAATCTAAAGGGAGAGAACAAAACCACGTCAGTGAAGGACCAAAGAGGGGAACAAAACCATGTCAGTGCAGGACCAGCACCCTGTGACTGCTGCTCTTGCATCAACCTGACACAGCACACCCTGCTAAAGGTGGGAAGGGGAGCTCCCCTCAGGGACCACACCCATGCACCTTCTCCTGGCATCTGAGGACTGAAACAACCCAGGGAGGGAATGTTGGCAAAAATTGGAATGAATATTCATTGTGCTTCATCTTCTGTGCAACCTGCTGCTGTGGGATGATGGCGTGCAGCTGCTTCATGCCTCAGCTCCACGTTCAGCACTGTTGCTGGTCACACCATTTGAAACTGGCTAAAGTTTGAGGCTTCATGAAGACCTAAATGTCTGTGACACTGTAGCCAGGTTAAAACTCCAGGAAGTGAGCAGTCTAGTGATCCTGGTGCCAGAAGAGGAAGTCCTTGAATGCATAAAACCTGTCCATGAGCTGTCACACACTTGCACTCAGACACCACACACACACAAAGTGGAGGGCCTCTCACAGGTGAGGCTGCTTAGAGAGCATTGAGCTTTTAAAACACATTTCTTGCAGGAGGGATTAAAATCAGAATTAAAATATAGATGATAGCATTTCAAATGCAAGGTTATCTTGCAGGAAGCCAGAGAGAGATGGTGTATTGCATCTCAAACCCAGTCCACAGAATAAACCTGGTTCCTTCCCCAGGGCATGTGCTCTAGGAATGGCATTTTAGCCACTGCTCATGAAGCAGCTGAACACCCCTGAAAGCAAGGGTAGGTAAGACCTTGACCTGTAAGGATGCTGAAGATTGGTACTTGAGAAGAAGCATGAAATTTTCACATGGGCTGTCACCTGTTCCAACCCCCTGTTAACCTTTCAGCCAGGACAGGTCTGTGGAACTCTTTGTTTTCCTTCCTAATAAATGCAAAGGTGGTAAACTTCCAGAGAGAATCGTTGTCATAAATCTGCACAGTGTTCTGCTTCCAACTCCCAAAGACAGGCTCCAAGTACACTGTAAGCAGCATCCTGAGCCTGCGTAGAAAAATCCATGGATAACTGAAGCTGGGTTAATCGAAGCCACACACCTCCTCCAGTGCCCTGGAAAGCTGTACGGGACACAGTAAAGAGAATCTGACACTACAGGTTAATAACTGGGGCAGAATGGACCTTAAAATGGCACCCACAGCTCCCAGCTCAGGTGGGAGTGCCTGGCACTACTATGGGCCTCCACAGTTTGAGTGCCTCAGAAATAAGCCTGAAATGTACACATTCAAGTTTAATTACTCTCAAGGTGGAGCAGCTGCTGATTAGTTTTGCAAGGCTCAGCCTCAGGCAGGGGGACGCCACCAAGTGCTGGGGATTATGTGGGTGTCACAGGTGGGGCAGCCCAAGCCCTCACACGAGGCTGCAGGTCGGTTCTGCTCTGGTTCTGTTCTGCCTCTGCTGCAGGTCTCTGCCAGCTCCTCAGAGCAGAGGGAAAATGTGAAGGGGCCACATTGCCTCGAGCCTTCTGCGAGCTGACAGCTCGAGCAGCTGGAGCTGTCACCCGGCAGAAGAGACGGCCCATCAAGCTCATATTTTTGCCCATCCCAGCGCTGATTGCTAGGATAAACCCTCCCTCACCACCTCCTCTCCTGGAGAGCGTAGCTGGGGGAGCACCCTCTGAGCCAATTAATTACATGGAAAAGGCAGGGGGCCAGGCTGAGAACCCTGATGTGGCTCTCACACCTCCCTGCACTGTTGGAGATCCCGAGGGAAGCAGTCCCAGCACCTGCCCAGCCTCGGGAGACAAGTTCGGACTGTCCACCCTCAGTGGTGGCACAAGGGACAGCTCCAGCACATCGGGCAGGCGGCCACTTCCTTAGGGCTCAGCGTGGATCTGGACCCTCTGGAGCCAGGCCTGAGCTCCTGGGACTATGCCTGCATCAATCAGCCTGTTCAGCCACAGGAGCTGGAGGAGGGACAGAGCTGCTGCCCCAAACACTTGGTGTACCTGTGACCCTGCCCTGCTTAATGCCAAGACCATTCCTGACCCTCATGGGGACACTAAGGCAACAGCCCTGCCAAATGGGCAGGAAAATTATGGGCAGAGCACTGATAAGCAAGAGCACACAGGCAAGGAGCAGCTCCCACATCTGCTGGTGCACTGCAGGAACTGCCCAAGGACAGCCCAGCTGTGGCAGGCTCCAGTCTGCTGAGGATGAGGAGGTCCCCACACCTCATCCTGAACAGTCCTCACAGGAAGGAGGAAGAAGAGAAAGCCCTTGAGTCCTGCCTCCTGTGGTAACTGTCCTGGCTCCTCTGCTCCACTTCCCTCAGCTTTTCCTCTTTGTTCACTGCCTGGACAACCTGCACCACCATGGCAGCAGCAAGGGCTGTAGAGTGTCCCACCTCACCTGCTGAGCACCACGCCCACCACACCTCACACGTGCTCCATGCTAGCAGCAATTCCCTGTTTTGCTAGTAACCAGGACGGTCAGGAATGACCTAAATCCCATATATTAGAAACAAATTGTTCCATTTCAGGACACCCTGACACGCGGATTAAACCCAACCCCTGGCACACACTGCACGTGCTCCGATACTGTGGCACAGCTACTCAGTTTCAGACGTGTATGTTTTTAATATTCCCAGGAACAGAGGCAAAAGTACTACATATATATCTATATCTATATCTCTATATCTATATCTATATATATCTACAGGGCTTCAAGGAAAAAGACAAAATGACAAAAACCCCAAAGTAGCATAAAAACCCCAGAAAAACCAAACTAAAGCAAAATGAACCCTTGGCTCAATTACCGTTACAAAAAGCATCAGTCCTGTTTAAAACAAAAATTACTCTGGGTTTGGTTTTGTTGCTGTCAAAAATATATTTTAAATTTGCACGTCCAATTCAAGTAATCCTTTTGCTTTAAAGTGGGAAAGATAAAGCTCAGCACTGAACAAAAAGTGGTTTAAAATAAACCAGATCTTGTTTGCTGTACATTCAAATATTTTCTACAAGAACTTTACGCGTGTAAAAGTCCAGAGACAAAAGAAAAGCATGTGTCACCTTTGCAACAAAAAGGCTGCAAAATCTCGGTTTTATGTAAATCAGCAGGCACAGCTCCCAGGGCTTTAAAACCAGGGAATGCTGAAAACCTCAATAGTTCCCCGACTCAAGTGTTGCGCTTGGGCAATGCCATAATATTCATTTAAGAATCCATTTATCAACAGATACCACATGTCCCAAGTTTTCCAGCACAGTTCTTCTGATGATCTACTGAAAAGGATTCTTTAAAAACATTAAGCTGGAGAATCCGAGATGCTTTCTCTGCCCATTCCACACTAGCCATTAGCAACTAAAAAAGCCAAGATTTACACTATATCCTCCCTGATAACGCTGAGCATTGTGCTTTATTTTCCAAGTCATTAGCATGCACAAGAATGACCTCATGGTGAACAGATGCACTTGGATATGGCAGTGATTAGATCAGTCCTCTCAGCAGTCAAGTGTGCCCGTTCCCATTAACCCCTGAGGCGCCGGCGGCAGCGCTGCTCCGCTAGGGGGTTCCCTGGAACGCAGGAACCTGCCGTGGCCAGCACAAGCTCCCTCAGACGGGATCCTTGTGGTGGGAAAGCTATGACTGGATATAATCCTGGAATATCCAGCGGCCCCTTTCACTTCCAAAGGTCAACACCGTGCTTCTGGCTGCTGATCTTACACTAAAACAGACCAAAGCCCCAAGGAGCCACAGAGGCACAGTTGAAGTCGGGGTGCTGCTCTGCCCACTTCAGCTTTACCAATTTTTTTAAAGAACACACAAGTATTTCGTTGAATTACTATTTCTGGTTTTGGCTGAGAGAGCAAGAAGGGCAGCTTAAAGCCTGTTCGCTAAAAGGAGAGAAATCTGCAGAGGGAAAGAATGAGAATAATTCAATAGTGTTGGATTATGGAGGATTTCCTGGGCTGCCTCTCAAACCCTGCCTAATTAAAATACAGCATGTAATGCACCAGTTTAACAACAAAGGGCCGTATTCCCAGCTTTTGTTCCTAATCTGCACATCCCCTGCATGAGTTTGGGGATGGCCATTCTGCCTAGGAGGCTGCACTTTCAGCGCTGAAGGTATCAGGGCTATCTGTAATCCATACAGGGAGCTGGAGGCTCTGCTCCTCAAAACAGCAAAGGAGATCAACTGGACAATTTTCCTGCAGAAAATGCAGCACCTGCAAGACTGGTCACAGGGAGACTTAGCCAGGGCAGGAAAACCACTTCCCATGTGAGTCTGGGGATGCATTCCCAGGGGCAGCATCAGAAAACACAAAAACATCCAGTTGCAAGAATTATCTCATAGTCAGCGGTACCCCAGTATGTCACTGAGAGCTGTTTGATTTCTCCCTGTGCCGTGGTAACTCCCGAGAACACTGCACTGTGATAAGCAGCACCCCTTACTCCCTGACCCTCTCTGCTGCACGCATGCATTTGCAGCACTGACAGCATCACACCTGAGGGGCATTATAAGAATCAGGTCAGATGAGAATTAATCTTAAATTTACTGAGCAGTTTATGCTCGGCAGAGTCAGCAGTACCAGCTGGCTTGTACTGCCACCTGTGCCAGCTCCATGCATCCCACAGAATCATCAAGGCTGGAAGAGATCAACAAGTCCAGCGGCCAACCCAGGACCACCATCATCACCCCAAGATCATGTCCTGATGCCTCCTGAACGCTTCCAGATACGGGGAACCCAGTGCCTCCCTGGGCAGCCTGTACCAGTGCCTGACCACTCCTTCAGGGAAAAGTGCTTCTTTTTTTTAACTGCTCCCTGACTCCTTTTTTCTGTTTCAGAATAGAAAAATGCCCCCTGTATTCCAAAGCGGCAGACAGGTGATTCCTGCAGGTGCAGGACAGGTGGATCTATGCCTGGAGCACGCCTGGCTGGGGAACAGCGGAGCTGCCGGGACTGCATCCAGCCTCCCTGCTGATGGGCATCTGATGGAAAACACATCCCCCTGGCCACAGCTGACACTGCCCCTGCTCATCACTGACTAAATATGCAGGAGAATCAGCAGGTAAAGTGAGGAGACTCTCTGAAGCGGAGATTCTGACACCAGAAGTCATGGCCAGCCTCCAGTTCATGAGCAGGTAATTAATTCTGAGGTTCAGAAGTCTGAAAATTGGGACCTGACTGGGGGAGGCTTTGCACTTGAAAGCAATTAAAATAATAAAATCATACCCGGGTACTCCTGATTTAACAGTTCTGAAATCCTCAGCTACTGAGAAACAGTTTAAATGTGTTTGGCATGCACAGCTTATCCTTCAGAAAGTGGGGCTGCGGAGGGGTCTGCCCTGTCAAACCACATGCGACACAACACCATGTGCTAAGAACGACATGAAAATGAAACACAGCTACGCACAGAGCAAAACCAGATCACTATATCTACATTTCTATTTGCTGATACGTCGACAGATAAATGATTCAAGTGCTAACAACCAGCCCTGGGCACGCGCCGCGCTCCTATTGAAATGAGCGATTTTTTTGTCTCAGACTTTTGGCAGAGCGTATAAAAGAATTTAATGCACAGCTGTTCTACTTTTTAATGTAGGAAACATTAATCAAAGCTTTAAGTTATAAGCTTTCCTAGCGTTGTTTAGTATTCCAGTTCAGCAGAGATCAATAGATCCATCCCATGTTCCCTGACGCCTCTCCAGGACGGAGAGGTGCGATTATGTAAATGGCCCCGGCTTCCTCCCCCCTCCTGCCAGCGCTTATCTCCAAAGCCTTCTGCCTGCTGCTCCTGGCCACCACTGCCCGGCCAGCACAGGCCTCTTATCTCCTCACAAAGCTCCAAACACGCCAGGATTGGAGCCAGCAACGCCAGACAATGCTGCACGGCTGGTTTTATTCCTAAGTGATTTATGTGAGCAAATTTAATTTCTTCCTTCAGTGTTTCAGTTTAGATGGAAGATATCTGCTAACAAGTCAGGCTAAAGAGAAACAGAGCAGATGTCCTGCAACGTTTATACAGGTTGGAAATAATCTATTCAGCAATCCAAAAGAGAAGCAGGGAATGATGAGAAAGTGCCAGTGTCACCCTAGGAGTGTCAACGACGGATTAAGGAATCTTTGTTAAAGAGTCCAGCACACAGTGACCAGATACTTTCTGGATGCTGGAAAAAAACACATTTTGAAGGCACTAAAAATGTGCCTTTCAGTGCCAAAGCTCCCTTTCAAGGAGAGGTTCACTTAAACTTAATCAAACCAGGCGGACAGTGACTGCACACTAACCTAACCCTCCACAAGGCACACGAGGAATGAATTCCCAGAGTTCGGCACAATGCTGTCACCTCTCAGCAGGAGGATGACTGATGAGCACTGATGTGCATGCACACACACACAGACACACACACACACACAGACACCCCCAAACACCCACACCCCCATCACAAACCCTGCAGAGGCTCCAGGCCAGGTGCTGCAGGGCAGCCTGCAGCGCACTCGCCTGCATTGAAGGGACGCGCCTGCATCCCGCACGCCGCTGCGATTCCCTAACAGCACCCCGATCCTGCGTTTCTTGTGCATTAATCCCTGACCCTGGTAGCTCAGCAGCATAATCCCCATTTAGCATTAACAGCAGCTTCCCCTGCGAGGAACTATTTCTGATAAGTGAGCCCCGATTCAGGCCTCACTTTTGAACAACATATTCCCAGCTCAGCAAGAACCCGGAGTCCTGAATGAGCCCGAGCCCATCGCTGCGAGAAAGTTCATTAACCTTGCTGGAGTAGGAGGTTAACAGGATAGCTGAAGAAAGGAGCAGTGTGAATAGCTCTGATGCAAAACAAATTAAAATGAATGCCATCATTCCTTTTGATATTCATTAGTTGATTCAGGGGAAGAATAGTAGTCTTAAATTTGCAAGCATTTATCTACAAAAAACAGGTGTACATCTGCTGCTCAAGTGCTTCTTTGGGCTACAGAGAAGAATAATGCACAGAACTCACCAGTTCCACCGAGGGAGTAGCTGGGAGAGGGAGAGAAGACCTGAGCGGCAAAATCCTCAAACGTCATCACTTCTTTATGGTTCTGGATGATGGCTTCGAGGTACAGAGCTCTCTCCTCGTAGCTGCGATGCCCCGTTAAGGAAAGGTGTGTGCAGAACTCAAGGCATCCCGAGCACCAGCCCCCAGCCCCACATCCACACTGACCAGGCTGGAACAGGCAGGGAATGGACCAGAACTGCCCAACGGTTCTGAATGGGAGCAACAAGGAGAGGATACATTCAGGCCTGGAAATTCAGGGTAACACCTCTTGAGCTTCCTGACTGAGAAGCTGTGACCTGGGAGCTGCCGAGTACAGGAGCAAAGCCCCAGATCAAAACCCACCATCACAGGCTGTGGCACTATGGGATGCTCCTGGCACTCAATATTCCAGTTCCAATGACCAGAAAAGTAACTAGATTGGAGAAAAAATGCTACAGGACAGAGGGATACACCCCCCCCTCCCCCCACATTCATTTGATCACTGGACTTCTTAGGAGAAATTAAGCACAATAAACCAATTCCAAAAGCGGTTGTATTTAGGGCAGGTGCTAGAAGGTGCAACCTTATGTATCCCAAATAAATGATGCACAGTGGACAAACCCAGCCCACAACTTGCATGCATTATGGCCTGAATAATGCAGACAACAAAGCGAGCTAACATCGAGACTATTGCCTTTTAATTAAAACTCGGCAACCTGGAACACACAGCATTCAAATGTGTAATCAAAAACCAGTCACCAATAAAACTTACAAGCGTAACAAGCTGAAGCAACTTTCCAGCTGTCTTAATAGGACCCCTGCTTGCGGCAGCCTTTCACAGCGGAGAAAGCAAATCTTCCCCTTTTGTGTGCAGCTTCTGTCTGCTCAGAAGGTGAATCATACACTTCCAATAACAGGATAACGCCTGGGACAAACCTACAATGGGCTGGAGAGCCTCATGTATGACTTTATGAATTAGGGCTCGCAGGAGCCAGGATGACATCTCATTCTCCGTTTCCTCAGTGAAAACAAAAGTTTTCAGCGCCTCATTGTGTTTCTGTTATGGGGAAATGCACTCGAGCTCGGCAAGGCTGTTCGGTGGGAGCAAAGGCCAAGCTGAATTTAGAAATTAGGAGCAGGAGAATAACACCAGTGACAACAGAATGCAGGTGAGGGTATTTAGAATTGAAAAGCATTACTAATTAATATTGAAGTGCCATTTGTGACTTGCAGTACATTAACAAAACCACTCTGAAACACTATTAAAAAAAAAATCAGAGAAAAGCAGTGCTTAAAGCCAGGAGACTGTGGTGTATTCTCGACCTCGAAGGGAATAAGCAAAGCACTTTCTCATTGCACGGCGAGTTCCTGCAGGCGTGGTGGCAACAAAGGGAAGAGAAAGAAAGGAAGAATTTTGCATTTAACGCTCGCAGAGGACGATTGATATGTGATAAATCTTCTTATAAACTTCCCGTGGAAGCCTAAAGAAAGAAAATCAATAGCCAGCATTTCAGCGTTTGCACCTGCTGACAGCGTTATTTGCTCAGTTTTCCTGCCTTGCCCGAAGCCGGGGAGAACGCATTCCTGACAGCGCCAGCCCGCAGCGTGCGGGGCTGCCTCCCCTTTATGGGCTGAACTCCTGATGACTCTTGTTAATGAATAGGCTGCCAAACTTCCTCGGAGAGGAGGCACACGCCTGGGCCCAATTCTAAAGGGACTGATGGATGCCATTCACTCCTCATTATGGAGATGCTGATTCCTCGGCGCTGGGCTGTTGCCAGGGCCGTGCGGAGCGCGCTGCTGCCGGGCGGGCGGGCGAGCGGCGGCCGGGGGTGGCGGGGGCTGCGCGCCCGTCTGGCAGCAGCCCCTGTGACATGGAGCTGGCACGTGCTGCCGCAACGGGAGCGGAGCCGGCCGTGACAAATTGCTGAAAGGGCTCAGCGACACCGGGGGCTAGCGACCACCTGAGCCTGCGGGCCGGCCGGCAGCGCTCGATTCATCGCTCGGCCCCAGCCGGGGCTGCTCGTGGGTTTCCAAGCAGGCTGGGGGGTAGGACGGGAAAAGGGTCTGCCTGATAATGCCCTGCTGCTGGGTCCCGAACGGCTCCGCACATCTCACACGGCAGCACTGCCCGCTTCAGATAGATGCTGCGCGGAAACACCGCCCAGGTTTGCTCTGCGCCCGGTGAAATCCTATGGATGAGCTGCAGGATGCTGCTCACCACACAAAGACTGGGAAAAACCGCCTGGACAAACAGCTGAGCAGCTACAGGAGAGGCAGCTGAGGAAGAACACTCCGAGATGTGGAGAGCCCTGCAGATCCACCAGCGCTTTGGCGGAAGGCAAGGAAGGCCCCAGCTCAGCACCTCTCCTGCACGCTGAAAAGCCAGAAGCAGTGGGTGCAGATACTGCTGGTGCTGCACACCCCAGCGCCACCCACCAGCCACCTTGGCTCGGCGCTCCCCGTGCCCCCCGGGCTCCCTGGAGCAGCGGGAGCACAGCAGCTCCTGCCATACGGGCAGCGAGGGGGATGCCCGTGCTTGTTTGTACTCACAGCTTAATCAAAAGAGAGTTAAGTGACTGCAGCAAAGTGAAATTAAACTCCCTGCTGTCTCTGTCTCAGTATACACGCACATTTGGGAGAACAGTTGGGAGTCACTAAAAAAAGAAAAAGTCAACTGAAATTTTACTGAAGTTTAGGAATTTGAATGTGGAGGCATCATGAACAAGTTGTAAAAAAAACCCTCTGAAAAACACCTCCGTCCTATAAAAAAAGCATCACGAGGTTTCCTATTTATTGCCCTGTAGGAATGAGTCTGTCCCAAAAATCTCTGGAGCAATACTTCTGTCAGGGTGGCCCCACGGAAACGTGCTGTGCCTTCAGCCTAAGAGCCAACCACAAAATATCACCGAGTTACAAACATTAGAACCTCACCGAACCTCTTTAACCTGACCTTTGCATCACAGCTCTCCTGCAAGCTCTGGGCACAGCCCACCTGTCACCAAGGTGCCCCCAACACCAAGCAGCATTTAGATCAAGTGCCACATAAACTACTGGTTTTAAAATGCAACCATGGATCAGCAACCCCTCAGCTCTGAGCACAGAGTGCCTGGCTGGCTTTCCTAGAGCAGCCTCAGGGCTGGAGCGCTGCAGGGAACGCACAAATCCACTGCTGCAGCAGGCCTGGATGCAGAGGATGGGCTGTGAGCTTGAACCCTACCCCGGCGGAAAGCTGGACAGCTGGCTGCCCTGATTAACTAAGTCCCCCATTATCTGGGAGCTTGGGGCATCCCCTGAGATCTGCAGATAAATGGAGTTATACCAGACCCTCAAAGAAGCTGATCAAAAGCTCCTCTTTTAATATGTACGGCAATTTGACCCACCCCTCCACGGCTTCATTATTTTACATTTTGCTTCTGCCAAGGCAAAACTCCAGAGCAAAATATGTTAGACAGACAGAAACAGGTTTGGGTTTTTTCGTTTTATATGAAATAATGACATTGAGAGCCATGACAAGGTGTGAATTATTGATATATATTGACATATAAAACTGTGGGAGAGCATGAATTTAGGTCCCATTTGAATACAGCAATCAAATCTCATTATTTAAATATTATGAGCTTCTAGTAGTGTTTTATCAGCATACCAATTATTTTAACATTTCAACCACACATTGAAGGCTGTTTGAAAAAAAAGACCCCGACATATTAAAATATAAACATCAGCTATTTGCAAAAAACCACAACATCTTATTGTATCAGCAGATGACCTGCAAAGTGAAACACACAGGACATCCTTCCAGATGGAGGATGCAAAGGAAGACAAAAGGCAGAAGCTGCTGAAAATTCACTGGAGAGGCAGATACCAGCCAGCACTCGGCTCTCACCCACCAGCATCACTTCCACGTTTAACCTCTACAACACAGAGCCAGCTTCAGACACACAGTTTAAAACATAATGACCTTGAAAACCCTTCGAAGTCCTCATAATCTGGGCTCTGCAGGTGACCTGAGCCATCCCAGGGCCCGGATCTTGACACTGTTTCCCTCCCTGCACACGAACACAACACTAAACCATACCAAACTGCCCTGTTGAGAAACAAGGGAATATGAAGATGGTGACTCAAGCAGATCCTGAAAATACAGAACTTTTTCTTATTAACCTTAACTCCATGCTGACCTCAAGCAAAGCTCTCAGGGCCCTGCTGCTGCTGACGGTAATGGCCAGCCCATCCTGCCCCACGCTACTGTTTGAAAATAAAAAACATTTTGGCAGCATTTATATACTGTCACCGATACATGGAAAGAACAGTGCGCTCTGCTGCCACAGCGGGCAAATAAAAGCGTTTGTAGGTTTGTGGCCAGGCTGGGGAGAAATGCCTGGCTGCTCTCCATGGCCCACAGGTCGTGCCAACACCACGGGGCACCAGTGCCATGACTGGCACCCAGGACACCGGCAGGGTCTGCAGAGAGCACTTGCTGCAACGCCTGTTCCTGCAGCTCCAGAGGGACCCTAATGCGGCCTGCTGGCATGGACCTGCTGCAACTCCCATCTGCGATGTACAGCCCACCCACAGAAGGGCTTGTGGGGCATCAAGCCAGTGGAGAAGCTCAAAGTATAGAGGGAGACAGCTCTTTCCAGCCCATCGGACATCAAGGCTGGCTATACGTCCACAATGCCAATTCCTTCTTTATCCAGTTAGAGACCTGCAGAAAATCTTTGAATTTACTGTTCAATGCAAGACACATCTATTCCAGTTTCCTCCTGATTGTATCACAGGGCCCAAAGATGGTTCACAAAAGGGCTTGCTCCTGACACCGTGGCAGCGGTTTGGAAAACAACAAGAACATAAATGTTCGGGACTTACCAAAGCAGATTAAAGCCAGGACCATAAAACTGAGGTTAGCAGAGATGTGTCAGCTGATGACCTTTCTGTACCTAATTGTCCTCCCCAGCTCTGAAGAGGATGGAGTTACTGTGCTTTTAAAATGTGGTGTTAGGCAGTTCTGGTGTGAAACTCAATCTCCTTGATTGGGCTCGCCATCATTTACGGTCTAGTGACCACCACCACCGCACGAATTTCACCGAGAACTTTTGGGGGAATTTTAGTAACATATATCCTTCACTAAACAGGTGCAATTAAACTGTACCTGTCAGCCACCGCAGACTTATGTGCTTTTTATAAACCAAAGCATCCGAGATGGAAACTTTCCAGTGACGCCTGCCTTAAATCGGTCCATGTAACACATGAGACGCACATGAGCAGGGGCTGTGTGACCGACGGGGTCTGTGGGCCCCCTCTCCCCACGGCCAGCCCCCATCACGGCCATCTGTCCACGCTGCAGCCGGGGGAGCCAGGGCTCCCTTGGCGGAGCAGGGCCGGCCTGTGCCAGGGCTGCTGTTCCTCCTCCTTATCCAAAACGGGCAGATGATTCTCTGCTGCCAAAACCAAGAGCTCATCCTCTCTGCGGCATAATTTTCTGCTGCTGTGCCACCAATCACACTGACAGGCAGCCCTCTGTGCTGGGGGAGATGGCTGGAGCCCAGAACACCCTGGTGTGGAGGGGACATGACTCTCCCTGAGACCGACAGGTACAGAGAGGTCTGCAAATGGATTCCTCGCTTGTGGAGCGTTTGTTTTCCCAGCACCTCAGCACGGTGCTTGTAGCTCTGCCACCTCCCTCCCCACAGTGGGACCCGGGTCCCTCACAAAGATCACAAAAGAACTTGGTGCTGACTGATAGAGGTGAGCCTCAGGTCCCCGAGAATCTGCGAGTGCTCCGAGTCACAGGGCACGCTGCCACGGCATTTCCCAGCGCGCACGGTGTGAAACGGCGGCTCCCACGCAGACGGTCGCCAGTAATTGTTTTAAAGGGGAAAGTGCAGCAAAACAACAACAGAAACACGTTTCACACGGTTTTAAAGCATCTCTGTGGAAATCAAGCAGTGTAACAGCAAAGCCATAGTGAAGGTGCCCTGAGGCTAAAGGCTCCAGCTCACATTTGTCTGTGGGGAGCTCCACGCCAGCGCCTGGCTCCTGATGCTGTTGGGCCCAAGGTGTGCTGCGAGCACCTGTCTGGCAGAAGCACTTGCCTACCGCTCTGGGATAGCAAGAATATGTGGCACATTAGTCATGCCAAGTGCTTCAGGGGAGAATCTTGCATTTATTATGAATAAGGCAGAACAGAAGCTTTCATCTTAATTTCCAAGTGCTCCTGCAGGCGGGAAGCCCTCGGGAGCAGACACACGTACCATTACAGACCAACAGCTGCAGCAGGAGCAAAGGGACACCGGGTCACCCCCTGCTCCCATACCACTCTCTAATGTGACAGCACCAGAGCTCATCCCTACCCAAAGCTTTTTAATTCTACCAGAGTCCCTGCAATGCTCTCCTCCCAGCTAGCTGTGCTTGTACCTTCTCTGTTGAAATAAAAGCTGGGCCTGTGCCTCATTCCCTTTATTAACTTTGTTCCCTTTAAGCATGTTCCTCATGTGCTACAGAGGTGACAAACCACACAAAACTGCGCCTAAATCATGGCACTCTACATTTTGCATTGTGCAACCAGCCCTCTGCCCATCCAAGGTCCAGTTGGCCACTGCGTTCTGTGCTTACCACTGTACTAACATGGCTTGGATAAAAATATTTCAATTGCAATGGTGACAGAATGGCCTGTTACCAGTTCAGAGCTGCAGGAGCCCTGACTGGTACCTCATTCTGCAGGGCACACCGAGATCTAACCACTGAGAGGCTGCTTATGAGAGAGTTCTGTATCGTGACACCTGGGCACAAGCTTTTTACCAGCAAATTAGTGAGGCATGACTCCCCCCAAATATATGTTCTCTGGAAGTAGCCATACAGTTCCCTACTCAATCCTGAGAGATAAAGGGACAGGAGTTGCCTAGGTCTAATTGAAAGCCACCTTCCCAGTGCCCCAGAGCAGTGATGCTGAGCTCCTCTCTCCTGAGGGCACCGGGGAGAGCAAGAACCCATGCTGAGACCACAGCGAGCCACTCAGCCGGGATCCGCACTGGTGATTTCACCTGGATGGTGAAATTCCAGGTGGAGCTCACAGGGAACCAGCCAACCTCCAGATCCCAAGGTGGTGCAGCCAGGACAGCTGGGCAATGAGATTCTCCCATCATAAATGAAGAGGAACTGCTGGCAGGGGGATGCTGGGCCAGCTACACCTTCCTATCCTGTACCCAGACATGAAGGAAAGGCGTGGACTTGCCCACAAGGTTTGTGAGTTTGTTTTATGAATTATATCTGTTGATGAAAAAATGCTGTTAGTATTCACTTATATCTTAAAATTTTATAATTAAAAAAAAAAAGCCCAACAAAGCAAAAGACAGAAGGTTAGAAAGGTTTTTGAACTGGTGCTATTATGCTTTGGTCATTGCACATACACAAACACACAGACTTGCAGTGTCTCCAGTTTAACAGCCATGTATATTTTACATTCCTACACTTGTTGCCACTCCTCTCCCCAAACACAAGGATATTCTAAAGCCAGAAATGTCACCAAAAGAGTTCACATGCCACACGAGATCTGCTCCACAGTGCACCCGGAGACAAGGAACAGGTGAAGCTCCATCACAGCAGTACCCAGGTGAAGGTACAGTTGGGAATCGCCTGGGATAATGCCATACTCCAAACCATTCAGAACCTGAAGGTGCCAGCCTCTGCAATTCTCAGCTTTGAACATTAATTGCCAGGGAAGGGGACATAATGCTAGACTCTTTCTAAATAAGGATATGACACAAAATTGTTTACACACAGTCTAAAACAAAATTATTTGCACTGCCATTCATGGGGTGTGATTCCCACCCCCGTGGAACAACTGCAGTGACACTAAGGTGGCTTTGTGTGCTCAGGAGACCAGCCTCACTGAGCTGCTGCTGAGCAGCACACAGATAGAGGGATTCTTGGAATTATATGGAATATAAATGCACATGCCAAATGAATTTGTTGCTAAAAGAAGCTCAATTAATTTAGTTTTAACTGAATCACAGCCAGTGGAACGACATCTCAGAAAGGGGCACCTCTGTGCCTTGGATATAACTGATGGACTGTCAAAGCTCACTCATTAAGGAACAAGTCTTTTCAATGTACAAATATATTTTATCACCTCCTAAATGTTACCAAACCCTGTCAGTTTGATAAGAGTATGATGATCTGGCAGCTACAAGCAGAACAAAATACAATTACACAAAGTAATTTTGCCCCTTCTAGTTTATTACAGATCTTTTCATTATTTCTGGGTCTAACACTAAATGGCTCAGTTTCAGGTCTATTATAGGTCTATATATTACATTTATTACAATCAGAGACAAGTAACTGGGGCTTATTATCACATCCATTATGAGTGACACCATTTGCAAGATGCTTAACACGAAACAGACTTGTTGCTGTGGTGAGACAAGCTGGGAAATTGCTCGATGTTAGAGGGTAGGAAGGAAGAACAAATTAGAGAAAGCCAAGCAAGAAACCAGCGGGGAATTCCCAGCTTTAAACTAAAACCAATATAAGGAGGACAGAGGTTTAAAATTATCACCTGACACATTTGTGGATATCCCAAAGCAGGGACTGAGCGTGGGCTGCCCAGGGCACGGGGCTGTGGGTGGTACAGAAACACCTCCCAGGTCTGACTGAGCACCAGAGGCCACAAGAGCTCAGCAAGGGCTCCATTTCTCAGTGTCCTTTCCCTGCTGTACTTGTGCCCCCCAGCAGGTTCCTCTGGCCACCCTGGCCATGCTGACCAGTGGCTGGCATCACACAGCAACACCTGGCACTGCCTCCAGCCGGGCCCTGCAGCAGCTGAGGCCAGTGCACCCTGCCAGGTGGCTGCACTTCAATGACACTGACTGTCATTGTAGGGTTAACAAGGAGCACGGGGAAATCTTTTATTCATATAACACAGAATGCCTTCTGTTGATCTTTGAATAATGTTGCTTAAAATCCATTAAATGAACATAGCCTTTCAACAGACAGCCCACAACAGGTAGAGCAGCACGCACTCACTGCCGGCTGCCTTGGCCAAACAGCATCCCCAAGAGCAGATGATAAAGTCAGCATTTAAAATAACATTTTTTTCCCCTGAAAGTGACCTCCCAGTAGGAAAACTGGATTCCGCTTCCACAGCACAGCTCAGCCAGTGTGTATGCTGTGATGGCTCCCCATTTTCCCAGAGGAGTAAATTAAAATTCTGGTGCATGTTTATAAAATCTGCATCTTTTAAACTTACAAGGTGGGATGTGTGAGTGGAGAGGGAGCAAAACTGAAAGTATCAGTGAATCCTCCACAAAAAGGTAAGTCAATGCATTGGTTTCACTGCTGTTAACTTCCTCTAATTCTACTGTTTCTGAAATAATTTTCCTGTAAGTTTCTAGTAACTCAGGATGGCCATGAAGTCTTATCAGTACAGTTAATTACAGGATAAGTTCCTGAGTGAGCGGTCCAATACACTATTAAACAATCAAGTTCCAAATCAAGGCACAAGAGAAATGGTGGTGGAAGTGGAGAAAGGGCAGTGGGGAGGGCTGCTTGGCTGGCTGCACACCTGAGCTGACAGCCTGCTTTAGCACCCAGGACTGGCCAGGTTCAAACCAGCTCTGCTGAAAAGAAGTGAGAATGAGACCAGAAAACAGACTATGGTATACAGGTACACATTGTATACAGGTATTAACACACAGGGGAAGGGGAATGGAAGTGCTGAACCCCAGAACAGTGCAAAAGGAAAACTCCTGCCTATTGGAATAAATATGGCAGAAACAAGAAGTGACAAAACACAAGGTAGTCTCAAAGAAAAACTGAGGTGCTGCTGGAGCCCTTCCCGGCTGGGGGCATTCTCTGTGTTCAGGTTAAAAGCCACTGAAGAGCAGTGCAGGAGCAGAGCAAGCTGGGGCTGGGCCCAGGAAGCTGCACGTCACCAAGTCACCAAGTGGAAGGTGCAATGGCCTGTGCCCGTATGAGACCCCCAGGTGCTCACAAGGTCGGGGGTCACACAGATACACCAGGGAAGAGCATCAGTGGGCAGCTGTGCTGTGCAAGCACTGGGGCTGTGCACTCCTGTATCCCCGAGGTGTCTGGGTTATGGAGCACCCACTTCCACCCCGATGAGATTACGGCCGACTCGCAGAGCGGCAGCACTTTGTTAAAATGGACAATTAATCTGATTTGAGATGGCAAATGAGCAAGCCAGTGCTGCTGCACAGACAGCTGTGATGGGAGGGGGGGGAATCCTGCAGGAAAGTCACCGGTCCCTGCAAGCCAGTGCAGGCAGGAGAGGTGGATGGCAACTGGTGACATGTGAGCCGCTCCAGTCATTTTTTCCAAGGCTACCAAAAACCTGCCCCGGAGCCCCCGGCGACAGCCACTCTGCTCTGCACAGCCCCTTCCATCTGCTTCCTGCCAGGCCCTTCTGACACGTCTCATTCTGCAGCCAGCACAGAGACGCTCCTTTGTGAGGGGACCACAAATCACGGCACAGGCCGACCCTTCCCCGGCACGTGCCTCCAAGCACCGTCTGCAGCTCCACACATCACAGAAAGGGCCCCCAGGGAGCGTGTGTGCCCAGCAGCTCCGTCCTGGTGCCCAGGTGGCACAGCCTCCCCGCAGACCCAGCCTGAGCACAAACCTGGGAAGCTTCCGCTGAAGCACATCACTTCCTCAGTGTTCTCACTGCTGCTTTCCAGCCAGTGCCCTTTAAGCTAAACTTCTGAAGTTCTTTGACATCCTTAACTGCTGAGTCATGTCGGGTATAAAAGGAGATTGTGAGGATCCCAGAGAGAAGGCACGGAGCACAGGATGAATTTTTAATCAAGCATCAAAGTTGGTGGAAGAGGAGAAGGGGGGATATGCGGGGACAGCGACCCGGGGAAGAAGCTACACAGCAGGAACACTGCATGCTGCTGTCAGGTTTTCCTGTATTCAAGTTTTATTCCAGGTTTTGTTTAACTTACTGTCTCAAATTTCATCCAGTTTGAAAGGAAAGGCTTTTATCATTCAAATACCATCTAATCCGTCTTTTGCGGGACACAACCAGCGCTCCACTCGCTCCTGCCCAGTTACACACTGTCTCTTCCCATACTTACATTCTGAGGAACTCAGGAAATCATTTCTTCCCAGTCAATTACAAAAGGAGAATTGGTGTCTTTTGGCATAAGAAAGGCTGTTCATAGCTGCTCATTCTCCACACACCTTTGCCACTATGACTGTCACCACTCACATCAGGCCCCTGCTACATCAGCTCAAGCTGGTCCCGTGAGCAGCCTGCAGATTTTTATCCATTAGCTGGAAAATGCCTACTGCAACCCAAGATGAGCCCATACAAATAATTTCACTTGCCAAATAACTTTGGAAATACATGACAGCCTTGTCTTTGGGTGTGATTTCAGAGCCTACAGTGAGCGCCTCTTGCACTGCCAAGCTTTCCAGTTTGGGCTTGCGGCGTGTGACTCGGTGTAACAGCAGGAACACTGGCACACAGAAGTGGGATATTGGATATTAAATATTTGGCTTTTTTGGCAACACCTCTCCTTGCTGCCTGCCCTGGTGTTTATCTGTGCAGGCACACTGCTATCTGATCCCCTGGACAATGCCAGCGGTATCGCTGCTACCTTGCGCAAGGTTCGGCTCTGGGGCGTTAGAATCTGCCTCTCTGAAGCAGACACTGCTCTGCAGCCCGAAACAATGCCCAGCACTTCGCCATGAAAAGAGAGAAAAGTGAACATTAGCACATCAAAGGCCCCTTTCTGAAAGAGGAAAAATTGCGCGATGCACACTTTAATCTTTCTGACAATCTATGCATAGCCTGAGCTGAATTCTATTTTTCACACAAATGGGAATGCTCCATACAGCAACAAGAACAGAGAAACACGAGCTAGCACAGACTTTGAACTTTTAAAATATGGATTAACATGCAATAATATTTAACAGCTGATAGAACAACATCCCTCTTATCTCCCTTAATAAACCCAAATAACATCAAACATTTTACAGGCAACCTACAGAAAGGCTGCTAAAATATTTTAATCTAAAAATAAAAATAAGTCAGTATTGAACAAAATGCAGGTAATATTAAAATCTTAATGTAAAGGGCTATTGTATAAAATCAGTTACCTGACGGAGAACAACCTTAAGTGTAATTCCCTTAATTAGCACTTCAATTTAGCTAACTAAAGGTGGAATGTGACCTCTGCTTACAGATTTAAAAGAAAATATTGCTAAAATACGTATGCAGCATCTAAACTCATGCTGTTGCATTAAAGCAGAGATTTGTGCCTGTAGGTGTCCTTGCAGCAGGACTCACATCCATCAGCCCCGAGAAGTCAACGTCCAGAAAACCAGAGCACAGGCAACAGCAGAATCCAACCAGAGAGAGGCAAGAGGTCCCTCCTCTCATCATTCCTTCACCCGGATGCCCTGTTTGCTGCTCAAACCTCACCAAGATTGTCTGCACATTTTTTCATCTGAAAATGTGTTAAACAGAGTGCCAATGCTTGTGGAGAGCAGGAGAGGACTGCCCAGGAAGAACATCTCAGTTTTCTTCACGTAAACAGAAGTGCACCCCCTAAATATCAGCTGTAATGAGTGGTATGATTCACAAACACACCTTAGTAAATGCACATGCTGAATGGATTTGTTTCTAACTAAATCTCAGCCAGAGGAACAACATGTTGGAAGAACTTCAACAAGATCCCAGCCTTGGACTTGCAGAACATCAGCAATGGAGAAGAGGCGGCACCATGACTGAGCCCCACACACCTGACACTGCACACAAGCCAGCTTATTCCCAGACAAAACACCTGCACTTCCCAAAATGCTTGAGAAAGGAAGCCATTTTTCTTGCAGATCTGCCAGTAACTTAAAACACTTCAGTCCTGAAAAGGAGCAGGGAAGCACACATGGATTTGCCAAGCAGACTGTTTGAAACGTGGGATCAGTGGTGAGATGACGAACTGGCACACAGAAATATTGGAAAAGGAATTAAAAGTAGCTGTTCTGGAAACCTCTCCACAGAGAAGCCTGCCTGTGCCTTGGACACCCACCGTGCCACAGACCAGCATGCTGAAGTACCACAGGACCAGGGGCTCTCTGCACTTGTTTCACAAAAATTATCTGCAATTTACAGGGTTTGCATTGCTAAACATGGCCCGAGGCCCAAGACCTTTATTTCCCTTCATATTTTGCTTCTTCAGGATACAGCCTTGCTCAAAGCACTGGCTAAAACACATACTGGGGGAGGAAAGAATGGCTGGACCAGACAGATGGTTGGCCTTTGGATGCTGAAAGGGATTTTGAGGGAGTTGAGTAGTATGACTTAATTCTTGTCCTGAATATTGAAGGTAAACACAGATCAATCCAAGTGAGGCAGAGCACAGCTCCAGCCCTACGCCACCATCCTGTGTGTAAAAACCAGCAGCAGATCACAAATGCAACAATGCACAGAAACCCCAACATTTTCTTTAAACTCCTGCCACTGGAAATGCTGCCTCTCCTGTCTGCTCAGCAAACAGAAATCGAATGAATTTTTTAAAAATGCAATGATTTATTCTCTGCACACAGATCACTGATTCAGCATGTTACTGCACAGTCAGAATGCACAGAGGGGAAGCAGAGAAACTCTCAGAAGCTTGGGTCCTGCTGATTTCTCCCAGTCCTGGACCACAGCAGTCTCTCTGACGACTCCAGCAGCAGTGGTGGATTCTGCTCCACCCTAAATATCTCCTTGTAATGAATGCTACATAAAACTAGCAAAGCTGTCTCGGGTCTGATGCTCAAAATGTAACAAAAGGATGAAATATGAGGGCAGGAAAATGTAGGTATCATGTTTCTAATGTTCTTCCAGTAAGTACTACCATGAAAAATGAAACATTTGCTTTACTGATGTCTGTGTATTCTCTTTAGCAATACAACAGAAGATTCAAACCCGTTGGTTTGGGCAGTAAAGAACACTGGAGACCCTGTGAGGCATTTGTTTGCAAACTGCAGTTTCACAGATACTGTAATTGATGCACAAAGTGGGAACAGAAAGTAAAATCTCTCCACTTTGCTTTCCGAGATCCTGGGACTTTGTGTGTTGACTTTTGGGATTCCAAACTGCACGTTGCTGTGGCATTTGAAACAAACGGAAATGCTGGCATGCAAATCCTATTCAGCAACTTGAGAATACTGAGGGCTTTTACAAGGCAAAGAACACGTTAAAAGTTCATTAATTAACCAGTGCTTGGGAACAGATGGAATGGCTATCTGGGCTCTAATTACTGCAAGTTGGGACAGAGGTTCACAGACCTTAATGAGGTTCAATAAAATGAATGATTACACATCAATCACAATTAGAGAAACCTGTAAGATGAGCTGAATTATCATGGCAACAAGTCATAAAACATGGGAGCACAAAACCCAACAGGTTCTGCAAAAGCCTAGAAAGGAAAGGTTTCTGAATTCAAACAGTTCTCCTGGACTGGAACAATCCTTCTCTGCTGCCAGGCTCGGGGAGTTAACGATGAGGGTTGTGCTCTCCCTCGATTACTCAGCCTGGTACATGTGGGTGTAACTGCTATTCCTACTGCTTGAAACCTTCAGATAATACAGACTTGTACTCAACAGTTAAGGACAGAAAAATCTTCCATTTCTTACCACCAGAGCTGCCTGTGAAAAAAGGTGTTTTCAGAGCCTCACACTTCCCAGCTTTGAGAGAGGCTGGCAGTAGGGAGAGGAAGGTGGTGGGCCAGAAATCCAAAGTGCAGAGCCCTGTTCACTTATGATCTGGGGACTGTCTGAGCATCAGCCACAGGGCTTGCTCTCCAAAGTGCTCTGGGCCTCTGTGATCCTGCCTGCACTGCCTGAAGGGTGCCAGTCTGGCAAGCACAGTCCTCACAAGCCCCTTTTCAACACCAAGAAGCCAGTCAGGGTCACAGGGATGGCACAAGTTCAGGGAAGAGCTTTCAGAAATACAGAAAAGCAAAGGGCCTGGGAGCTTGAGCTCTCTCCCTAAGCTGCCATGGATTCACTGTCACGGCACATTTTTGGTGTTGAAGCTTTGCAGGACTGAGACGCTGAGCTAAGCCCAAGTTTGTTAAACAGGTGACACTAAGATTTCAGAGAAATAACTGCTCCTCAAACAACCCTTCAGGGGTTCCCAGCTGGAAGGTGAGCAGGGGAAGGCCTGTGTTACTTCAGGAAGCCACAAACCATAGGCCAGCAAGGTGACAGATAATCCACACTGTCTCACAGGTAAAAATCAGCCAGGTGGATGACCCCAAAGAGGTGCCACAAATCCAACAAGTTACAGATACAGTTCTCCAAAAAAGTGACCCAGGCCAATTCAGAGAAGTACTAAAACCCAGAAAATTACCTGAGACTTTGTTTAACAGGAAATACTGTACATGCACTAGATTGTTACTAAATATTAGGTTTAAGAAATCATCAAAAGCCATCTACTCCTGTTTATACACTAGAACCTGACAGTTCAAAGCACTGGGAAATACACACAGAATTATGATGCTGAGGAAAAAAACCCATAAATTGAATATGCCAGCCAGAAAAACTGCTACAAAAAGTAGCTTTCTCCTATTCCTCTCACTTGATGCCACCATGTTCATGTCCCCAGTAACAGGATGGCTGTCAAAGCTTTTCAAATCCAGGTGGAGGGGAAGCCTTCCCTCTCTAAAGGACGATGTAGGATTATGGTGCTGCCCATCAAAGTATCTTTTATATAGCAGGCACAGAAATTTTTATGCCTTCCTCCTTTTGGTATCAGCTGCACAGAGCCAGTCAGGCTGGAGGGGAGTCAGGTCTGTCTTGCCTCCTCAAAGCATGGCCAGCACTCAACTCAGCCACTCATTTTCAATAACAGAGAAACAAAGTCATAAAGAAAATACAAATCTAAGCCTAAAAAGCCGTTTTTCCTGTTTAGAAAGTTAGTCCTTAACTTTTCATTAAGCAATTTCAGCATGCATGGCTCATGAGAACCACACACTGAAGTCAGAGTCTCTTCAAAAGAGAAAAAGAGAAGTTTGAAAAATGACATAAACCTGTACTGGCGATTGCATGTTTGTGTTACCAGCAGTCCCTGGAGCGCTGGGAAGTACCCACGGAAATGCCCACATATAGATCTGCTCTCCTGCAGCCTTTGAGCCTTCCCACCACTGTTTCTGGGACAAGGGAACAGCCCTGCTGGATGGAAACTGCCTTTCCAAGGCCAGCACCTGGGCTTTGGCCCTGGCTAGGACACAGTGCATCCCACCAGACCCACCGCAGGCCGCCATGGAGTTTTCAAACCATTCCCTAGGAAAGATTCTTCCTAAATCCCTGCCGGCAGGAGCCTTCACCTGCTGCAGCGCTGCCCGCAGGGGACCCCGTAACAAGTGGCTCCTGGGGAGCCTGAGCACCAAGCTCGGCCACCTCGGTGCCTGGCCACAGGTCCCTTTGTTCCTTTGTTCCGCCGGAGGGAGCGGGAGCAGGCGCTTCCCGCAGCGCCGCCGCCGCTGCCCCGCACTCCTGCCTCCCGCACGCTTTTTGTCTCGGAGCGCTCCGCGCCAGCCTTTTCATGACCTATATAATTCCACAAAAAGCAACGAGGATCTGCTTCAGCGTTCCCCGAATTTCGCAGTTTAATTTGATGATTGCACTGCAAGAACTGAGACGCGTCCTTTTAATCTAAATGACTCAGGGTAATTTAACTTGATTTTATTAAAACATCGGAACGATCTCCATACGTTCCGCACAAAGGAATTAGACTGGGAGGTTAAGAATCAGCATCAGGGATACCAGCAGCTCCCTCTAGTTGGAAAGTGCATTATTATTGTCCCTGAAGAGCCAGTAAATAGCAAAGATCCCCAAATGCTACAAACTGCTTACACCTAGCGGCTCGGGAACTTGTGCTGGAATACATAATCCTTGTAGATCCACTGGCTACAATGCTCAGATTCCTCCTCTTAAATGAAAATAACCTTTTATTATCTATGGTGGCGACTTCAGATTATTTTTTTAATAACTACTGAAAAATCTGAAAATCCCAGCATTTGACAACAAATCCACTTTGGAACAAAAAAAAACCTGCCGCACGTTATAGTGGCAATGTGCAAACCGGCTTTCACTGAAATTTAAAATACGCGTTAGAGCGTGCATATGCTTTAAATAAATATAGGGTTTCAGATATTGATCCAGAAGCCACCTCCTTACATTTCCATGGCTTTGAAACTAAAGAAGAGGCTTTTTAGCCTGAGGGGTTAAAAGTGTGGGTGTGGAAGTGGGCTTTTGTTGGAAAAATTAGCAATGCTATGAGTCATTGTGCATTAGCGGCAGAATAGTTTTGCATCTTGTATGAATCCAGACACCATATGCCATGCGAGGCCGGCCGGCGCTGCGGTGCCACGTGGGCATCCCCAGCGGAAAGGCTGTTGGAGCGCAGCGGCGGCCGCGCAGCGCGGCCAGCCCGGCCCGCCGGACATTGTCGGGAGCAGCAGGAACAGCTGGTAAGCCAGCAGAGCCCCGCTCGCCCGGCCCGCATGCTAATGAGCCGGCCGGGCCGCACAAAGCCCCGCGCCCGGGGGAGCGACCCCGGGGCCCGCGGGAGCCGGGCGAGGGCTCGGCCTGCGCCCCCGCCGCCCGCTCCGGCAGCGGCAGCGGCCCTCGCTGGCAGCACAGCCGCAGGAACGCGGCTCGCCCTGCGGTTCACCGAGCCGCCTGCGATAAAACCCGAGCGGGAATTCACGGTGAAGTTTGTGAAAGACACAATGGAGCTTTGGCGACCACAGCGCTTCGAAGTTAACTGGGGGGGGGGAAACGGTAAAAATTGCTTTGGAAAGACGCAGAATGTGAGCCCCTTGCAAACCGGCATGAGGCACCACAAGATGGGATGAAGTACTTGTTAGTAACCCAAATATACCAATTTAGCTTCTGTCAAAGAACCAAAGAGTGAGCAAGCGCCTCTCGCGAAACACAAATTGGAGGCTCTTTGTGTAAGCCAGGAGAAAACACCGTGGGACAGGTGTTTGCACCTCTGTGTACTCCGCACCTTGTCGGGAAAGGGATATTTGCTGCTCATAAACAAAGCCCTGTACCGCATTGCGTGCCCCTGCAAGGCATCCCCCATCCCGGGCTCCTGGGAAGGGCCTTGGCACGGCACAACTACACCACCCAAACCTCACCATTTCCAGCAAGATCAGAACTTCCCAGTCTCTGCAGGGCTTAAAGAGTTGTGGCTGTGTGGTTTAGGACCCTTGTTTGCAAGGAGTACACACATACTAGTACACATGTCATTTAAAAATCCAAGGCTGAGTTTGTTTTGTTGGGTTTTTCCCCCTGACACAGTGAACTCGCTTCATTTACAAAAAAAAACATTATATTCTCGATGTCACTTAACTCCAGGTTTCTCTTTGGAACTCTCCATTACATCAGCCAGCAAAGAAGAGCCTCTACTACTGCTGGGGTTTATTTAGTGCTACTGAAGAGCACAGAAACCCCGTGTCACAATCAGCCTGACACTTTCTCAACAACCCTCAGCAAACTTGGCAGCTCTCAGCCGTGGGGGAGGATAGTGGTGCCTCGTGTTATAGTGATAAAATAAACTGCACTGCTGCCGTGCAGCCCCCCTGGCTGCTCCCTGCTACCCCAGCAGTGCCGGTACAAGCTGTGTGCCTAACAAGGGCCCGCCAGCAGGTTCAGGAACGGACATGAAAGAGAAAATAGAGAAATGTGAGCCCATTGTGTCTGCACAGTGCAGCAGCATGTGGAGTTTAGACCTGCAGAAGCATTTCATACTCTTTAGATATGCACCGACGGGACGCAGTGGATTCTCTGCGAGTCCATGAAGAGCTCTATGAATGAGAGCTGAGGAGCCGCCTCCACAATCCCATGTAATGCCACCTAAAAGCTTTGCCTCGCATGACTTATTACAGGCTGGAGCAGATTAGAGGCATCGATCGCTGCCTGGAGAAGGTTCTGGCTGTGAGGAGGGAAGGCAGAGGAGACAGCCAGCCTGGCCATTGATCGGCTGCGGCAGGGGCCGCGCAGGATGAAGGGCAGAGCTGCCAGCGCCCGCCCGCGTAGCCCCGGCCCCCCTCGGGCCTGGGCACCCCTGGCCAAGGGCGCTGAGCGGGACCTGCTGCTCCCCACAGACGCTGGCCACTGACAGGCACTCGTGCCAGCCAGGGCCGGCCGCTCGGCAGAAAACCGTCAGGTGCCATGTCACATAAATTGTCACAGCGCCTGTGACACATGCTTTAGAATTTCATAGCCATTTCTATCAGCATCGATATAGCTGGAGGGCACCACTTCTTGGGATGAAATAAAGGGGACAAACTGTGAACCCTCTCTGAAAGGAATAACAGGCTTTCCATCTCATTTCCCCGGCAGGATCAAACACTGCCTTGTACCCACAGCAGAGCTCCAAATGCCAGTGCCACAAAACACACACTGAGAGGGACACAAAACGTGTCTGACACCACACGAGCCTCCAGAACATCTGACAGCCATTCACACAATTAAGTCCATCATAGCAAATACCTTTATTTCACAGATAAAGCAGGTAAGCAGATTGGGCACTCTCTATTAGGTTAATCAGAAATTGGCTTAAGCCAAGAAAGGGATTTAATTCAGAATTTGAAGCTGATGTTCTTGGCTTAATCTTCTTGGTTCCAGATATTAACACATCTAGGATATATTAGTATGTCAATATCTGGATGAGTTGTAATGAATTGAAGTTATGGATGTCTTTTTTGTTATGTGTTTAGATGGAGTTTTGGCTTTACCCCAGTGAGCTGCTGGCTGGCACAGGTCAGCAGGCACACCACTGCCATTACAGTAGAGAAGACAGTGAGAGAGTTACTCATGTATCAAATTACTCCTCCAGGGTGAGGGCTGTGTTTTCCTCAGGTCCACAAAAAGGAGGGCAAACTGTGAGCTAGGAAACGGTGACATCCAGTGCTCAGATATTACATAGGGAACCCTCAGCCCCACCGTGCTGGTTTGTGCTTGCTCCAATGCACAGACACCTCCAGAGCCTGATGTCACAGCAGAGTGCAGGAGTCAACAGGCAGCATGAGATCAAACCCCTCTGCTGCCCATAAGCACAAACAACTCATCCCAAAAGCGAGATTGTGCACAGAGATAATTTTATAATTTTAATCAGTGAGTTAATAAACCCCAACAAGAACTAACTCCCTATTTACCCATTCACAGGAAGTACATGTAATAGCGTGAATTGCCAAGAACGTAACTTGAAGAATACCAGAAGTCACTGAAAAACACAGGGAAGAAGCCCACTGGTGCTGGCACACAGGACACATTCCACCCTCCCCAAAGGCAGATTACAAAGAGCTCCTCAAAGCTGAGGTAACGTTTCAGACATGTTGGGGTACTTCCTACTTTTCTCTAAATTCACTTAGCATCCCCGTCAGGAAGGACTGAGAGTACAAGAATTATCTGAAACGGTGGAGGAAATAACCCAAAGTGGTAAGATACTCAAAATAACACTGAAACAATTTTTAAATTAAACCAGTTCAATCCAAGAAGAAAAGAAATGGCTCCATTTGGAAAAATAACCTGGGCAGTGAGAATTGCATTTCCCTGGCCATTCTAAGAGGAGCTTTTTGCTCAGACATCACTATCTCCAAATCTCAGAGTCTTTCTGGAGACTGGGATTGAATTATGGGCCAACCAAAAGGCCTGATACCTGCCAAACTAGCTGCATTTTCATGTCTGAAGGTTAACTAGCACCTGAGCTTAGGAACTGTCAGCTTAGACAGCAGTTGCCAATCAGACCTGTAATACTTCAATCCAAACCCTGGTTTTCCCCAGTATTTATCCTCAGACAAGAGCAGCTCCCAGAGTGGAGCTCTGCTGCAGCTTAGTGCCGTGGCACTCCAGATCACACAAGTGTTCAGAAATCCTTCCCAGCACACAGCTTGTGTCACACAAGCTGGAAGAGCGTTCAGAGCTGCACTTTTACAGCCCCACTCCCACCAGCTTTTGAAAAATTCTGCATTGCTGGAAACAGAATAGACCCTTGCTTAGTTATGACATGTAGTAATTGTTTGCAAGACAATTGTTCCTTCCTTTCCCCAGCACATACAAAAGAGTCTCGGATGTGCTCAAAAACCTGCATAAATATATTCCTTTCAATACAACAACTGTAGTAAGCTTAAATATTATTTTTTGTTCTTGTAAAATTTAAGTTATCTTATTACTTATGATTTCTGTAAGTCCCAGTCATTAAAAGTCAGACACTGCCTGAAAAAAGCAGCCTGGAGAGGCTGCTGGAGGCACATTGCCTCATGCTCAGCAGCTACTCAAGGATGGCAAGAGTCCCAATTAGCAGGGGCTGCAGCCACTCAGCCTCTCTGCTCCATGGCACCAAGGAGGAATAAAATGGGAATTTGGAACATAAACTGATGCACAATCATCCCCGCCCATGGAAGCACTGCGGCAGCAGCAGAGACAGCACTGTTCCAAAGACAACTGAGCTGTGCATGCAGCCCCCCGGGAGTGCCATCATGTGCCCTTCGATGGACACAAAGAACCTGTAGCCAGAACGGCTCTAAACCGAAGTTTAAATATAGTTAATTGTTTTTTAATGAATCTCTTGCCCTAATGAATTCCTTAAAACCAAAAGCATTGCATAAACGTAAAAAAAGAGATTTAAAAAAAATCTCATGTGGTCTGCCGTAGTTACCTTCCTAATTTTCAAAGAGATTTCCAACAGAAATCTGCATTTGGGCACGGCAGTGGAATTTGTGTCATCATGACCAAGCGGCTGCGGGCAGCGAGATGCTCCCGCGGCTCTGCGGTCCCGGTCCCCATGGAAACCAGACTCAGATATTGTCCTCCGCTCGATGGAGCACCAAGTCGGGAGCCTTTTGTGCCTGATGAGATTTCTTCCACAACCTTCCAGCAACAGACCCTACAGCTTCCTCCTGACTCTTTCCTAATTGAGATGCAAATTAATCTCTGTGGCTGATTACACTTCCCTTACAGCCCCTGACAAGTGCAGCTGTAGCCGGAGTTTACAGACTTTCCAACAAGTGACTTCAGCTGTCACTGCTGGCAAAATGCTGCCCCGGCTTCCCAGCACCACCAGGGCAGAACAGAGATGAGTCCCTGCAGGTACTTCACACCCTGCCACTGCTCCAGCACGGATGCAGCACCTCATGCCCATGGAACACACCAGATGAAGTCTTTGATTCGTTTGTTAACCACACCGGAGTCCAAAAGTCTTCAGCTACTGACCCTTAGCAGGGATGTTGCCTTTTAACATGACCCATGTGCCAAAGAGAAGCTGCAGATCCTCCTCAGCTCTGCCTCACTCCGGCCTGCAGCCCTCATCCCAGCTGTAGTTATGACTGGGGTGTGCCAAACATCATCCCTCACTTTGCCAGGGATATTGCTTGCTATTTCTCCCTCTCACTGACATTTTTTTGAGTTATTTCCATCTCCAGTCTGATAACAGCACTTCCATTTACTGTTTGCCCTGCTGGGCCTGCTTGCCTCCTGTCCTGCTCACAGCAGCTGGCACAGCAAACACCGGACCTGAGTCACTCACCCTTTGGGAGCTGCAATGGACAGGCCCAAACATCACCTTTACACACCTACACACTCACGTTCCAGCTGCTGGCTGCAGTGTATCTCAGAGTCTGCATTATCTAGGGAATGAACTACAGATAGCTTTCTCTCCTGCTCCAGTATCGCCCCGAAGGGATCTGCCTACCGCATCCCCTTTGTGCCATTTCAGGAGTTTCTCAACCCACTTTCATTTATCAGACAGACAAGTGGCAGTTGATTCACTATGGACAGCACAGGTGCAAAAGCAGACGCAAAAAAAGGCGGAAAAGAACGTGGGGACAGATGCTGCCTCAGACCTGTGCAGAGCAGTGCCCTATGCCGCAGTGTCTGTGCAGCTCTGTCACCCCAGGGATGCACAGGGACCCTCAGGGACACCCCCTCGGACAGCAGGAGCACGGCCAGCTGGTGAGTGCTGCTCACTCACAAAACGCTCAATGCCAAAACCTGGGAGGACTCCAGCTGGGAGTGAGGGGCTGGGACAGCTTCCTTCTTAGATGCTGCTACTTGTGTCCATTTCACTACACTGTTAGTTTAGTATTAAACACTGAGAAACAGTTTAAACTAAATTCTGCACAGCACAGTTTCAGGAATTTGTTAGATTTCTCTCAAATAACAAGAAAACACAGCGAGCTTTGACTCACCTGACAGTTTGCACAACCACCACCATTTGCTTTACAATGAGTAAAACAATTAGTTATTAACACAAATCTATTTAACCACAATGCTACTTTTAATTTCTGGTTACTTTTGCAAAGCATACTGGATAAAATTTATTTTAGTTTCGTTTTTTAAAACAAAACCCTAACGAGTGGTTTGAGGATATCCCATGTTTTAAAAATGTGCATCCTAAACTAATTCCTCAATGCTCTTTCAAAGATCAAAACATTTCACAAACTCTTTCTCAAAGCCATGTGATTAGAAAAATACTCAAATCAAAAGCTCCCCGGAGAAAGCAAAGTGCAGTGAGTGTTTGTCCTGAGGTAAGTGATGTGATTAGCAAAACAAGCTATGAAATCTATGATGGCATTATGAGAAGACCCCAGCGTGGGTGCAAACCAGTGCTAACTCTGTGGGTCTGTGTAGCACCCAAGAACCACAGTCTGTGTCACGACTCCTGTCCCAGAGAAGCACATCCTCCAGCTACCTTCCAGCCACTGGTGGAAAAAAGGTTCTGAAAATGCCCAAACACAGGCGTGACTGGAAAGAAACTGGAATTTGGGACCTGAAACATCTGCATCTGAGGACAAATCCCATCTGTCTTATTGATGCAATGAGTCCAAGTAAAGTTAATTGGATAGGATAAGAGCATGGCTGAGCTCTGGCTAGCAGCCTGACATCCACAGTCCACAACTTCTATCAGAGTGAAAGCAAGCTGGGAGTTACCATTTCTCACAGATCAAAGCCCAAGCCCACCAGCAGCGAGAGATGGAAGCTGCTGGTGAGAGACTCCAGGGCCGTTACCATTCCAATTTGGAAAACACTGGATGGCAGCTGGGTGTGAACAACATCCAGCTGCATGCAAAGAAAGCTCTGACCTTTGCCAATGAAATCAAACAGCAAGGATTTTCATCCCGGCCTACCTCTCTGCAGGATGATGCTCCAAGTGAGAACCCTACCAAGGGGAGCCTTGCCCCGTGGAGAAAGGATACAAGCTCTGGTAGAGTGGGATGAGGGACTTGACGGCTCTGCTGGCGTTGATGCACGTGGCACAGATCAGGCTGGGCAGCAGCTTCGCGGTCACGATGGCGCCGTCAAAGAGCGGACCGAAAAACGGCACCTGGGCACCCCAAAACAGAAAAGCAGGCTTCAGAACCACCACAGGAGACTGGCACAGCATTTTGCCACGAAAACAGTGTGACCACATTGTTTTCCACACTGAGACTTGCAGTGTGACATTCATCTCCCAACTGGTGAGTGTTTAAATCTCCCATGACTGCCCTCAGCACACTACACAGACACACACACACGTCTCAGAACATTCTGCTGGCTAAGCACGAGCTTGGTACTCGTAGAAACTGAGGCCATCTATGAATCTGCAATCAATACGCCTTTGGCAGTGAATATTAGGAGCTGTTTTCCATCTGGGATCCCAACAGGAGACCCTGATTCACTGGCTGACTCCAACATTGGCAGGAGGCTTTGCAAAGACCTATTTACTTCAGATAATCCTCTATAAACTCCTTCCATGGACTTCACAGAAGAGAAAAAAGCCTTGAGCTGGTCCAACATAAGGAGGTGTGCGGAAGGCAGAGGAGATGGCAGAGCAAGGGCTCTCTCAAGGGCAGGACACAGGGTTGGGACAGCCACAAACGGGCCCAGCCCAGTGGGTCAAGGTGCCCAAATGCTGCTCCTTCAGGGCCACCCCCACAGGAAACCCCTGTGTGACGTCCTCTGGTGACTTAAGGCTCTGCAGGTGAAGACCACACTACAAACAAAAGATGCTTTCTAAAAATAAACCGTGTCCAGAACTGCAGACACAAAACACAAAACTGACCTGAGCCTGCCAAACCCAGAAAATTTTGATGTTTAAATGCACAACTTTCAGTACTCGCAAGTACTCAAATTAATTTCCCTCTCAGAGACTCAAAATGAAAAAAAAAACAACCCCCCAACTAAAGCCCTAGACAGAAGCCAGCAACAATTATCAATATTTAAGCTACGGATTTTTTCCATCTGTACAGAGGCTTATCACATAAATAAATACCCTCTATTATTCTTCTCCAACTGCTTGTGGGTGACTGTGACAGTCATTCAATAAATGGACAAAGGGAATAATATAAATCCCCTGCATCTAGGGAATTCCTCTAATTAGAAGTGGCAATGAATTACAGAAGAAATTTTGGTTTAATGTAACATCTGGAAATGACAGCTGTCCCTGTACACACTTATTCTGTCATTCCTTTACTTAAAATAATTACCCACCCCCCAATAAAACGCAAAAGTGTAGAATGTTTCCATAGTGGTTTTGCCTTCTTTTCAATTTTTTTTATTTACTGCTGGCATTACTATCCAGGCAGTTGCAAGGGAAGGGGACAGAGGAAAATCAATGCCACCAAAATGACAACATTATGGAGCATCAAGTTTTGCCTCTCTAGGCAGTAATGTTTTCAAGTGAAATTTTTCTCCCATGCACTGTCTAGAAGCATTGACAGCAAGAGAAAAGAATGCAAAAGTAGAGATAAGGAGGTTAAGCACATACTAGTATTAAAGTGATACCACCACACAAATACCAGATATGTAAAGTCAGATCAGCAGATGCTACTGGGGCAGGGAAATTCCCTGCTGGGCTTTTTGGACAAGTAGGCTTTGCTTACAGCACTTGCATTCACGGTTTCACACTCACCAGGAGCTGGGGAGCGGGGCAGACTTTCTCAGCACCGCACTAGAGAATTTACAGATGTAACCCAGGGACAGGGTGTGTGTATCCTGGCCAGGGAGAGCGGCAGCAGAGCCGAGGGCTTCAGAGCCCGCCTCGATCCGAGCGCCGCGCCGCCGGACCGCGCGCACGCAGGGCTCGGAATTATTCATTCCCCAGCACATCCAGTGGCCTCGCCAAGGGTCATTAAAGTCACTGGAGCTGCATCTCCTCAGCTTCCATCTGCACGGGGGCCCTGCCCTAACAAGGGGAGGGGGGAAAGCCAGCGGAACGTGCAGGGCGCGCTCCCCGCTCGGCTCCGCTCCGAGTCTGGCAGCCGACACCCCGCCCGGGAAAGCAGGGCTTCGGTGGCCACCACAAACAAACAGCCTGCTTTGACAGGAATCAATGAAAAAAAAAAAAAAATAGAGGGAAAGATCCCCTTCTGTGAGCACTCCAAATGTCACTGCAAGTTATCCGTGAAGCAAAAATTAATATTCAGCCCACTGCAAACACCTGCTTCGTTCCAATTTCCAACAGCAAAATCATTATTTCTGTTGCCCGCAGTAAAAGTAGGCAAGGTTAAATAAACCTTCTGAGCACAAAGACTTCCCCTCTACAGCAAGCAGCACTAGTTAAAAGAGTGGGGAATGGGTAAATTATTGTACCAAATGGCTGAGAATTAATCTCTGATGACGAGCTGCAATCTAACGAGGCATCTGTGTCCCAGGGAACCCGCAGCATGTCCCTGGCGGTATGTGCAGTGCGGAGCTTGCCTGGCATGCTTTGTCCCCTCTCGCAGGCAGCTTTTCCTCTCATTGTTCCCAATATCCTCGTGCATCTGTGACGCGTGGAATGCATTCACACTAACAGACTTACTATTGTCTTCCCTCCGAAGCTTTGTCGGGCAAAGACTGCAGCACAGTTCCTGATAATTATATTGCTTAATTAATCAAGACAAAAAAATTTGCAAATCATTGCCGGGTTGCCAAGCAGGGAGATCAAAAATGAAAACAATACAAGCTGAAGCAATATAACAAAAGTAACAGCTATCTGATCAGAAATTCTTCTATAATGAAGCTATTAATGCTAAAGCGGTTAATGTTAACATTGCTCCAGGTGTCTCTACTTGGCTGCAAACAAAAAGGCTAACATTATGGATATAAAAGGCCAAATGTTGCCATGGATTCTGTAACCTGATAGAGAGGACAGCCTTTTCATTTGATTAGGGAATGCAATTTAAATGCCAGGGACTGAAGCCAAACAACAGACATTTCTCTCTGCAAGGCTCGTTCATTCACCCTGGGGTCAGTAGCTGGTGAACAAAAGGTCAGCCACACTTGCCCTGGAAATGTCTGGATTAATTTTATTACATTGTAATGGTTTGTACTTTAAATGTAGGGATAACACTAAATTTCCAGTTAGCTCTTATTCTGGCTGCCCGTCGGGTGGTTTTGACTAATATGTAAGATGACACAGCTTTTCTCCATCGCTCCAGAGAAGTCTCAAGCGTGTTCCTAACGCTAAATTCTCATTTCCCTGATGGAACATTAAAAAAAGCTAAAAGCTAAAATGCTCAAAAACTAAACTGCACAGCTCAACACCAAGCGTAAAAAAACCCCAATAACCCACTATTAGAAAATGTTCAAGTTTGAAAAGTCTACTGACAAAGCACTGGTTGTCAACATCCAACAACTCCATCATGCACAACTCAAAAAACAGTGTTGACACCTGGTCAATACGGGATATGATGGAGGCATTTATCACAGTTGGCTACTCCTTTGGACAAATACTGTCCCTTGTACAAGGCAAAGAGTATTTATCACAATGACTACTTTCACAAAGTATATTTTACGCATATTTTTGCATCCATAATGTACCTTGTCTAAGCATTTACTGCAGTGGCTTTTTCACACACATGCACAGATGTATATTCACACACACCTCTGACATTTTGCAAAAAAATGCATTTTTTTTTCCAAAAAATGTCTCAGCTGTGAACCTCTCATACTTTGTTTGATGACAGGATGTCCCATGTCTGCATCATCCCACCCAGGCAGGTGACAATGACAGTCCCACAGACGTGTGAGGTTCTGCTTGGTGCCGTGTGTTCAGCAGCGAGCCAACACCACACGAGGAACTCAAATCATGAATGGTTTGCTTTCACTGCCTCAGAGGACATTCACAATGGCTTAAAAACTGTTCTTCGCCCAGTAACTTCTGTGGGTTCAGTATTCTGGAGTGTTTCACTCAGCGCTAAGTATGGCCATAAAATGAATGAGCAGTCACTGTGATCACCATGAGTAAGCCCAGCTTTAAAGTCAGCTCAACGCTCAGCTCATCTTTCACCTGACACGGACAGACCGATTTGGGAAAAAACAGCCCCCGAACTCTAAACCACTGAGCCCTGCTTAAAGCAACAGAACTGCTGCTCACCGGCACGGCAGAGCCAGTGAGGCACCCAGAACGTACCTCGGGCTTCTTCATGATCTCAATGAAGAACATGTGGTTCTTCATGGGGTAGATGACGATGAGGACGTCCCCGAAGTCGGTGGGGATGATGCCCCTGCGGTAGTTGCGGGTGTGCTCGGACCACACGATGTGAACCTCGTCATTTCCCAAGTGACGGAGCTGCAACGGTAAATTGGCTCTTTATTAATCCCAGTGATAACCACGCCGCGCGAGGGGTCACGGCTCACAAATTGAATTACAATGCTCGATAGCAGGAATATTTCATTACAGAAAAGTTAAAATATTGTTTTTCTCCAGTTGCTCATGAAAGCATCAGCTCAATAATTTGCTTCATTTAGAACTCATTGTTGTCTGATGGCTTAATTAAGTCATTATCAAACTAGCCATTAGCATGATATGTAAATGTACATTACCTACAGTGATTTAAGATGGAAAACTGAATTACTGGAACAAAGCATTAACCAATGGAGCATTGTATTCCAGCTAAAATAAGGCAACTGTCACAGAAATATGAAATGCCTTGACTCAGAATGTCAAGGAACTGCCTGTCATGAACCACTATAACTGAATTTATTATCCACAAACATCTCCTCACTGACTATGTCTGGAGGGGTCTCCTGCCTGAAACGTCAGCAAAATATCTGAGCAGTGTGAAGTACAGAATGGGAAATACTGTGGGAGTTACACCTTCTCATTTGGAGCAGAGCTGCATAAAATACAGATAAAATTTAAACATGACATACACAGAAACCATCTGAGAGCCTGTGTGTGTGTGTGTGTTTGCTCTGCTGCTGGAGGAGCTGGAGGTGATCTAACAGATGGCAAAAACTATTTGGCAATCACGTACAAGCCTCACACAATGGTTTCAACTGTAAGCTTTAAAGTTAAAATGTAATCCACACACACAATGCCAGCTCCAGGCATAAAGAGACTTTAAGTCCCACTTAAAGCTTAAAAGACATCCCCCCCCCTCCAATTTGGTGCTACCCCCGGAACAATGTGCACAACAGACCGAACAAAGAAGCCAAAACGAAGCTCTGCTACTTCATTCTGTGTAGGGGGAGAGAAAAAAGGGAAAAGAAGGTGGTGATTTTCACTGGTAAATAACAACTAACCCCAACACGCTTGGGATCAGCCTACACTGTGCTGATGAGGCTTCCCTATTCAGAGCCAGGCAGTGCCTTTAGGAGGAAAAACTTTCACTCCTACGTGTTGGTGGCAAACTGGACCCCTCGGTCACGAGAGAAACGTGGCAAAACCAACACACTGTGAAAAATTTTTAAAAGTTACAACTGTGAACTTGGCTTACAGTTCATGTTCCGGCAGAATGAAGTAAAGCTCAGTTCCCAGAAGGACTGAGATTCGCAGTTTATTTTAAATTAAACAGAAGATAATAATTCTGTTTTCTTTACACCCATGAATAAAGGCAATTTTAGCTCTGTTTGAAGAAAACATGAACCCTTTTAATCTTGGAAAAACATGGGAACATTACCAATACTATTACTAGAGCTTCTTAACATGTACAAAGCAAGTAGAAATTGCTGTTCTTGTGGTCACCTTGATATCTGTGCAGAAGCTTAGTAAAAACAAAGCAACACACAAGAAAACACTCGTGTTGGGAATGTCACGGACTGAGACGTACCAAAGGCAGCAGGAATTCACACACAGGACAAAACCCTGATCTCAATCTCCGTGACCAGGTGCAGCCAGGTCACCCCCAAAGTGATCAGAAGCGAGATGTCAAGTTTAGTCAGATACACCCCTAAAATCCATCTGGGTGAGCAGATCTTGTGCACAGCAGGCCCCAGCTGCTGAGGATGCCTGGCCAAACTGTCCCACTCCAGGACGGACCAGGCTCAGCCCAGCTGAGCTCAGGAAATCCCCGCCAGGGATTTGGAAGCGCCCACGTTTGCCAGGCTGAGCCCAAACCAGCTCTGGCACTGGCTTCCCTGCACAGAGAGCCTGCAGTGGTGGCACCCAGCAACCTCTGCTGAAGGAAGCCCAAGAAATAAATGTGGACACGAAATTCCATAAGGCAGCTCCGTTGCCCAGGTGCAGAGGGCAATTCATAAACCCAGCTCAGCTCTACTGAAGAAAAGGCTCTGTACTGCTGTGCCTCCTACGGCTTCTGGGGTGAGAGACAGCACATACTGCTATAAAAACAGTCATCAAAATATGTCCAAATACTGCCTGAGGGACCCTTTTTAAAATCCCAAGGAACTGTTCTGATAATAATCAAACACTTTGTACTGATATTGTAATGATATTGCACCCTTCAGAACAAAATTTAGTGAAGAAGGGAACTTAGCTGAACCAACACTTGCTGTGCCCATGAGCCTGCCACAATCCCCAGTGTGTGCCAGGAACTTGTTTTAGAGCTTGAGTTACTGCCCTTGTTTTGAAGCCACACATCCTTAAGCACCACAGTTACAAGGTACAATGTTACAAAGAAAAAATTGGCATTAATCGAAAATATTTGTTACTGAGAGGTAACTCCATTGATAAAAAGCCGTTACAATAATCTCATCAGTGACAATAAGCCAGCTGCTATTTTCCTGTGTTGTTTATTCAAAACAGCAGCTGTGGGGCAAACTCAGTGCCCTGAAGGACTTCAGCAAGTTGTGCTGAAGTGTCCAAAGCCCCACGGCCAACATGCGTGGAGCCAGAGCTCCAGGCTGTGCTCCCCACCCAGTTTAGGGGCGGGGGAATAAAGAAAAAAGCTACACTAAAATAATCCCAAAGCAGACATGAAATCAGATTGGTTTTAAAACCCCAACAGCAGTCTGGAGCTCTGTGCACACCGAGGGAAGGCAGCTCTGGCACTGGCAGCACTGTGTCCTCCCCGCTGCACAGGAATTTGCGGCGGGCACAGGAATTGGCCCTGCTTTGGCTAACGGGGTGCTGGGACACAGCCCCAGCCCCAGCCCTGGGTCAGCCCTGCTGTCCCTGCCCGGGGCTGCACTCTCCAGCCCTGGGAGGGCAGCTCCAGCCCCAGCTCCAGCCCCTGCGGGTGCCGGGCGGGCCAGCAGCGCTGACACTGGTCACGGTGCACACCTCCAGCATGACCTCCTTTCCCTCCTAATTGCATTACACAGCCAGCTGGCTCCAGAGAGGAGTCGTCTGTTTGACTGAAGAATTCCTGCTTTTGGGGAGGCATGGCTGCTACTTTTGCTAAGTAACAGTGGGGCCTGACATCCCCATTGTCTGGCTGACTGTGCGCCCATCCTAAAATCTAAGTTTTATTTGTAAATTAAGCAAGAAACTTCCTGCCAGAGCAGGGCTGCCTGGA
Organism: Motacilla alba alba; assembly: GCF_015832195.1. Classification (NCBI taxonomy): domain Eukaryota; kingdom Metazoa; phylum Chordata; class Aves; order Passeriformes; family Motacillidae; genus Motacilla; species Motacilla alba. The sequence continues at coordinate 108,771,869 of NC_052018.1, forward strand.
GACTGATAATGTGTGCCTTTCATTCCCTTTCACTCTCACTGTATCACTGCCAATTTGTTTTTCTGCTGCTCGCCAGCCCGAGGCCATAAAAGCCTTGTAAGACATAAGTGCAATTATAGTCCTGGAGTCAAATGAATTGGACAAATCCAATAGCACAGCTCTGTCCCCACTCTGCAAACCCCTACAGCAGTCAGATTAGCTGCTAAAAATCTAATCTAGCCCCAGCTAACAAATTTCTGCAGCAAAGGAGCAAGAGTTCAGTATGGGGTTGCAACCAGATTTCTGAATTGAAAAAGTTCTGCTCTGACAATGGAGAAGATGAAATAAATCACTGAGAAAATCGGCAGCACATCTTTAAACCGTTAAGCACAATTTGAGCAGAACGAGACAGGGACGGTAGGATGCCATTCCTGGGATTGATTTTTACTCTTGCCACACGACAGGCAGATAAAGTTTGGAACCAATGATGCTGAACCCTACAGCAGCAAAAGAGATCAGCTGAATTTTGTTTACTCCACTAGGAAAGATTTCTGTAAGGGCCAAGACTTATTTGGAGAGCGGTTTTTCTTTTTTTTTTTTTTTCTTTCTTCCCTCCTGAATTAGCAGTATAATGTCAGCATATACCTCAGATAAAAAAAATGCAGACTGCAAAACACAGCTCTACTGCCCAAAAACAAGGGGCCAAGCTCATCCCCAGTGGAAATGCACTTATTCTGGGAAATTCATACCAGAACTTAATTTATCCTTGCCTTCAGTAAAAACAAAGAACCACAATAACATATTTAAGTAAAATTACTACATCTGCTGAATTCCCCAGCCCCCAGAATTTATGGCCTTGCTATGGCTCCCCGGGGCAGCAGGTGGTCAGTCCTTCTGTTCAGCTGGGAGTGTGCTGACAGGGATGAAACCTCTCTTAGTCTGAGGCAAAATAAGCAGAGAAGAAACCCAGCAATCACAAAGATTTCAGAGATTAGGGGGACCTTAGATCCCAGAGGGAGGGCAAGAAAAAAGAAGCTGTGGCCCCCCACTGCATCCTGATGAACTCTTCTCCTCCCAGCACCCCTGTCCTCTATCACCAGGTACAGTTCAGCTGTAGGAGCAGGAACTGAATGAATGCCATGGGCTTCCATCTTTCTCTCCTACACTAAAACAAAAGCATTGATGGCAAGAAGTAATAAATATGAAGTAAGAAATAAATCTTTTTAACTTGGACATTCTGCCCCAACAATGTGAGGTAAGGACCTAATCCCAGAGATCTGTCCATCTTCCAGAAAGCGCAGTGCTTCTGAAATGCACCTTTTCTCCACTCACAGCTGCAGGTCTGTATAATCTGTCAACAATCCATGCTGATCTGCACAGAATTGCATGTCTGCTCACAACAGAAGCTGTGACAAACTGAATGGAACTGTTGGTGTGGAACCATGGATGAGTACACACTGCAAAATCCTCTGGAAGTCATCTGGTCCGAGCCACTGCTGGCAGCTCCTCGGGTCCATGAGCCTGCTCAGAGACTCGTCCTTCGCTGGAATTCCCAGTTTGATCCCTGCAGGGTTCCATTCCTAGAGCAGATCTCAGGTTTTCTGAAAAGGTCCCAGAGCAATTCCTTTGCAGTTATTTTCTGTAGACAGCATGTGCTGGAGCTGGCCTGGTTTCCTGGCACTACAAAACTTGGAGACTGACAGCTACTAAATGCTTTTGGTTTCTGTTTCTCCCAGAGAAGGAATTCTCTTAGAGCAAACACAGGGAAGACAAATAGAATAACGAGACCCTCAGTGTCTGTGATAACCCATAACCTGGATGAAAATAAGGAGAATAAGTGGACTGTTTGCAGCTAAATCCCTTTCTTCCCGTCGTGGTAGCTCTGCCACACTGTGCTCTCCTCTCCCAGGTGATGAATTACTCAACAGCCAGATCATATCCCAGTGTCTTTGCCAGGCTTCCACAAAACGCAGGGCTTACAAGGGAAGGTTAGACTAAACAAATGGCCACAGTTTGTGTAGGAGAACCAAGTCTGGGAAAGACATGGCAGCAGTTCTCAGACATGCATACGTGTGCTGCAAAATAATCTGCCCTTCATACCCATGTGAAATAGGATGAGAATCAATGGGCTTAAAGTGAAGCAAAGTAGGCACTACCAGAGATTTTTTCATGGTACAAGAAGTGGAGCATAGGAATATGGAATATGTTGCCTAGAGCAACTGTAAATCATTCATCACTGGAGTTTTGGTCTAGCAGCTGGACAAATGCTGGTCAGGAACAAAAAAAATACAAACAGTGCTACACTGGTATGGTCACAGAGCCTCTACAGCCCTGTCCTACACACCACTACCCCACTGCTCCATCCTGAAGCACTCAGAGTACTTTTCTCTGTAGCCTTGCATCCATGAAGGCAGTGAGTTACATACAGAAAGAGAAACGTGTCATTTTGCTGATTTTCCTTTTTTTTTTTTAATGACAGATACCACAATAAAAAAGACAAGATCTGACTTTAGTACGTAACACTGGGCAGTTTTTCAGAACTGGTAATCAGAGATTCCACCTTTGTATTTCAAAGAAAAGCACACATCATTCTGAAACCACCTGGATGGCTGCTGCAGCATTACTGATGCATGCTAACAACCTCTGCAGGACAAGCTGCCCATCCTGATTAAAAAGGCAGAGATCTCATGTGCCCCAAAAATCTCTGAGTCTAAGCAGCAGCTGGCAAACAGCAAAACCTGAAATCACTCCTCGCTAGAAAAGACAAACAATTAAGTACCAACACCAAAAGAATTTTGGGCTGGGTTCTGGCTGTCTGAAGCAGAGGCTGCCTGGCACACTTGTGCCTAACTGGCTACTGTCTTGAACTCTGAGCTGGCTGCTTGGGCTCCTGAGCCTGTCAGCCCTTTTTTGCTTCGCTGTTCCACACAGGATGGTTTGATGATGCTGCATTTGGTTGCTTTGTTCTACCAACCTACAGCAGTTTTGGCAGGCAGACAATGTACAAATGAAATTATTGCTAATATTATTACTCACGGTGGCATTTGAGGCTACCATGGAAATGTTAATTGTGTTTCAGAACCCAGAATTTAGATGCCATTTAATTCAGCTAACCCAGCTGCAGAAACACCACGTGGCAACGCAGGGACAGCCTGCCAGGGCCACTCAGCAAAGGCTGCTCCCAGTTCGGACTTTGATGGAAGCACTTGGTGACTGCAGCGCTGTGAAACACACTGCAGAGCCTTTACCTTTTTGGTCAGTGAGTCGTCTGAGTCGGAGGGCATCCTGGTGGACACGTGGAAGATGATCTCCACGGTGGAGGTGGCGTAGTAGGGCGCGGTCTGCCCCGTGCTGCCGTTGCGCTGCAGGCCGCCCATGAACCCGCCGTGCGTGGACAGGTCGACCTGAGGGAGCCAAAGGCACAGACAGCAGCCACCTGAAAACACTGACACAACACCAGGATTTGCTTCTCTATCAAGGCTAATGAAATCACCACCCTAGGTTTCCGTAGCTGTCCCAGACAAAAAGAAGTCTTCCCCTACAGCTCTGCGATCTTTCCATTAGATTTGTTTTTTCCGTGCCTGTATTTGACATCTACTAAAAGTAAATCTCCCTGAACTAGGTTCTGAGTTATTATCTAGCCAGCTATTTTACCTTCCTCCAGCAAACAGCAGCAAGGAAACAACAGCATTCTGCCACAGACTGCTGGCTAAGGGCTCTGTGGGGCTCGGAGCTCCCACTGCCAGGAGCATCACAAAAGGCAGAGAGAAAACCAGAAAAAACGCAGAAGAAACTGAAGATTGGTACAGAAAAACACCCTTAGAATAAATTATTCCAGAAGTTCATTCAGAAGAAACACCTTTCTTAAGTCAAGCCTGAGTCCAAAGGCTTGTTTGTTTTCCCAACAGCACCAGTCCGGGGATGCTGCATCTCGCTGTGGCACTTGGATCCTTCAATGTGACATGAAGCTACTCTGGATTTCCCAAACACCAAGATGTCCAAGACATTTAGATTATGACACACCATTCTGACAAAGCAAATTAAACCCACACATGTCATAAAGAACTCCTGTGCTGAGTGTGCTCTGACCACGGCAAGAGCTCAAAACAGCTAAGCATCAGCGTGTAGCAAATTTTTCTTTTTTTTTTCTTTTTTTTTTTTGTGAACTGAAAACTGCACAGTGCCACCAGCAACAAGGTAGCTTGTCCAAATTATGGCTGTTACCTCCCAGCCCAGCCCAGCAACAAAATCTTCATAGGCTTGGCTTCCCCTGGCATTGGCCAGGATGGAACACTTGTCCTCCTGTCCCTCAGCGATGTAGAACACGGCGATCTTGTGAGTCTCACGACTGCCACAGGATAGAAAAAAGAAATCAAAATTAAAGAAGCTTCAACTCAAAATTATTTTTCAGATCCCCCTGCACTCCAAACACATGACAAGGTGCCCACATTTAGCTCTGTGCGTTGATTTCATTTATGCACACAAATACATCGCTCACTTTCAGATTTCCCCCCTTTTTTTGCCACCAAAACCTCACTGCAGAGACACCCCAGTTCTGAGAGCAGAGTCAAGCCTGGTCCTCCTCTACATCAGCCACAGAAGTGGTGGCCAAATTCTAATTACAGGGTTAATGACTCAGATCTGTGCAGCACTGCAGAGACAGCGAGGTGGCACAGGTGTTAATGGGAGCATAATTTGACCTACAGAATTTTAATTACAGGGTGATGACATACCAGGCAGAAGAGGCACTATTGACTTTCAGACCCTGGGCAAAGTTTTACAGGGCTGACAGGGACAGTTGGCTTATCTGAAAACGTGTAAAGTGCATTTGATGTGGAAAATGTTGGGACAGAAGAAACTCAGAACTCTGCAATGCTGCCAGATGTTTTTCAAGCAGCTCTATGTCAAGTAATGAAAAAAACTGTAAGATTCATAACTTCATTCTGCCACTTCCTGCCTGGGGAGCAGTTCTGGGTGGATCACCCCTCAAAGTACCGCTCCTGACACAGGGACCACTCTGTACAAAACACTGTTTTGTATCAGCTGTACCCAGGTCACAATCAATTTGATTCCCTCCCCTCTCAGCTAAAGCAAACTTGAAAAAAATCTCTTCTTCTTTGCCACTGATTTGGAGCTCTCTGTACACAGAGAATGGGCCAGCGCAGGTGGCTTCTCCATTCAGGCTACAGAACCCTGGAGAAACAAACAGTCCAATTTTCATACCAGTATTTGGATTCAACAGGAATGAAGTTTTGGTTCTGGTGACTCATTCTTCCTTGGGAAACACGAACCTTATCAATGGTGTGTTCAGTACCCATCACCTACCATTGGCGGGAATCCAGATTTTTCAGTTCTCGCAGCAACTTTGAATTTTTCTTCAGCAGATGAAAGCTCTTTCTAAAACCAAACAGGAAAGGTTTGAAGGCAAATGCAACACAGCGGAGACACAGTATTTCATCACCCAAACTGCTAAGAGAATTAACATCATATGATTTCTCAGAATTATTGTTGTACACAATCTATTGGTTTGTGTTTCAAATCATCACTGAAGGTGATTCAAATCATCACAAAACTCTGCTCTTACCCCCAGCTATATGATCCTCATTTTCTTAAGTGTGTCGGGGGTAAAAAGTGAGAAGAGTGAGAAGCACGTTGTGGATCCTCTCTTCCTACCTTCTATCCCAGGAGTTCATTCCCAAGTCGTTCAGCAGCAGCCGACAGAAATAGAAGGAGGCTTGGGGCTGGGCAGGAGGCGGTGGCTCCTGGCGGGCCACGCTCATGCTGCAGTCCGAGCTGCACTTGAGAATGAACTCCCTTTCCCGGGCGCTCTGCTGCAGCAGGGCCTCGGTGATGGCACGCTCCTGCTCGGGGCTCATCCCGCAGGGCGGCGGCGCCGGCTCGTTCAGCTTGCGCTGCGGGTGCGGCAGGCACTCGGGGCTGCTGCTCCCGATCCTCTCCAGCAGCTGGTCCAGGGCATCCTCTCCCTCCTCCAGCTGGGAGACATCGTCACTCTGGGGAAGGACGTGCTGCTGCGGGTCGCTGGAGATGACGAAGGCAGCGGGCGCGCTGCGCTGCGGCACGCAGCCCTCCAGAGGCCCGTACAGGATGCGGCCATCCCAGGAGTACTTCCCCGAGATATCCCGGACGATCACCCGCACGTCCGAGGGCGCCGCTGCCGGCTCGGAACCCGCCTTCTTCTCGGCGGGGATCTGGAGGTAGGAGATGAGGGTGCTGTCGTTGAACACGAAGAGCTGCAGGTTGGGGCCGCGGAACACTTCGGAGCACAGCTCGGAGGACTCCACGTAGGAGTTGTCGTGGTTCTCGCTCAGGAGGCTGTGGAGGATGGCGGGGCCCCCGCTGAGCGGGTAGTGGCTCAGGTGATTCACCAGGTGAGTCATGACCATGCGAGCCGTGAGGGGGATCAGCTCCAAATTCCTCCTCCTCTTCTCTGAAACCATCAAGGAAAACACAATGGGTTAGTAAGAGCAGCAAGAGGCAGTGCAAAAGGAGCACCTGCAGATTTCTGCCACGTTGCAGCAGCTTGCCCTGTGTGACCTGCCGATCCTTCCTGTTCAAGGAAACATTTCCTACAGCTTTCCAAGAAATCCTACCTATTCCACAGTTTTATTTTACTTCACCCCATCCCCAGAGCTGTCGGAGCAGGAGGGTGACACGGCAGAAAAGCCAAGGCAAACCAGAGATGTCCCTGCAAAGCAATGCTCCTCCATCCCTGGCAAGTGGGAAAGTGAGGCAGGGAGAGACTTCCTGGATGCTCAGACGGTCCCCTCAGCACAGGCACATCCATCAGTCATTTCATAAAGTGACTGTGCTCTGAGCTACTGCTGTGCCTCCACTCCTCCCATGGGAATGCTACTCCTTTTATAGCCAGAAACCTCCTCATTTCTAGGTTTTTTCATACTCAGTCTAAAACTATTCCTCTGTGGTTTACAGCGTTTCTCCTTCCCTTTACACCTTCTAGACATAAATTTGTTCTAAGGAGCAGCGCTGGCAACAACCTCAAACATCCTATCACAGAGGCAACTGGAATTCACCCAGAGAGAGCCGTGCCCAATCCTGAGGGAACAGTTGCTACGTGCAGTAATGGGGAAGCCCATTTCAAAGGCAGAGATGGAGCCTGGAACTCTATTTCTATTTCACTACTGCACACACATGCTGGCCCAGCCCCCACTCTGGGCACACCCTTACCTTCAGCCACGGTGAGCAGGTTGCCCAAATCGGTGGAGGAGGGGCACTGGGCTGGCTCTGAGGAGCTCCTGACGTTCCCCAGTGGCAAGAAGGGGTCATAGTCAGAGCAGGAGAGGTCGGCCAGGCTCAGCACATAGTGGCTTTGCTGCGTGTAGGTGCTGGAGCCGTTGATGCAGCAGTGCAGGACCTGCGGGGACACGGAGCCAGTGACAACCTGGGACAGTCCCCAACACACCCAGCGAGCAGGACCCTCAGTTCTGACATACTACACAACCCACCCGTATCCAAATTCAGCATTTCTAAATTAACAGTCTCCATCTGCACCGATTCTGTGCTTTTAACAGTCTGCTTCAGGGCTTGTTCTGTTTTTAACAGCCCACTTCAAATAATCCAAATATTTCTGCAAAGATTATTTTCCCCAGCTCGTTGTTTTAAGAATTTTACCTTTGTCTGTTCTACATCTCTAATCTTATCTTCTTAACATTTCGCATTCATAACTTCTCACCTGGATGACATGATTTTCTAGGGCTTGGCAAAGCTGCTTCTGTGCCTTCTGGGTGTGTGAAAGGCGTCTTTAAACAGCCAGGCAGAGTAAATCACCTTCCTTCCCCCTACTCACTCTGTAAATATAATCCAGCAAAGGAGCTCTGGATGCATGTTGATCCTCCGCAGCACCAGCAGACACGGGCTCCAGCAGCATTTTCATGGGCAGTGCCATGCACCAGTCCAGCAAGCAAAGCAGCAGTGAAACTATGAACTGAACAAGAACACAGACCACGGTGCTTAGGTACACTCTAATAAATTCACCCAGACTTCAGGCTATGAATTGGAAAGTTTAAAATTCAGCTCTGGTTCGGAGCAACCTCATTTAAAACCCCCCCTCGAACAGCACAAAGAATGGAGCCAGCTCTTTCCAGTGACACACCTTCTTATCAGCTTCCATGGAGGAGTACTCGGCACCGGGCAGGAGGAACGCGATGGTGGCCACCAGGATCTGCAGCCAAACAAACCAAAGTGTCAGAAAGGCACTCAGCTTCTTGCTCTGAAGAGACAGACCTTCACTGCACAGGGCATGGAACAGGTTAAGTTCTCCTAGGAGCACCCAACTGCCCGTGCCAATCAACGAGAACATTTTACTGAGCATTTTGCACACAAGTCGCTACAAACAAGGGACCTACACTGGTCCAGGGAGTGTAACAAGTACCTCCCTCACAATAAAAAAAAAAGGAGGAGTTAACAAAATCACAGCAGCCCAAGAAAGGGATTAAGACAACTTTGCATACAAACATTTTAAAGAATCTGACATACTTCTGTGATTTTCCGGCACAGGGAGGATTCGTACTCCTGAAGCTTCTGCCAGTAAGACACCAGGAGCTGAAGGACATCACAGGCTACCTGAGCTACCAGCTTGTTGGAAAACTGGGAGAAAAAAAGGCGATTAAAAGCCAAATAAAATATTCAGATGCAATACGCTGCATTCAGGTTTTTTACATTTCATTATTTTGCATCTCTGCAAAGAATAAAAAACGTTAGTGTTGTGAGATCCCATGGTCAGCATTAGGAACCAGCAGGTTTGACACTGTCTGTGTGATCTTTTATGGGAGTTTGCTGGGGAAGGAGTCCATAGGCACCACAGGCTCTTTTTGCAAATATTCTGCATGCTTGCACAGGACACCACAGCAGCAGCCTGTGCCTCAGATCAGCAGTGATGATTAGCAAAGTGGAAATGCCTTTTTTTTCCCCCAAAGCACGTTGATCAGAGCCCGCCACAGCAATACCTTCAGTGTCACACCTATGACATTGATGGCTTTCTTCACGTGGGGGTGGCTCGTGCACTGCGTGAGCTCCTCACAGATCCACACGCCGAGGCCACAGATGGCTATGCATCTTTGTGGAAAGGAAAAGGCAGCTGGTCAGGAGATTTAGAGCAATATTTAGGGGGAAAAAAAATGTACAAAGATGAGATCTCTCTTTCCCCTCCAGCATGACAGGCCAGCACCTTCACGGTGCAGAGTAAGGCTCAACTTCACAGGACCAAACCACAAGGCAGCAGCAGAAGATAAGCAGCAAGAAAGACTTTTCCAAGCCATAAATGGTTGGATTTGATAATGTTAGAGGTGTTTTCCAACCTAACCAATTCCATTATATTTTCCCATTTCTTTTACTCAGTATTTTACCTTGCAGCTTCACTTGGCTCCTCTGCAGCATTCTTCAATAAAATATTTATGAGGCAATACTAAAATAACAAAATAAATTAGAATAAGCATCTTTTTCATACATCTACTTTAAAGTTGTTGAATTTTGACACAGTTACAGGGGAAGTCACTTTAATTCTCCTTCTGTTGCTAAAGCATCTTTACCTCATGCCAATTGTATTTTGTCAAGGGAGAAACACCAATTACAACTCAAATATACAGGCCCTTGAGGACAAATCAAATCAGCTTACAACTAATGTACAGGCAGCAACAGGAAATCAATTCATTTACAGTGTCAAGGGGCAGTTACAAACAAGTGGTGGTCACTCCACACAAACTGTAGTGTTTAGGTTCTAACCAAAACGTGTTATGAAAAATTGAGTGTATTTTTTAGTAGGGAAAAGACAAAACCGTTTTAATTTTAGAAGTAAGACACCTCCAGTGACTCTCCAAGGCCTGATGAAGAAGCAAGAATGGGAGCCAAGCATGTGAAGGGATTTCTGCATCCCCTTTGGTTCTGCCTGTTCAGGCCAGAGATTCCTCCCCAGCCATCCCTAATTTTGAGCAGTGGATCACTGTGGTGCCTCACATTTATCAAAAGCAACAGGGGCTCGTGTGAGGGCAACCACTTGAGCAGGAATGAAGTCACTGCATAGGGAAACCAGGTTAAGCTACCTAAGGATTTACAGTAAATGTGGCTTTACCTTCAAATCTGCGGTTCCTGTGATGCTCTCACCAGCTTCTGAGATGGGTCCCAGCTGTGGGATTCCTTGGTAGGTGTTTGGAAAGCACACAAGAGCACCAAGGATGGTGTGAGCTTCGGAGCGGGGAGCCTGGCGAAGGGCAAACAGGGAGAAATAATCACTAAAAAAATATTCACTGAAAACCCTTCACATGTGGAGATGCCTCCAGCTCTGAGGCCAGCGTGCTCTGCCATACTCAGCCTGCTAGATTCACAACACAGCATTCAGCTGTCCCAGGGAACACAACCCAGGAGCTTTTCCTCTGCAACTCCAGCAAGAGCTGGGTGTGAGCAGTACCTAACACACACCTTCCTGCCCCTGCTTCCTCTGCTGTCCTGGTGAGGCTCAGGTGCCCTCCACTGGCACCTGGCCCCATTCCTGAGCACATCCTACGTCTTTAATACTTCCCCTCATTACCCAACCTGACAATCAGCCCTTTGATGCCTGCAGGAAGTACAGAACCCCCTGAAGAACAGTGAGTGAGGAGGTGAAGCACTAATGCAGCACTGCTGTGAGGTGATCCTGTGGCACAGAGAGGAGTGGGGGCAGAACCAGAACCCACTCACACTGCACAGGTGATTCCAATGTGCAGAGAGATCCCTGCTCCAGCAGAGCCATCAAAAGCACCACAGCACAACCTACAAACACATTAACTACTGTGTAATGGTGAAAATGCAACACACACCCAGTTTTATACACACAGGAGAAACAGAAGGGGATGTTTTGGTTTGTGTTTTTCCTCTGGAAAACTGAGCATCCATTTCTTATTAGCATTTAAGCTTTGGATCAACAGTGAGGCTGACCAAGCTCTTTGAGGGCCGATGGAAGAAGCGTGGCTGGATAACCATTCCAGCTCTGCTGAAACAGGAGAGGGCTGTGGCCCTGCACAGGGCCACCTGCTCAGCCACACAAATGTCAAGAGCAGCAGCAAAAGCCCTGAGCCGGAACAGACCGAAAGGTCTCCAGCGAGCTGGTGCTTCACATGCAACAGAGCCTTCCTGTCTCTCCCAGGACTGCCAGACCTTTACCTTTATTTTGGCAACCCCTCATTGACTTGCTATTTTACTTATCCTTCGATAATTTAATAGTTTAGAGTCACATTTCTGTTAGTGCTGACATTTAGCCTGAGATGCTGCGTCACCCAGAGAGTTCCCCGCTCTCTCTCGCTGTCTGCTCGCTGCAGCGGCACCCACGGGGCTCTACAGGCGTGCAGGACACGCTTTCCTCACGCCTCAGCCTTTGGATCAGACACCTCTGCAGCACCAGCGTGTTGCTTTCCCCCAGGATTTCCCACCCCAGCTGCCCCAGTATCCCCCCTGAGAGCCCAGTGAGCGTGGCTGTGCCGAGCCAGCTGCGCTCACCTCCGGCGTGTCGGCGCTCAGCACGCGCGCCGCCGCTCCGACGAAGTCCCCGATCAGCATCGTGAAGCCAGGCAGCCCCAGGAAGAAGAACCACGGCAGGCAGTGCTTTATGACGGTGTTCAGGATGTCCTGCAAGAGAAGGCACCTGTGAGAAAAGCCAGGAAGCCCGAAAGCAAAAGGCAGAGCGGCAGAAGATTTAACTTTGAGGTTCGAGAAGATTTAACTTGGAGGTTCCCTATCCCACACTGACTGAGGTGCAAATTCCCAGAGCACTGTGTGCAAACTGACCTCCGTGTAACCACCACCTTCCACTTCAGGGCGTGGAGTAGCCAAAGTGCATTTGGTATTTTGGAAACATCTGTACCCCTAAATTCCTGTTCAAAGCCCACACCTCCATTCATGTCTCTTCGTGCCTATACACAACCATTCTGTTAAACAAGACTTCCAACTCAAGCATCCAAACATGTAATGGACTTCAGATGAAGCACTGCAGCAGTCCAGAGGAGTGAGTTCCCTCAAATCTCTCAGAATTCCATGCCACAAGCACACAAGCTGCCCCTCCAGGCCTGCTCCCTGCTTTGGGTACCCTGAAAGAACAGAGCAGCAGCCCCAGCTTTGCTCACCATCACCCTGAGGTACAGAACACATTTCAGATAAGCCTTTCATCTTTAATCCTTGCACATTTTAAGTCTTCACAGTCTCTCCAAACCAGAGCAAAGTTCCTGTATTTGAGTTAAGATTTCTTCCCTGCAAGCTTTCAGCAGGTTTAAAATTAGGCATAAAATCTCTATAATCCCTTACCTGTGACACTGCATTTGCTGAAAAGTTACATCAAGCTATTTCTATACTGACTAGATAATTATTTTCCATTCAATAAAATTTTGCAAAGCTGCAGAGGAAAACCCTTTTCCATGTCCATCCTTACTGGTTTCATGATGTGTCAAAGACAGCCTGAGCTAGAGACCCCCATAATCTGTCCACATGCTCAATGTCTACGGCAGAAGCTAAAGCTGACAAACCAAATTTTCTCTTCACAAAGAGATGCTTGAACATTTTCTCAAAGCTCATATTTTCTCAAAGCTCTCTAAACACCTGCACAGCTCCTACTTAGTGTTCCACGAAGTGTTTGCAACACCAGTATCCTATGAAGAAACTGCTACACATTCAAATAAACTGTATTAGTTTTCAACATAGTAGCAGATAATGCTTTCACTTTCCTGAATAAGATAAAATGCCACTCAAGTTAATGTTTAAACTTGTTTTAATCACTTCCTTTGATACATTTTAAGTCAATATGGGTCAATGCAAACATTGAGAAGCAGAGCAGATGGATGCAGCCGCTCATAAAGCGGGTGGTAAACTCTGGGTCGGCGCAGAACAAAGGACATACCTTGTTGTAATTAAGGGCTGATTAACGCTCCGTGCTGGTCCAGCACAGCACACCTGTACAGCAGGGCCAGGTAAGGCTGGGCTGGCCCTGAGCAGGGCAGCAGATGGGAGCAGGCTGCTGCTGACATGTGCCACAATAAAAGAGCCCGGGCTAACCTGGCCAGGGAGGCGGTGGCACAGGGAGCTGCTCCAAACAACTGCATTAACTCCCGTCCTCAGCCCAGAGCTCCCATCTGTCACACACCAGGGCGCGGATCCCTGCACAGAACACTTCCCTCGGGGGGCAAGGAGAACCACAAAACATTGCTGTCACACACGGATGCTGTGACAGCACACACGGTCCAAAAGGTGGCAGGGATTTACTCGCCAGTTACGAGATGCAGCGCTACTAAAAATAAATCATTTTCCATGGTGAGAAACCTTTCAAAAATCCCCTTTGAAAAGCTCTTGAAGCTTTTCAAAGGTGAGGAAGTCCTCACCTTCCCTTCAAATTCCTGGCTGCAGCGACACACACCCAGGAACCATCTCCCGAGGGAGGGCACAACACAAACCTGCTCAGCCCGGCTCACCCCAGGCACTGAGCACATCACCCTGGGCATTTTGGGCCACTGCACCTCAACCGGGGCCGGGCAGGCTGTCCCCTGCTCTGCTCGGGCAGGGTCAGCGCCAGCCCAGGACAGCACTCACAGGTAGCCTGCCAGGTCTGTGCCCTTTTCCCAGCCAGCAGAGCGCACAGCTCACAGCACCACAGGATTCGGGGCAGCAATCTGGGGGCTCAGGGAGCTTATCAGCAGAGAGAGGCTTGTGAGAGGGCGAGGGAGCCAGGACATCTGTGCTATCAGTGATAGGGCAAAATCAGGTAATTCAAACAGAGCCGGGCTTCCTTCCCTCCCTGCAAACGTAAACTCCGGGTAGCAGCTCCCAGCCTGGTCAATGAATCACTTTAATTGAATGCTATGTACACAGCAACTGGAAAACACAAGCCATAAGAAAAACATATGGCGATGGCCGTGGAAATTGGTTTACTCATTCTGCACAGTGTTGTTGCTTTACTTCTTTCATAATTGACCTTTAGAACGACAAATGTGTAAAATAATTTCGGTTTATTATGGCTCCAAACCTTTCAGCAATTACACAAAATGAAAATTTAAAAGGAAGTATTCATTCTGGAAGCATTTCCATTGTTTACATAATTGCACAGCTATAATTTAGTGTTCATGTTGTTAAAGAAAAGTGAAAAAAAGGACCATTATGGACTATTTCAATTCAGAATGATGCTCTGTGGTGTTAAAGCTGAGGAAGAGGGGAGAGGAGGGGGCAATTGCATGCATGTCCTTCTCAAATGTATTAACCCTATAAATGGCATCATATTTCAGTGTAGGTTAATCTAGTAATTCAAATTATAAGGTCGTAAACAGCCAGTGAGTAAGCGAAATAAATTTATGCAAGTTCACTGAAAGGTCAATTGCAAAAATATTCTTCACCTAATTTTTGTTCAAGATTTTGCAGATTACAGGTGTAACCAAATAGCCTGCCAGCTGCCTTCCTCATGTTTCCAATTGTCCCTCGACAGGAACAACATGGATTTTTCACTGAAAGTTCACTCTGTTCCTCACCGACAGACACCTCACTGGCAGCTGAGATCTATGGCATGGGAAAGATTATTAATTTACAGAAGGCTTAAGCCTTCCCTTTTCTACTTTAAAGGAATAAATGCTTCCATTTACTTATGCCAAGTTTTCCTACCTACCATGAAGATTCAGGTAAGAGCTAACTTGTCAAAAATGCAGTTCCAACACAAATTTATGAAGTATTTTGACAACTTTAGGAGATCCAGGATTAATTTATCAGAAAGCTCAATTTCAAGGCGCCAGGTAAAACCTAACCCCAAAACAGTTACATTTTATAGCCCAAGTCCCTCAAGGCTGGAATGAAAACAGAGGGAGTTTTTTTTAATTTCTCCCATTTTGGAGCATGTCTGATGCTTTCACAAGTGGGGAGAGCAATGGGATAAAGGACCAGAATAAATATTTTGGTTTGTGCACGCACAGAGCACGCAGTGGATACAGGTACAAGGGTGTGGGTGCCAAGGCCACAGCACTGCCTGGAACGTGGAGGTGGCTTTGTGTCCCCACACACATCTCTCCCAAGTGCCCATGGCAGCACTGCTCGGAGCTCTGACAGCCAGAACACCGGCCACGAGAGCAGAATTCGGGTGGGATGGATGCAACTTAGGCAGGGCAACTGAATTACAGCAAAATAAACAGGAAAGAGCAAAACTACCAAAATCACTCCCAAATGCACAGCTCCTGCAGTCGGCAGGACCTGGCTCCCCCTTGCTTCCAGTCAATCTTGCAGCTCTTTTATCCAGCACTCCCCACTTAGCCTGCTCTGGGCAAGCAGAGGGGGATGTGAGAGTTCCTATGAGACCCTGGCATTTGGACTTTTGTTTGTCCCTACTGGAAACATGCTGTCTGTTAACACTTTTTCAAAGCACTCAAAGCACATAATGGGAGCACACAGGCAAATTTTCCACAGGAAATGAGATAAGGGGTGGATTGAAAGAGGGAGAAAATCATGGCAGCCGTTGGAAAGAAGTCTCGAGAAGCTAAAATAGGGGAATCTAAGCCTTAATAGACTACATTAAGGTGATTTCCTTTTAAATGGCAGTTTAAAGAATCTAAAGGGCATGAGGGCTTCTGTACAACTAAGGGCCCTCGTGTGCAACGCCATCAGGCAGAAACCCAGGCAAGGAGCACCCGTTCCACAGGGGACAAAAGCAAAGCCACTCGCTTACTGCACCTTTACCCAGCTGCTGCACGCTGCTCCTGGCTGCTGAGTGACAACTGGGCAGATGTAGGCACTCAGTCTGTGGTGGTTGGGAGTGGGGCTGTGGCTGAGCCCCATCCCCAGTGGGCACAGCTGTGAGCAGAGGAGAGCAGCACTGACAGCAGTGAGCCATGGAGTGCCCAGGTGCGCTGAGCCACCACCAAAGGGAGCACAGGGCACACAGGGGCACTGCATGCAAGATGGAGGGTATGAAAGGTTCTACTGAAGAACAAGAAAGTGCTGTTTCTTGAAGCCTTCTTTGGTCTCATGCAACAATTACAGTTTGTTTGCCTTAGAGTAATAAATGAAGCCTCTTATTCTACTGAAGCAATAAAACTAAAGACACTTCAAGAGAAGCCCTACCAGACTAAAGAAATTGACTTCACAGCTATTAATATTCACAGAATCACTGGGCTGGAAGAGACCTTAAAGATCATTGAGTCCAACCCATGCCCTAACACCTCAACTATAGCACTGAGTGCCACATCCAGTCTTTTTTTAAACACATCCAGGGATGGTGACTCCACCATCTCCCCAGGCAGACCATTCCAGAACTTCATCATCCCTTCTCATAATATCCAGCCTATATTTCCCTTGATGCAGGTTGAGCCTGCGTCCTCTTGTTCTGTCAGCCGCTGCCTGGAGAAAGAAACCAACCCCAGCTGACTACAACCACCTTTCAGAGAGTTGCAGAGAGTGATAAGGTCACCCCTGAGTCTCCTTTTCTCCAGGCTAAACAAGCCCAGCTCCCTGTGCCTAGCTGTAGCTATTACAGTGTCAAAACTAAACAACTGGGATTTTTTTTTCTAACAAAACTAAGGGATAGAGTGCTAGATCTTGCAGATAATGATCCCATTGAGGAAGCTGTTATGGGTCACTTGTGTCATCTTCAAATCTCTAAGTGTGACCTATATTGCAAATTAATAAAGATACTAAGACAGAGTGTAGCACAGCACAATAAGGCTACTTGGAAAAGGTTAGGCCAAGGCACTGTATGTATTCAGCACTTTTTGCAAACCTGCTCTATTTTACAACCTCATCTATTCTCCACTAAGACATGCTAGGGATAAACATTGCAGGTGCCTTTGTGTGCAGAAAGGAAGGAGAGATAATTAAAAGTCTGCATGATGTGAATCCCCTAGGTACCAGCACTCTATAATGCAGTGGAAGAACCCGGGGCAGGGCAGTATCTGGTGTTGGCCTCCACCATGGATGAGGACAAGCACAAAAGGACAAACACTGAATGGTGAAAAAGATGTCATGCTTTTGCAGCTTTAGGTGTACCACATATTGTCAAGACTGATAATGGACCCGGTCATGTAGCTCAGCATATGTTACTAGTATTTCACATTCTTCAGCTGGTCTAGCTGTGGTAAGACATTTTCATCCTACACTTAAAGCCTCTCTTCAAAATCAAAAACGGGGGAATGGTGAGTGAAACCCCCCAGGCAAGAGTTTGGAAAGCTGTGTCTACATTGAATATCTTACTATTCCTCCCCTGTGCACAATGCCTGCTCCCTACATTCAACCTGTGCTGGATAATGCTCCCCAAAGCAACAAACCTGGCTGGGGCTCACCTGACTCCTTGAAATAAGCAAAGACATGGGGGTGATGGGAACATACAGATCCTATCTTATTCTTGCATGTTACTTTATGAAGCTGTATAGCTATTGATGGAATTATACAGCTGATAATGAAGTTTTGTAGTTACTGATATTGTTAAAATTCTGTACCTATTGATAGAATTATATAGCTGTTGATTTTGTTAATATCCTAATACAGAGCCTTTGGCTTATTCTTGTATGATGCTATTGATATTGTCAATATTCTAAAAATATAGGTATAAGGATTTTGACTGTCAATATTCTATAAGTGTAGGCATAAGGATTTTGATTGTCAATATTCCATACGAGTAGGTGTAACGATTTTGATGATATGCAGTGGAGGTTTGGGGAATGAATCAAGGTCAGCACACAGATGAATTCAGTGGTAGTGGAACCTACATAAAACGATACTCGACCACGTTTGCTATTTCTGCTGCAAGGGCCCTACAGGAGGATGGCAGACATGGCATTTATTTGAAAGAAAAGAAAGGGAACTGTAGGCACTCAGTCTGTGGTGGTTGGGAGTGGGGCTGTGGCTGAGCCCCATCCCCAGTGGGCACAGCTGTGAGCAGAGGAGAGCAGCACTGACAGCAGTGAGCCATGGAGCGCCCAGGTGCGCTGAGCCACCACCAAAGGGAGCACAGGGCACACAGGGGCACGGCATCAACACGAGGGGCATAAAAGGCTCTACTGAAGAACAAGAAAGCTTCAAGAATCAGCACTTTCTTCGGTGTGAGTTGTACCTCCACCGTCAGGCAGAAAGATACAAAAGCCCACAAATGCTGGTTGTTTATTTTTTTAATGTCAGACTAATGATAACAAAAAGAGGTAATGGATTACTTCTCTGGTAGCAGCTCTGCTGAGAAATGCTTCCTATTACAAATTAGCCATTTTCCACACAGAGGGCTCCAGTGGGTGTTTCTACAGAAGCTTAGAGCTGCTGCAGCTTCCTCTCCCTCATCACTTACAGTGCCTTTGGAACAAATAAAGAGGCTTTGGGACAACTTTGGGACAATGGGCACTGGTACCTCAGCACCTCTACTGACAGAGCTTCCCATTCACGGCATCCTCGCACTGCTAAAAGGAACTGAACTAAAACAAAGATGCTGAGTGCCCTGGCTGGAGCCAGGCTGTGCTCCACAGGCAGGCCTGCTGCTTGTGCTGACATTTAATCACCCAGGACATCTGCCAGCTTGGCTGGATTGTGGCGATTTTCCTCTCATTCCATATTTAAAGTTTGTTCTGCTCTTCATATCACTGAACTGAAAAAGCCACCAGCAGAGTCTCCCTCCCCTTGGCCATCCATTGTCCTTTCCACAGAGAACCTCTGAAGTCTCTACCTTTGATTATGTTCTCAAAAAACATAAGTGTCCAGCTCCAGAGGTCCTCTGGTGAGCAAGCATGACTATAATTTAAATTTATTAGTTAAACTCACTCCCTAAGTCAGGAATACAAGTGACCCCCTTGCTCACTGTGCAAGGTAACCTCCGAATGCCAGGTGACACCTCAGCGTTGGTGACAGGTGGCACCAGGCACAGTAACTGATTCTCACCCTGGTAATAGGGTGAGATGGCTAAAAAATGACACTGAGCAGCAGAGGGCTGAAGCCTGAAAAAGGATTGAAAACCTGCCTCTTTTTACAGTGTCCCCACGAGGTAAGCACCTCAGCTGCACTTCCTTCTCCTCTCAGACTACGAGCAGAAATTTAGACAGAAATAAGAAACGGCAACGCCAAAGTCCACAGAATTCTAAGGACACAAGCACCAGCAACCTCAAAGGATTATTTAAGTGCCAGAAAGACTCAAGCTGAAGAATCCAAATTATGCCATTTTCTGAGAAGTGTTGGTAGCTTTTTGGGATTGTGTTTTGGTCCTTTTGTTATTCAGCAAAAAGGAGGAAGCTGTGGAGCAAGGAGACGCCTGTCAACTTTTTCAGGTGAAGGAAGCAACAAGTACTGTTACAGTAAGCAGCCAGCAACAGCAGTAAAACAGCAATAATGAAATACATTCCTTTTCCTAGTTCAGGTATTTGTAAAACCTGTGCATTGCAGTGTCAAATTTTGGGTTGATTAACAAAGCTGCATTTATTAGCCAGACCAAAAGACACACCCAGTTGCAGTTGCTCCATCTGGAGTTTTCTCACCATCAGGCTCACCTGGCAGCAGAAGGCAGCTATGCCCACCCAAACTGCAGCAGGCTATCCCACAGCATCCCCACCAACCACTCCCCAGGAATATTTCCTCATTTCCAACCCTCTACAAATAGGTAAAGTACCTTTCCTAACCCCCAGTGGGGTAGTGAACATCCCAGTTCTCTCTCCTTCACGCTGAAGGCCAGGGAGGGAAGGCTGTGAGCCTAAATGAATGTCATTCACAAAAAAAAGGGAAAAAGCCCATTCTAGGCCAGCAGCAGAGCAATGCCACAGGCTGGAGCAGTTCAGGAGGGAGGCACCCCACAGATGGTCACTTGGCCCTTGACCCTGGGCCCCTCCTGTGCTCCCTGCAGCCACCGGTGCCAGGCTTCTCCCACCTGGAGAGGTGATGCAATTCTTGCAGAGAATTGTTCACTTCTCCAGGGATGTTTGTTGTTAGACACTTCCACATGGACAAATTAGCTGCAGCTCATTACCCCGCTGCCTCCTCTGCTGAGCTAATTGCTACATCCCGGGCTCGGAGAGCCAAGGGAGCCTCCTATAAAATACACCCTCCTCACACTGCTCTTTTATGCACCCCCCCCTAAGACCAGGCTGCAAAGCTGGGAATAACACTGTACTCATTTATAGCACATTTAAAATCAGATTATTTTGTTTTTCTAGCAGCACCACAGCAGCAGCAATTTCCTACTTTCACACCCTTAAGCGAGTGAAGAGTGAAAAGAAAAATACAGTAAAAACATTTGTCACACATACCAAAATACTGAAAACCATTCAGGTCGAAGAGGTTCCTGACTGTAATACTTTTAATTATGTAACCACCTAAAAAAGCTCTTCTGAAGTAGCCAAGGGGATTGTCTAGAGCTGGGCTGTCTTTCTGTGACTTTCCCACATAAATGCTAAAAGTTGCACTAGTGATCCATACAGAAGGAAAATTCCTCCATGAGACACCTCCTACCCTTCCTTCTGGGAGCATTCCTTGCAAGGGAGAAATTTATGCCTGTGCTTAGCAGACAAACCCACTTGGTGTTAAAAAGGCCACCCTAAGATTACTTCATTTCTGAAATCCTGGAAAGCATGCTAGGATCCCAGTTCTAGTGATCCTGTTCCCTGTGATTCCACATCCTCTCTGATAAAAAGGCTCCCACTCACTGAGCACCCAGCGAGCAGCTTGGAGCCAACTGAGCTAGAAATACAGGAGCAGGAATAAAGATCCTGCTTCCCCATCAACACCTTGCTCCAAGGCGCTGCCAGTTAACACCTCATCCAGTTCCACAGCCAAGGAAAGCAGGCGGGAACGACACACACGCAGCAGCCAACCTGTGGTCAAGTGTGCCACCAAGAGGCAAATGCAGCCACAAGAGTGGGGAGCAAGAACAAAGAGCAGCAGCCTGCAAAACAGCCAGGGAAACCATGGAGGGATTGCAGTGTGGGGCTGCAAAATACCCAGGGAAACCATGGAGGGATTGCAGTGTGGGGCTGCAAAACAGCCAGGGAAACCATGGAGGGATTGCAGTGTGGGGCTGCAAAACAGCCAGGGAAACCATGGAGGGATTGCAGTGTGGGGCTGCAAAATACCCAGGGAAACCACGGAGGGATAGGCAACGTGGGGGATACAAAATACCCGGGGAACCCTGGAGTGATGGGCAGCCGCAGCAGGACTTCTGGGATTTTCCAGGAGAAAACCCCTGTCTCTCTATCCTTATCTATCCAAAAGGAGTGTTTTCCAAATGCTCTAACTTCTCAGGAGGGAAAGCAAGGGGCAAGAATCTGGTAACAATTCCTCCCTTCCCTCTATCATCTCAGAAACAATCAAACCTGTCTGGTTTCCTAAAAGCACAATCAGTAACTCCCAGAATTTCCTGAGCGGTCCCTGTGCCCTTTGTTGCCAACCTCAGCAGAGCTGCAGCCCCTGCTCTCATTCCTACAGCTAGAAAAACATGCAAGTCCTCTTAGACAGTCTTTATTTCGTCCAAAGTGCATTTCTTAAGAGTTTCCATGAGCACTGAGCTGCTTCTGTGAGACAGCCATCATTTAACACCTCGACTAAATCTTTTCCTCACCTCCCACCGAACGCTTGATTCCTGAGGCCACCCCAGGACAGGCAGACCTGGAACAGCCGCTGTGCCCACAGCAGCAGCAGCAGCTTTTGGCAGCATCTCCTGCTGCCCTGGCACGGGGGCAGCAGTGGCACAGGAAGCACAGCTCCTACCTGGTCCTGGCTGGTGAGCCCCAGGCGCATGACGAAGTAGAAGTGCACCAGGAAGTCGGAGTTGGGCAGCAGGTCCTGGCGCCGGCTCATCATGGCGCAGAGCAGCCGGAATGCCTGCAGCTTGCCCTCCTTGTACTCGCTGGGCAGCATGGCTGCCTGCAACAACAACGAACCCTGCATCACTCCTTGCCTTGCCCACCAGCCAGCGTGCCCAGCAGCGCTCCCACAAAGCCCGCGTTACCTCATCCTCAGCTCCAAAGAGCCTTCGGAGGGCACTGCTGTCCTGAGCAGCAGTGATGGTAGAAGTTAAAAATAAGGCAACTAAATGCATACCCGCTCAGCTCTGATAGAGAAGAAAATACTCCTGGTGTGAGAACTTCAGAACTGACCTTGAACAGCCATGATGCAAATATCCTGAGAGGAGGGATCAGGACGGGAGGAGAGGGAGTTGACTGATTGTCAACGCTGATAGCGAGGTTGTCCCGGATCTGATGGGTTTTAAAGAAGAGCGTTAATAAAACCAGCACCTTTTTTAATGCTCTTTTTTTTTTTGCATTATTATGTTTTACTTTTACTTTATTTACATTCAGGTACTACACCTGGGGCTATACAGAGCTCCCACTTCAGCCAAAGCCACCAGGAAAGCTTGGTCTATGCTGCTGCTCCCTGGCCAAAGCAAACATTGCCAGTTTGAGTCACACTGTGGGCCTTTTTTCTTTGCTACTGTTTCCTCACCCCATTTAAATTCTCTTGTCATTGGACAGGACTCTCTGTTGGAGTTTGCTGGTGGAAACCAAACAAGATAAAGCTTCCTTTACCACAGAGCCCTCCCATGCCATGTTTATGCTCCAGGTGCTAACACTAAATCCCATTTAATAATCATTTCCACAACAAAATAAATGTGTCATTATCATCAGCTGTAAGTACCACATACCTTTGCAAGTTTATACCACAGCTCGTAAAGGTAGCCAAAAACTTTTGCATGGATTTTAGGTGACTGTATGTTGTTCACATCTCCAAGAATTCCCAGAATCCTCCTCCACAGCACAGCAGCAGAATCAGGATGCCAGCCAATAAGGCTTCCACCAGCAATTATACTGCAATCGTCAGCCAGGAACTCACTGCTGTCTGTAAATTTCAAGTGTTCCATTTCCACAAGTTAGAAGTGCAGCCCAAGCATGAACTTGGTCAACAAAATCTGGTCGTTACTCCTCCTAACCATCTTCCACCTCACAAGAATTCCCTCCCCTAAATCTATCTCTTTCATGGCTGGAGTCAAAGGAAAACATGGCAGCAAACGTAGGCAAAGGGGCTGGCAGGTGACAGCACCACAGGGCACAGCACTGCCACACCACACTGTCCCCACCCCAGAGGGCTTTTCAGCAGGGAGGCAAATGCAGCTAAATGCAACATTCAGGTACCTGAGGGATGTATTCAATCAATAACTCGCTCTTACAGGTAACGTTTCCACATTTATAAAAGTCCTTTCTCTTTTTCTTTTCAAGATCACACAGTGTAGCAAGGCCTGGCCACGCAACTGGACAAAGGAATAAAAAACCATGGCTGAAGAGTCTTGAGGAATGTGCTCAGGCATCACCACTCATGCAGAGCAGCTCCTGAGAGAGCAGAGCTTGGAGAAGGCTGTCAGGGTAATGGGATTTATGCTCTTAAACAGTACAAACCCACACTGAAGTGCACATTTTAATGGCAAGAGCTGGTAGCTGCTCTGCTGTCACAGGCAGCAGCACAGCCACGCTGCTCCAGGCACACCTGCAGCAACCAAGGCATGGAAGGAAGTTGCAGGGAACCTCTACACAGGCAGAAGGAAATAACTCATGTCCTCCCAGGACTTAAGGAAGGTTAGTGAAATAAAAGGCATTTTAGATGCTTTTATGTTTGAATGTATTTTAAAAAACAACTTGGGGGATTTTCCCCCCTTTTTGTTTTGTAGCATTATGAAGTCCCAAAGTGCTAAACCACACGTTATTTATTAAGCACATTAGAATGACCTCCTACAGATCTGTGCTCAGGGAAGTGGCATCTCTGCTGCTCAGTGGCAGTGTTGCTCTGCCTTGCCCTATCAGGTTTCCACAGCAGAGCGAGCTGCGACTTGGCTGAGAGGCAGGAATGCAGTCAAGGGCACTTTGGCTCTGCTGGGCAATGACACATCTGTTACCCACTTCTCCTTTCAGCCCACATTACCTGCCAGGTTGCTACACGTGGTTCTTTCTCTTTGCACCCCTCAAGGAGCAATTCTTGCGCCACACCAACAAACAATGAATTTATCATACACGATCGCTCTTACCATGGGCAGCATTACCTTTTTTACACCAGCAGTCCCAGCAGTTGGACTAGGTGTGCTGCTTCATTAAAGCACAGATATTTCAAAGGAAAAGTCAGCATGAAAAAGTACCCTTGAAATTGTGCATCCATTAGGAAAGGCAGCCTGTAAGACATCCCTGCATTACTGCAATAAGTCCTGACCTAATATCTGACTCGCACTACCAGATGAAGGGTACCTTTACAAATGGCAAAGAACGAACCACTTATTTCCTATCAGTCAAAAAATACAGTCAGACATTTCCTCAGACCACACTGCTATGAAATAAAACCCGTTCACTTGAAACATATCATAGCTGGGCACTGTAAGAAGCCCAGTTATTTTCAGCTGGGCGGGTGCTGGCTTTCTGGATCATTGTTTACTGGCAAACCAATGGATGATCCAAACCCCTTCCGCTCTGAGCGAGCACCATGACGGGTCCTTGGTGCCACACAAGCCACGCGAGGTACACAAGCTCCTCTCTGGGGCACGGCGTGAGCTCACACACAGCGTGGGGCCCACGGTACCTGTGAGGTTGGCGGGCTCCTGCGAGGGGCTGAGCTGGAGCCAGCGCGGCGCTGCAGGATCCCCGTCCGATCCCGCGGCCGGCCCCGCCTCGGGCTCATCCTCGGCCGCCTGCCAGGCCACCAGCGCGATGTCCACGTCAGCTGCACAGCCCAGGGACGTGTCACTGCTCACGCTCTCACCTGCAAACAGCACGGTGCTGCTCACACCTCGCCCCAGAGAAGCGTCTCGGCTGGCTGCACCAAAATCACAGCAGGTTTCAGGCGCTGTGCCTGGCAAAAGCGCTCTCGGGGCACTCACTTTTCTCTCTCTCTCTGTAATACCCGTGAGATTGCTGCAAGTCTGCTTTCAGATCCAACTCAGCTGTACTGCTGCTCCTCTGCATTAGCACCTGCAGGGAAAGAATCCACCTCAGCTGATACAGCTCTGAGCACTACATGGCACTCCAGCAAATTTCACACCCACACAGCCATTAGAAATTAACCACAACCCGGTCAAGACATTCTCATGAATATTCAGAGTACTCAAGTGTTTGTCAGCGTCCTTAGGAAAACATCAGGCTTTCCATTTCATTCTTTATCCTCCCTTTCTCGACCTCACTTTTCACACCAACAAGCAGGATTTTTTTAACCTACGATTTTCAAACACATCTGAAATAATTTAAGGTATTAAAAAAAAAAATCTTTCAGCCTTCATATTTCACAGAGTTGATCAGGCTAAGTCATTTATTGTTTCAACCGTTCAGTCAAAAGTTGCCATTAAAAATGTATGAAGTTTGCCTGTGCTGATGTCAACTCACACTAACATCTGCCATGCACGGCTGGTGATAGGAACTGTGCTGAACAGAAGCATTTTCATCAGTGCTTTAAACCATCAAACATTTATTCCAGTGTACTGTAGCTCTGTAACAGCCATGAATTATTTATCTTTTAAAAGTTACAAACTTCTTGTTGATAAGTTCAAAAAAAGACCAAAGCCTTGTGTAAGACTAGAACGGAGACGCAACTGCAGAAGCAGCTGATGAGATCAGGAGACACAAACTGATCACACCCAGCAGGACAATAACCTGCTATGGGGCTCACTTCCAGATGCCACGCCAGAAATGGGATTAATCCCTTTTCACACTTCCACCTCCTAGAGTTTCTGAATGCTAAAGGACTTCTGATTAGAAAGAAAACACTGCTAGGATCTTCACAGACATTACTTTTGGGTTTGCCTTACTTGCTCAGCTTCATGCTCCTTTACATATCCCTTATTTTCCTGAACGGATTTGGAGTCTGAAGTTGAATTTCCAGCCTTTTTACCTAGAGGTTTCAGAAAGGAAACAAGAACTATAAACATTTGCAGGACCAAAACACACAAGAGGTCTCATGTAAATTTCAGCTGTGTTTACATGTCTGATATTTACAGTTAAGGGCCACACAACACTTAAATGGGATACAAGAAGCTCTGAAAAAATCCTTCAAAAGCATAACATACTTACAGGAGAGGAAGTGAACTCCAACTGCAGCTTGAACATACAAAATTCAAATGCAAGTCAGGTGAAAAGTCAGAGTTACATACAAAGTGCACACACATTCCAGGTTTCATTTTTGGCCTCCCTGTTCACATCCTGCATTGACAGGCTCTAACTTATTTTAAAAAGTTCTTTCAACAACTTGCCAACTAAGCAGTGACTAAGAAAATGAGCTGAAAACACATTTTAGAGGAGAGCTGGAAACCAAAGTAATTAAGAGCAGCATTTGAGAGGCTGAACAAGTTTCAAATCTTTTCCTTGAAAAACACAGCATTGCTGCACTTTATTAGAATTACCTTGAAAAAAATCAGATGGAATCTGATCTGCAATATCTGAAGTGCTGCTGCTTCGAGTTAGCTGCTGTTCTTGGTCTGCAAATGGGCCTGCAGCTTCTGTTCCTTCTGAATTTTCCAGCTGTTGAGATTCTTCAACTTCTGTTGATTTAATTACAACACCAAATATTTGCAGGAGCTCATATGTACATCTGTGAACTCCTCACCTAAGCTCTAGGAAAAAGCAACCCTTGCAAATATTTAAAATTCCCAAGATAAAATTTACAAGTTATAACTTCACTTATATAAAATAGCCTTAGAAAAACTGAAGTTCAGAGATGCATGAGCTGCACAAAAGGTCTGGAAAAGGAGAGAAGTGATTTTGGGAGTCAACAAACAGGAGCGGGTCCCATGAACAAAGCTGGGTTTTCAGTGCTGGAGACCCCAGCTGGGCCCTGTTCATTCTCGAGACAGAAAGACAGAGCAGACAGAACTCCCTTAAATGCACTGTGGGGAGAAGCTGGCTGTGCTCCCTGAGTGCCTCCAGAAACAGGGGAAGGGAGGAGGAATAAAGAAAGGCAAAAACTTAAGAGTAAAAAAAGCTCTGAGCTGCATATAACTTGGGTTTAGCTTGTGAGGACAAACACAACCAGGCAGCTTTTGGTTTGGCTGTAACTGCAAACGAGAAACAAAAGGAGGAGAGAGAGGCATGAAAATCCCCAAGAGGAAATAAACTGACATGATGCTGGGGAAGGAGCAACAGGAACCCTTGAGATTGCAGAGCAACACAGTGCTTTGAGAAATTCATTTCTCTTAGCATTTGGGAAAAAAAAAATAACAAAAAAAGCTAGTAACACTCCAATGTTTCCATCCTGCAGTGTGCAAGTTTTAACATTGCTTTACTAAACACTGTAGGTATTTCAGAAAGTTCTCTCAGGAGGCACGTGCACAAAAATGAACATTTCTGCTACTGACTGACTTCAGCTGACTTTCAGTGTCTTACAGAAAGCAATAAAATAAAACTTTCAATGCAATTCACCAACTGGAACAATTTCAGCTTCCCCCCCAAAAATAACTTGAGATGAAAAGACACCAAAGATGTTTCACTGAGCAGGAATCCCCACAGGGCCATAAAGCACCGTGTACAGAACTCTTTTCTCTTGCCACTGCAGAGAATGAGCCTGGGCAGGACTCAGGAGTCACAAATCCCTCCCAGGGAGTGAAACACAGGAGTTTTTACTTTAGTTACGAGGCAATAGAGATCTAATTGCAATTAATGGCAGTCTTTAATATCAACATGAACAAAAATTGCTTTGCTTGCAGTGCTGCAAACATTCTGAGAAGAACCAACTGGACAGAAAGAGACCAGACAGAGAGCAGTTTAAAAATATAAAGAACACTGATATCAAAGATGACTTTAAAGTACAGTACCTGACAGTCTGTGAGAGCAAGAAGTGTAAGAGATACCAGGGAAGAGAGAGCTCACAGTGTGAAGCAGAAGAGGTACACTTTTAGTGGCTGGCAAAGCCTCATAAAGATGGACACAGTTGCTGATAGACTGGCTTCGCTTAGCTTACAGGAAAAAATAGAGCAATAATTATATCAGGAACACAGTGAAATACTGCAGTTCTGAGAGTCACAACACAACCAAACCCAGAGTTTCAGATAAAGCTTTTCAACAGTAAGCCCAGGGGTTTCTCCCCTGAGATGGAAGTTAATATCGTGCAACATTCTCTCACACTAAAAGGGTAATAATCAGGGATTTCTGATCCACAGCAAGTGTGGAATTGCCTTTTATTTGAATACACACAAACAAGAAAAGCCGTGGATCAACACTTCCAGGTTCTCCCTGCTGCTCTGGCAGGGTGTCAAAGGGGAAAATGCTGCAGCAGTAGAGAGAACCCTTCACTGGAGCACAAACAGGGACTCACTGAATTTATCAATAAAACTCAAGACTGAGCTGGCTCTACTGCCAAAGCACTCTGTGATCCAGGCTGGAGGCTGTGGCTCAGCCATGGAGCCACAAACCACCCCGAGTGTTCTCCCTCCTTCCAGCTCTCCTGGAAAGGAACTGGGGAGGGAGCTGTGCAGCCCAGCAGCTCGTGCTCAAAGCACGGGGCTTCCACAGGAGCCCACCCCAGCAAGCCAGCACATGGAAACATGCTGACATGATACACAGAAAGGCCAGGTTCAGGCTGCTGAAATGCTTGAACAAACAGAAATATGTTCCATGGCTGGGGTCTCAGTCATTACCCCAGCATTCCTCACCCCAGTCTCCCTCCTGCTTTCCTCTTTCCAGAAGTAAACATGAGAGAAAAACCTCATCATGCCAAGAAAAAGAGAGCACATAATGCAACTATGAAAGGATAATATTTATTAAATACCTGGTTTACCTTGTGCTCCCAGGAAATAGTTGTATCAATAACTGCTATCTGCCTGACAGTAATAAATGCTCTCTTAGGAACTGATAAAAATAGCCATGTACCTCTAGAAAAACCCATGAAGTGAACAGGTTTAACTCACAATTCAATGTCCTGGAACTAAAAGCTTATATAGAGAATTTCCCAAAATACTCTGTGATTCACACTGGCCAAGACATCCCAACACGGACATGCAACCTCTCTGTTGGGGCAGTTAATTATTGAGTTGCTTTTGGCAGCAGCCACCCCTCAGAGGCAGATTTAAAACCTGAGTGTTACTGAGTATCTGGCTACCAAAGCACTCAGCTGTGGTCTAACCTGTGGCTCTCTGACGGACAATGTTTCTTGCTTTCTCCACTCCTGGGGCCCCAGAGGTTGTGGCACTTCTGAATCTCATTGGCTCCACAACTTCAGGGGGACTTTTCCAGCTTAAGGAAAAAGATCTTCCTACTACAGCTGTCTTCTGAGGCTCTAAAACACCACCTTGGGACAAAGAACAGAAAAATTTTCTGGCACTGGATGGTTTGGCATGTATTTTTGCTGAAGTACAAATAGACTCAGACAAGGCAAATATTAATACTTTAAACAACACAGGTTAACTTTTACTATTAATCAAAACTAATTGGTAGTTCAAACTATGTGCATTGATCTCAAGGTGGCATGCAAGTGCAGCTAAAATACTGTCAATTAAAAACTTTACTAAAAATACACAGAAGAGAATTTTTACAGAGTTGCCAGTGCCAGCCAACAGCACAAGAAACCACATTTAACCTCTGCCATCCAAAAATTCCTGACTGTGGGTGCCCCAACTACCTCTCCTCCCCAGTGAAGGATGACAACACACAAATCCCAAGTGCTTCACATTTGGTTAAACAGGTTCTTACACCAGATTAAGCAGTGTTTAACATGAAATTAATTTTTAAGATTAAGCTTCAATATTTAACCGGTTTGATACAAAAAAGCACTGAAGCACAAAGACCAACCTTTGCCTCTCTGCTTTTTTTCCTTCTGCTCACTGAGCTTGTCCAGGGGCAGGTTTGTCATCTCCACACCATAGACAGTCCTGGCTAGCACTGCTGTCAGGGAGTCCATGATGTTGGCCCACTCGTTGATGAGCTCCTCCCAGTCCGTCAGGGAGGACAGGACACTGAGCAGCTCGTCCCACAGCTCCCGGGAGATGTAAACGCTCAGGTTGGCTCTGATCCAAGCCACAATGAGGGTCTGAGGGAAGAGACACCAGTGGCACCTCGGGCAGGGCTGACAAGATGAGTTCAGCACACCAAGCCCAACCCACAACTCTGACCTGCACGTCAGCAGCACTCTTAGCGCTGCGCATCAGTTGTGCCTCACCATTTTCCCTCAAAAAACACTCCCAGAAATAATGGGGAAAGTAACTGATGAAGGAAATTTTTTTAAAAATCAGGCTAAATGTTGTCTGGCAAACTGAAATAAGATACTCTATAATAACAGCAGAATGAATGACTGCCCTACACCCACAGAACGACTGAGCCGTGGGGCAACACTACACACCCAGTTACACTATCCAGGCTGGAAGTATAGGAGGAAGCATGAATGTCTCTTTCAGTGTGACTCAGTTTTGACTTGC
Organism: Motacilla alba alba; assembly: GCF_015832195.1. Lineage (NCBI taxonomy): Eukaryota > Metazoa > Chordata > Aves > Passeriformes > Motacillidae > Motacilla > Motacilla alba. The sequence continues at coordinate 108,802,197 of NC_052018.1, forward strand.
CAGCTGGACTTTTAGGAAAACAGTTACTTGATTCTTACACTTTAGAGACACTCACTGAAAATATCCCATCTGTGCTACCAGTTTGTAACAGAGCCCTGAAGAACAGAGCAAACCCAACTCTCCCTCCATTAGTAACAGTTTACAAAAAAAATTACTAGCAAGACATAAGAAACCCCTCCTTCACAGTAATACAAGTAGGTTTTATAGTACTCAACTAAAACCGTGGGCAGTTGTGACAGAGCAAACCAACCAGCCCCACTCACTCACTCGGAACAGCAGCCCCGCCATGCTCTGAGCAAACGTGTCCTTTGTCTGGTTCTCCTTTGGCTTCTGCATCACAGCTTCTGTTATTCTGAGCAGTATCTGCAGCATCTGTTCCCTGGTTCCAAAACAAAAGGTGTTCTATTAGCTGTACCTGCTCATTAATCCTGCGGCAAAGCCTGACTTACTGAGAACGCAGTCACACTTCAGACTTCACAGATCATTTGTAAAACAGCTTGGTTGGTTGTGGACTGTAACAACTTTTTCTCTTGAATGACAGTATGTTAACCTTACCATGTCTTTCTGTTCATGGACAGCTCCATTATCATGCGCCTGAAGATGCTGAGAACAGCTTTGCAGGCATCCACCTGCTCCTTCAGCAGCAAAGGGACCTCAGTGCATGGCTCCAGCAGGAAAACGTTCGCCGAGTTTGTCAGGAATACCTGGCGTTGACAGTCCATTTGCACAGTGTTAGGAATGAAAACAAGCAAGACTTACAACAAAATACCTGTGCTCCTTCGGTTAAACCTTCCCCTTTCCTTAGAGGAAGTTTCATGTTTTACCCATCACTTTATGTTTTTGTTATTCCAGCAAGGAGCCAGGCTCCCATCACACACCCACCAGGGCTCAGCATGTGATTTGTGGGTGTCTCCTCTGCTTGGGCAGGGAAGAAGATATTCCTTCCAGCCACTCATTTCCTGCCATCATATGCTTAAACAACCACCAGTATTTTCAATAAATGAAGTTCAGAAAAAGCAAATGCATGGTTCTGATTAATTCCTAGTACTTACAGGAGGAAAAAAATTACCCTCCTCTGTTAAAATACAGATCTCTGGCCTTAAGACATGAAGTCCAAATTGTGTCTTACAGAACCAATCAAGCCCTGGTGGCTCTTTTCCTCCATCTCTGAGATTGCATTGGAATTTGTAGTGCAAGTTGTGTGGCCAGGCAGGTCACAGCCCCCCCGAGTCCCCCTCCCAGCCAGCTCACCTGCAGCGCAGCCTGAGCACCAGCCTTCACATCCCTGTCCTCATCCTCCAGCACGCAGCCCCTGCTGACGGCGCTGGTGAAGGAGTAGGTCCTGCCCCAGCTGGAGGAGCGCTTGTGCCCGCAGGGCTCCGAGGAGAGCTGCCAAACACAGCCTGGTTAGCAGCAGGGCACAAAGGAGCACACCAAACTGAAACAAAACCATCCCTGAGGTCAGCAGCCTAAGCGGGGGAACTGGAGTGGCATACACTCATTTCCACAGGGAATTCCTGGCTATTATTTCTTTGTTTCCACACATGGAATTTGAAGGCTCATAAAAGTTTTAGAAGGTGCGTTATTTAAAATATTTTTCACCACTTTTCATGGTCACTGATTGTATTAATAAGTGAATTTAAGTCTGGCAAAACCATAAATTCTCTACAAAACAAAGTAAAAACCTTGTAATTTTCACTGTTTTACAAATCAAACCTCTTATTCAGTACTAGAAAACTTCTCTTTAAACAGTGTCACAGTGTCAACAGTGTCAAAGAACTTTTACTGATGGTTCAAAACAGGATATTAAAAGATGATGCACAGAACTGTAGCTACCGGTAAATTTTCTAGATTAAGGTATCCAGTTACAATATACAGAAATTAATACATATTGTCAAGTTTTTAAGCACCACCAAAATGAAATAGTTCTCCATGTCTCAGGCCAGCAGACAGTCACTTTTAGCACTGCAAAACCCATCAGTGTTTCTTCCATTGAAGTTCCTGCTGCCATATTTACACATGCAGGGAATAACCACAAATGAGGTTTCTCAAACCAGCTACAACCCTCTCCCTGCACTCTAAGTGCTGCTCAGTAACTATTTCAACTGTGAGTCCTTAACTAAAAGCATTTTTTAACCCCTATTCCCCCCACACTTTAAACTGTTACTCCTCTACAGAGCGAGGTGAAAAGCCCCATATTGCAGCAAAGTAAGGAACAGGATACCATACATGTTTACCGTCTGTTTGCACTGAGGAGTCTTCCAAGGGAGCAACAGCATCCTGGCTGTCCTCCTTCTTGTCTGGCTCCTCCATGAACACAGGTTTCTCCTGCAGTATCCACTTCTGGTACACTTTCACCACCTTCCGTGTTGCAGATATATCAGAAGGCGGCAACAAAAAAGCCTGAAAAGGAAAAGTTCACAGATTTCACTCCACACAGGACACAGATGCGGTTCATACAAACACACACTCCACCACCCACACTGCCATTTTAAGTACCAAGCTTCAGCTCCCTCAACAATTCCATAACCTGGTCATTAAACTAGACCTAGGAAGGAGCCCAACCTCAAAGGCTGCTGCTGTGACCAGAGTAGTATTTGCTGGGGTCCCCAGGATGAGTGAGGAATTGATGAATCTGACTCCATGCTCTTAGAAGGCTCATTAATTATTTTATAATATTATATTATATTAAAGAATGATACACTAAAACTATACTAAAGAATAGAGAAAGGATACAGACAGAAGGCTACAAAGAATGATAATGAAAACTCGTGACTGCTTCCAGAGTCCTGACACAGCTGGAATGTGATTGTTCATTAAGTTAAAACAATTCACATGAAACCAATCAAACAATGACCAGTTAGTAAACAATCTCCAGACACATTCCACACATGAGCACAACACAGGAGAAGCAATCAGATAATTACTGTTTTCATCTCTCTCTGAGGCTTCTCAGCTTCCCAGGAGAAGAATCCCGGGCAAAGAGGATTTTTCAGAAAATATGACGGTGACAGAGCAGCACCAAGTGTGCCCAGCAACCAGCCCCCCCCAGGGCACCTCCCACACCCGTTCCCCTCAGAAACAAGCAGCAGGGCAGGGAGCGGCCGCGGGCAGAGACCTGGCGGAACACCTCGTTGACGAAGTTGACGTATCCGCGCGTGGAGAGCAGGATGCCCTGCACCATCTCGTAGACGCCGCGGTGCTGCTCCTCCACGCTGCAGAGGCTGCAGCCGCTCAGCCTCCTGTCCGACAGGCTGCCGCTGCTGGAGTGCCCGCGCTCCTGCTCGCCCGCCGGCGCCGCCGCGCCCGCCTCCAGCTCCACGCTCTTCTCCTGGCCCGCGGCGACTGTCTGCGGGCACAGCACAGCACAGCCCATCACCCACCACACTCTGGGATCCTCACGGAGAGCTCCATCCCATGAACTCTCTCCCCCTTGGTCAATCCCCATGCCCTCAGCCCTGGAAACATCAGTAACTACTCAGCATAGAGTTAGTCCTCCTGCGGGGAAAAACAGACTTCCCCGTGGACCTTCTGTGTCATAACTTCCTCTGGTTTCTCCTTCCCCTGTCGCCTGACTGGCTTGGCATCCCTGGTGGGCATCCTCCTTCCCCTGGAGGCCAGTCCCCTCTGCCCAGCCCTTAGCTCTGCCCCTCACCCCTTCCCCTTTATAAGCTGCCTGCTCCACGTGGTTCATTCTCTTTCCCACCTGGTTTCCTTCAGCTACTGTGTTACTCTGCTGGAACAAAACCTTTCAAAAGAGCCTTTCTTGCCTCTATCGCTGAGCCAGTTGCAGTGAGCAGTGAGTGGACGTTTGACTGCCTTGCCTGAATGTTAACTCAGCTTGCTTTTCGACAGGAGAGGTTTGTTGGGGACAAGAGATAGGCAGCAGCACCTAGCATTCTAACACCTGCATTTTTAGGATACCCTGTCTGGCACAACACTGCCATCCCAGCAGTCAGGAACGACAGATTTCAGTCTGCCACTCCATCCAAGAAGGAATTTGGTGTTTACAAACTGGTCACTTCCTTACAGCACACAGCAACTGAATTGTCCATGCCATGCTAAGAGTGTAAAGAAAGGCACGGACACAGCGGAGAGGAATCCTCAAGTCCCTCTGTCTTGGGGAAAAGATGGATTGTAGCACTACACATAAGGCCTAACACCTTTTTGCCAGGTTTTGCTCTGGCACTGCCTGTGTTTTGCAACCTCTCATACTGTGTTGCTTCTCTGCTGAGCACACAGCTGACACTCACCTATGGTTCAAGACCAAACGTAAGCTGAGATTGATTCTAAATTCTTAACAGGAAGCCGGAGAGTCTCTCAAAAGCATCGATTTATAAAATTCATTGTGAGGCATCTAACGCCAGAGGAGTCCCAACCATGAGTTTATAAATGAAATATTTCTCTAATATCTCATTGTAAACAGCTGCTATAACTGAGAGGAAAACAAAGCAGCCTTTGATGTCACTGGGAAATGGTCCATGGAACCACCAAGTATGACAGTTTACAGAGTAGATTCCAAAAGTCTAAATAGAATACTGCTGAAGCTGGTAGTGAAACAAGTTATGAAGGAAAAAAAAACCTTCTAGTGAATTACCTAAGGGTTTTGCTTGGAGATTCCCTCCTCCATCAAAGAAAAAGAAAATCAAATAAACAGCTACATCATTTATTCACTATGGGGTAGCATTTCTTTGTGCTTCAGCTGTCAGTGTAGTGAGATCACCTGCAAGGTTAGCACGCATGCAAGAAGAGAGGTAAACTTTAAAACCTACCTGAATAATTTTAGGGAGCACTTCTCCTCCATTTTTTGTATTCTGGACAGCAGTTAAATACTTCTTTTCAAGGAAGAAGGTAACGAGCCACTTGATAAAAACCACTCGAGCTGCCATGTAGGGGATTTTTGTGCAGTAGACACTCTCATTGTTCCGTGTTGCAGTGACATACACTGGCCTTGGCCTGATATCAGGGATGTCTGAGGCGGGGGGGGACAAAAAGGAAGAGAGAAACAAAGTGGAATCTCAGTAATTTCTTCCCAACTCTGGCTAAATGTACAGAATACATCACCAAAAATATAACAGATGCAATGGCTGACTGCTTTTATTTTATTAATGCTTGTATTCTATCCTAACTTTATCGCTCCTCAGATATTAGAACGTAACAGCACAGCTCTTTCCTGAGGTTATCACTTGCATCACTCAAAACAAAGGAAAGCCGAAGAGAAGGGCTGCGAAAGGAAGGGCAAAAGCTGAAACAAAGAACCAGCCCTGCTACAATGTAAGTTAGTTTTACATGAAACCAGGGAGAAAAAACTCCTCATCCCACAGAGCTGTAGCAATATGCCAGCAGGTAACAGAGATCCTACCAAGAGCAGGCTCTGGCTTTTTCTTCTTCAAAGGCAAAACCCACTACTTACCCAGCACAGGTTTGTAGAGGTTGGTTAGCTTTGTAAAAGATGGGAATAAGTGAGGAAGATAGTATTTTCTGAACAAAGTAAAGAGAAACTTGAATCCAGTGTCTTGGTTCTCCTTGTTCTTCCACTCCAAGCTGGCAGCCTTTCTCAGGGAGTTAGAGAGAAACAAACAAAAAGCTTTCAGTTAATGTGTTATACTGACAATTGTTTCCTCCGAACACAAAAAAAAAACCAAGCTGCTACACTTTAGCCAGAAAAGAAAAAGCAGCACAGCCCCAAAACCACTTTTACGAACTGCAGTAAGAATGGAAAGTAAGAACAGAGCAACCCCCCAAAGCCAGCAAGCTCAGTGGAAGCCAGTGGATTTGAGCTGTTCTAACCAGAGGAGGACAGCAACTGTCCTGCTCTGCTCTCAACACATTTGCTTCTTGTTTTGACAAAGTCGCTTTGAGCTCTGCTTTTATCGTTAATATTTTCTTTGTCAGAATAAACACAAATAAACAAACACTGCAACCACTGCGCAATGGGATTTGTAGAGTAAGCAGTTTTGTTTGGACCCCACACAGGTAATGAGCATAAAAAGAAGAATGACATTTTTGTTTTTAACTGAAGTGTTGGGAGACTCTGATACGTAAAACAAAGGGTGCTGTGGAGGAAGCTGATAATTTCATACGGCCACTTTTTAAAATAAAGCATTTATTCAAGATGACAAAACCCTTTCCAAATATTATTTTGGTCTTGCCTATTCATACTAGAAAGTGTATCTCAAAGTATTTAATTATAATTTATCTTTTTTTTTAATAACAAGGCTCTTTAATGTTCATTGTCTGCACAGTTTCCACTTTATTTCAAATGTTGCTTAATTTGTACTTTTAAAATATATACATTATCTTATTTCCTCTACAGATTCATCTGATCTACTTCTAATTAAATTTTATGTACATGTTACTTGCATCCTTTTAAAAACATCACAGAAGCCATCTCTCTTTATCTCTTCCTCCAGTGGTCCTTTACATTCCTTTTCATCTAGGTATGTGTCCAAAGAGAACAAACTGAATCTTTACCCCACATAAATTTTCTAAACGCAACCACGAGCACATAAAACAGTCAGTTATTCTGCAAGTTTGGATAACATTCATTAATTCTTATCACAAAAGTGTGACAAACTTCTTGTTTTCACCAAAAATGGCACGAGGAAATACCTTTGGGATGATTTTTCACTTAAGAGTAAAAAATGTGCTGTGGATGGGTAAACCCAGCTCCACACAGATGCAATGTAGGCTTAATTTTTTTACCACAAATACATCCTCCAAACATAAACACTTTCAAACATCCATCCTCCTCACCTGAATTACCATGTATTTTAGCAGGAGCTGGAGAAAATAGCAAGTCTGGTCTTCTGCAATTTTCTCTCCAGAGACAGCTGGCAAAAGCGGTGTTATTTCTTCTGGAAATATCTTGGCTAAAATCAAATATTTTAAGCACAGAACAAATTAAAATACTGAAATAAAAGCTATTTTCGCTAAAAAATTGATTTGAAAATATCCATTAGGGCACTACCAAGCTGTAGAAGTCCAGCAGCTGCTTGGATGTCCAAAGTCCTGGCACATCCCAGCAAGGATGACACCAGATTCCCAGTGGCTTGGAAGGGCAGACACCAGCAGTGAGCCAACAAGGAGGAAACTGCTCAAGGGGCATAAAATGCTCCTGCTGCTGCTGCATCTGGATTAAAACCACCCCAGAGCCAAAGAGCAAACCCTCAGAGGGACAGGAGCAGGCGGCTCTAGAGCTGCACTGCAGCCAGCTCGGAATTCCAGGGGCAGCTGGCAGCATCCATTGTCCCCTCCTCCAGGAGAGGCACCCCAGGAGAAGCTTCACCAGCAGCACCACCCATTGTCCCCTCCTGCAGGAGAGGCACCCCAGGAGAAGCTTCACCAGCAGCACCCATTGTCCCCTCCTGCAGGAGAGGCACCCCAGGAGAAGCTTCACCAGCAGCACCCATTGTCCCCTCCTGCAGGAGAGGCACCTATCAGTGAAATTTCGCCTGATTGGCAGCAGGAATGATGAGGAGGACTCCATTGATATCAGAAGGCTAATTAATTACTTAATTATACTATTATTCTATACCATATTACACTACATCTAAACTGAAACTGCACAAGAACTCAACAAAATCTCCTGCCTGTCTCCTGGCCGACGGCCTGCACACGCGCCTCGGCCCCGCTAGGCCAAGGAAACAAAACACCACTCTGGGTAAACAACCTCCATACTGCATTCCGCTTTGGCAGGACACAGGGGCAGCAGGTGAGACAAGAACCGTTTGGATCATCCTTTTCCCTGTTTCTCTCGGGTGCAGAGAGCGTGACTCCCGGGGCAGGCTCACCGTCGGGCGCGGCCGGGGGGCTGACCAGGCTCTCCAGCGTGCAGGGCCCGCGCGACGACGGCAGCGGGGGGAAGCCGGGCACCAGGCAGGCGAACATCAGGATCTGCTCCTCGCCACAGTTGGTCTGCAGGGCTTGCAGCCACAGCAGGAACAGGCGGATTCCTTCGCACCTGAGCTGCAAGGGGGGGGCGTTTGGGCAAAAAGGGCAGCGACACAGGTCTGTAAGTGCAGTAACACTTCGCAACAGGCAGGGCGAGAGCTTCATCCCAGCTAGGTTGTTGCAAGGTGTTGCCATCGTACCAAGGGTATTTACATTATTAACATAACCCTAGCTCTAATGCCAGAGAAAGCTCAAAAAATTAGGCACTGAGCAATATGCATTAATATCTTCTCCAGGTAACTTCACCAAGGTCATGAGAGCAGCAAAATGACTGAAAACATGTTAAAATAACCAAGGATCACCATAATAAAGATTAAAAGGTGAATAAGAAAAAATTACAAAGCCTAACAATCTGGAAAACATTGCCATTGGAAAGCTGCAAAGTAGCATACTTCACGGGAATTAAAGTGAAAAGAAATATGAAAACATTAACACAATACCTTGAGAGAATTTCCAGTGTGCAAAAGCTTCTTCAGAATCGACCCTGGATTAGGAAAATTAAGTAGGCCTTATCAGACACTTCCCACCACAATGTTTTCAAAAATATTTCACAAAAGCCTACTTGAATTTATTCTAGGGCCACTGCACTGGGTTTTAGGACAACTATGGGAGAGGAATCCCCCCAAGTGATTCTAGCTACAATTACCACCACCCAAGATTAACGGTGATGTATCTTTCCAGTGAGGTCCTCTGGGTTTTGCCCAGGACCATGTCTCAAATTATTTTCATTAATAGTAAGATCTGTGAATGATACACATTCCTTACATGGGCTCCTTCCCATTTAAGGAATGTGTACAGTGGGAAGATCTCACCATTTCACAAGATTATATATAAATTATTAACATATATAGGAAATTCACATTAATGCACATGAAATGTTAAGCAAAAGGAAATCACAAGGCTGAAGGGTAAATAAATGCTCTGCCAAATTTTGCACATCCCTTTTTGGACATTGATTAAAAATTCTGCCACTATGACCACTCAGTAGAAGCATAAAGAATGTATCAGCTACAGAGCAACCAACTGGAACCAATTTGGTCTGGACTAGTGCAGCTGAACCCTTATGAAGTGGCCAGGCAGATGTCTCCTCTTGTTTTTATCAGTGCTGAGTGGAAATGTGACAACAGCCCCTCCCCTGACCTTTAACTTCCGCTCATTGTTCTTCTGCAAAAGCAATTCCTTGTTCTGATGACAAAAATGGCAGCTGGTCAGACAGTGCTGCAAACCAACCCCAACCAAAAAGCCCTACTTGGAAGGAATAGAACCTCCCCATAAAATTTTAATCAGCAGCATAAAAACCCATTGGTGCCACACTGGTGGCATTAGGAAGCAGAATTTGAAAAGCACTGACGAATCCAAGGCATTTGATTCAGAGGAAATTACCAAGTTAAACCACTTCACGGGAATTCAAGGTGTTCTGGCCACCCAAGGCTGCTCTCTGCCAGACTCCTCCTATTCCCTCCTTTCTTCCAGAAGCTTCAATACCACCAGGGCATGGAGAAAGAACAGTCCTGGTCTGAGGAAGCCATCCATGAGTATCTTGTCATGGCCAAGGCCATATTCTAAAAGGATGCTGGGAAAATCCTCCATTTCATGAGAATCTGGGAAAGACAGCTGGGGCCAAACTTGCACAAATACCATGTGTTTATAACTCTACTAATATTTCCCTCATTGAAAGAAAAATTGATCTGAAAAGAATACTAAAAAGTCCATTTTTTTTTTAAATTTCTTCTTACCTATACTGCGAAAATGCCATCGATAAAAAATCCTCTCTGGTAGCAGCTGCAGTATTTTCTGCAGGAAACAAAACTAGTCAAATTTGCTATAATAAAACTGGTTCATCAGGGGATACAGAGAAACAGATGCACAACATACAAATGAGATGGGAACAAATACACAGTTTCTTTTTAAACTACTGGCAGCAGGGACTAGGGCTTGGCCAGAGGTGTGGCAGTAGCACAGCTCACCTACTGCTGCCTCACAAAGATCTGGCAGCACACAGGGCTTCACACAGGTTCCACACAAAAAAATGTCTCCAACGTACAACTTTTCAGCCATTGAAATAAGAAATTAGGATGCTGAAACAGGAAACCAGTTCTGAACACTTCCGTTTGGAAATCAAACGAAATTAAACAAGGATATAAACGACTGGCGCTCATAGTTCCTTGCAATTATCAAACAAAATGACTGGCACGAATTTCTGCACAACAAAGCACCTCTAAGTTCTCAGAAATACCACATGCAAGATGCAAATGGATGATAGGTCACCCAAGCAACAGTGGCACATTTGAGGGTGTTCTGCACACAGAAGCTCACAGGAAAAAACAAAGCATCACAGCCCAGAAAGCAGCTGGCACTGTGGGCCACCCCTGGGAGCCGGGTGACCGAGTCACCACCGCTGCCAGAGCATGTGCTTGAGACGTGGAGCAGGACAGATCTCTTGCTTTTGACAATAAAGGGCTTCAGAAATTACATTCGACACTCAGAACAGTCTTGTTGGACACGGAACACTCCTTTCTCCACAGCAGAGGATGGTAGTCATGGCAAGTTCGTGGACATAGGGAGCTAGACCTCGGGTCACAGACAGGCTGGTCCTCCTCCACACCTTCACCACAGCACGTGCTCCCCACACAGTAAATAGCATTTCTGAAAGGTTAACTAGAATAAAAATGCAAACCAGGCAGGTCCTTTCCACGTTCCTTGTATTTTGTTTCAGTGTCACTCCCCCAGCTTCCTCTCCAGCACACCGTGGCAGTGGGACCCCAGGAGCACAGGGTCCAGAGGTCGAGCTCCCTGTCCGTGGGCAGCAGGAGTGCTTGGGATGAAGGATCTGACTGGCTAAAAATGAGGCCACGACTCACACTGGGGCTTTACCTGTTAGTTAAGCACCAGGCTTCTGCCAATCAGATTGCAGGATCCATGGACAAAGAGTTATCGTTATCCATCTAAACATTAAAACACTGGCAGCCCACCACTCCTCCAGACTATTTCTGGCATTAATCATTACTTAACTTGGCACAGGGCAGAAAGGAGTCCTAAGCTAACCCAGGAGCACTTCTAACCCAACCTAACTCTGCGTAGGAGCTGGGTCTGTGCCCAGGCTCATCACAAGCCGTGTGCCCGAGGTGTGAGAGGAAAAGCTCCAGGAAACAAATCCCTATGGCAAACCAGCAACAAAAACTGGGCTGGGTTCAGGTGTCACACAACACACTGCAGGAAGGAAGCTTCGTACATTGGCACATTTATCATGGAAAAGCAGACAAAACCACACGTATTTTGTTTCCATTGTTTTAGTCTGTTACACAGTTTCATCCAAATTTGAACGCGAAGCTCCTTTCCACAAAGCGAGCTGTGAGGAGGTGCAAGCTGCAGGGCTCAATAATAAAGACCCATTTGAAAAAGAATTTAGTAACAATTTTCACATCCAAGTCTCAGAGAACTTTAGGTTGTATCCAGAGGAAAGCAGAAAAACAAATGCTGCTGCACAGTTCAACAAATAGCAGGAAAAACAAGCCTAAACTCTAACCTGCACAAAACTGGGGGGGGGTAAGGGCAGAAAACAACACGCTTACCATTCTTTTGTCTTTACAAAACACAGAATCCAACACCCTTGTCAGGTGACTGAATCAAAAACAACCCGAGGGTTCAAACCATCAGTAAGAGAAGTTCCTATCTTAAGAAAAAACTCCCATATCCCAAAGCCTTTTCACACAGCAAAAAAAATGTGGACACTTAAGTCACTTCCCTTGCGTTCTCCTTTTCAGCATCTCAAAACCAGGAAAACAATAAATATATGTATTTTGAAAAAATGCAAGGGTGTGACTGATCACCTGCATGGTCCTGCCCCACAGCAAGCAGGCATTCTCATAGAGCAACCTCGTCCCCCTCCTGCGCTGCAGACAGCACAGCTCTGCAGCAGAGCAGGGCCACTCTAAATGATACGAGTGCAGAGCCCACCGCTGCTCCTGCAATGCGAAAAGAAGTCACCCAGGGGCAAAGTCTACATCATTAAATATAAACTCTGAAGGTTACAAGCCAAGCCCCAGTCCCACCAGCACAACTTCCAGCTGGTGATTTTTGCCCCAAGCACTGCAGTCCCGGACTGAGGTGGTGTTGCAGCGTTTCATGAGATTGCACAAGTCGTGAACCAGCTCCAGCTGCTCCCTTTGCAAATTCACGTTTCCAGCATCATTTTGTACACCCTCCCCACCCCTGGTGCTCTAAAGAACACACACTGCTACTGCTATGTAACAAATGAGAGTTTCTTCCCCTCCAGCCCAGGCTGTCAGCCACACTGCTGTGAATCCGAGCTGGCTATTGACATCTTGTTCCTAGTTTCACACTACACTAATAAGAAATATTTTAAGAAACCCCACAGTGCAAAATAATATTGCTTTTTCAGAAAACACATAGATCTATTTAATGCTTAGTGCTTTGCTGCATCTATATGGTAATCCATTATAACACACTTGAAATAGAAATTAGGTATTACTACTGATCAACACATCAGGGTATCTGTCAGTTCTTTTAACTGATTATCCATAGTTCTTTTTCGTTTGGACTTCCTGCATGACTAGGAATAATGTTAAGTTTAAATCTTAGTTTACACAGGATGCTGCTTTTTGAAAGCTGTGTCTCTCTCTTTTATTGAAGCAAAATAAAAAGTCACCGAGGCTCATATTTCGACAGGCTCCCTGTGACTTAACCAAAACTGCTATTTCTTTTTAAAAGCCTTTTGCTTTTGCCCCCCTGGCTGAATCCTGCTGTGACTGGCCGCTCTGTGCCCATCACCACGTGCTGGCTGCCCTGCTGCAGGACACAGGGCAGGCTGAGGCTGGGCCAAGCCTCACCTGGGATCCCAGGGGATGTTTCCCAGCCCCATGGCCATGGGGGGACAACGAGCACTGCTGTTCTGCTGCTCTGCACGTGCCAGGCTGGTCTTGGATCAGTGACAGCCAGCCCAAGGTGCCCTCGCTGGGTAAGAAGGAGTAGCAGTGCCAGTGGCAAGTCTGCAGTCACGTCCCCTCCAGGGGAATGGATTCACAATTTCCAGGAGTCAGTGGCAGGTGGATCTACTTCGAGCCAAGTCAAGGCATAAGAGCTCCTCCAGGCCTCTGTGCTGCTGGTGGTTTCAGGGTGTTCAACTACCAAAGCTTGCATCAATTTAGAAATTTTCCATCTCCAACTCGCAGGCTCAGACAAGCCAAGAGGCCAATGGAGTCAGTGTGCCTGCAGCAGCTCAACCTCAATGGAGGGATACTCCATTTATTGCATTAATAAATTATTTACAGTTATTTGTTGTGAGAAAATGTCTGCCCAAAGCACACAGGGCACTTATCACTGCCCCAGGCATAACAAGAAACAGTAAGATCTCTGAAGTAAGATATGTAAAACATATAGCTAGAATTTACCACAGAATGCTGTAAGAACAGCAGCAATGTTATTGGAATTATGGCAGAACAAACTGTAAATGGTTCCAAAAGTAATTTTTTTGTGTGTAGAAAAGTAGAGCTATAAGCACTTTTAGTGCTATAAACAAAAAAGCTCCTTTGTTACTCCACTGAGCTTGAGACTCAGCAGTCACATCTGCACCAGGCTCAAGAAACCACAAACTCCACACAAAACATGGACTTGGGGAAGCTTTTCTACATCTTAAAAATTCTGAGCTTTAAACATTTCATCCAATGAACTTGTTAGATCAGTGGAATGAATTTCATGACACCATCAACACGACAGATGTGGCTGTTCTTAACTAATGAAGAAAAATTATAGAGACTGGGAAGAAATTGATGTATGTATCTCAAAACCATCAATCTGCTTTTACTTCATTACAGATTTTAAAACCACAGTGTCAGAGGAATCAGGACCTGATGCTGCAAGAAAGAAAAAAACACTTTATTTATTTTAAAAAAAGTCCCCAAACTTTCACAAACAGGTATATATATATAACCAATAATACTGTTACTGGTGCCAGAAAATAGACATAAATCCAGTGCACCTCCTGGCAGGTCTGTGACACACAGGGCTCAGAGCTGCCCTCAAATCTGAGGGTTTGAGCTGCTCCCTCAAAAGGGAACAGGGACACGGGGAACAACAGCAACCTGTCCTGCAAATGTGCTGGAAACAGAGAGAGCCACGCCACAGCAGAAAAAAAAAAATGGTTTGTCACATAATTTTGGGATTTTAGCTGAAACAGGGAAAAATAACAGTACTGCTGCCATAACACTTCACAAATATCTATCTGGGAAAAGACAAGGCCAAAGCACCTTATAGAGGTAGAGCCAAGCATTTTGCAGTATTAATTGCAACAGTTAACCCTTGGCATTCCTCCCTGCTGGTTAACATGTCTTGTTTCAGTAACATGTTGTTTGAAGCTGTTGCTGTGTGGCCAAGCTGTGCAGCTTATGTGTAAAATTAGAACTTCCATAAATTACTACCGAGACAAGTCGGTTTCCAGAGGATTTGTGGGAAAAGCTTTGCTGCCCAATACACACACTAGGTGTCACTCCACAACAGCAGCACAATCCCACTAAACCTCCAGGAAAGGCAAAGGCAGCAAATTCCCTCATAAATATTTTTATTGATTTTTAAGCTGTTGACCCTCAGCATGGGGACTCAGGATTCGTTAATCCTAAGTAACTACCCATTTAGCTAATTAGCAGAAAATGCAGCATCCCCCTGGCTCCTGCTGACATCACGCTAAATATGGAAAGCTTAACAATCAATTAGTTCTGTTTCCTATGGCTTAGGGTATGAATGTTTCATCACTTGGCATTTCTGACTCCCTGTCCTGTGCTGAGGCTCTCAGGCTGTTCTCACCCAGGGTTAGCTATCCACGGACTGCACACTCCACCCACGAAGGGAATCACTCTGAATTCCACACAAACACTGAAAGGATCTCCTCTCCCCCAGGGTGACCAGGCTATTGCACAGCTCTCCTCCACTGGGACCCCAAGCAGCCCCTGCTTCAGACACAACCATCCATTTTTTTCTCCTTCGGACAGCAAGTTCTCCCACTGCTTTTAAGAAGTATTAAGGGGTGGTTATCCACCCCTTTCCAAGCCCTGGGAATGCCCAGTTATTCCCTCCACCCAGATGAGCAAGCACTGGCTATTTCCTATTCAATGGCACAGGCACAGAAATGTCATTCCTTATTCAAGGCTCAAGCGTATTAACGAGCTTCCATTAACCTGCACAGCCTTGCTCAGCTACACAGCAACACCTTCTCTGCTGGGCTGGGCGCTGAGGAGGAGAAGGAAGAGTTTCTCCTGCCCCAAACAGTCCTGGCAAATTTACGAGGTCGTGTTCTTTGCCACTGCCTCGGGCACAACCCCAGAGCAGACCCGTGCTAACGTCACAAGGAGCAGAAAGCACAGCTCGGGTCTCAGGGTGAAAATCCGGTCTCACAGAGGGGGAAAACGAGGGAGAAGAGGAAAAGGGAGGCAGCAAAGTGAGAATTCAAGATCACAAAAGCCCAGGATTCCATGGCATCATTCTCATGGCCATTTTCCCCACAACAGGCACATTAGGCTAAACAGCACCATTCTTCTTGTCACTATAAATATCATTTCAACCACGAACTACTCATTAATGCAAAACCATGAAGCCACACACTTCTGAGGGTCTGGGGGGTGTTTCAGAGGGAGTGAGAGGAGTTGGAAACAATTAACCTTTAGCTTCAATTTCTAGAGTCCCACTGAAAGTCTGAAGGGCTTTTTCCTACCAAACAAACCCCAAAATATAAACAAAAATGACATTTCTGTGATGCAATACTCAGGTAAAAAGTTAGTAGTTGGAGTAACAGAGAAAGAAATAAAGAAAAGAGAAGGAAATCAGTAGATGATGCGTGTTTAACCTTAAGAGAGAAATCTGACCAATTATTTACCTAATTAACTACCAGAGCTTTTTGACTAGAGACAGGCAGAGCTTAAGCTGAGAATTTCAGTGTGCATCATAAGAACATTTTTGTGTGTCAGGCTTTCACCTGGTCCAGTGATATTTTCTCACATCCAAATACATTTAGGTAATAACTCCAGTTAAAGAGGTACCTTGGAAAATTATCTATCCCAGACTATTCTCACTTAAATTAAAGCAATCCTAATTTGATTGTGCAAAAGTTAGCTAGGTAACATTTCTTCCCTAGACACTGCCAAGGCTCTGATGGCCAGTGCCGGGCAGGAGGGAAGGATATGGAAATGAAAGATGTTATACTGAACAAAAAAACCAAAAAACAAACAAACAAAAAACTAATTAGCAAATCAGCATTTCACACACTCAGATCAAACTGATGTGCAGTAGCTGACAACTCCTGTCCTTTTGTTTCCCTTGAGCTGCAAGACCCAACACTGCAATCACAACAGATGCCTCCAAGTGAGGGGAGCAGAGCCCAGCCTCCTGCAGTGACACATGGGAAATAAACACAGAGGAGGGGGAAAGTGCTGCTCTTCTCAACTGGCCCTCCATGAAACACAGGAGCAAATTCTTATTTAATTAAAACAGAAAAGCACCAACAGAAAGCAGACTTGCTGAAAGCCTTAGCATAACAGAGACAACGCAACTACTGGTTGCAGGAGTGCTCCCAAATTCCACCAAACCCCCCCCTTGTTTTCAGAGCATCAGCTCCCAGATGCTCAGGACAGAGGTGTTCTTGCTGGATTTCCAGGGAATTTTGATAACATCTCTTAACTCAGGTGACTGACACCTGGTTTCACCCCTCACTGTGAAGCTCTAAGTAAGCACAGAAAGACAGTGAGATTTAAAACACAAATTAGTTTTCATGGTATGGAAAACTTACTTCAAAAAGAAAGAGGATGGAGTCCAGCTCCTCCCTTTGTGATTTATTCCCTGCAAGACACAAAACAACGTTGCTTGCCAGAAACGTACAATAAAAGACAGCAGAATGAGGCTGCTGCTGTTCAGCTAAAGTCAAAGATGCCACTCAATTTATTTCTCATCTTAAATAAAGATCCCAAGTGCGAGCTGTGCCCAGGCTGCAGTGCCCCTCTCTGCTCTGGCCGTGTCTCAGCTGAGCAGAGGGAGCTGCAGGAGCCTGGAGCAAGCTGGGAGGATGGGGATGTAAATGCTGAAATGAACCCAGAAATGTGATCAGCTGCCGCTCTCATTTCAGAGTGATTTTCCATGCTCATCTCTCCCGCTACCATAAAATCAAAGTGATTAACGCTCACACTGTACTGCAGGAAGCTATTGGTGTAAATACAGAAAACTGAGGACTAGACAACCCTTGGACAGGCTTTAATGGAATGCCCTGGAGCACAGTTATGACCAACAGCTGCTGGAAAAACTCTAAGACTTACCTTTTTGTTTCAAGCTGTTTTCCAGTGTTATGAAGTTTTCATAGAATATAAAATAAATTTGAGAATAATTGCTGTCAAAAAACTGCTTCAGGTCACTTCCATCCACAATATCTGAAAAGAGGAACAGAGCAATTACACAAGAGCAGAAAGACAAGAATTTCAGGCATTCTGCAAATTTAGAATTAGAGAATGAAATAAATGCAATATAAAACTACTTTAGTGAGTTCACTGAGTAGTCTGTACTAAACTGTCGGTCCATCCTTGCAAAGAATTTCACTGAATTTATGAGAGTCTGCAGTGGGGCTTTGGTTCATTTGCTTCCTACTAAAAAATAAATTAAAAAAGAAAAAAGAAAGAGGAAAAAAAAAAAGGGTTGAGTCTTAGCTGTGTAACCAAATGGCCTCTGCACCATCAAAACAAGCAGGTACTGCTGGAGAAAAACACCAGCAAAAATTTTTGGATGCAAATTCAGCTCTTGCATTCACCTGGCAAGCAGATCAAACCAGAAAACAGCATATTCTCAATTCATTTCTTTGAATAATGGCAACCCGAGCATGTAGCACTTTCCTAAGTGTTAACTTGGGTTTGAAATTTTAAATAAGTTTATTTTCTACCAAAGAAAAAAGTCCACTGTTTTCTAAGCCTGACACTTGCTAAACACACATTAATTTTCTCCCTTTGGTCTTTACTGCAATTGATTTGGTGAAGGAAAGTTGGGTCATTTCCCCCAGAAGAGGATGAAGGGCCAAAACGTCTCCCCATTGAAGCCTCACCTTGCAAGAAACCCATTTGTTACCCAAAATAAAGCTGATTCCAGCAAGAAGGCTCAATAATATCTCCCAGCTATGGAAGAAAGAATAATTTTAGCCCTGGACAACCTGATTTTTATTTAAATTAGTACCTTTCCAGCAGTAAGGCTCTGCTTGGCTGCTTGTACTATGGAAACAATTAGAGCAGGGAAACTCTTTAACATGATATTTGTTTCCTGCAAACTACTGGTCTGAATTTGCAAGCTAAGTGCAATTATTCCTCTCCATGAATGCATCCTGTTAAACACAACTCCAGGGGAAAACAAGGCTTTCATTTACAGGGATTTCATATGAGGGAATGAGGTCATTAAAATCTAAACAAAAAGGAAACTTTCCCTCTAAATTGCGCAGGGAAGAGAAAGGAACTGCCTCACCAAGAAAGCAAATCCTCCTTTTTTCTAAATGTGGCATCTCGGTGGTGACTCAGGGGTGAGTGTGATTTGAGCTGCATCCCCACAGCCACAGCCCTTTCTCACGTTTAACTTGCAGCAGGGCTCATTCCTGCTTCTCACATGGAAAGTAACATCCATCAGGGAAAGTTTCCTGCGCCATTTATCACTTGAGATAACAAGATAAAACCCTGACTTTGGGGAAATGCACTGCCTGGAGGAGTATTTAGAAGCACCCCAGGAAATGAGGCAGCAAGCTTGGGGCTGAACTGCAGGAATTTGGGTTTATTTTTATGTTTACTCCCAGACAGCTCCCAGGTTACTGCAGCTGCACACAGGCACCCTGCACTCACCCCACAGGCAAGCACCAGCAGCCATCCCAAACCCAAATAATTTCACCCTTCCCCACACAAGACAAGCTCACAAGTCTAGCTAACACCTGACAGTGGCTGCTGCAGCAACACTCAGGAAACACTGAGACACTCACCAGGGTCACACCCTATTTCCTCTCTATAAATAAGACATGTTGGCTCACTGCATAACTGTCAGTCACACTGACTTGCCTTACTATTAAATTTAAAATTCAGAGTAACACTCAGGTACCACTTCGTAAGAGCCTGAGTCCATTGACAAACTCTCATTGTTCTTCCTTGGTACTAAAAAAAACACCCCAGAGGGGACACTAAGCCTGTCCTAAGCACATGGACTTGCCTTTTATTTTCCTGTTAACTGCCAAATGTTATCACAGTCACCTGTTAGAAACCATCCCTTAATTCCATGAGCTTCCAAAGTCACTTCATGCTATTTTCTCAAAGCTCTCTTAATCCTCAAGTACTTGAAAAATTAAAGGAGATGAAGAGAATTTTGCAGCCACGCCCTGGTTAATGATAAACTTTTATGACCAGCTTCACCCCAGAAATAACGCACAATTCTTACTTATCTTCAAAAAAAGTATGTCAGCATGAAACAGCCCGTTACCAAAACACCCCTCCAACTGGAACAACTTCCAAAATGATGTTAACACCTCGAATTTCACACAACTCTATGGAACAATCCCAGCCCTGAATTCAGGAGGAAGTCTGCACACATCCTCTCCTGACTGCCAGTAAATGAAATTTCTACCCAGCCAGCACTGGTCCTGCAGTTGTACAGAACTATGAGGCCAAGCAGTGCCAGAACCAAAACCCCACTACTCTCCTTTGCTATCCCATCTCTGGGCTTTCCTAACAGGTATGTTTTAAAGGCAACAATTAAGGATTGCATTTGGTAACCTTAAAAATTTCACATTCAGTCTTAACCCTGTGTGTCTCCCCCGTATTTGCTCAACAGAGAAAAGACCGAAAGCACTGGACAAAGCAGCATCCCACATCTGTTAGCAGCAGCGCTTCCAACTCCTGTGCCCAAGGAGGAAACACTATTGAAAGAGAAGTTTCAATGTAAAAAGGGTATTTTTACCCAAGAAGAGCCACAAAAAAGTTCTTAAGGCGCAGCGATCCGTTTTTGTCCTACAAAAGTCCCACAGAAACCACTCTGGGAAAGAGCAGAGGCTTCACTTGTGGCCAGGCAGTGGGGAAGAGCCAAATCTGTATATCCCCACCACTCTTGGTCAGGCCATTACTTTTTAAGTCTATCTTCAAAAAAAAATAGGCCACGCTACTGGCACTTCTACAAACTGTATTTAGAACTTTACTAAAGCTAACAGAAGTTCTGGCCATGAGTACGTCCCCGTAGCAATAAAGAAATAAGGGAAATGTTCTGGTCATTTCTCAAACACAACTGAACACCCAATTTTAAGTCCTGCTGTTGATCTGCGCAGCGTTTTGTCCTGCCATGCGGACAGAGCACCCCACAGAGCCGGAACTCGGATCCTAAAGGCCATTGGAGGCTTGAGAGATGTCATAACCAACACCAACTAAAGCGGAATCTTTTCGTTCACTTTGGGCACTGGACAAACTTACAGAGGTGCCACTAAGGGAGACCGGAAGCAATCCAAAGCTCACATGAGCCCTTATTTATGGAAACACACATTCCTTTTGCTCTTCCCTCCCCTATGATCATCTTCCCTCTGATCTGTATCCTCCTGCACCAGTGGGATCACAGAAGAGTAACTGACATTTTGTTTACAATTAAATTCCCGTGATTTAAACTAACAAAGGAAGAGGAGTTGGCATCTCCCAAGGAAACAGGGGACCAGGAACAGCTATTTGGGGAACATGTGGCACGGTGGCCCAAGGGAAGCAGCTGGAGAGACAGACACACACATTCCTACCCCTGGCCAGGGCAAGGAGAGACATCTGAGGAGAGGAAAGAAAAGAAATCAAACCACTTTTGAGCCTTCATACCAAAAGCTTTACATGCTAGAGGTTTGGTTTTTTTTTTCACAACTCCCACGTGTGGAGTTTTTTTCTGCGCTGAACAGCACCACAGAAGACACCCAGGCGAGGGCGTCTATCAAGAGAGCATCTTCCAGAAGCCGTTCCTGTGCTACCTCGAATGTTTACACCGGGGTTGCCAAGAGCAAACATACCCAGAGCAGCTCGGACAGTGCCTGCACTGACCCGCTGGGCAGCTGGACACACCACAACATCCTCCACCTGAAACCAGTGCCCACAAACACCTTTCATTAAGAAGTCACCAAACTCAACAGCGTGGCACCAGGCCAAATCTACCCCACCCTCTGTCCCCCAGTGGCTGCTCCCAGCCAGCTCCTTAAGGAGCTCACAAGGAACAAGGGCGGCACATGGGCGATGACCGCCGGCACCTGGAACAAACCGGCATCACTTGGAAACCAGCAGGGTAAAGCCCTAACCGGGCACAGCCTCTTTCCCTCAGGGTCCCAGCTCCTGCCGCGAAGGACAGCGAAGAGGTGCCACCCAAACCCTCCCGAACCGCAGCTCACAGCTGGAACCCATCGGCGCCTTTCCACCTGCAGCAGGATCGCAGCTGGAACCCATCGGCGCCTTTCCACCTGCAGCAGGATCGCAGCTGGAACCCATCGGCGCCTTTCCACCTGCAGCAGGATCGCAGCTGGAACCCATCGGCGCCTCTCCACGATGATCGGGGTGGAAGCCGGCACCTGCAAGGCGCTCCTGGACTCGTCCAGCCTTGCCCCAAACATGGAGTCACCACAAAACACCACACCGCGACTTCTTCCAGAGTTTAAACACCCGGCAAAGAGCCCCGAGTTGATGTTATTGACAAGAGCAGAGTTTCTGCGAGCACGTCTCCGAAACTCACCAGGGCTGAGCATTTCCCCGCGGTTCCGCGCCCAGCCCAAGGCGATTCCCGGGACAGCGGCACACGCCACTTTCCCCGGGCACCCCAAACTTTCTCCGGCAGCGCCCCACGGAGGGCACCGGGGCGCACCGGGGCTGCCTCTGCGGCGGAGAGAGCCCGGGGCTGGGTGTGGAGGCTCTGTGCCCGCAGCACGGAGTGCTGCTACCCGGGCTCGCTGCTGTCTCCCCAGACACCGCAGCGGAAGGCGAGCAGCGCCCGCAGACCCGCCCGCGGCCGCGGCTCTGCCCGGGCACCCCCGAGGGGCTCAGGGCCCCGGGGCCGGGTCCCCCCGCGCCCACGCCCCGCTCACCCAGCAGAGCGCGGAGGTGCTTCAGGCGGGTCAGCACGTCCCGCTTGGGGTCCAGCGCCTTCTGCGTGGATTTCCTGACGTCGGCGTGGCTCTTCCTGGAGAACATGCCGGCGGCACGGCGGGCAGGGATGCAGGCGCAGCGCCGGGCGCGCTCCCCGCGCCGCCGCCGCTCCCGCCCCCCGCTCTGCGCGGGGCGCGCCGGGAGCTGCCGCCCGCCCCGCTTCTGACGTCACCGCGGCGTGGCGCTGACGTCACCGGGGCGGCCGCCGGGAGCCCGGGACCCCCCGGGAATCCCGGGACACCCCCCGGGGCAGCTCCGGGCGGAACCCCCGGGCACGGCGGGGCTCCAGGGACCCCCGCGATGCGCAGCGGAGCATCCCGGGAGAGCCGCGGGAATGGCCCGGGCGGGGCGGCTGGAATGGAGGCGCCGTAGGGAGCTGGCTCCTAGGTAGGATCTTGATTTGCCATGGAATCACTGAACCACAGGTTTGGGTGGCAGGGACCTTAAAGCCCTTCCAATGCCATGGGCAGGGACACCTATGGCTATCCCAGGTTGCTCCAAGCCCCACCCGTCCTTGGACGCTTCCAGGGATGCAGGAGCCACCCCATCTTCACAGGGAAAAAATTCTTCCCGGTACTCAGATCTCCATTGGAAAACATTCAGGTTTTGAATAGTCACTTGCACTGTAAGCATATAAATATATAAGTATATAAATAGTACATGCTATTTACCAGGAAGGTACAAGAGCAGGCTCGTAGCTATGCAACAAAAGCACAGTCCATCCCAGAGGCAGAAGCCAGCAGATGCTCTCAGTAAAACTCCTGGGCTAAAAAGTTAATTCTAGTAAGTTTCAAAGCGGGCTGTGGTCCTAAAAAAGAAAACAAGGGGTTTCAGGGAAATGGCTTGCGTATGTGCGTCTTAGTTTTTAACGAAATGGCTTAAGAATCAAGTTACACGTCACATAGAAATTGTTTTTTCAGCCATGAATTGGTGTAGAAAATAAAACGTCACAGGAATTACTGTTATTAGAAGCAGAAATCTCACTTCCTCTGAGCCCTCCCAGCGATCGTTTCTGCTGCAGAGGCCCGAGGTCAGCAGAGCAGCAGGTCAACAAGCCCTGAACATATCCCCCTGGGGACAGGGCAGTCCCAGCTCCTCCAGCCCTGGGATGGCCCTGTGCATGCAGGAGCAGGGAAAGGCTCAGCTTGGAAGTTGCAGTGGGCAAATAAATAAACAAAGAAGGAGGTGGCTGCAGGCAGTGCTCCTGCACGCCCTGCTTTTGAGCATGGCACAGCTCTCCCCCTCTGCAGCACAGCTGGATTCTGGAAGGGGCAGAGCAAGGGCTGGCTGTGCCACCAGACCCTGTGGTAAGAAGTGAGAAATCACGTGCTGGAGTCAGGAAGATGGGTGGTGATGATGCACAGCGTTGAAAATGAAAAAAACAAAAGAGTAATTCCTTTTCTTACACAGAATGCTTGGAGTCAGAAAATTTGCTGCTGTCACGTCGTCCCTTGCCTTGGAGCCCGACTCAGGCTTACAGCAATTCCTGTAGCACATCCTTCCCGTCACAGGTAATTCTTATTGCACACCATTCCCATCATTGGTAATTCCTGTTACACACCATTCCCATCACAGGTAAATCCTATTGCACACCCTTCCCATCACAGGTAAATCCTGTTGCACAGCCTTCCCATCACAGGTGATTCCTGTAGCACTCCCCATCACACCATGAGACACCATCTCCTTCTGGAGCAGTTCTCATTCTCCAACAATTGTCTCAAATTTTGGGTCATGTGGTGTGATTTCAGCATCAGCATCTTCCTGAGGAGAGTAAATTGGGCTGTTCTGGCTCTCCCCTTCCACTGGCACAAATCAATTTCTGCAGTTGGCCGAGGAAGCACTTGGCTAAAGTCTTGGCTTGTTCTTGTTTATTTTTTTTTCCTTCCCTTTTATTTTAATTGATTTACAAAACTAACAGCTTACGGTTTGTCTCTTCTGACAGTTTCTGATTATTCCACATTGTTTTTTTTCATGTTCTGCTTTGTTAAGAAAGGAGCCATTGCAGATTCAGGAATTGTGGTGCTACAGCTGCTCTGATGTCTGATAACTTGTGTGATAAGCAGGGCATCGTTATGGCACTTAGCACCAAACTGCATAGCTTTAGGCACTCAGTGGTTTGAGGTGTGCTGGAAATTCTGCCTGTGAAAAGCTCCAGGGAGCAGAGATGCCATGCTTGGAATCACAGTGCTTGAGGACAGTCCATGCTCTCCCTTTGAGTTCAACCACATCAAATACAACTTTTCAAATTATTCACTTAGGAGCTGGCTTAGGACAGCACAAGCCAGAGAATGCCAGTAAACCTGCAGCAGTGACTTCAGCCTGTGCAGGAGAACCACTTGTGAAGCCCTGTGACTTGTGTTTTCTAACAATACAACATTTGCCATTTCCCAGAAAGTCAGATGATGCATTTCCGAAAGCCAGTGCTTAAGGTAGAATAATTTCCTGAAAGAGATTTGGTCATTCAACTTTCAGGATCTGAGGTAAAATCTATATAAAGCAGTCACTTCAGGCAACGGAGCAGTAATCACTTGAGGCAGAACTGAACTGTAAAGTCCCCAGCACTGTGTGGTGTCCTGAGGGAGGTGACAATACCAGCACAGGCATGGCAGTGCTGGGCACGGGTCCAGTATTCCTTGGGAAACTCCCTCCTCATGCAGGACCCTGCCTGCCTGGCTGGGCCCACAGGAGGAAGAGCAACATCATCAGTCTGGGTGAGAGTTCTGGGGTGTCACAGCTCAGCAAGACTCACTGAGCAAAGGGAAGGGCTGACCTTGCAAAGGCTGTCCCTGCAGTGCCCGCCCTTGCCAGCCTGCTGGCACTGCCCTGCCAGGCTGCTGGCACTGCCCTCTGGGCTGCTCCTACAGGAGTTTCTATTTCAGGCATTGCCTTAAGCAGTACAGGTGAGGGGCAGCACATTCCCAGTCCAAAATAGAATGGCCTGAATTATTAATATGTGTTTGCACCACAGGCCAGCACGCTCTCCCTGAATTGCACAGCTCATGCCCTTCCTTCCTCCCCCCCCATTCTGGAAGCAGCCTGGTGCTGCAGAGTTTGTGGAGTTTGTGGAAATGTGACACCAGCTGCCACCTGAATTTCGCTGGACCTGATGAACAGGCAGGGTTTCTTTTCCCGTGCGGCCTGAAATTTTAATGGCAGAGATTGAATTACGGAACTTCTCCGCTTGCTTGTGTCAATATAACACTTTATACTGAGCTTAGGGAAAAAAGTAGGGGAAAAGCAAACACAGGAGACAGCCTACAGGTGAGGTAATGGTTTCCTTAGCATGGAATGCCAGTACTGACTTTCTGTCCTTCGAATCAAATGCTTCCAGTTGCCTTTTGAAGGTAGGTTTTGTGTCCTCTTGCATATCCTTGGTCCAACACATCCAATAAGGTGCCCGAGCTGCTTATCCCTGCATTGCAATCAGCTCCCTGGATGCTTTCTGGCTCAGGTGCAGGGCCTTGGCAGAGCTTTGGTGCTGTGCCAGCGTGCTGCTCTGCCCTGGTATGACTAAGCATGTGGAAAAGATTTTTCCAGTGGGCTCCAGGTTTGAGGGGTTATTTTCCTCACAGTGTTCCTGTAGGGCATGCAGGCGTGGAGCCCTGCTCCTGCAAAGCTCTGCTTCAGGCTCAAACCACACTGTAAATGCTGAATTTCTGCCCGATTTCCTCTAAGCCTGGACCCTGTGATCTGCTTTCCATGGATCAGCTTCTGCAAAGGTTTGGAGTTTATGGAGGCAAAGGTGTCTCATCCATTTAACCCCCACTGAGGGTCTCCTCCAGCCCTTCTCATTTGGCACCCAAAGGAGTTCTCACTGTCCCTTGGCCTGTGGAGGTTTATTTAGGAAAATCCTGGTGGAAAATTTTCCACCCATTGCAGTATATGAGGCAGTCAGATGTCATTCTTATAGTAAAAATTATAGACAAGAGAAATCCACTGTCAAAAAACCCTGTCAGATTTCCTTCTGCCAGAACCTCCAACTGTGTAGAGGGGGAAAGGGAAGGATTTATGTCTATTGATGGAAAAAATTCCAAAATAGAAAGAACAGGGATTGCATGTCCCCTGATACCTTCCTTAAGGAAACAGTATGGAGAATGTCAAAATTTCATGGAGTAAAAATACCAACCCACTAAGGAGAGCTCAGAGTGCCTTTGCCAAAAGTTGAGCTGCGCCAAGAAGTTTGTGGCATGTTGTGCAAGCCCATAACCTGTTCCAGGAGAGATCTTTCCACGAGGAAATGTTTCAGCTCAACTTGAGGCTGGGCTAAGAGATGGCTTACATGGTAAAAACAGGAAAATCATCCCTGTGCTTCCCTGCTCCTTGTGGTGTGGAGCGGAGATAAAGTGCTGCTTGTCTCAACCGCATTAAATCCGAGATAAGTGTTGTTTACTTCACCCCTCTCCAAGAGGAAAGGTCACTTGTGATCTCGGTGGAGCTGCAGCAGCAATTTCCTCCTGGCAGCGTTCACCTCTGGCCGGGTGAGGCAGAGCCCCGGTCCCCTCCTTTGGGGACGCTGTTAACCCTGTCCCTGCCGGCTGTGTCCCCGGGGCTGGCTCTGAACTCATGGGCACAGGGTGTGGGGTCTGAAACAGCGCTGAGATGCTGAGGGCAGGCTTGCAGAAACACTTCTGGTCCCAGCAAATGATGCTCAGAGGGTGAAATAAGGGTCACTTGTCCTGCAAGTTACAGAGGAAGGGTCCTGCCACATGCAGAAAGAGTCTTTGTTTTCCTCTTGTCCCCTCCTCGGCTTTCTTGGATTTATATTGCTGTGTATTTGACCTAAAGTCTTTTTTTTCTTTGATTGAACGTTATGTTCGTACTTTCATTTTTCTCTCATCTTGTGTTGGGTCTTTATCACTCAGAGGAAAAATAAATGAGGGAGGAAGCAGCTGACTGGGATCGCCCTTAAGCTGGGCTTTGTTAACGCCCGGAATGACCACTCTGATTGTCTTAGAGCAGTTTATTCTGCCAAACCAGGCTGTGTGGTATCTTCAATTCCCCTTCTGAAGAGAAGATTTCAAATGCTTTTTGTACATGAGAAGGAGAACAAAAAATCCTTCAAAATGAACCAGTGACACACAAAGCAACCACTGGCCACTGATGTTCCACACATTCTTCCTTCTTTTCTTCCTTTGCAAATGAAGGACTGCAGAAAGCAGTGCAGTAATTACAGCCTGCAGAAACAGCTTGGGTTTTCTTCCGTGGACAAGCAGGACAAAAAATAACAGAAAATAATTTTTTACCGACGCAGCTGGTGTTCAGATGAAATTATGTGGTTGGCTTTGAAACAGTATTAAAAGAGAAATTTTAATTAACCTGTACCACTGAGTCAGAAGATAATATCTGATGCATCTAACAGGCCTACAGACAAAATATGATAAAATAATTATTTGCAATTAGATATATGCATTACAGACAATGTTGTAATTAAAATGTACTTAATGTCACAGGAGGTCCCTTATTATCAAAATAATTTGTAGAACGACCGTGGAAACAATGTGATGATTATCCATCCCTCTGGCAAAAAACAATCAGAATTTGCCAAGAGCCCAAAACATCTCTGGATTTGGAGCAGACTCCAGCACGGTCCACCAGCCCAACTCCTTTCCCCCAGTGCTGAGTTGTGCTTGTCACCAGGCTGGGCACAGGGCACCCATTTCTTGCTGTGCCTGTGTCCCTTAGTGCCCTGCCAGGAGATGTCCCTGTGCTGCCACACAGCTCCAGCCAGGAGTGGATGCAGTGCAGGTTGGATGAGGGAAAGATGCCCCAGGTGCTGCACTGTTCTTCTGTGGGGAAAATTGATGTCTGTGTTCCAGTATTTGCTTATGAGCTGCACTACAAAGGAGTGATCAAATTTACTGGGGCTGATTATTTTTCCTACTGTGGCCCTTCCAAAGTGCTTGGACCACGAAAGGACTCAAACCCAAGGAAAAATTAGATTTATAGTTGCTTGATACTTAGCATTTACATCTCTGGAGGAATGAGAGTGAGGGCCTGACAAGCACTAAATCCAGGGGGATTGCTCAGGCAGCCTCTGAGAGCCCACCACCTTCAGAGCCACCTCTGCCTGAGCCTGAGCCATTCCTTGGAGCTGCCAGGAAGCAGTGCCAGTGCCAGCTGCCTGCTGCAGGCCTGACCTCATCGGGGCTAATGAAAGCTTTGGCACAGCTCTCCCCCTGATTAACATTTCCCTGTCAGAGCTGCTGCACTGCAGTCAGGGGGTGCTTGGCTGTTTCTCAGGCTTTTTCTCATGGCCACGGTTTGGATTTGTGCCCCCACCCCCACTTGGAAAAGGCCTCTGGACATGGATGGAGGCTTTGCCTGAGCGCAGAATGAAGAGCCAACCTCGTCACAGGGTGCACCTTATCCTAGGGACACGTCCTTCTGGGAAGGATGGGGGGGCAGCCAACAGTGGCGTTAGTGCTTCTTTATGGAAATAGATATTTCTTCACAACTTAAATAGTGAGGAAAATTGCTGCAAAATGTATGAAAGTGGAAGAATGGCTCAAAGAGAAAACACCCCCCCCAGTATATCATCAGCTGTGTCTTTATCTTCCTTACGCTTCTCCACTTCCCCGTTTTCAAGAGAACAAAGGGAATGTGCCAAAGCTGCTTTGGGATTTCAATGAAGAATAATGAGAATTCATTGCTAATTAGGGCTCCAACTGAAAAAAACTGATCTTTGCAGGGACACTGTTAATGAACTTGTAAATTGAAGCTGCAGACTTGCATCCCTACAAACATTCCCTGGGTTGATTCTGCGTGTGTGTGCAGGAGCAGTGAGCAAAGGTGCCCAGAACTGTCCATGGCACTTTGGTGGCAGCAAGTGGCCAGTGGCAAGGCTTAATGTAAGGAGTTGCTGAAGGCTAAGCTGAAGGCTTAGGTGGCAATGGCATTCATCTCACAAAGTGTTTGTCTTTGTAAAAAAGAAGAATGGAAATTCATTGCGTATTTTTGATCAGCCTTAATCTAATTAAGAGACGTCTTTATTTACTCATGTCGTGCGCTGTTGAGAGTGGTGGACAGCCACAAGTACTTGGGGTACTCAGATGTCACTGCAAACAGCCATGTGGTGGGGATCTGCACCTTTATCCACTCCCAGGGCATTTTAACCAGGATAAGTCTGCCAGGACTGTGGGGATTTCCCACAGCCTGGGCTGTGTGCTCCAGCTCCTGGGTCAGGAAAGGAGGGGCTGCTGAGAATTAAACGAGAATGTAAATGTTTTGGGAGCAAAACCCCGTTCCTTTTGCCCAGCTGCTGATTTGGGTAAAGGCAAGCAGAGGCAAACCTGGAATGTGGCAGCCACGGCAGCAAAGCCCCCTTGTCTGACCCTCTCTCCCTCATTTTTGGCTTTCTGGCATTCGCAGGAGGCACATCCCCATGGCTTTTTGTGCTAGCCCTGTTTTCCCCTCTCCCAGGAGAACAGTGTGAAGCCATTGGAGGACAATTAGAAGGAGTGTGTGAGACACTCTTGAAACCTGATCAGAAGGTGGAGATGGCAAGAAGCAGATAAAATTCATGTTGATTGTACACATTTTCCGATGAACTTACAATGAAACGGGAGCTCACACAGTGGGTGGTGCCAGCAGCTGCCTCTGGGGATCAGCTCAGGCAGGGAGACCCAGAGTAGGGAGCTCAGAACCATGCCTGGTTGGCTTTTGGAATATGTCCAAGGATGGAGCCTGCACAGCCTCTGCAGATAACCTGGGCCACCAAAAAAAAGGGGGATTTATATGCTTGAATGGAATTTTCTGTGTTGCAGTTTGTGTGTTTTCCTCTTTGAAGGAGGTCTGAAGAAAAGGTGCAGAGCACTAGGGATGAAGTGCAACATGAATATGAGGGGCACAGGAGGGGAGTGAAGCAGTTCATCCTTGTTCTGGTATTAATTTTTTCTGTTTCATCCAAATGCATGGATTTTATTTCAGAAAGCGTGTCACATCTAATGAGATCCATAATGGAGCCATTCAGGGCCATCTCTGAACATGCACTTTCCCCACATATAACAACGTACCTGAAATTTTGAAAGATGGAATACTCATTTGCCAATTTAAAAAGAAAATGGAGAGAACAAGAGAGAGAGGCTCATGGAGTTCTAAGTCTTCACAGGAAACGGATGGAAAAACACATGTACATTTAGAATGATGTTGACATTTCTGAAATCAGAGATATGGTGTTTTATCTAAATTACACCAAAGCCCTCCAAGATAATGTGCCGTGTAATAGCTGCAGTTCTAGGCACTATTTCATTTTCAATTTTCTGTACAAAAAGCATGATTCTTATCCACAGTTCCAGTACAGTGTTAGACAAATTATTCTCATGTACTG
This sequence comes from Motacilla alba alba, assembly GCF_015832195.1. Classification (NCBI taxonomy): domain Eukaryota; kingdom Metazoa; phylum Chordata; class Aves; order Passeriformes; family Motacillidae; genus Motacilla; species Motacilla alba. The sequence continues at coordinate 108,832,635 of NC_052018.1, forward strand.
CCCAGCTGCACCCCATGTAGGAAAAGCTGCATTTGAGGGGAAGAGGCTGCAGCTCCCCCCTGCTCTGCCCTGGCTTTGCCAGCATTCCTGGTTACCTGGAGAGGAGGCAGAGGGGCAAAACCCAGGGCTGGGGTTGCTGTGCTCTGAAGGGCCCTAAGGCACAAAGGAGCAGCAGAGAAGCCTGGGGTGCTGGGAGCAGGTCCTCAGGAGCCTGTGGAGGAGCTGCTTTGGTGTAAAAAGCAGGTAAGGACCTGGTAAAAGCAGGTCCTGCCCCGTGCCCGTGTACCCCCGGTGCTGCTGGCTGCGAGCGCTTGTGCGTGGCATGTGCTGGGCTCACATTACAGAGGTGTTTCCTTCTTCTTGGCAGCTGGAAAGGTTTAAATCCCTTTGGCACCTGCTGGGCATCACTGGTGATTCCACCAGCAAGGCCTGGTCTTTTCCTGGGAGTGACCCACCAGGAGGTGTGGAGAGCAGGATGCAGGTGGACCTCATGGTATTCTGCAGGATGTGGGAGGTCCCTGCAGTACTGCTCTGACTCAGGGGTCCTGTGCTGGGGGTGTGAGAGGTAAAATACCTGCCTGCCTTCAGGAGCTCCCTCCGTTCTTGTGGGTATCCACAAGAACCAGCCTGTGCTGAAACAGGATGCCCTGGGAGGAGAAGTGCAGTGGTCTGACCCCCTCCAAGTCCCTTGGCCCAAAGCTCTTATTTGCAGCACTACTTGGCCAATATTCTAGAAAAGTTCAGCAGTATGGGAAAGTTATTTCCCATCTGCAAGTGTGCCCCGTGCCAGTGGTGCTGAGTGAGGGAACCTGGAGCCCGAGTCAAGAATTCTGTTTAGTTCCCACACAGAGAGCAAGGTGCCTGATGGAGCTGGCAAGGGACTGCAGGTAATTTTGGTGACAAATGCCATGTGCTTATCTCAAAGGAGGGATTTCCACTCCCCTCCCCAGCTGTGATGGGATGGAGAGGCTGCTCCCTCTGCAGGGAGCTCCAGCTGCATGGATTTGTCCTCAGTGTAGAGGCAGGAAAACTCCTTTCTCCTTAGAAGTCTCCTGTGAGATACCAATGGATGAAAGATGTTATTTTTGGCACACATGCTGACAAGTGAGTGATCCTTAGCAAGCTGTGGGTGCAGTCCCAGGGGTGGAGGTAGAAGCTGGGATCTGCAGAGTGGAAGCAGGAGGCTGCAGAGTACCTTGTCATTAGCAGGGGAAGGAGGGTTTTCATGACAACCAGACAGCATCAAAATATAAATTAAACTCTGCTAGGAAATGAAATTCGGGGGACAGAAATAGTTTTCCTTGGCAGGCCAGGAATAATTCTGGCAGCACTCAGACTGGTTGCTAAGTGAGGGGGCAGAGCAAGGGAAGGGTAACAGTGGCTGTGATTATGGTTGCTGCCTTAACAAATATATGCATTAAAGGTAGTAAGAGCCTGCTTTTAAACCATGCAGGATTCTGTGTTTGGAAACAGAATAAGGGAACCGAGGGTCAGAAGAGCCTTGGTATGCATCTCAAAGTGGTCAAAATAAATGTGTCTGTTTCAGCTGGCCACTGGGAATGAATATGTGTAAATATATAAAATTGTGCTAAGGTTTCTGAAGAAGGTTTAACTGAGCATCTATGCCTTGGCAGCACAGCATCAGGAGGGGCAACTGTTGTGAGGAACAGCTCATTGCAGACAAGTGCAAGGGAAATGGCTTTCATTAATTCCTGCCTTTACGTTGGGCCCTGATCCAGGTTCCCCTGGGATAGAGGCAGAGCTTCCCCCGGACTGCAGCAGGTGTGGGATTGAGCCCTGCAAAGAGCCCGCTGGAGGGGACAAAAGAAGATGGAAACTGCAGAATTTTGGCCCTAGGTGTAAATGGTTTATGGTATTTATTTGTCTTTGTCAAACGCTGAGAGGCACAGCTGGAAAAGTGTGTCAAGTAGTTACAGTAGTTACAGAAAATGCAGTGGCCACAGCTCATGCCAGCTTGCCCCAAGTCTGGTTTTGTGCATTTTGGACTAGTGCAAGAGCCACGTCACCGTTCACAGCCAGGGCATAGCAGAGATGCTTCTGCAGTGGAAGTTGCTGACTAAATTGAGGGAGCTGCTATTTTGGGGCAGATATCCCTTTCAATAAGCATGACAGGGCAGAGATCCCTAGGAAAGGATGTTAAAGGTGTAGGTCCTTCTGAGCCTGCTTGGCTCACGGGCTTGGGGGCAAACTTGGAGTAAAAATACAACTGGTTTACTTGGGGAAGCTTCTCTGTCCCCCTGTGTGTTGTGATTTCTCTTTCATACACAAACCCCCACCCCTAATTTTAGGGGTAGGTTGTGCTCAAACATTCACAAAAGTAGAAAAGGAAGGAGGAGAATCTCTGGGCAAAAACGAGATTTGAGTTTGTCAGGTCCTACCCCTGCACACGGTGTGAGGTCTCATTGTAGCTCAGGCTTGAGGGATGTTGTGAACATTTTGGCTTTGGTGTGCAGCAAAGAACTTTGTGTTTAGGGCAGCAAGCTCACAGCTGGACAGGGGTGTGTTCATACTCAGATTTATCTCTTAAAGAAACTGACTTGGGCAAAGCCAGGCTCATGTGTCACAGAGCTCTGGAGAATTTTCTCTGGAGGGTTTGTACCAGTCTCAGAATTGGTGATGGATTTGTTCCCATCCTCAGGAAAAGGAAAGACATAATGGGATGGCAAAATGATTAACCCATATAGAGAACTTGCAAAATTAGATCTCTCCTGGGTCATTAGGCTGGACACTTGTGCAGCCAGAAAAGCTACAAAAATGGCTTGCAGTGTAAAAGATGATGCTCTTTAACTACCTGCTATAGCTGGTACCGCTGTAGTACACTATAATTTGATTTACTATTGATTTTCTGTCCTGCAGTTGTTGGCAGCAACCACACAGACCCCTTGGTTTAATGCTTATTTGCATGTTTAATTACTCTATAATAGTGCAATAATTACCATGTAGCTACAGAGGAATTACATGGTTGTCTGTACTCCGTAAACCAGTGTCAACCTCCTCTGCAAACAAATAATTATGCAGCTAACATACCTGTTTAACTTCCCCAGGAATTAGCAGAGGAACAGGAGAAATGCAGAAGATGCAGTTGCTGGGGTGTTTAATTAATTATTTATAGTTTTTCTGTGTAAAATTCTTTAGTTGCCTGATTCTATCTCCTACCATAATGTCAGACAATACAAACTGGAACCGGGGAAAACTTTGGTAAGGAATTAAATCTGAGCTTTATAACAATAACCAACGTTATTTCAGAGCCTGCTCATTCTGCATCTGCAGGTTGTGGTGGAACAAATGGAAGTATTTCCAAACTATTTCCCATGTGCAGCTCTGACTCCTGCAGCCACTTCTGGAAGTCGGAGGAAAGCCACGAGGTGGCAATGTGCGCCAGGAAATAAAGCTGCTTGGCACTTCTCAGGGATCAGTCACTCAGCCCTGAAATGCGGCTGGACGGACACTTGGCCTCCCACAGGAGCTGGAACAGGATTTCAAGCACCTTTTCCATGTAAAAAGTGTACATTTGTTTTCCCGGGACTCATAAAAAAGCTGTAGGGATGAACATCTCCTCCTCCTGCATTGTTTCACGCTGGTGGATATACTCAGTAATTTTGTGTGTTTGCTTCAGGCTCGGATATTCCCTGTGGATTGTTTGGAAAACATCTTGCCTCATGTTTCCCCTTTCCTCCCTGGGGATCTCTTTTGGTTTCTGTGCATCCAGCATTGCTGGTGCTCATGGCAGGAGCTCTCCAGCTTCTGACCCAGCCACCCCTCTCCTCCACTTTCCCTGGCTTGTGGTGGGAAATGTTTGCAGAGCGTGGCGAAGGAAGGAGTGCATTTCTGGGGCACAGCAGGACTTACCAGTGTGCTGTCCAAGCAATAGTGTACTGGTGATGGGGACAAACTGGTTTTATCCAGTGTAAATCAAGTGGCAGATCCAGTGTAAATCAAGATCTTGATGATCCCCAGGGATGCTGGGAAGCAGCATCCTGCAAGATCTCCAAAAGGTCGCTGAGTTTATTTCCTGTTGTGTTGCTTTGGAGATGGCAAAATGGGCTAAATTTAAGGGAATTCTGTGTTCTCCCAGGACTGGCGTGTCCCCAGCTATGCCTGCTGCAACACCCAGTACAGGGGAGGGACCTGTGAGGTGCTGGGATCCTGGGGGGACTCTGGAGGGTGACAGGGCCAGTCAGAGCAGCTTGCCTGTGGCCACTGTCCTGGCACAGGGTCTGCTGGCCACCAGCCACCCCCTGCACCAGCCACAGCCTGAGGAACACCCTGCACAAAGCTGCTGCTGTCAGGTCCTCGAAAGCCCACCTACCTCATAATCAGTCTCATTTCTCAGAGGGAAGGAGGATACTTGGCTCCCTGCTTTTCTTTATGAAGTCAACTCATTTATTTGCTCTTCAGAAGGGCTCTTTACAGCCCCTTCAGGACCACTGGTGTGTGGCTGTGGGATGGGCGGCTGCTCTGGGGCTGCATGCTGTGCCAGGGCAGCTCTCCAGCAGCAGATATCCAGGATATCTGCAGTGCAACACTGCCAATCCCCATCCAGGGGGGGCAACAGCAAAATTGGGTGTGACTGTTACCCCGTGTTCTCCTTGCAGCCCAGCCTGAGGCATTCGGACACGCTGGTGCAGTGCAAAGGCAGTGTTAATCTTCCAGCAGAACAAATGCTGTGAGTTATTGCCTGGGGACTGTTGATTCCCCTCTGAACATCTCCCAAACTCTGCCCAGGAGAAGCCCTGGCCGTTCTGCCTGTAGGCACCAGATGGCATCGTGGTGGAGCGCTGGGAGCTGGCAGCCAGCACAGGCAGGAGGAAGCTCAGCTTTGAGTTTTTCTGGGCATGGTTCCAGGCAATAATATCTTTTCCTACCAGTTGTGAAGGATCTGAACTTTGGTTCACACCAGAAGCTTAAAAAAGCAACTGTTTAAAAACTTGAATCCCTTCTCCAGCTTGCACGGTGCTTGAGGCATCCAAGTGCTCATGGGCTGCCTGTGGGGACACAGCGTGTGAAGGGACATGGCCTGTGAGCACAGCAGTGCCAGGACCTGGGGGCTTGGTGTGGGGCTGTGGCTTTCCCAGATTTTTGGAGGGGGGGTCGGTGCCTGTGTCACTGTCACTGGCAGCACGGGGCTCTCAGGACATCCCAGCAGAGTTTGGGCAGTGCTGCACAGCCTCGCTGGCACACCTCCTGTGTGTGGCTGCCTTCTGCAGGTGCTTCTGCCCCTCTGGCCACTCTCTTGTGTTTTTCAGCATGTTTTCATTTTGAACGTTTTTGCCTGTAGGCTTTGAAATGCAAGGTGGTGTGTCCCAAAAAGTATTTAGGTGCAAGGGTTTTTTTTTCCTGTGGAACAAGTCATCCCTTTAATTTTGGCTGTCTAAAGAGTGCAAAGCCAGGATTTTCCCTGTGTGGCCCCTCAGAGGGACAAGCAGAAGCTGCACACTGCCAATACATCCCCAAGCTTCCAGCCCTTTGATTTGAAACAATTGGTTTTTCTGTGGCTTGATAAGGGTTCCGTTCAGCACGGGGACAAACAGCAAAGCTGATGTTCTCTCCCACCAGCTTTGTCCCACGACAGGAAAGCGAGCTTCAGCAGCCCAGATGATTTCCAAAGGAATCGCCGGGCTGGGTGGGGAAGTCAGAGGCGCTTCCCTGAAGAATAGAGCCCGCAGTGTCTTCGCCGCAACACTGCTGCTGTTCTGTCCGTCTGTCTGTAGCTCTTTGTTGTGTCAACATCTGTAGCTGTGAGTAAATAGCTGCAGGCCAGAACGCAGCCTGTGCAGCCGCAGCGCCGGGCTAGGCCCGGGCCGGAGGCCGGCCGCACTGTGCCGCCTGTGTCCCGGGCAGGGCACGCAGGGGACAGGGCTCCCAAAGCCCTCAGCTGGGATGGATGGTGGTGCTCTGTGCTCCTCTGGCTGGCTCCTCGGCCTGTGTTCGATCCACAAGAGCCTCTGGGGAGAGGCTGCTTCACTGGGCTGAGCACCTGGGCCTGTGAGTACGGCAGGGCACAAGCGCTCGTCTGGTCCATCTGTGGAAAACATTCCAGTTTTCTCTTGTCACCCACCGCCAGAAACCTTTTAGGCCACGCTGTTTTATAAAAATTGTAAGTCTTTTTAAGTGTAGAAGTGCTCAGAACTATTAGGAGAACTCATTTTGGCAAGGGCAACCTGCTCTCCCTCCCTAAAATCCTGCTCTCCCTGCCCAGTGGCACCGCCTGCCCTCAGGCAGTTGCAGGCAGAGTGGCTGCAGGGCTGGACTTGGAGCAGAGGGTCTCAGTGGCTTGTGTGGAACCAGGCGGGCAGAGGGGCAGGGCTGGGAGGGGGTGCTGCTGTGAGGGGCTCCTACAGCCCCCAGGGATGCAGGGTGGAAGATTGACAGCCAGGGGCTCTGTGGCTCAGCAGCTCCAGGGACTGGCTAAATGTCACCGGCCGTAGGAGGGACACAGTCTGGGCAGCTGCCTTCCTTCCCCCCACTGGGAGCAGCCTGGCAGTGCTGGAATCACCCCGTGGCATTTCCCTGCTCGGGGACCTGCTAATGAGCAGGTGATCGTCCGTGTCAGTGAAACCTCAGGGTTGTTTCCAAAGGAAAAATAAGGTCACAGCTGCTTGCCAAGGAAGTATTGTTGTGAGCTGTTAGTTAGGCTGCAAGAGTAAACTTTGGAAGTTGTGCTTCATCTTTCTTCTCTGCTGGCTGCTGTTGTATCTGAAATCAAAATGCTGTTTTCCCTGGAGCTGTGTCTGGCAGCCCAGGCCTCTTGCATGCAGGGGGTGTTTTCCCTGGGTCCTGCAGTGTCCGAGCTGTTTGGTTTTCCAGGCTCAGCGTCCCTCCTGTGGGAGTTCCCATTCGAGATGGCTTTGCAACATCCCAGGACTGTCAGACAGTGCAGGAGAAAGCTGGGAGGCTGCTGACCCCACAGTGCTGAGGAACATCTTGGGAAAAGGGCAGGATCCTGGGCACCTGCCTGGGGCCAGGCAACAGTGCTACACATGGAGATGAAATGTCCAGGCTGAGGGCTGGAGCTTGGCTGAAACGTGCTCAGATCAAGTTTTGCCTAGATGTGTGATCAAATGTGCCCAGGAGCTGCCTTTGAGCAGAGCCACAGTGCCAGTGGCTGGGAGGCTGCTGGGGGAGCAGCTTGTTCCAGACCCCACAGGGCACATTTGCACCACAGGGCATGCAGGCTGGATCAGCTGTGCCACCATGGATCCTCGTGCCACCTGTCCTGCCCGGCCAGGTGAGGAGCTCCAGGGTTCCTCTGTGCTGCTGTGGTGCACAGCTGGAGGAGTGGGCTTGGGTAAATACGCTTATGTTGTGCTGTTTACACAGCACTTAGTTATTTTTGATAGCTAATTAGTGTTTTCTGTGTTTTGCTGGTTCTGCATTGATCTGATACACGGTACAAAAGACTGAACACGTGGGATAGGGCGTCCTTCACTTTGTCAGGAGCCTTCACCTGTCTTTGTTCTGTTGCGTTCAGAAATGCTGCACCAGGCCCACCAACCATCTCTTGGTTGCAGCTGATTTTTTTTTTCCTCCTTTGTAGGCTTGGCAGTAGATTTTGCTTCCATTGAGCATAAGGGGAAGACTTAAAAGCACAGAGGACTGTAAGGAATCTCATTTCACTGGAAGGTTGGGTTCCTAATTGCCCTTTGTGCCATTAAAAAAAATCTCCCCATATGTGTTTTGTTTTGTTTGTGGGCTTTTCCCTCCCCACGCGGGCGAAAATCGATTGATCAATGTTTGTTACAAAGTTATGAACAAACGTCTCGGGGCTCTTTGCTGCATTGATGTCAGGCGCAGTGTGTTCTCCTCGCTAACAAAATTAGTTGCAAAGTCAGCAGGAGGTTGGGAGAACAGAGCGTGGGGTTTGTTTGCATAGCACACAGTCTGGCTGCTGCTTAAATAACAAACCCTGCCTCGCCGCGCACACATCTGACCAGGGGCTGGCTTTTGGTTTTGTTTTAGGAATTGTTGTTTGAATAAAAGGTCATTTACTGCCTTACTGAGGGGAAAACAACAGCGTAAATGTACAGTGGTGTGCTGCACACTGCGGGTTTTCAGTGGGGCCACAAAGGAGACGGTGTGCGGGAGCTGTAAACAGCCCGCGGGCACACCACGGGTGGCTGGGCAGGTGACACCTCCACGGGACCCAGTGACACAGAGATGGGCTCTGGGAGGGGTTACACCTTCACCCAGGGTCACGGAGATGGGGTGTGAGGGGTCACTCCTTCACCCATGGTCACGGAGATGGGGTGTGAGGGGTGCTCACACCTTCACCCAGGGTCACGGAGATGGGGTGTGAGGGGTCACTCCTTCACCCATGGTCACAGAGATGGGGTGTGAGGGGTGCTCACACCTTCACCCATGGTCACGGAGATGGGTGTGAGGGCTCACTCCTTCACCCATGATCACAGAGATGGGGTGTGAGGGGTCACTCCTTCACCCACGGTCACGGAGATGTGGTGTGAGGGGTCACTCCTTCACCCATGATCACAGAGATGGGGTGTGAGGGGTCACTCCTTCACCCATGATCACAGAGATGGGGTGTGAGGGGTCACTCCTTCACCCACGGTCACGGAGATGTGGTGTGAGGGGTCACTCCTTCACCCATGGTCAGAGATGGGGTGTGAGGGGTCACTCCTTCACCCACGGTCACAGAGATGGGGTGTAAGGGGTCACTCCTTCACCCATGGTCACAGAGATGGGGTGTGAGGGGTCACTCCTTCACCCATGGTCACAGAGATGGGGTGTGAGGGGTCACTCCTTCACCCATGGTCATGGAGATGGGATGTGAGGGCTCACTCCTTCACCCACAGTCACGGAGATGGGGTGTGAGGGGTCACTCCTTCACCCACGGTCACGGAGATGGGGTGTGAGGGGTACTCACCTTTACCCATTTTTATGGAGATGGGTGTGTGAAGGCTCACACCCTCCTGGGTCCTCAGGCACCCTACAATGTAAAACAGGTGTCTTGGTGTTTCCAGGCTGGGCCCCACCTCCCTTTACCTGCGGGTGCATCCAAAGGTGGCTGTCCCCTGCCAGCCTTGGGCTGTCAGGGCACACGGCCTGAACGCCTGAGCCCCTCCACAGGTGCTGCTCCACGTGCCACCTGCTCTTGTATTTGTGGGGTTCCCAGATGAAGGAAGGAATGATGCATCTGACTCCATGTTCTTAGAAGGCCATTTTATTATTTTATGGTATTATATTATATTAAAGAATATAATACTAAACTGTACTGATGAATATATAAAGGATACTTACAAAAGGCTCAAAAGATAATAATGAAAAGCTCATGACTCCTTGTGGAGTCCCAACACAGCTTGACCCTGATGGGTCATTAAGTCAAAACAATTCACATGAAACCAATGAAACACTCACCTGTTGGATGAACAATCTCCAAACACATTCCAAGGCAGCAAAATACAGGAGAAGCAAATGAGTTAATACTGTTTTCTTTTTTCTCTGAGACTTCTCAGCTTCCCAAGAGCAAAATCCTGGACAAAGGGATTATTCCACAAAATATGACAGTGACAACCTGCCTTTGGCTAGGCGGGAAACCAAAATGGGTCAGGCACCTGTGGGACATCAGTGCCCAGTGTGACAGCAGAGCAGGCCCAGCAGTGCCTCCTGGCTGTGCTGCACCTGCTCTTGGCTCCCAGGTGGGTTCTGAGGAGCCTCTTATCTCCTGTTCCACTGCAGTCTTCATCTTTCTCTTCCCCTGCTAAATTTCAGCCTTTAAGTCTCGCTGTAGTATTAACCTGTCTTATGTTTTGCTTCGCTTACTTTCAGTGTTTGCGTGTTGTTTCTAATGTATGGAAACAAACGCCTGAATGTTTACGTGTTATTTCTAATGTGTGGAAACAAACGTGTGCAGGGAAGCTGTCACAGAATGCCGTTATCACTTCCTCCCACCTCTTTCTCCAGCGTTTCTCGTGGTTCTGCTGGAACAGCAGGAACCCAAAATGTGCCAAATGAAGAGATATCATTTTAATTTATGGGAGTTCTTAAAAGGCTCCTTTAGGTTCAGATTAAACCCTACTGCAGGTTCAAGGGAAAGTTTAAGAAAATCAATTTTCCCAGGCTAAAAAGAGCAAACCCACTGTAGTGTATATAGTGCCCTTTGTTACTGGAATCAATAGCTCTGTTCCCAGGGCTGAATAATCACTTTTTTATATAACATTAGTACACACACAGACTTATCTCCTCCAGACTTTGTTGTTGAACTGGCAGTAAAATATTTTTGACATTTAACGGTTTCTTGCTCTTATCCTTGTTTAATTTTTCCCTATATCTGAGCCTTGCTCTGAGCTTGAAATGGGGCGATTATTCCCTGCTGTGGCACTGGCATGGAGTACAGAAATGTTTCAAATTAACATTTTCCCAAGAAATCATAAGAAGTGTCAAGCATGACAGTAGCTGAATGCAACATCTTTTGGGTCTGGTTTTGGCTAGGAGTGTTTTCAGGCTGCCTATTCCAGAGTGCTGGAGTGAGAGCACATGTGGACAGGAGCTGTGTTCTGGAAGCAAATGGTGTGAGGAGGAGCTGATTGCCCCTGTCCTGCTCTGCACTAGGGGGTGTTTATTCCAGTGAGCATGGGCTGCAGGTGCTGTGAGGAACTCTGTCCCCCTTGCCCTCAGCAGGATTTTCCTCCCAGACGCTCCCACCCCTGGATGGGGATGGGAGCACTCACAGAGCAAAGGTTACAGACCCGTAGCAGAGCAGGTGTGCAGGTACCTGGGTGTAGGGGTGGGACAGGAGGCTTTTCATGCCCTTAATCTTAGTTAGAATATTGCAAATCGCCTTGCGAGGACACGAGCCTTCCACCAGCCTAGGAAAGGCTGACAGGAACAAAGGGGTTTGCTGGTTTGTTTCAGTAATTCAGGCTGATTTCCTCTCTGTGTTTTAAGCATCACCTTTCCCACTTACTGCCAGCAAGGCCATGATTAGGAGGGCGTTGTGCGCCGGTGGCGGTGGCTGTCGCAGATAATGGTTTGACATTTCGGATCACCCACAGCTAATCAGCCCGACGTGGCAGCACATCCCAGCTGGCCATTAGGGACGTGTGGCTGCCAGTCCCCTCGCTGCTAGGGCATGGGGCAAGACCAGGAGGGTTTCCATAGGGCTGGGGAGCCAGCAGGGCCTGAGCCACATGCCCTGCTCCGGCCAGAGCACCCCGGCTTCCCTGCCAGCAAGGGACTTGCTCCATCTCCTGAAGGACTGGAGGCCTTCCACCCAAAATAATGTGAACCAGTGCTTTCCACAGCTTTCTGATGTTCAAAGGGATGTTCAAAGAAGCCACATGCCGTTGCCAGTTTCTGGAATCCTCCCGTGTCCAGGCCTGGAAGCCCAAAAAAAAGAATAAAAAGGAAGAAATAACTGTCTTGCTTCTCAGGCCTCTTGCATGGCAGAGTTGCTTGGGATATTTCTTAAAGCATTTGAGCTTGTCTGCTGCTGAGGAAACAGGATTTCTGCTGAGGTGCTGGCCGGGCTTGGGATCTGCAGCCAAGTGGGGAAGAGCTGGGCACCCTTTGGGAGCTGCCTGAGCAGCAGGATCTGGCACGCGCCTCTCCAGGCTCTGATTTTGTGACAGAGACCTTGTTCTGCAGATTGCAGGGCTTTGCCTTTCAGGGGCTTTGCTGCTGCAGAGCATGCCCAAAACATGCTGAACTGCCAGAGAGAGATGCAGGTGAGGTCTCTGCTAATCTCCACTTAAACCTTCAAATGATTGAAGTATCCAGTGTTAGCGATGGCATGAAGAAGTCAATGTTGAGTGTGGTTCCTCCAGTGCCCACTTAAAGATAATGTGTTTTCATGGACACAGTTCAGCATATAAAAGACAAGTTTCTACCTGGTTACAGCACCTTGGAGTAAATGATGAGTGCTAGGACTCCTTTTTTGCTTTATTTTTTTTCCTCTTCAGAAACAGTGAAATCAAAGTCATTTACTATGGCTGGTGCTCCTGTCAGTAAACATTTGCTCAGCGCCCAGCTGAGGCTTTGGGGAGAAGGTGCCAGGTGTTTGCAGAGCTGGCTGGGTGTATGGGACAGGCTTTGTCCCCGAGCAGCAGCACTGCCTGTAGGTGACACTGGGACTGGGGCTGGCTCACCCAAGCACATGTATCCTATAATGCCATCTTCCTGCTCTGCACAGGGAGGTGATGCCGTGCTACCTGTGCTCATGTCTTCCAGATACATCAAAATGCTCCAGAGGCATATGGAGCTTGGGCTGGGAGAAGGAAACTATGGGTGGGTGCTGAGGAGATGAGGAATGAAGATCTCTGCCATAGTTGGTGGGAAATCCCCTCCGGAGTGCCCTGACGTGTCCTATTCCATCGCCAGAAGGATGTCTGGATGCCCATACTGCTTTTGGCCGCACCTCGTTCCTCAGAGCAGTTCTCCCTCATGTGTACCATAGGGAAACCACTTGTTAGGGAGCTGGCTGAAATCCCAGCGTTTCCCCGGGGCTTTGTGCTGCTCCCATGCTCCTGCAGCCCCTCCAGCTCATGGAAACGCTTCTTCCCCTGCACTGCCCTTCCGTAACTGCTCGGCTTCTGCGGAGAGAACACGGAGAAAGCAGCAACGACACATCTTTGTTTTCTGGGGTTTCTCCTCATCGGCTTAATTGCAATAACATTTATATCACATAATATAGTGCAGCAGGGTTGTAATTTTCCTATCATCCAAATTGCAGGCTGAAAATGCTGTTAGGAAAGGACTGTAGAGACTGAATTGCTGCTTTCAAAATGACTCCTGTTAACTGACAATGTGACCGGCAAATGGCTCCCAAAGGCGGCGTGGCTGGGAGCAGCCCGTGGAGCTCCAGCCTGGCGTGGCTGGGCACACGCTGAATAAAACATTGGGGCCTGGGAGCAGCTGTCTGTCTGCAAGCACTCCTGCTCCTCGCAGGGACACGCCAAGCCCCGTGCCTGCTCCTTGCTGAAGGAAACGCGGTTCAAACGGCACTTGTGGAATTCAGTTCCTGCTGTTGCTTTGTGAATGCTTCTGTGTCCCTGTGAGCCCCGTCAGCTTCCCCTGTTCCCTGGCTTTCCTGGGGCTGGGATTTCAGTGGTGTTCATGTGGGATGCAAGGGGCTGCTTCCCAGCAGGTGCACAGCCAGCCGGATGAGTTAGAGACTCGTTTGTGTAATTTAGGTCCCTGATGAAATGCCAGTGCTTCAGCTGTGACCTCTGAAATCCCTGTCTGCCTTGGGAAGCGCTGAGAGATGGGCTGCAAACTGCTGGGCCAGTTGGTGACATTTTCTTCTACCTATACCTCTGACTCCAGATAGGCTTTGGAAGTCCAAATGCCAGCAGTGCAAAAGAGGGTTTCACCCAAATTAATCCTGTCTGGTACTGGGGTTTCAGAAAAGCTTGTGGAGAGGCATTTTTGTGGGTTTTGAGTCAATACCTTCTGGCTGGGGTTGGGATGTTTGGTTTTTTTTTTAACATTTTGGCTGCTAATAGAGGGTTTTGCTTGATTTCCCAGTGAATAGTCCCACCATGTGTGTCTCTGTCTTGCTTCCAGGTTTAGTTTTAGCTGTAAGAAAAATAAAATCTGGTATTTGAGTCTCTTTTGAATTGTTGTATCCTGTTCCACACCACCATCAGGGTTTCTTTTTTCTCCTAAAGACCCCAAGCAGGGTTAGTGTAGCACAAACCATGCGGTGGCTCTTGCTCGTGCTCTGACTGGTCCACAAGTTAGTTCTGTAAATGTTACTTACAGTGAGTATTAAGCTCCTTTTTCCAAGCAAAGTAACTAAATGTGCTGGTAGTGAAGCCTTCTGCATGTATAATTCTGCCACAAAAAGCCCACAGAGGCTTTTGTTTATCCTTCCTTCCTTCCTTCCTTCCTTCCTTCCTTCCTTCCTTCCTTCCTTCCTTCCGACACTTCCGACACTTCCGACACTTCCGACACTTCCTCCTTTCCCTCCTCTCTTCCTTCCTCCCTTTCTTCTTCTTTTTCTCTCTCTTTCTCTCTTTCTCTCTTTCTTTCTTTTTCTCTTTCTCTCTTTCTTTCTCTCTTTCTATTTCTCTCTTCCTTTCACTCTTTCTCTCTCTCTCTCTTTCTTTCTCTCTTTCTCTCTTTCTTTCTCTCTCTTTCTTTCTTTCTCTCTCTCTTTCTTTCTTTCTCTCTTTCTCTCTTTCTTTCTTTCTCCTCCCTGGAAGAACTTTTTTTTTGCACATCACCAGAGCCGAGGCCTTAAAGTTTTGAAGCGCCAAGTGAAGAAAGCAATTTCATGCTTCACGCCACCGCTAATTTGTCCTGTTGTAATCTGCAGCCAGCAAGCCCCTTCCGCTGAAGTTGGGGATAATGAAAGGTTTAACTTTTCGGTTCTGTCAAATTAGTTTGGGTGGGGGGGAACGGGACGGGGGTGCAATGAGGCCACTTCCCTTTGGGGCTGTGGAGATTGTCTGTGCGGACAAATAAGTGAGCATTACAGGTGATTCCGTCCCTGCAACGAGGCAGAGAGCTCCCATTTATCGCCATCAAATGCATTAAGCTGCGAGTCAAAGCCCTCCGCTTTCTGCTCGCAGCGAGTCTGGACCAGAAGGCAATCAAGCCATAAGGGTCATTTTCTGCATGAGCTAACCTTTTCCTCTCGTAGGGTTTGAAGCCTTTGTTGACAATGAGATGCTCAGTGGGAACATTAAATTAACACTTCATATTCGTGGCTGTAAATTTACTGGCAAGCTGAGGAAAAGTCAGGGAAAACAAACACTCCATCATTTCTGCTTCATTTAGCTGCTGAATGGGGACACTCTCACCTGCAGAGAAAAGAGGTCAGGGCAAACAGGGATAATTTTAATCTGACTCTCAGCCTGGTCTTTAGTGGCGGTGGATTGTGTTGCGTTCTGCGCTGAAAGTAAAGGTGAGAGCGAGGTGAGAGCAAGAAAATGGATAAGTACTATGTGAAATGCTTCAGAGACCTTGCCACGGGCAGGCAGGGAGGGATGGCAGGCTGGTTACTACGGAAACTAGCGGGCTAAATATTATTAATTTTGCAAACTACAGAACCAGTTTGCTCTCAGATAATGGCTGCACCAAGATTTCCTTGTGCGGGCCAGCAGATAACCTGGATAACCTAGAATTCCGCCGGCAACAGCTTTAGAAACGAGCTGTTTTTCACTTCGATAACGATGCTCTGCGTGACTCCATCCAAGCCATGTGTTCCGTGTCTCTGTCTCTTTCCCAGGTCGTGGCGATAGCTTTCAAGGCTGATGGGCAAATAATGCTTGTCTGCTGCAGCGCTGACTAATGTGACAGCGCTGGGCTGTCACCAGCTGTTAATGCGTGTGACATCGCTGCCCCAGCTCCTGAAATGCTCAGGGTGTCTTAAAAATGCCTGTTTGTGGGTTTTGCCTTATTCTGTCGGCAGACGAACACAATAAATTCTGTGGAAAGGAAAACCTGGGTTCCAGAAAGGTGTTTGGAGGCACAACACATCTGACCCGCAGCAGCGCTTGGATCTGCTGGGGCTGCTGAAGCCGTTTGTGTCAGAGCAGTTTGTAATGGGGTTTGGATATCAGAATTATTTTTGGTGGGAGTTTCTTCTCTGGCAGGAGGTGATGATCTTGTTAGGGAGCTGAAGGGGCCGTGGGCTCCCCAGTAGGGCTCACCCAGAGCATCCTGCTGGCCTGGCTGAGTGTTCTGGAGCAGCGAGAGGGAGGCAGGGAGCAGAGGAGAGGAGGAGATTAAAGCAGAGACAGTGACAAGCCTGTAGTGAGGAACCCTTTCAATAGTCGTAGTCCTTGGCCTGCAAGGACAAACAGCACTGCTTTTGTTCTCAAACTCAGATTAACTTTTGGTTCAGGGGTAGAACTTGGAGTGACTCCGTGCAGCCGCGTCTCCCAGAGGGAAAAGCATGGGCAGGTAACAGGTGAAGTGCAAAGCACAAGGTGACTGCCACCCATCTATTCCTCCGACTCGCATTGGGGTGGCTTGTCCTCTGCTGCAGGGTGCCCAGCCTGCCTGTTCACCCCCAGCACAGCTGGAAGCATTGTTAGCACAGTTTTTAGGGCACTTGGGAGAAAACAGCCTTCACCAGGAGGTCAGATTTGTGTGGACACACAGCCCTTCAGGAAGGTTTGTGAGAAGAGACTTCCATGGAGGGGGGACATTTTTGTGATAGAGATGTTATGGGGAGTGGTGGTAAAGAGGTGAACTGCATACAATAAAAATACAATAAAGTCAAATACCGCTTATTTTTGGCCAGACAGTTTTCTGATCCAGCTACAGAGGATTGCAATACCATCCAGCAGTGCTACAAATACTTTAATTAGCTTTCCTTGCCTGCTGACAGGCTGGAATGAATGTCTGTTTACCTGTGCTCAGGAATTTGGAGTGTGGGCAAGGAGAGGAAAAGATGCTCCCCTGATGGTGAGAGGGGGAAGATTTTAAGATCCTGAAAGCAAATAAGGGGGAGGAGGGTCAATTAGCTAAAAAGTCTCTCTGAAGGAAGCCTAGTGTGTCTGGTAATGCTGCCCACGGCTTCCCCCCGGTGCCGTGCAAAGGGCAGCTGTGACATGGGCCGCCCAAGAGCTGAGCTGCTTGGGGTGGACAATGAATTCACAGATTGTCCATGGATGAGGGCTCCTGACACCCTCACTGAGGAGGGCAGCAGCACCACAGCACGTCCCCATGCCCGGGCATTCCTGCTGGTAGCCAAGGAGATGAGCTGAGGTGCCCTTACAGGCAGCTGCCAAGGGAAGGGAGAAGAATGTGGCCAGGCGAGGTGGGCTGGGCACAGCTGGGGCACGGGCAGTGCCCCTAGGCTGGCAGACAGAGAGACTCCCCTTGGCAGGGCTCCATGCTGGGGCCTCATCCTGGCAGGACAGCAAACAGCCTTCCCCTGTCACTCTCAAGCTGCTGGGGACACTCCGTGTGGCAGAAGAGAGGAAAGAGTTCTCCATGGAGCAGAGCATTCCCTCCTCTCTACCCTCCTGAGGAAAGGGGAGTGGGGTGAGGGAAGAGAAGCAGTGGGGCTCTCTGGTGTCCCATGCTGGAGGTGGCTCGATGTTGGAGATGCCTGAGCCAGCCATGGGTGCAGAGCAAGGGTTGCTTGGCCTCTGTAAAATATTTCCATTTATTTTACTGGCCTCTTCAAAGATAAGGCTGAAACACACAGTCCTGCAGTTGGGAAGGGAAAATAAAGAGGATCAGGCACGACCCCCACGCACACGTGATAATTTCTCGTCTTGGCTTATCTTGTAAGAATTATAAGATACTGAGTAGGAAATAAATCATGATGTCAGGACCAAATGCCATTTTCTTGCCTGGTGTGATTTGCAGCATCGCAGTCAAACCGATAGATTTCATTGCCTGGCGTAGGGTTCTCCCCTTTAATTGAATTATACCCCGGCGAGCGAATGGGATTCATTCTCTGAGATACAAGGAAATTACCATTTGATGAAACAATGCCTTACTCCTCGCTCACCTGCACAAACATCCTTCAGGAAAACTATTATGCAGATATCCTTGATTACAGACTATTGTTGCTTTTGATCTCCGTTTGCTGTGGCGGCACCCCGGGATCGCACCGTGAGTGCAGCGAGCATCTGAACGGCCCCAGCAGGGTTTGCTGCCTCTTCCCCCAGAACCTCAGAAGGCTGTTTTGGTTCCACTCGATTAAAATTCTCTCTGCTGCAGGCAGGCAGGACAGGCAGGTACATCAGTGCATCACTGGGTGTGTCACAGTGTCTTCAGTCTCTCCTCAGTGGCGGAGCGTTGCAGAATAATTTATGTTAAGGACCTGCAGGAACCCCATTTCCTGCTAAATTATTAACTTGGCTAATCAGAAATGACAGAAAGATTTCTGTGCCCTCATCTGTGTTGCTGCCACAGCTGAGCTGGTGAGGGCTGCACTTCTAGATCTGGAGTATTGGCTCCTGTCCCTGCAGCCTTTGAGGTGCATTCCTTGGATTTGGAGTGTTCAGTGGTCTTTGGAATTAAAACTTTCACTTAATTCCTGGTGCTCACAGTTGCGAGGAAACAGAGAGCCTTGAGTTCAAACCCCGGCAGGCAAGGAGAGAAGCCAATCCACGTAATCATGAATTTCCAGCTGAAGCTGTGCTTTGGGAGGGGAAAGGCTGATCCCTGAGCCTCACGTTCTTGGGGCCCGCTACACTGAGATGCTTCTGCAGCAGCCTCGTGTTGTCAGCTGGTTTGTGCAGGAAATACATAATGCTCTTAGAAAGACAGATTAATTACCTTGAATAAACTGGCCTTGACAAGCTCTGAAGGTTTTCAAGCCATTTTCTCTCAGTTCTGAGCACATGCCCAGCACTGCAGGTCCCCCCTTCTGGATGGGCTTGCTCGAGTGGGCTTCTAGTGGCGTTTGAAATGTGAGCTGGTGACAAAATTACAAGGTGGAAGGATGGCAACTAATCAGAGCACAGTGATGCCGTTTCCTAATTAATTTACCAGCAGCAGCCACTGATCTGTGCCATTATTAGCAAACTTATTAGTGCTGTTTGCAGGAGTTGCAATAAGCACATGGAGCTTCTCTGGGAAAACTCTGCCGCTGCCTCACCACCCTCACAGGGAAGAATTTCTTCTTAATACTGGAGCTTTTGAACCCATAAGCTCCTTCCGGGAAGAAGATTTTGAATCCAAACCAAAGTGCACCAACCTTCCAGCTGCTGGGAGGTTCAGGGAAAAGCAAAATATTCTTCCATTTGGGATCAGTGGAGGGCACTGCTGATAGTGATGGTCCAGCAGCTGTCCGGAGCTTTGCTGTGTCTCCCTTTGGCTGGTTGGGGAGCTGTGCTAGACCTGGGATGCAGCAGGGGGAAGTCCTAAGGGCTTTGCTGGGACTGGGCAGCCCCCCAGCCCACAGCCTGGCACTGGGATTCCGGGCAGCACCGTGTCCCTGCCCGTGGGAGCCGTGTGCCGGGCTTGGAAAGCTGTGACTGGAGCACACGCCAAGGGCTGCGTTTGATTCCTGACAATAAACTCGTGTTTGGCTTCCAGGCCAGGAGCAGCCTTTGGAGAGAGACTGGGCTTTGGCTGGGGCTGAGACATGAATGGCTCCAGCCAGCCTTCCAAGTGAGGAAATTACATTTTGGGGCTGGATAGGATTAGAGGAGCAGGCTCATTGCAGCCGGTGCATTCACAGAATCGAGCAAACTTTCATTTATGCCCCTTGCCTTGATCAAGGCTTAAGGGTTCGTCGCTGCTCTCTCATCCAGGGCCCTGTGGAGCTGACAGGGAGAGCAGTGCCTTGTAGGTCTGGTGTTTTCCTGCTGTGCAGTGGGCAGCTTATTTTCAAATTTGTGTCTAAGGGATGAAAATAGAATAAATTTTGGCTGGATGCGCATGTCCTGCAATTAATCTTTCGCACTAATCTGAGATGAGCAAGATCTCAGCTGAAGGTGGGATGGTTTTTAATCCCTGTTCATGTTCTGCCCGGCTCTGAGGCCTTGGGGTGCTCAGATCCTGGGTGTGGGTGGGCAGAGGCAGCATTCCTGGAGCAGGCTCTGTTCAGTCTCCGGAGGAATGCGAATTGCTCCGCTGCCAGTGTTTTTCCTGACCATCCAGTAACTTTGTAATTAATGTGTTAGCTTGTAATTAATGTGTTAGCTTGTTGCCAATTAACAAGCAAAACCGTCTTGGCTGCCAAAGGCTTTTCCACTCCCAGTGTATTCCCTTTTCTCTCCTGCCTTTCATCTCTGCAGTGGGGGGAATGCCTCCGATCCAGCCATCTGCCCCTTTGCTCCAGGAATTGTTGTTGTGGCTCCCGGCCTCCTCCTACCTCAGAGGCAGCCAGCCCTTTCCAGGCTTGCCGTACTGCTCCAGGAGTTTTCTTCCTCCTTGCATCTCTGATCCTGCTTTTCTTCCCTCTTGGCTGCTTGCCCAGCTCTTTGGGACCATCTCCCTCCATTTCAGACACCCAAATCCTGTTGCTCCATCCCAGACTCTCCCCATCCAGCTCTGCTCTCCTGCTCCATTGCAGCACCAGCGCTCCCTCACCGCATCTCATCCAGTCACCTCTTTATTCTCTCCATATGTGCTGTGTGTGTCTCTGGCAGGATATTTATATAAATTCTTACTCGCTGCCTCCATAAAATACCCGTTCGGAGAGGGGCTGGGTGGGGTGACCCAGATGCACAAGAGGAAATGTTTCATATCTCGAGGAGCACCGTCTGTGCCCCTTGGCAGCCCCTCCCGCCCGCCTATCAGATGTAGGGCTTAATGGGCTTAAGAATTAGAGCAGCTGCTTGGTGCAGAATTTATTGACTGGCTGTGCATAACGAGGGGAATTAAAATCCTAATTGGCTGAGCTGCTCCCCGTCACCTGGAGAATTTTTACTTTTCTCAGGGCTCCTGGGCTCTTCCCTCCCTCCTGCCTTGCTCGGGTCGATAGCCTGACCCAGGGAATCGCAGAACGCTTTAGGTTGGAAAGGGCCTTTAGGATCATCCAGTTCATGTCCTTGGGATGGTGCCACCCTCTTCCCCAGTGGTATCCAGGAGGAGGCAATGGTGACAACAGTGTCTGGTGTCCAGGCCCCGCTGCAGTTGGCCACCTGCTGCAGCTTTTGGAGGAGGCATTTTCAGTGGATTTCCTGGTGTCACCCTGCACCATGGCCAGCGAGGCTCTGTTGCACAAAAAGGATGTTAAAGTGTGCCTCGTGTAGCTGTGGCCACCAGGCTTTCCTGCTACCTCTCCTGAGAGCCAGAGCCAGGCCTCTGCTCTGGGCTCTGCTGCAGCTTCCAGAGACCATGAGAGGCTTTTCCTCCTGCATCCCTTGCTCTCAGAGAGCCTGAATGGGCACGGAAATGGCCTCACTTAAGGCTATGTCTCATTACTACATTAAGTCAACAACCACTTGAGTATCCAAGGATTTTGATCAAAGCTAGATATTGAAAGGGGGACAAAGAGTGGCAAACTTATTTGACTTCCACTTATTTCCAGAGCCTGTTGAGCACTCGGCTGTACTCCTCACTGGCCTGAAGTGTGCCTGGGAGAGCAGCCGCCTGCTCTCTGCTCCTCTGTGGTCAGAAGAGAGGCTCTAGGCTGAGGGGAGGGAGGGCAGCCTCCTCCCTGCCTGTGCCTCGCCTCTGGCACCCAGCAAAGGAGAGAGGAGGTGGCCCCCTGTCCTGTCTCTGGGGACAAGGGACCCCGTGGTGTGGCTGTCCTGCAGGACCCCCCCCCAAAGCTCACAGGGCTGCGCTGGTGGGACAGGCACCAAGAGCTGCTGGGATCTCGAGTGGGCATAGTCCAGAAAAAGGCAAATCCAGATTTCTGCCTCTTTCAGAGTCAGGTTTCTTTAATTTCATTTTCTCAGCGTGGGGAAAGGCAGCTGGCTTCTCCTGCCTGCCTGCAGCATCCTCTGGGGATGTGAAGAGTAAGGAGGCAGGAGGAGTTCCCAGTGTGAGCCTCAAACTCGGCCCAGTGCAGGCTCCTTGGGGACCTGCTGCACATGGGGTTTGCCCCCAAAAGAACTCTGAAATTTTGGGCATCCATCGTGCTGTGCCACATTCCCCATCTATAACACAGACCCTCTTCTGCCTCTGCCAGCCTTGTCAAGGCTGTGCTCCTGCAAGATGTTGGTGCTGCACCGACCTGCCAGCACAGCAGCACAGAGTCTTTGGGATTTTTTACGTGGAAATCGATCAGGATTTCGGATTCTGCTGGAGGCAGGACCAAGGGGTTTTACTGCAGAGCGTGTCGTAGTCAGCCCTGTCTCCTTAGTGCTCTGTACCTAACGACTCTGCAGTAAAAATAAAAGTAATCTACAGTAAATGTATCCCATGTCCTTATTTAATGATAAAACCCCCTCAGTGCAGTGAAAATAAACTGTTAGTGAGTCTCAGTAGTGTCTACAAAGAGGGTACTATCTCTTGGATTAATATGAAGTCCCTTCCAACAATTCTCAGTGTTATTTGCAGAGGGCTGGGAAACAGCAAGAGGAGCAGCAGCTTTCATGTGTTTGGTTTTTTCTTTCCCTTTAGGCACGTCTCAGCATCGTCACTCTGGGCTGAATCAGACCTGTCTGAGCATTCACCCTCCTGTCACAGAAGAAGCAAAGGATGCAGCAAGGCTCAGAGGTACTCCTGCTTTGCATTAAGCCCCACTTTTGTTACCATCCTGAAAACCCGTTGGAAATATGAAAGCAGAAACCTGTTCTGGCTGTGGCTGAAAGGCCATTGAAACCCAGAGAGCCCCCGAGTTTAACGGGGGAAGTCATGGTGAAGGCAGAGTGCAGCATGGGAATTTGCATTCAAGAGGGAGGAAAATGAGGGATTTGGGCAGAGAATAACTGATAGGTGCTGTGAATTCATTAAAAATGGGCTATAAAAGATACACTACAAGGTTCTGGTGGCAGACCAACAAAGCTTTTTTCTTCCCCTTCATTGTTTCTACTGTCACAGGATCCTCACAATAGCGGATAGTTTAGCCTTGTACTCCACGGTTCGTTATCTATTCTTCTATTTATTAATGCATTCTTGGGTCTTAGTGATGTGATAAACCATCCACGCTTTTCTTTTATGGTTTAATAGGATTCTTCTGGAACCCCCTCCGTGTTTACATAACCTTGCAATTCACAGTTATCTATCATTTATTTCCTACTTTGTGCAATCTTGATAAAGCCGTGGCGGCGAGGGGCGGCAATGCCCCGGCTGTGGGGTATCGCCCGTTTGGGCTCCTCAGAACAAAGCCTTCCTTCAAAAACAGGGTCCTTTCCAGAGGGCTGTCCCTCTGCAAGGGCAGCAGGGAATCCAGGTTTGGTGCCCTCCATCCCTCTACAGGAAGGTGGTCCAGGCTCGTGAGGGTCTCCAGGCAAAGGGACAAGGGTCCTGTGAGCCCCCAGTGCCAGCCCCGGCCCCGTGGAGGGGCTGAGCTTGACTTCAGTGGGAAATAAACAATTCGGTGTTTTCTCTGGGAAAAGCCAGAGCTCCTTTCGAGTGGTTTGGCTGCTGGGACAATTTTCTGCCCAACGGAGCTGGGGCAGAAACTTTTTTCGCCAAACAGCCTTTGGAGAACGGAGCGCCGGCGTCACTGCGGGGCCGTTCTCCATCAGAGGCAGCAAATCTAAATATGCCATCTAAATATGACACCAAACCTTTATTAAGCATACCGGGAAAGGGATGCGAGACCTCATTTATGATTTCATTCATAATCCCTTCAAAATGAGTTGGTACCAGTATGTGATAAGTGGATTATGTGTTAGGCCCAAGTAAAGCCAGACACAATTAGTGCTTTAATAAACCGGTTGTATGCATTACTAACAACTAAGTCATAAGGGAATTGGCGTATTTACAAACCCTAATTAGTAGTTTGTTACTGTGATACCAAATTTAAACAAATCTGTAGCATTGCTGACCATCTGGGTTAGAAATCTCTGTTTTGAATTTAATTAGGAAATAGTTGTGACAGAAAATTGGTCCTTATTAGTTAGCTAACGATCAGCATTGCCCTAATTGAAATGAAGAACTGGCTGGCGGGTTTGTGAGATGTTTAGATACAAGCAGAGACAATCAAAAAATATTCTCTCACTTAGGACTTTGTGAGCTGTGGTGATTGATTAAGTAACATCCCCTTGATATTTTAGCAGCTAAAATGCAAATGACCCAGTGATGAGCGTGCAGGACAAAAAGCCTGGCAATTAGAGCTGTGCATTTCAGGGTTTGCTTTTAAAGCAGTTCTGCGGGAGCTGGCCTGGTGTGGGTGCTCTGGGGGTACTGGCTGTGCCTTCACCTTCCTCCCCTCTGGCATCCTCAGGAAGGGCATTGCCCCTCCTGGAGTGGGAGCCCAGCTGCTTTTCCAGTCCTGGTGCTTTCCCAGAGAGCAGCTCTGGCCCGCTGAGGCACAGCCAGCCCGGTCCTGGCACCCGGTGCTTTGGTGGGAGCTGGCTGTGTCCAAAACCTGCAGCTCTGCCCTGTCTGTGCCGAGCAGACCACGGGTGTCCAGTGGCTGATCCGTGTGGGGAATGATTGGTCCTGGAAGCACGCACGGGGCAGAAGTGAACATCCCAACCTTGCCATCAAACTGCAGACAGGCCCTTCAGGACACGGGCCGCAGTTCTTAATTCATTTGCACTTTCTCCCTTTATGGTGCTCCACAGGATGTTAGGATTCCTGGTAATGTTTCCAGATGAAAGAAAGCACACGTTGGCAATATCACCCACACCAGTGCTGCTGTCGGAGCAGCAGTGGATACCGAGGAACTCTTTCTGTCTTGGAGCAGACAATGAAGTTTCTGTAGGGGCTTTAAATCACTAAATGTTGAAAGGAATTCCCCGACGGCTTCATCAGTCACTGTGTAAGATTGTTAGAGATCTCCACCAGCTAATAAATTTGATTTGGGGTTTGTTTTGCTGGCATTTACACAAACCCTCTGAGAACTATAGTTACTGTATTCCCATACAGTGTCTGAATTCCGAATTGAGATGCCCGTTCCCCTCTCCTCCGGGAGGCCAAATAAACCTTTGCCACAGAATATGAATGTCGGTTGTTTTTCCTGCTAAGCTGGTGCATTATTATTTGAGGAGATATAGTGTTTGACAAAACCATTTATTTTGTTTCAAATATTTTATTGAGTAATAAAACTCGTTTGTGTTGCTGCCACATGGGGGGATTTGTGCCTGTTAGGCTGTGAGGGACGCGACTGAAGGAACGGGGGCCCAGCCCTGCCATGTGTCCCTCGGTGCTGCTGTCCTGTCCCGCTGCACCAGGCTGTGCCTGGGGAGCTGTGCAGCCTGGGGGTGCAGAGGGATGAGCTGAGCCCCCCAGCCCTGCAGGCTGAGGGTGCAGGGGGATGAGCTGAGCCCCCCAGCCTTCCCTGCCCCACCCATCAGGGTGCTGCAGGCTCAGGCGGCCGCACCGAAAAATAAAGGCCGTGTTGTTTTCTGGGACGAGTATTTTTTTTTTTTTCCTACCCAGCGCTCACAAGTTTATTATGAATGATCCCTTTTCACAGATGTTCCCGTTCTGAATGGGGGAGCAGCAGCGTTCCAGTCTAGAAAGATCCCCTGTGAGCAGAGCCAAGTGCAGCTGGAGGAGGGTGTGAGCCGGGCTGCAGCCACCCCACCCGGCTGGCCAGGAGCCCCTGGCCGTGGGCTTGGGCTGGGGGGCTCGGGCTCACCAGCAGTGCCACCCAGAGTGTGGCTGGGCTCTCTGGGTGCAAACTCGCTCTTCTCCCTGCCCTGCCTCTGAGCTGGGGTTCAGCAAGGCTTGCTGCAAACCCCGCTGTGTTCTGCTCTTTCCTGGGGCTCCCTCTCCCACCCTAGCATTGAGACAGCGCCAAGGGGAATTCTCTTCCAGCCCAAGGCTGCCCAGGCCTGGGGACACGATGCCCTCAGAGATGTCTGGAGCAGCCTGCGTAGGAAGGGGTTTGCTCAAGGGGAAGCCAGCAAGCCCTGGATTTGGATTTTTGCAGTGCTCTGCTGCTTCACGTCTCTGTTTTACATGAAGATGTGTTTGCTTGAAGGGCTCCCAGCAGGCAGAAAGGTTTGAATTCTCCTGTTTTAGCACAGTCAGGAGCATCCTTTCCGTGGGTGGCAGTGCACAGGAGGCCTCATGAGTGTCCATGCAGATGTGCTGCTGTAGCTGCACCTCAGTGCTGGTGCTGGCAGCTCCTGGGGCCACCGAGGCCACCTCGTCCTTCACCCGCCAGCGGCTCGGGAGTGACACTGATGGTGTGCAGCAGGAGCCCTCCCGCCCACCCCCCCGTGAGCAGCATGACAGCTGCCACCGAGCTTTCCGAGGGGGGATAGGGTTTAATGCCCTGGAAAATCCAGGACCCCGTGGAGCATGCAGAGCGTTGGCAAATGGGGGCACGGG
Source organism: Motacilla alba alba (assembly GCF_015832195.1). Taxonomy (NCBI): domain Eukaryota; kingdom Metazoa; phylum Chordata; class Aves; order Passeriformes; family Motacillidae; genus Motacilla; species Motacilla alba. The sequence continues at coordinate 108,858,432 of NC_052018.1, forward strand.
GAGCCTTTGCTGGGGAAAGCAGCACGTGGTGCTCAGCCCCCGGGTGACACGACATGTCCTCGTGCCGTGGTGTCCTGGGTGCCATTCGCTTTGGGGAGCTGAATCCACACGCCCTGGGTAAGGCAGGTTATTGTTCTGAGTGCTGAGGCCCAGCCACAGGTGTTGCCCAAACAGTTTTAGTGTTTGTGGTGGATGTTCAGCATCGATTTCAGCTCACCCCTGAAGCACTGATTGCTCCAGCCTGGTTCCAGCGGGCCAGGCAGGAACAGGGTGTGCACGGACTCCCACCTGGGCACCAATCATCTTTTTGGGGAGGTTTAAAAGTATTTCCTTTGGTGGGTGCCTCGACCCACATGTTTCACTTCGGTATCCATCTGCCTGACGATGGCCTCAGGCACTTTCTGTCGGCGTGGGCGTCTTGGCCACTGCCAAGGTCATCACCAGCGGCGTGTGGGGACTCGTGACTCGCCTAGGAGATGGATGGGAGGCATCGCTTTCCTACAGCTGGTCATTAGTCCTCGCTCTGGAAAGGCTTAGCAATTCCAACCCAGTAAATTATGTGCCATTCCTCAAAAAAGTGGATAAATAAATGGGGCTAGAGCATGTCTTTTTTTTTGTCCTGAGCTTCGGTGTATTGATTTGGACATATTTCCAGGCCGGGAGTAATCAATTCTTGGGCAGAATAAAATAATTTCGGGCAAACTCTTGGAGCGACCCGTCATTAATTTGCCTTTGCCGGCGCTCGCTGGGGCCGGGCGAGATGCGCTCGGCATCCTCGGGAGCGGTGCCCTGGGGATCTCCCGGGGCTGCCAGGAGGGAGGGCGGGGGCCGCCGGGACTAATGAATGCGCTGTGTTTGCTCATCTTTACAGAGTCCCTTATTACTGCTAATTGGGAGGGACAGTTCAAACAGGCACAGAGGAGCAGTTGTCGCGGGAGCGTGACTTGCTTCCTAAGGAGCAGCCGGGAGCCCCGCGCCCGGCGCATACCGCCTTTGTCGGGGACCCCTCCGGAGCCGAGCACCGCGGGCAGCACGGGGCGGACAGACGGACAGACGTGCAGCTGTCCGGGACGCGGAGGAAGTCAGCGGCTGACGGAAGGGGTGGGCTGCTGGCTCTGCGCATGGGATCGGGGATGTGCTCCGCATTAATGCGCCCCGCTGCGCCCGGGATGCTGCTGCTGCGGAGCCCCTGGGGTCTGGGAGGGGGCACGCTGTGCCCTGCCGTGTTTTGGGGCTCCCTGGCAGCAGGGAGATCTCCCCCTCTAAGCGTGGCCGTATCTCGCCTTTCCCGGTTGTTTATACGTTTGAGTGTTCTCATCCAAGCTCATATTCCTTCATTTATTGCTGCTTTGCCTAATTAAAACCTTTTGGATTATTCCCCTGCACGCCGAGTGCTCCTTGCAGCTGGGTACCAATTCCGTTTCTACAGCAGGATTGACCCGCTGCACTCATTTTTAAGAGATTTTTTTTTAACGTTACTCGGGGAAAACAGCTAAGCATAAATGTTTCAGAAATAAGAGGAGGATGGGCTTTGTTTCTCAGCCACATTTCGGGTTTGTAGTGCTGGACAGCAAAGGGGAGTGAGCTCAGGGAAGCGGGTCCGTGGCAGTGCCAAGGGTAGGAGGGGCAGTGTCCCTCTGTCCTTCCCGGGGTCGGGGGTGTCCCCTCATGCTGAGTGTGCCCACACATGTGGTAGAGCAGATGGGGTCCCCTGGGTGGGCTCAGGGCTGCTGCTGAGAGCTGGGAGAGGAGGGAGCTACTGCCTTGTTTTGAGAAATCGGGTCTGGCTCAAGCCTGCGTTTTAGTTTTTGCCTCTTCTTTTCTAATATAAAAATGAAGGTTTCCACAGTGAAAACTCGGTTTCTCTTTGAACGAATAATTCCTCTCCCTTAAAAAAAAAAACCAAACCAAACCTCCACATCTCCTGTTTGTGGTGCAGGAGGATGGAGATTATGTGCATCTGCAGCCTGGCTTTAAATGCGTTCCAAAGGCGTATTGTGCACACGTTGTCCCTGAAGAGGATAAACCTAAGGGAACAATCTTAATCTCAGAAGTTCGCACCCACCGCAAAAGCACCGCTAGAAAACACTCTGTGTGTGGCTGGAATCCTCGAGAGGAGCCCTAGCCCTGGCAGAGCAGCCAACAAGAGGCATTTTTTCCTCTTGCGTGTGTGGCGCAGATAAATCGAGTTTGTTTTGCAGCCCATTCTGCTTTAGATTTCCTGTGTCATAACTGAATGAATTTGTTGTTCATTGATACCTTAATATATAGGTTGTTGGGGAGGGATTTTTTTTTTTTTCTTCAAGGGGGAAAACAATGTCCCCTTCACTCATGCCTGAATGGATTCATTTATTCTCCGTAACCTCCGGAAGTCATTTATTTTGCCCCGCGACAGCTGCAGGGTCTGTTTGTGTAGGAGGGCTGGCAAAGCCCAGCCCTTCCTCCTGCCCGTGCCCAGCGCCAGTGGGGCCGGGATGGGCTCCTGGCCTTTGGGAAGGGCTTGGGACAAAACTGCTCTCAGAAATGGCTCTGCTGTGCTCGGAGTGAGGCCACAGCACAGCGCTGCTGCTCTCCTCTCCCCAGGGATGCTCCTGGGCATTTATTTCAGTCCCTCTCTGCTGCTCTCTTCTCCCCAGGGATGCTCCTGGGCATTTATTTCAGTCCCTCTCTGCTGCTCTCTTCTCCCCAGGGATGCTCCTGGGCATTTATTTCAGTCCCTCTCTGCGCACCCTGATGGGTCCTAATCAGCAGCAATTTAATTAATATACATGCCTTTGCAGAGGTTGTGCTTTACTGTAACTCAGCAGTAACTAGGGGCCCTTTGGTGAGAATGTGGGATCTGTTCCATTTATTAAGGAAGGAAAGGAATTGCTCTCTGAGGAGATGTCAGTGTTGGTCCACTGCGCCCTACGGCCCAGTTCAGTGAGGCCAGAAGCTTCTGTGTGTTTCAATGATCAAAACCAATTTTAAAATCTCATGCTTCCCCAAAAACACTTCCAAACACCCTAAAGCCATTTCCTGGGAGAAACCAAACCCCACACGTGTCCAGGCTCGGCAGTGCCAGGCCCTGTGGGTTATCCCTGCAAACCTGGAAACAGCTGTCGGAGCTGGTGTAGAAACGGGAAGGGAGTTCCGTGCTGCCGTTGTGTCAGGCGTGGCCACGCATCCTTTGGTCCCCTTGGGCACATTAAAAGTGTCCCTTAATGTCACTACTGAGCTTCCTTTGCTCGGGGGAGAAAGGTGAATTTCCTTCCCTCTCAGAGGAGTGAAGGGGATGAGGAGGGAAGCCCTCCACGGATCTGTGGATCTGTACTCAGCGCAGTGTGTGATACCCACTGACCTGGAGCTGCTCCCCTGGGCTCCCCCGTGTGCCTTGGCACATCTTTGACTTCCCCAGAGCCCCGTGGAACAGGTGTGTGCCAAGTGTCCAGCTGGACACTGAGACTTCATCCCTCCCCTGCTAAAGGACTGCAGATCATCCACGGTCCAGCCAAAATCTCCTCCTTCCCCACTGCGCCTTGTGCCTTGGCACCTGAAAGAAAACCCGGCTCTGGAGGTTTGGGGTTGTGTTCCCAAATTCTGAGTCAGCTCACCGCCCGTTGTTGTCCCCACCTGTGCTGTGGTCACCTCCCCGGGCAGGAGCTCTGAGGCCCTTGTGACACTTCTCCCTGTGCCACAGCAGCCCCATGGCAGCACGTCCAGGGAGGATCCATCCCCCTGAGCAGGGGCTCTGAGGCCCTTGTGACACTTCTCCCTGTGCCACAGCAGCCCCATGGCAGCACGTCCAGGGAGGATCCATCCCCCTGGGTCCCTGGGAGCAGGGTGCCCACAGGTGGGGAGGGAGGATGGAGGCGCTGGCCGGGAGCTGCTCTCGGTCATCCCCGGGCTGCAGAGGCAGCAGCACCGGCCAGCTGTGCTAATCAGGAATAATGTGCAGCTCAGCAGAACTTCTCCATTAAAAGGTTTTGAGAATAATGTCTAAAATGAATGGCTGGGGAGGTGGGGAGGGAGGAGAGCCCCGGCAGACCCCGGCTCCGAGCGTGCAGTCACGCTGTGCCTAAACCTGGAGCTGGGAATTGGTTTGGTTTGGCTTGGGTTTTTTTTTTATTTTCATTTAAAATTCAAATGTCTGATGTTCTTAAATTGAACAAATGATATTTTAAAAAAATATATCAGGCTCCAACATCTGCAGATTATGATTTGCATTTTGAAATTGGCTGCTTGAATTGAACAAGGATGAATACTGTCACTCTTCTTTCATTCGCTCCATTTATTTAATGAAATGCTAGAGGTCAACCCTTTGTCCTTAAATTAGTTACTATAAAAATCTTTTTGTACTTTTCTGCTTGTTATGATGTCTTCTAAGCAGAAGAAAAGGTTGCCATTAATTATGTCTTTGTTGAATATGGATATCTATTCAGAGTTAGTTAAACAGTTTCAAACAAAATTAGCATCGAGCAACTCGAAGGCCAGCTTTAGGTTGGTTATCAAGAATTTTTTGCTAAGAGAATGCTCTCCTGCAAGTGTGCATTATCTAATATATTCAGCTTTCAGTTGCTAATTTTTTTTCCAGATGAAGATGGGCTTAATTGAGGTTGTGCTTTTAAGTTTGTAGAGCTCTTCAGCATCTCATACAAAAGCATCTAGAGGCTTTTCATTTGTCTTGAGTATGTTTTAGATGTACAAATATTATTTACTTTAAACTCCAAATCAAAAGGCACGCTGTAACTATTTTAAATAAAACATTATTCTCTGCTGAAATATATATAAATTCAAAGGGAGGCTTTTTTTCATTATCACTTAATTTATGTGAAAGAGCCACTATTAGCAAATTTTAGGATAATACTGTGGGAGCGGTTTAGTGCCTGCCTCGAGCAGGCATTTAGTTGTGTAATTTCCTTGTCAGAGACAGAGGCTGTGAGTTGGGGGTGAGACAGAGCCCCATTTTCAGGCGATGCTCGGAGCTGAGAGCCTCTGGAGCAGGGTTTGGAGATTGCTGCTTGCCCGGGGAGCGCGGGTTTTTGGGAACAGCCCCCCGGGTGAGTGCCTGTCTCTCTGCTGAGGGGTTCAGGCTGGTCTGTTCTCCACTCCCTGCCAGTCCCAGGGCAGCCCAAGGTGGCTTTCAGGGGGTGACAGGGCTGGCTGGTTCCTGAGGTGCCCATGCCAGGGGTGGGACACTGCTGAGGCTGCTCTCTGCCTGCTCCGTGCCCCAGGCACCAGACAAAAAGCCCTTCCTTGCCCCCAGAAATGTTTCTTAACAAACCCTAACAGAGCCAAGCTCCTTGGCGGGTCACCCAGGCTCTGTGTGTGCGTGTGAGGCACCCAGGCTTTGCCTGCTCTGGGGCCTGGGCAGTGTGGAGGGACTGTCAGACTGTCAGCAGCCTCGGGTGATCCAGCCCCGAGCCAGAAAATAACGGGCTGAGGAGCTGGGTACAGAGACGGGAGGAAAAGCTGCAAGCAAAAAAAAAAAAAAAAAAGAAAAAAAGAAAAAAAGAAAAAAAAAATGGAGACAATTAGGAAAAGTAATAAGAAAATATAAACGTGGTAGCGGAGGATTAGTCCTAGTCATTGGAAATGCAAATGATCTCCGTGCTCGCTCCCAACATCTTTTTTCTAGGCTTGTGTTTCAGAAAGGATTTTTCTCTCATTGTGGTTTTTTTCTCCCTTTTCCTCCTCCTCAGAGCAGCAGAGCTGCTTTCCCAGCAGCATTAAATATTCCCCAAGCTGAGACACTAACCTTGTAATGCTTTTAGGTATAATATACAGATTTTTTTTTTTTTTCATTTTAAATGGTAGCTCATAATGACATTGTGGAGTAGGGATCCCGAGTCAGCCTTATTATCATGGTGTCTCCTTGAGCTGAACCTCTGAGAAATGTGAAGGGGAGACCTTTTGGAATGAACAAATCCTTTAGCTGCCTATAATTATTTATTAAAATAGGCGGCCGGGATAAAGGGCCGGGGAGGGGGAGGGAGGAGCAGCATTCCTCTCCCCGTCCGTCCCTCCGTGCGGGCACACGTAGATGCACACCCGGGCAGCCAGCAGGGCCGCTGCCGTGGCCGGGCTGGCACTTGAGAAATGTAAAGCAGTGGCTGTGCAGTGCCAGGGACATGAGCCGTGCCCAGGTGACACGCGTTGTTGGGCACCGGAGGGACACGGCTGCTGTCGGAGCATCCCGCGCTGCTGGGGGAGTCTGACGGCGGTGCTGGGCAGGCTTGGGAGGAATGTGGGGAAAAGGGGGATGAGGATGGGAGCAGCGCTTTCCCACTCTGTGCGCCAGTGGTGAAAGCGAAACCATTCTGCTTCATTAGCCGGCTAAAAGAAAGGGGGGAAAAAAGGGGGACAGGAAAAAAAAAACAAAAAAAAACCAAACAAAACCCGACCAAAAACCCGACAAAACGCAAATCAAACAAACAAGAGACACACAAAGCAAAAGCCCTCCAAGGCACCAAGCAAACCTTGCTGGGGTTTCACGGCATGCTCGCTCCGGTGGCCGCAGACGTGTCCAGCTCCGGTGGCCGGCCGGGAGCGCCGCGCTGCCGAGCGTGGCCGCGCTGCCGCGACCCTCTCCCTGCGCCGGCAGAAATTTTATAAACTTCGGCTACTTAAAAAAAAAAAAATAAAAAAAATCTTTGGGGTCAATTTTCCACTTGTGCCTGTAGCTCTTGAACAAGTACTTTTATGGTTCCTTCTAGCGCGCAGGATTTATCTGCAGCTCTGTGAAGGGCTTTTACATTTAATCCAGCGCTGAAGTAGTAATTTGTCGCCGGCGCTTCCTAGCAGGCTTTTCTTTTAACTTAGCCGGGATGCGGGCCCTTTGTGCGGGCTAATCTGCGCCGCACAATGCCGGGGCAGCTCGGGGCCGGGGCGGCTCGGGGCCGCCCCTCGGATGTCCTCCCGGCCGAGCGAGGGGACGCGGTGAGTGCCGGGCGGAGGGAGGGAAAGGGGCTGGGGGCACCTCGGGGCTCCCCAACCGGCCGGGAGCTCAGCTGGCTTTTCCACGTGTGCGCACGGAGCCGTCGCTGCACGGAATTTGTAGGAGCTCCTGTGCCTTTTCTGCAAAAGCTCTACTTTTTTTAGGTGTTGCTTTTTGGTTTGGTTGTTTGTTTTTTTTTCCCCATTCCGCTTGGATAATCGGGTTTTTAAATCAAATTTAAAGTTCCTCTTACATTGGGGATAACGTGCTTGGGTTTGGTTTTTTTCCTGCTTTATAGCCTGCCCGTATAGACTTTTCAGGGAGAGGGAAATATCACGGTAAAGGAAAAGAATCTTTTACCAGTTCTTTATTTTAATTGAAGTATCACAGTTTTTAGAATAATTTTAGAAGCGAGAGCTTCACCCTTCTGCCTTGCAGATGCCTGTCTATTTTATTAAAAATAGTTTTGTTCTGATACCAGTATTGTGGACGAATATTTTATTGCAGATATGAAAACATCTTATGGATGAGTTTGGACATAGCAGAAGCGTGTGAAATAGTGCCCGACAAATATGAAATAGTCTCTCATAAATAAAGATACCAAAGCCACAATATTAAAAATGGGAGCGGCTCTGCCTGCCTCCCTTTTATCACAACATTTCTAAACTAGACTGATACTGCAGGCGGCTTTTTGGTGATGGCTCAGGAAAGAAACGTTGCTGTATTTCCATGAATTATGCCCGTACTTTATACTCTGTCCGGGGGCCAACTGGATCCCTTTTCTACGTTGGGTAAATGTCAGCGCGCAGCAGCAGCACCTCTAACTAAAAAAAAGCATTAAAAAAGCTGCTTTTGGGAGCCGTGTGCCCCAGGTGTGGGCAGGGCCAGCCCCCCTCTCCCTGCCCAGTGCTGGCACGGGCATCCCTGAGCTGGAGCCCGAATCATTCGAGCCGCAGCCCGCTAGCAATCTCCGTGAGCCGCAGAGAGGGGAGCCCGCAGGTACGGCAGCGGCACGTGGGGAGGGAGCTTTATGGGCATGATTTAGTGAATATGAGAACATATTTTGTGCTCCATTGTTTAGACTCAAGAAGGCATAAAATCTTTAACATCTATTTATCACGTAGCTGTTTTAATGTAAACATTTGTCTATTTGGATGAAGTGTTTTCATTATTAAGCTAATTTCCACATGTTTCAGATAGACTGATGAGTTGGAAGCAGAGCACTCGCTGATGAGAAACGAAATTCGGCCGCGGCTCAGCCTGCTGTCAGATACATCTTCATTAGTTTTTGTCATTCACTGATGGCAAATGCTCTATAAATGAGATGACGATCAGGTCCGCCTTGATAACTTGCCTTATCTCATTAGTTTTCACATCAAAGTTAATCAGCAATGTGAATTGTAATTGCTGGAAGAGACAATGCAATAGATCACTCGGCCTTTTTTTTCTGCGTGGCATCTTGAAACATCAGCAGGCTGGTGTGAGTAGATAGGCTCCGAAGGAAAATGATGTGGAAAGCATAATAAGCAAGCTGCTCGGAATTAATGAGCTTACCCAATAAGAAAAGAATAACCAATCAATGTGAGCTGGGCAAATATAATTTAGGAATAATTGCTTGATTGGTTGTCTATAGTAGGCTGATTTGACCACACACAAGGATTAAGAATTAAGATGTCAAGGCAAAAAATAATTTGGCAACTGAGGGCATGTAATTTTTTGTTCCCCTCCCTTTATGACTGAAAGCGATTGCTGTTTGATATGTTATTCCCCGGGAATGAAAACATTAGACGGGCGCGCACCGGTGGGTGGGGTTCTTCCTCTCCTTTATACGCTCCTTTTATCATACAAGGTCTTTCAAACCTCGCCGGGGATATTGCGGCACGGGACATTAAAAACGGATGGGGGAGGTGGTGGGGGGATGGAGTAAAATAAAACTACAGAAAAGCCCCCCAGACGTCTTCATTTGTGAGCGCGGCACAGAGAGGAGCAGGGGCTGCGCGCTCAGCCCGGTGTTGGCAGAGCCCGGCCGTGCCCCGCTCCAAACCCCAATCCTGCGCGATTCCTGCACTTCCCGTGTAATTCTCCCCACAGCCATTGGCCAATTAGTAAAGAACCCTTATATTCTTCTATCTAAACTACGGGGAAGGTTCAGCCAGAAGGTAAATTTGCTTTGATCTACATTACACCTAATTGAGTCACCACCAATGTCTCTATCCCAACATCAAGAAATGTGAAAATGTTAGATTATTTCACTGGGGATTAAACCTAATTTTCGCGTGTTCTGCATTAACCTATTAGGCTGACTCATCTGCATTGCTAATGCGGCTCAGGCAGCTGTCACCGCTAAAGAAAAACATGATCATGCAATCCTTGAATGAATGATTCCAGCTCTGATTAGTGTTAGTGAAGTTAGCTGAGCCCTGGTGATAAGGCAGGAAAATTCCCAGGTTGCCAATAGCTTTGAAAATTATCAGACTCCGGGCAAAATGTAGCTGGCGGCGCGCAGGGCCTCCCTCCGAAGGTGGCATTATTTAAGGCCGTCTCTCTCTTCGGGCTGCTCGCTGGAACGTGGCTGCTGCTGCAGCTCCGTCCGAGGGGCTGGTGCCAGGGGTACGGATTAAAATGCTAATGGGGAGCGACCTGAGCGTGGACAGCCGCAGGTTTTTTTTCCTGCCTGGCCGCGTCCGGGCTTTAAATGCGTTTTCCAGAGGGCAGCGGCGGCGATGCCCAAGCCGGGAAAGGGGCCTTGGGGGGCCAGCACCAGCCACGGCCCCGGGCTGGGCTCCGCTGCTCTTTGTTCCCGTCAGCTCCAATCGTTCCTCATTCTATCTGTCAGATTCAAATAAGAAAAAGAGGGGGGGGGAAGCAACAATGGCCCATCCCCTTGAGATGGGAAAAAATTTAGGAGTGAGTTATCCCCGAGCAATAGAGCCAGGAGCCAATTTAATCCGATTAGCGCCTGCTGACAATGGATGCTCCTCACCCATTGTGGACAGAAGCTTTCACTTTATTTGTTTCTATTAGCCGAGAACCCAAGATATTGGAAAAGTGGAACTTTGCCCCAACAATTGAAGAAAAAACAAATTGAGAGAAATCATCTAAAGTGTCAATATTGATCTTTTGGCCCTGACTGTGTGCGGAGAGGACTTGTTGAGTGCCCAAAGTTTGCTGTGTGCTCTCAGTGCTCCCCGAGCAGGGGGTGGTGGCGGCTCTTTCCGCCGGGATGGTGGGTGCACAGGGCAGGAGCTGCCGAGGCAGAACAGAGGGGTTTCCATGGGAAAAGACTCAGAGCTGTTCACCAAACCACAGCGCTGATAGGAGATGTAGCAGGGCTTTAAACTGCCAGGCACCTGCTGGTGTTGACTCCCAGCTCCTCAGCGCAGACGCTCACTGCAGGTGTCGGCAGAGGTTCCTTCCCATCACATTTCATGGGGAGAAGCTGCTTTCCACACACCTGGAGTGCATCCTCCTGTCTCCCAGCACCGATATCCATGACAGCCACAGCTCCGTTTGGTGTCGCTTGTGGCTCCCCCTGTCCCTGTGTGACTGTGGCATCACTCCAGCAAGGACAGGCCACACCTGGGCTCCATGTGCTGCTGCTGGAGCCACCTCCCTGAACCACTGGGGCATGGCCAAAGTTGGGCAGGTTGGTGTCACCAGACCTGCTGCAAGGCCTGCTTCGTTTTCAGGAAGGAGGATTCCCCTCGGTGCTGCCCTGCGCATCCAAACCCTGCAGACATCCCCAAAAACCCTGGGAATGCCACACTGGAGATGTCCAAGCCTGTCAGGCATTGCTGGGCAGTGAGGGGCAGGATGGAGGTGGACACCAAGGTCAGCACAGGGTGGTGACCTGTTCCCTCCAGATCAACACTGCTGGCATTAAAACACAACCTTCAGAGCCACAGGGATTCCAAGGGGAATGGGAGGAGAGGGATGCGTGGCAGCAGGAGCACTCCCTTCGCCAAAGGGCCTTCCTGGGGACCCCCACCATGGGCTGGCAGTGCCGGCCAGGGCAGCTCGGGTGGTGCAAACTGTAAGATTTGGGGTTTTACCCCCAAGTTTTTTGCTGTCTGGAAAAGCAGGGACCTACTGAGAAAAGCAGTGTTCCCAGGAAAGGACCTACACTGCAGTTTGGGAGAGGTGCCTGTTAATATCCCAGGCTCCAGTAGTAGCTGCAGATTGGAATTCTGACCTGATCCACACCCTTGCAGGTCAGGGGGTAATTCCCCTGAGCACCCACCCCTCTCCTCCCTGGTGGTGCTGCCCTGTGAGCAACAGCCTGCCTGGGAAAATTCTCTCAGGGGAGAATTATTTCACAGAGCTACCCCACAAAAATTACTTCTTATCCTAAAATGTGATTTTTTTTTCCCTCCCCTCTGTTCCAGTGAGCGGCTCCAGGTGTCAACTGAGCAAAGTCAGGATCAGCTGCAGTTATTCCAGAGTACGTGCCCACGTGCAGAATATTCCAGAACAGGTATTTCACTTTAAATTCATGCCCCGTCTTATTCCAGAATATTTTCCCTGCATAGAGGAGCACTTGGCTGGGGTCTCTGCTTGCTGCCGTACTAGTGATAAGATGGATTGGCTGATCTAATAGGTCTTTTCAATCTCTGATTTTGAAAGCTAAGATTGGGAAATTAATTTCAGAAAGGTCAAAACAGAGCAAGGCTATCCTGCTGCTGTGTGATGGATCCTATTTTTTTTTTAAATCTGCCTATTGAGGGAAAGGTTAGTTATTCAGCATCCTGCAAAAGAAAGAAATAAATAAAGCAGGCCGAGGAACACAAAAGTGTATAGATCTGCTGACCCATTCGCAATCCTCAGTTAATGAGAGCGCCGGGGAGCGGCAGCGCTGAGAGGCTGCGGAGCTGGGGGCGCCGACCCCGCGGGTGGGGAGCGCGGTGTCCCCTGCGCCCGAGCCTGGGAGGTCTGCTCCCACCCCCCGGCTGGGAAAACGCTGAGCACATCCCCGGGGTGTTCACAAAAAACCCAGCCCGAGGCACGCTGGGGGGGATGGAGAGGGGCAGCGGCGGCGCTCGGAACCGCCGCGGTCACGGGGAGGTTTGGGGAGTCGTGCCGTGGGGTTTTGGCGTGTAGGGTCACGCTGAAAGGTCACTCAGAAGGAAAGGGGGGGGAAAGAAAAAACAAAGACTTCATGTAGGTATTCCCCTGCTTTTTATTTGCTTGTTCTCTTCCACACAGCCGAACAGTAAAATGGAGAGTAAATTGCTTTAGTGCTTTTAAAGACCAGGGAATCAGGGGGAGAGCAAAGGGGCCGTTTAGGAGGAAACGACTTCTTAATTAACAACAAAATAGATTTCTCTTGTTTGTTTGCCTTTTTTTTTGGCGTCTCCACATGGTATGTTCAGCAACCTGCTGAGCTGTCCTTCCTCTGTCCACTTCTCTTCTTGTGGAAGAATATAGGATGTTGGATTTTGGGAAGTGGGGAGAAATCCGCCAGTTTCAGCAGCACTGATCAGATTTTGTCCTGACAGCCCGGGGAGGTTGAGCTCTGCCTGGGAGGTGCCACCTGCGGGGAATCTGGTGGCTGCTGCTGTGCCTGGGATTGCTGTGCAGCCCCATCTCTCAGTGGGATCCCCGTGGGGTGTCCCTGAGGGGCTGCTGCAGGGAGGAATGGGGTGAGGGACAGGCGGAGGCAGCTGAAGAGCTGAGCTGCTGCCGGTCCAGACCCCACAAGGCCCCTCTCCCTGATATAAGGACAGGCTGTCCTGTGAGCACTAACCTGGGTCTCCTCGGAGCAAACCCAGAGAATCCTGCTGATTGCTCTGGAGATGGGATCCTGACCGGAATACCTGGCCAATGCAACATTAATTAACACACCCATCTCAGGTGTAATTCACCCCTGAACCTGTATGAGCCAATGTCACTTCACAGTTCCCTCTTTGCAGACAAATCCTACATGTGTATGGATCCAGGGCCATCCCTACCATTCCTGGAGCTCTTCACTTCCTGCTTTTCCTGGTGCTTTCTGCAGCCAGTGTACAAAACCCAAGCAGGAGTGATGGGTAAAATAAATATCTCCAGTTGAGGATTCTGCTCCCAGGTTCAGTAGTAAATGGTAATTATTAGTCAATATACACAAACCACTTCACTTCCTTAGCACATCAGGCCACACTGGAGGTAAAGCATAACTTGGGAAATGGGTTGCGGATCTCATTCTGAACACGAGATGCCAAGGAAAATGCTGGAGCACACAAACCTTAGCATCTGGGTTATCCTTTACCAGCAGAGAATCCCTAGCAGGTTTGACTGGACACCGGAGCACCTCTAGGCAGAGTTCTCATACCTTGGGATTTCTTCCTGTAACTTTCAGAGGAATTTTCCCCAAGTCCTCGTGTTTCTCCCATATGAAAGTGCATCTTTCCCTGCAAGAGAATCCAGGTGTCCAATACTCAAGCTTAGGGTCAAAAAGAAGTTTGGGGCTTTATTGTCCTCTTTTTTTTTTTTTTTTCATGTGTGCTGTGGACTTTTTCAAGTTCAACCACCGCTTAACTGTGTAATTTGAATGTTTTATTATCATTGATGCAGTAACTTCACATCGAGTGTGCACTTGTAGCAAACAGGCATGGAGAAATTCTTGGTGAGGGCGCCAGAAAGGTGTGGCTCTGTTGGCATGGCCTGGGGACAAGAAGAGTGTGAGGAACGAGGTCCCCAAAAACTGTCCCTGCACCAGCACATGCTGGCTTGTGGCTTGAGCTGCTCCATGGGGATCTCTCGCCCTGGGAGAGTCCCAGCTTTCCTGGGAGCTTTGCCCTGGCTGAGGGCCCCACCCCAGAGCTGCTGTGTGGGCTGTCGGTCCTCAGCCTCCAGCAGATCCCAGGAACACCGGGGAAATAGCCATAAACCCTATTTAAATAGGGAGCTGGTGGGAGGGAGAGGGGAACATTTATTACTGTCTAATCCCGCTCAGGTTTTCTACACCATATGTCTGAGCAGCAGAACATGTGAAATGTGTACTAATTACTCTGCCTGTGTCATGTGTGTATATTTTATATGCAGTCCCTGACCTTTTTGTTAATAACTTCACATTATATTCATTGACCTGAAACAAATTGAATTCAGTGGCACTCACTCCAGAATTGAATTACATAGTCTTCTTAATTGGTCTCTTATTTAAATGTGGAAAAGTAACAGTTTACCACCTGTAATTATTCTTTTCCTTAAGAAATTCCTGTGGAGAGCGTGTGTGTGCATGTCCGTGGCACACGTGCTGGGCTCGTGTCCGGGAGGAATTCCCACAGGAGCCCCAAGCCCAGCTGGCACCATGGGGCAGGAAAAAAAAACCCCTAAGAGTTCTGACCATCCGAAGCAAAACCACTTGTAAAAGTGTGTAAAAACCCCAGAAGGATCTCCTCTGCTGGGGGAAAGGGTAGCCCTGGGCCAGCAGCCCTACTCAGCCCCAGCCCCCACCAGCCAGCATTCCCTCGCTTTGCCAGGTCCCATCCCGGGACACGGAGAGCACGGAGAGTGGAGGTGGGAGCTCTGGGAATGCTGACCCTCCACAAGGAGAGCACAGAGTGTGGAGGTGGGAGCTCTGGGAATGCTGACCCTCCACAAGGAGAGCACAGAGTGTGGAGGTGGGAGCTCTGGGAATGCTGACCCTCCACAAGGAGAGCACAGAGTGTGGAGGTGGGAGCTCTGGGAATGCTGACCCAATGCAAGGAGAGCACAGAGTGTGGAGGTGGGAGCTCTGGGAATGCTGACCCAATGCCGTGGGAGAGAGCCCGGCTGGCTGGAATCTCCGCTCGGCTTTCATCCTTCCGAGGAGGCTGAGTTAATTGCCGAAGCCGAGAGGAGGAGACTTACTCTTTACTTACTATATTTAACTTAAAAATGCAAATGTTATTAGTGTCCCGATCAGTGATAAGAGTGCCTTTGTGCCAGGCTTTAACCTCCATTAGGGGGGATTAGGAGAACGTATCCACATTGGCATTTTCCAAGTGTCACTGTGACAGCACTTGCTGCACAAATGCCTGGCTGTCACACTGAGGTTTATCACCAGGTTTTTTCCTGCGAATGCAGACTAATAAGCCCAGAAATTACAATTGCCTCCCTGCCGAATCTGTGATAGGCGGAAATAATGATATCAGTGCCCTGCTAATCTCCTGCCTCCGCGCTTGGCACCAGCCTATTGAGTCACCTGTCATACGCCGCTTTGATGAGGCGAATTCAATCTCTCAGCTATAATGACAATGGAGCCATTTTAATGTTTGGAAATGATTATGTGAAGGTTTCTCTTTGCTCTGTCTTGGCAAGCAAACCAGGTCAGCGTTCCGGCTGTGTCTCCCGCCGCCGCTAACGACTTGGAAGGAGCTGGCCTGTATTAAGTGAATATGCCAAGTTATTAGAAAGGAGATGCTGAAGGCAGCTGGAGGGGGGAGCCTCTTTTTATTTCCTTTTTCACAGCAAGCGTGAGCCTGAGAAGATGCTTCACACACGTGAGCATCTCCCACACACCCATGGTGCCCGGCGGGCCACGAGAGCCCCGTGCGCCGTGTGCCGGCAGCCGCAGGCTCCTCGCTCCAAAATCCACCCGGGAATGGCTGGCGTTGCACAACAGGCCGCATGGAGCTGGCTTGGTGAACAAACCAAGCTCCCAAACCTGTTCCAAGCCCTCCAGCCTGCTGGTGTGTTGGGAAGGGGGCTGCTGGAGGGCTGCACCCGGAGCCTGGTTGGGCAGCCGTGGAGAGAATCTACGGTGCTGGATCCACTCCTGCCTGGGTGTCCGTGTCAATTCACTTTGGGGTAGAGACACTGAATTTCTCCTTCCCTCAGGTGTCTCTGTCTGTGAAACTAGGTCACACTCCACCTTTGAACAGGAGCTGAAACACTTGGTTTGTGTGTTTGAATACAAAAGGAAAATGACTAGGTTTCCTCAAGCTGCCAGAGGTCCCAAATTCACGGAGGAAAGCATCTTCAGCTGGATGAGGGTTTAAGTCACCTTGGAGAAGCGCAGGGTCTGTCAGAGCCCGCTGCTGGAATTCCATAGGTTGGGTACAACCTGGGGACTCTTGGTGCTGCCCAGTCTTCCAGCCGGATGGCCTCTCCCTGGCATCTCTCTGCCAGGATCCTGTGGGTGTGGGTGACGCGGCTGTGGCCCAGTCCTGCAGAGAGGCCGGCACATCCCAGCGGGAAGCGACGCTTCCCACGCAGTTCCATCATCACCACCCTGCAGGTGCCTCTGGCACTGAGGTGTTTGCCACCTTCCCTTGGCCTTCCCTGCCAGGGGATGGGTTTTAACCAATATATTAATTTTCCAGGATCTTGACTGAGTCTTTGCTGGGGCAGGGGTAAAGCAGCAGAATTTCAGATGTCAAGCTTTTTTAAGGCGAGCATTCAAAGCTGGCCCTGGATGGGTGTCCTGGGCCACTCTTCAGTGGGTGAAAGGCAGTTGTTGGGCTGGAGAGAGGATGGAGCAGAACCCAATTGACCCACACCGTGCAGGGAGCAGCGCTGAGCCCCTTTCACCAAGGGTCCTTGCAAAGAAATCTTTTTTATTAGAGCTGAGTGCTGAAATTATTTCAAGGAAGTGATTATGTGTCTAATAACAACTGTGCCCGCGTGAGCGACTGCCGTAGAAAGAACCAAGGTTTGGAGATGGGCTGAGCAGGCGTCAAAGCAGCGGGGACACAGGCACACGGGGCTGTCCCCTCGTGTGTGTTTGGAGGGATGCTCCTGCCGGGAGCTTGGCTCTGGCCCTTCTGGTGGGAACGGGATGGGCGATGGCATCGACGCTGGGATGTCCTTTGGTTTTGGAAGAGCCCAGCTTGGGCCTGGGTGTCATGCTGCTGCCCTTCCAGGCTGGTGCCTGCATGGCGGGGAGCTGGGCACCGCCACCCCCACGCACCCCCACATCCATCTCCCCTAATTAAGGCAGCCAATCTAATTAGGGCGGTGCCCCGCGCAGCCACCCCATGGGGGCGCATCAAAGCCAGCGTGGGGCTGGCGCACGGGCAGCGCAATTACCCAAGTTAAGAAAACATCCCTGTAATTAGCCAGGCAACTCCGAGCACAAGGAATGGAAATTAGTCACAGCGCAATAAATTAGTCGGTGCATACATTACGTGCCGGGAGCACCCCGGGGGCCTCATGTTTTCAAAGCTTTGGTTTGCAGCCCCATGCCTCTCAATAAAGCATTCATCCCTAGGTGATTATGTGCCAGCAAAAGGAGTTTTTAACTGAATTACAAATTTTCTTTTCTAATTCTTTTGTAGGCAGAATTGGGATCCCTCACTTTTTTCTTTTTTTTCTTTTTTTTTTTCTTTTTTTTTTTTCTGAAGGTCCGGGGAGCAAAGCCACTTCCCTCCCCCTTCAGCTAATAATTAATTTTCAGCTTTTCAGGGTGCTTCAAGACCCTGCATTGTTTGCTTTAATTGGGAGCGGTAGTTAAGGAACTATTTCAGAATCCCTCCCCAATTCTGAACTATTTTAGCTGTCGTTTCTTTCCTGGGGGAAGAAAAGGGGAGGGCGAAGCAGGAAATTGGACTGTAGCAGCACATAACATTTGCATCAAAATAATACAGCCGGCAACAGAAAATCACAATCACATCACTCAGAAGGAAGGAACAGAATACAAATTAAAGGAATAATGTAAATTTTTTGCCATTAAGCTTCAATGACCATTTGAAATGGTGCAAGGCACAAAGGTTTTGATGAGCATCATCCAGTTTGATTATTCATACTTGTGCTTCTGCTTGAATTAAAGTAGGAGTGCTAGAGCCTGTTAGAGCAAAATATTTGAATTGGTAGTGAACTCTCACCTTTACTTGCATCCATTTACTTTTCAAATGAATACCAGATAAGTTAGTGCATTTTATAATCGGCCTGTTTTCCAGTGAGTGCTGTCATTACATACCAATTTCTTTTAGAAGTGCTTCCTAAGAAACATTAAATACTTACGAATAAGGATGTGTCCATCACCGGCAGCAGCCCTCTGCGAGCAGGCAGGTTGTGTGTCCTCCCTGCCAGGGCTGTGTGCGTGGCTTCTCCGGCCTCGGGTGGGGCTGCCAGCGATGTCTGACCTGGAGAGGGAGCTCCCTGTGGGCTACGGGAGATGTTGGTGTGTGGGTGCTGCAGAGCCATGTGCAGGAACATCCCTGCCAGGCTTTCCAGCAGCAGCCATGGGAGGAAAGAGCTCTCCCTCCAGCCTGAAGCTTTCTCCCCTGAGCTATCGCTGCTTTATCCCGGTTCCAGCACTCGCACACACAGATAGAGGAAAAACAAGAGGAAAGACCAGGATTGATGTGAGTTTTCAGGTGCTGCCCTGTGAAGAATTATGGATGCAGGGGAAAAGCAAGGAGCTTTAGGGTAGGGTGGCAGGAACCAGCCTGGAGAAGCTTCCCTGGGGCCTGGTCTGACCAGCGTGAAGGGCTGGCAGGTTTGCTGGGTGCCTTGAGAGCAAAACTGGCCGGCCAGGTGTTCGTCTGAGGTGGTACCGTGGGATTAATGGCCTCAAAAGTTGCAGCGGGAGAAATTTAGATTGGATATTGGGAAAAATTTCTCGTCCAGAAGGGCTGTTGGGCATTGGAACAGGCTGCCCAGGGCAGTGGGGAAGTCACCATTCCTGGAGGGATTTAACAGATGGGTGGATGTGACACATGGGGATGTGGGTTAGTGGTGGCCTTGGCAGTGCTGGGGGAACGGTTGGACTTGATCTTGGAGAGCTTTTCCAACCTAAATGATCCTATGGGCTTCTGAAAAAGCCAAAAGGCAGACTCCAAATCAATGCAGAGAATCCCAGAAAGATTTGGGTTGAAAGGACCTCAATGCTCATCTCATTTCACAGGCAGGGACACCTTCCACAATCCCAGCTTGCTCCAAGCCCCATCCCGTCTGGCCTTGGACACTGCCAGGAATCCAGGGACAGCCACAGCTTCTCCGGGCAAAGCTGGTTTGCTAATAATTAGGTTATTCCTAATGAGCAACGGGCTGGTGATGCTGCTCAGAGCCATCCCCAGCTCCATGAGCTCGGAGGTGTCAGCAGAGCTCCTGTGGGCTGGCAAACACCCGCTGCCGGACCGGCGGGAGCTGCGGGATGCCTCACCCTGCCCCGCTCCAGGGCTCGATAAAATGCCTTTTATTAAGATGAGGGAGGGGGAAATCAATGCGACTACACATCAAACCCGAACAAACCTCCGGTTTAGCAATTCCCGAGCAATCCCTCAGGAGCCAATGAAGGCCGGGTTATTTAAATGAGAAAGGCCGGGATGAATGCTTGCCTTTGTCCGGGCGCTTCCCCAAGGTGATCTGGGTTAAACCCGTGCTCTCAGGGTTAATTATCAGCTGCTTTTCTTTAAAAAATGTTTTTTTCCTTATTGACACAGGGGGGTTGATTTATGTAATATCCATCATAATTCCCAGATTTCTGTAGATTACAAGGTTATCCCCACGCACCGCTCTGCTGGCGGAGGGGCTCCGCGCTGGCCTCCTGCCTTGCTCCGGCCACCACCGCCAGCCCTCCCGCTCCCTGGCCCTCCTTAATTAGGGATGTTTAATACAAGGGGCTCTGGGGTGCAATTAAAACCAAATAAAACAAAAAGGCGGCGTGGAAAAGCACAGCCCTGCTCTTTCCTTCCATCTTCTCCCCCTCCCCGGTGTCTGTGATGCCTCTCCAGCCCACCAGGGATGGTTTTTGGGGACCACCAGCCCCAGCCCAGCAGAATCCCAATCCCCTTCTCTCCAAACAGGGGGAATGGCCCCCCATGCACCTATGGGGTCAGAGCCCTGCGCGTGAGCCTGGAGGTGATGTGGGGCCTCTCCAGTCCTCAGCATAGTTCCATAAGCCAGCTGAAGAAGAGGCCAGATTGGCATCCAGCTCTCCAAAGCTGGTCTCCCAGTCCTGAATCCCTCAGTCCTGGGGAAAAGGAGCAGTGCCTGGCCTCTCCAGTCCCGAGGTTTGAGATGCCCCTGTGGTGTTGAGGAGGTTTCCCTGTGCCCAGGCTGGGGAGGGAGGAGGGAGGAGGCACGCCTGGCTCCCAACACACGCAGCACCTCATAGACTTTGGGAAGGAGCGTTTCCTTGGGCCTGGCTGCTCCACGTTACTTGTCTCTCCATACTTATTTTTCTTCCTCCCATCCTTGGGTTTTTTGCTGCTTCCCCCCTGCTCAGTGCCTCGAAGCCCCAGTGCCTTTGCAGGCCCTTTTCCACATCCTTGTTTTCCGGCTGCTGGCCTGCGTGTGGGCAGCCACGGATTTCTGACAGCGCCGAGAGCATCCCTGCCGCAAACCACGGCTTTCAGGGATCATTCCACTCGACTGGCTGAGAAGAAAACTGCTCTGATAGAAACTATGTCATAATAGTTGGGAGCTGGATAACAACGCCCCGCTGCCGGGGCTGATCTATTCTCCTACGCCAGTGCGGGGAATTGGTCTCCACCAAAGCAGAAAATGGAGCTGGCTTTTCAGAAGGGTTTAAAATTAAGTGGCTCTGGAGTCACCAGATGATGGTTTCGGTAATATTTCCATGGCCAAGCCAGTCCTTTCGTTCTGGGAGGTGCTGGTCTGCAAAGCAAACGTCCCACAGCATCAAACCAGAGCTCCTCACAAAAGTTTTAAGTTTGGCTTTCAGCTCCCCACGGCCGCTGCCTCTCGGGAGTGACTGGGGGGAGCTGGTGAGGTTTAAGAGCAGCAGCCTGAGAGATGATGAGGGGAATGACACACGCTCTGGATTTACTCAGAAATGAAGAACGTCTGCCTAAGTTTGCTTTGGAAAGGCAGAAATGAGAGGGCTGCTTGAGAGTGAGGGCTGGGCACCTCTGGCGATGGCAGGCAGAGCGACACAGGGCAACAGAGCCATCACCGGAGCGGGGCTGGAATAATGGGTTCCTCCCATGTCTGGCTCCTGCACGTGGCACTCCACCCCAGCTGGCACCCTGGCAAGGGCAATCTGAGGAATTAGTTTAACTCCGGCTCTCCAGTTTGGTTTCGCAGGGGAGGAGGTGCAGTCACCGCACAGCAGCCACCGAGCTCGCAGCAGGTCCCTTCCGGTGCCTCCCGGCGGTGTCCCAGCTGGAGGCTGCCTGAAAAGTGACATTTTTCCATGATCCGACGCCAGCCCGGCCGGATGCTGCTGCCATCCCCGCACAGTTGGCCGCTGCTCCCTTTTCCTGGCGCTCTCTGTGCAGCTGGAGTTGGCTCGTGCGATAAATGGACGCGGTTCAAAAATATGACTCCTCTGAACTTTTTAACCTTGCACGAAAGGGAGGAATTCTAAGAGCAATGGGTAAAATTCAATTAACTGAGATGACAGAAAATAATCTACTGAGCACGTACATCAGGCAATTGGAAGCTTTCATACCTTTCAAAAAGGAAATAACCTATTTCTTCCCTTGTTATCTAATGACACAGGAGTTTATTTCTCTGGAAGCAGTTACAAATCTACCTAATGGGGCCTAAATGCTGTTGCCAGGCAATTAGGGGTTCATTGTGTGGCTAATTCTTTCATTTCCGTGGCGGTGGTGATTGCGGTGGTGGTGGCGGGCAAGCCGAGGTCCCTGGGCCATGCTTGCTCCTGGTGGAGCACACCTCTGGCTCTGTTTGCTCCTGTGTGGAGCACACCTCTGGCTCTGGGTGTGCCCCTGCTCCGTGGCTCTGCCCCGGGCACTCCTGGCCTTGTCACGCCGTGACTTATTCCGTGTCTGATCCATGAGTTATCCCGTTCCTCTGAGCTGATTCCAAAGGTTCCTACACAAGCAGGAACCTCTGTGCAGCCCGGGCAGCTTTTGGTTATGAATGAGTGCAGAGAGACACACAGGGGCATTATTTATCTAAAATATATAAGCAGGAGGAATCTTCATAAATCACAGGCTGCTGTTATCCTGGGGTTCATGACAGCCATATCTTTTTTTTCCACAGAAACCCAGAATACATTAAACACCCCAGGCCTTGGAAAGGGACCTTTCAAACATGTAGAATTGCTCTGTTTATCCCATTTCTTTCGCATTTAATATTTGAAGTCTGTTCTACACAATCAATCTTAAAATTACACAATTGATCTTCAAATTAGGATTTAAGCTGGAATTTATTGAGGGAAGCTCCTGTATCTGCCTGTAGGAATATTGTTGTTTATGACCTGAGGAGTGGGGTGGTTAATCCTGGAGGGAGAGCCTTTTAAATCCTGGAGGGAGAGCCTTAAAACTGTTTTACATTGGGCCCTGCTCATGTCAGGCCTGTTGGGGAGCACTGGCAGGCGTGGGGGAAAGGCTGTGCCTGGACCAGGATGCTGCAGGAGACCTGGGATGCTGCAGGAGACCTGGGATGCTGTATGACATTGCTGCCCTGCGGTGGCACCTCACAAGATCATTCCAGAAGGCCCCTCCTTGGGCTGCACTAATCAAGGGCTGTGCCCAACAGTTTACTACAGCATTTAATTAAACAAATTTACCTTTTGAGGGAAAATCCTTCGCAGGCAATTTGGGTTCTGGTGTATCAGAGCCTTTTTTGAGGTGACTAGTGCTTTTAACCACTGTCTAAAGTGCAGGCGGTGTTAATTAGCATATTTAGGATTAAGTAGATTTAGCATGCAGTAATCATTCCCTAATTCAGTAAGAACTATCTCTGGTGAATAGTGGACATTAATGACAGTTGCAAGAGCTTAGATATTACATAATCACTAATTACATTCTGCACAATTAGCGGAGACTCCTCAGTGTGAATGGCTAATGGCTGATTTGTGTCAGCAGCCTGTTCTGGCTGTAGAGAAATATAAACAGTCTGCATAATGTTCTGAGGGAATTAGCATAGGGAAGGAGGTTATCTGTGGAGGTGGGAGGCCAGAGGAGCTCTGATGGATGGGCTGAGCCTGGAGCCAGCCCAGTCGTGCCTGGACACACACCTGCCCTTCCTCACGGATGGCCTCAAAATGCCACCACACGCTTCGAGGCTCTCAGCTCCCACGGGCAGAGGATAAATCTGGCACCCAGGGGCCTCTGAGGGAGTGGTGGGGTGTCCTACTCGGTGCTGAGAGAAGCAGTGCAGAGCTGGCACCCACAGCCAAACCCTCAGTCCACGGAGACATCGTGCTCCGTGCCAGGAGTGACGCACGGCCTGCCAGGGCAGAAGTAGGGCAGGAGCATGGAGCAGCAACATGCAAGTTTGGCTGCTTGGTTTGTTTGGGGGTTTTTTCCCACCACTTTGTCTCTGAAAATAGGAATGCTGTAGTGTCTTGCCCTGCCACATTTGGCATTTCCTCACCATTAACCATTTCCTAAAAGGATGAAAAAGGCTTTCCACCCATTGTGCGTGTCAAAGCTGCCCCTCAGGAAGGGGACCTTCCTTGGGCAAACCTTCCAGGGACTTGGGCAACACTGAAGTGGGAATCAATCTGTGCCCCATTAATTTTTAGTGATGGATTCTTACAAGCAAATTCATGCTCCCACATTTGGTGCGTGATTAAAACGGGGAATAGCGGTATTAAGCTGAGGGAACAGTTTTGGACAAATCCCAAGCTGGAGACCGGCACTGGGCCCCTATACCTTGAGGTATTGGGTATTTTAAATTAAGATTGCATGTGGTTTTAAAAGGCATTGTCAGAGCAAAAGCAATTTAACAAAAGGCAATGTATCTGACGGCGACTCTCCTGTCTGCCAAGTGCTCTTCTCTGCGAGCGCATTGTAGGGAAGCAGATTACATCTCCTGAATATTTTTGTCTGTTGCTCGGTTCATTTTCATAATAATAACTCGCATCCGTCTCCATCCTTTCATGTTGAAGGGTTGCAAACTATTACACAAACACACCCGCTCCTGATGCAGCCACCTCCAGGGGACAGCCAGCGGCTTTCGGCAGCGGGGAGCGGGATGTGGCCGCCCAGGGGGACACTGACCCCCTCTGGTCGGGGGCATGAGGGGTTCTGGGGAGCCCCTGCCTGCAGCACACCCCACCTCGTACCTCCAGCATGGTCCTGTGGGTGCGTGGCTGCTGGGGAAACGTGGGGCGGGCGAGTCCCGGTCCCGCCTGTGCCTGGGGGGTCCTGCAGAGGACACATGGGGCCCAGAGAAGCTGTGGCTGCGCCTGGATCCCTGGAAGCATTCCAGACCAGCTTGGACAGGGCCTGGAGTGACCTGAGATAGTGGGAGGTGTCCCTGTCCATGGCAGGGGGTAGAATGAGGTCTTTAAGGTCTTTCCAAGCCAGGCCAGTCCGGGATTCTGTGTCTGAAGGAAAACACCTCAAAGCCCTGGAAGCCTCAGCAAGACTACTTCTGCCCCAGCACACGAGTGGCTGTGCCCCATTCCACACCCCCAAGCAGGACTTGGGGAGGGTCTATAACACTCCAATGTTGTTTCCCAGCTGCTGGGATGTTCAGAGTCGAGGCTGAACATACTGGCCTTCGGGTACCTCGTCTAGAAACCCCATTTTTTCATCCCTGTGGAGCCAGCAGCTGGGCTGGCACGAGGTAAGGAGAGCAATGGTGGGGCTGAGGCCAGCAGGATTTCTCCTCGGCGTGCCGGGGAGGAGCAGTTCAGCGGGGCACACGTGGCACGGAGAGCACTGGGTTCAGTCAGGGCTGCTCAAAGCCACGCTCCTCAGTGTCACCGGTGGCTTTTCTGTAGCAACAACCAGTCCCTGCCGCTGGCCTCGCATCCCGGCTCCTCCAGCCTGGTGCTGGGGGTTGGAGGCAGGTCTCAGGCCCCAGCACGGAGCAGCATTTCCCTAAGTGCTGTTTGCCAAGGCAGGTGCTATTCCTTACATTATCGCCAGGACATTTAAATCTCACTGATTGGCATTGTTGTCTCAAAGACAGTGTTTTTCCTGCTGAGAAACTGCATTAGATCGGCGAAACGGAGCTCATTTCCATTCACTCAGCAGTCTCTCTAGAAATGACATGCAGTGCTTGAAACTGTTTATTTCCAAATTCAGGCCTCCTCCGCATCAGTCATCAGCTTCAATTACCAGTTTTCCGGAGCCGAGCCATCAGGCAGTCTGACACGAGGGTCCAACCTAATTCCCACCTTCTCCAAAGTCAAGAGCATAATGTGCAGATGAAAAGGTGGAAAATAGCCTGGACTTCATTAGCATGCAGAGCCCGGCTGTTCATTTGCTTGCTGCGAATGGAAGTTCTGACACTCGGCGCCTTCTGCAATATGAGAAAAGTCCTCTTCAGAGTATATGATGTCCTCACCAGCCAGCAAAGGTCATCAAAAAGGCAGGCGCTGACCTTGCTCCCTGCTCTTCATGACTAGTTTATTGATTCCAGGAACACCTCATTACATGCCGGATCAACATATTATTGCCATGTTCAGCGGCTGAATTGTTTACAAGTGTCTTTATAACCAGCAGAAAGCCTTCCGGATGATGCATGACTACACTCATTTGGATGTGACCTGCCAATTAGATGTTATCCGATCTGGTGCCGTGTGTCCTGATCCCTGACCGGGCCCGCTGCCCTGCATCAGCACGGGCCCATTTACTACTTCTTTCGAACGGCTCTTTGGCAAAGTGTCCATTAGCCTGTCAGTCTGTAAATATTTTATTTTTTTTTACCTCGGCAGCGGTGGAGGCGCCGCCGGCGCTCCCGCTCTGTCATTTGCTATGCATGAAGTTGATAATCAGCTGGGGGAGGCAAGGGGGTGTTTTATGGCAGCGTCTGATGGCCCACCCCATTTGCAGTCAGCGTGCGCGGCCCGCGCTCCCGCGCCGCGTGCCACCCCGCCACAGGGACCCGGCATATTTTATTCCGGCGCCGGCACCGCGAGACTGCTGATTTATCGGTGGGGGGAAGGCAGGAGCGACCCCCCCCCGTGCTCAGCCTCCCCCTGCCCTGCCTCCAAAGGCCCCATAACTTACCACCCAGCAAACGCCTTCCCCCTTCTCCATCTTTCCGGCGCTTTGTGTTCTCCCTCGTTAATATATTGCGCCGCGTTATTTATCCCGGCCCGCAGCCTGGGGTATTTACACACGCGGAGACGCGAGAACTTCAAAAATAAATCACGGGGCACGACTACTATTTTAATCTCTCATTACGGACACTTCTGTGGCTCCATAAAGAAAAGAGTGGCGCGGCAGCTTGACGAGCGAGTCCGTAAAGAGAGATCTTCTGTGCCAAAAAGCGGTGCTGGGATCGTGGCTTCCAGGCACCACAAGTCTGCACAGGCTGGGGTTTTGATTTTTCCTCCTCAGCTCTGGTGGTGGTAGGGTGGCTGAGATGGCAAAGGAAACTCCGTGCAGCCGTGGATGTGGCTGATGTGGCAGGGCCAGGATGTCTGTGGGGGCTGTGGCCTAGCTGGAATATGATAAAATGTTCACACACGTGGCACTCTCTGCCCAGAGCTCTGCAAACATTAATCAAGTTGCCCAGCGCCCCTTGGCAAGTGTCAGTGCTGAAATCTCCTTGCTGGGGTTAAATCCAGGGACCAGAAGGGCTAAAGGGCTCCAAGGGTGAACCCACAGCCCCAAAAGAGCCACATCTCCAGCATCCTGCTCTCCAGAGCCAGCATTGCATCTCCCCAGTCCCAAAACCCACCGTGCCAGGCCCTGGGCTGCCAAACCACAGGAATGCGTCAGGAGGGAGGGATGTCCGTGCTGGGTGACAGAAAACAGCTGAGGGTTCAATTCCCTCCTTACAACATGAAGCGTTGGGAATTGGGGGCTGGAAAAAGGGGGAATTGAATTCCTTAAAACAGCACAATTAGCTTCCAAAATAAAAACTGGAATGTGTTTGTTTAATTAGAGCTGAGGCAAAACACACACTTGGGTCAAACCAGCCTCAGGCTCCAGAGACAACACAGTGCATTGATGTGAATTTTGGAAAGGAGGGGGAAAAGCTTCCATTTCCTAGCAAATCCCTGGCTCTGGGCAGCCCTGGAGCTGCCGGTGTTGAATATTCAGAGGGCTGATTCCCCACAGTGAGCGGCGCTGCAGCCAGGTAACAGCGCAGGCTGGCACAGCGGGAATGGAGCCTGGGAGCTCCAAATCCCAAATGTGGGATCTCCACCAGGGTGCAGGGATCTCCCTCCCCCGGGGAAGGTACCAGGTCTGGCCTGCCCCATGGTCCCAGTGGGGGGATCTGGCCTTATTTTGGCTGTCTTAAGCCTGCAGTGGTTTATCGAGTCCCAGACATCCCTCCAAATTTGGCACCTCATCCCTTTGCTTCTGTTTGTGTCCCTGTTACTGGATTTCTTTTAAATGGGAGAAAAAACAATCAGCTCTTTATGACAGCGGACATGAAAGCTGTATGACTACGGAGAAGTGCATTAACCTTTCCTTTAGCTTGGAGAACTTCATAATCTTTTAAAAATCAACTTTTTATTAATTTCAGAATGCTGCTTGATGCCTGAGGGGAGTGAGGAGCAGTGGTATCACCAGTGGAGTTCTTTGCCACTCTAACTTAAGGTCAGGCTTGCAGGTGCTGCAGGAACCCCGGCCCATGCAGATAGTGAATCATGGAATTGTGAAGGTTAGAAAAGCCCTCTAAGATCATTGAGTCCAGGCATTCCTCCAGCACTGCCAAGGCCACCTCTAAACAGTGTCCCCAGGTGCCACAGCCACACATCTTTTAAACTCATCCAGGGATGGGGACTCAACCACTGCACAGCTCCAGGGCAGGAGCAGCCAAGCACTGCATCTTCCCATACAGCCCATGGGGGTGAATTAAACTGGTGGTGCTTGGCCAGCCTGGAGCTGGACCTCTGCATCCATGTGGGTAAGGAGGAAGGAGCCACCTCAATTTTATTGCAAAACTGGGTTTCCCTGAGAGAAAATCAGGTTGTCCTTGCTGGGCTGAAATTTGGATATAGCAGGGCTACTGTCAGCCGTTCTTCCTTGGAGACTGGGGCAAGGAGACAGCCAGGAGAACCCAGCCCCTTTCCAGGGAGTTGTGTAGGGAAGGAAGCAGCTGAAGGGCTGCGAGAGCCCAGCGAGAGCAGTTCATGGGGCCACAGACCCCACATGGATCATCCTGGAGCCCGGAGCTGGGGGACAGAGCCTGGCCCCGTGGCACATGCGAGCCTCTCTGGGTGATGGGCACACACTGGGCAGGGTGGGCTCTTATTAATTACTACTAATAACTTATTTCACGTATGGTTCTCGATGGGATTTTGCTGCAGAGGGCTGCTGATATTTTAGGCATACGCGGGGTGAATCTCTGTCGGCGCAGCCAAATCCCCGGGCCGGGGCTCCGAAGCCGCCGGCACAGCCCTTGCCGAGTGTTTCCAAACTGAATAGTCATTGGTTTGGCAGATAATTCAGAAACTATTTGTATGAGCTGTTTATCAAATTATTAACTGCACAGATGTTGTTTGGTTGAAGAGCAGCTGAACCTTCTCTCTGCCAGCCGGGGAGACAAAGGTCTGCAGGAATAATTGGAGATGTGCATGGAATATTAAATTAATTTACTGCTCTTAATTCTTATGCAAATCCTGACCTCTGATAGAGCCTATCAATTACCCTGCACACAGGGAAAAGAAAGGAGAACAGTTTCTTTCTTTTCTTTCCCCCCCTCTCCTTTTTTTCCTGTTGTTCTCCAGTTTGGGGTTTTGTTTCTTTGTTGTTGTTGGTTTTTTTTCCCTTTTGAAAGGGAACTTGGGAAAGGAAATATTTGTGGGAAGAAAAAAAGCCATTTATTTGTGGTGCAAAGGGCCAGGATTATTTAATTGAATGTCCCAGTTGCAGCGATGTCCCCTGGGAGACAGGGTGCAGTTTTTAACATTGTGGGGTGCTCAGGGGAGGCCTGGGAATGTAGGCCAGAGCCGGGCTGGAATAGCTCCACATGCTTCCCCAGGAGGGGCCCCACTCTGCCAGCACCGTGGTGGGCTGAAGTGGGAAAGGACTGGAGGCCCGGGCTGATCCCAGCTGGATTTTGGTGGGGTTGGGGGCAGGAAGGGGCCCCTGGCTCTGCTGGAATCCAGCCGGGGTTCAGGTGGGTTATCAGGGAGCTCTCCCTGCCCCTATAGCGGGGCTGATTCTTCCAGTAATTACCAGGGAAGAAGAAAAGGAATTTGTTGTGAGATCCAGGTAAAATGAAGCAGGATTTAATTGGTCCTCGTTAAACAGAGCTGGGTTTCCAATATGGAGAAAGGCCTCGTCCGGGCAGTGTTTAATTGGGGCTGTGTGTGCGCTGCTCAGCCGGTGCTTAAAGGCAGACGCCGGGCCCTGTTCTTTCATCCCATTTTCTAATAAGGATAAATAAACAGGATGAATAATGCCATCAGTCTCTCCCTCGACCCCTGTGAGACCCCAGCAATGCAGTGCTGTTCACCCCAGAGCTGCTTCCTGGGATCCATGAGCAGGATCCCTCGGCACGGAGCACCCGATGCGGCACCGATGGGCTCCGTTAGCAGAACCCCCAGGTCCAGCTACGGAGCAGTTTGGGGAATTCTTTGGTTAGTGGCTGTCAGAGGGGAGCCTGAGGAGGGGATGGGGCTCAGGGGGCAGGACGGGAAAGGAGGGAGAAAAGAATGAAAAATAAAATTATGTCTTTCCCTTCTATTTTTCCTTTTTTATTTTTTTTCCCCCGTAAATCCTGGGAAGCACTGGGAGACTGCACTCCCCCTCCCACACCGCCCACTCGGGTAATTTCATTTATCCTGCAAATCTAATTAGCAATCCGTGGCTGACATTAATACAGATCTAATGAGGCCGGCGATGACCAGATTATCAGGCGAGCGCTGACAGAGCCTTAAAGGCACATCGAGCCCTGCAGTCAGTGCGACCCGGCAGGGGAAAAACTGCTTTAAAGGGGGAGAAGAAAAAGGGGGAAAAAAAAAAAAAAAAAAGGAAGAAAGAAAGAAAAAAAAATTGCTGAGGGAGGGGGAGAAGAACATGAGGAAAAGCGGTGCGGGTAGGGCTTGGTTGCTTAGCTTATTAAGGGAGCTGGAGCTTTGCTGGACGCAGTTTATCCACAGCATCGGGCCTCTGTCCCTGCTTCTTCTGAAATACCGTTCTGCAGAGGAGAAAAAGGAGGGGGGGAAATAAGGGAAAAAAAAAAAATAAGAAGAAGCTGGAGCCCAAGGAGTCGCTGTGCAATTTATTCCAAGGGGTGGCTTTTGAGAAGGCGGCAATTTGCGGCGGCCGGGGGTTATTTAGTGCGATATGAAATCAAATGATCCTATTGCTCAAATAACAGTGTCTGGGAGGAGAAGCGAGCGCGCTCCAAAGGTAATTGTCTCCAGATGATATTCCTATTATCCCCCAATCCCGGCCTAAACGCTGCCAGCGCCGCACTGGAATCGATACGGGGGGAGGACCGGGGGGATCCCGGGTCCGCGGGGAGGCATCCCCGGCACTGACCCCCCTCGGGAAGGGCGTCAGGGCTTCGGGAAGACCCTAAATTCCCTGTGGCTGCCGCCTGTCCGTGCCTCGGCGGGAGCGGCATCACCGGCGGGGGAGCCGAGCCCGGAGCCCAGGTAAGGGACCTACGGGGGGACGGCGAGCGGGACCCCGGGCCCTTCCGTGCCCCGGCGGGCGGCCGCTCTCCGAGCGGACCCTTCTGCATCGCTTCACCCCAAGGCTGTCGGGTCCGGTGCGACCTCCCGCGGCCCCGGTCCAGCCCCGCCGCGCTCGGTCAGCCGCTGCCTGCGGTCACCGATGCCTGCGGTCACCGGTGCCTGCGGTCACGGCGGCTGCGGTCACCGATGCCTGCGGTCACGGCGGCTGCGGTCACCGGTGCCTGCGGTCACTGCCGCCTGCGGTCGGTCCCGTTTGCCCGGAGCCGCTGGAAGCGCAGCCAGACCCGGGGCGGTTTCACTCTGGATCCCCGGGTAGCGGATGGAGCGGCGGCGCCCGCTCTCCGCGGCGCTGCCCGATGGTAAAATCGCCGGAATTCAACGGCTTCAGGGAAACGGCGGCGGAAAATCCAAGGGGACGGAAGGCGGTGAGGGGGAGACGGGAGCGAACCGGCGGCACCTACCTGGGCGGGGGTCCCCGGGGCCGGGCTCGCTCCGTGGCCGCTGCGGCAGCGGGGACCGAAGGCTCGGGGTGCGGCAGCCCGAGGCGAGCGGCGGCCCCGCAGCTGCTCCCCAGATTCCATCGGGGCGCTGCCCGTGGGGTGGCCAGGGTTCCGCCCGGAGCTGCGGCTCCTGGGACGGGGCTTTTCCCCTTTCCGCCTTTCTTTGTCAGCCTTTCGCCCGGGCGGGCAGCGCGTCCCCGGCGCTTCGGGCACAGAGAACGAACGCGCTCCTCCTGCAAAATAAACAATGCGAGTTTTGAGGGAGCGAGACTTCGGGCTGGGGCGCTCAGGAGTGTCCCGGCTGGGGCAGCTCTGTGCTCCCAGGGCCAGGGTTTGCCCCGGACCCGTAACATCGGGAGGTGGCCGTGCTGAACTAGCAGGGACACTGCGGGGAGCAGCAGGAGGAGAATGCTCGGGGTCAGGCGCCTCTCTCGGGTCAGGTCCTGATGAGAACAGGGCACAGGTCATCCCCCCGGGCCGCCAGGAGAGGCTGGTGTGGTTTGTGTGTCTGCAAATGGGCAAAGCATTTGGAACCTGAAGCCTGGAAGTGAGCCCCAGCCTTTGCCCACCTGTGTCCACCCCATGCCGCCTCGCAGGTACGTTAGAAAAGCGGGTTTGAGCACTGTCAAAACGTGCTGTTGGAGGATTTTTCCATCTCTGCTCAAGCCTTTTTGTCAGCTTCAGCCTCAGGTTCCTATTTCTGTTCGGCGTGTTCTGAATGGAGTGCAGGGCCCAGGGGTGCTGAGCTCCGAGCAGACACAGCTTAATTGAATAGTCCTGTGCTTGTTCTCCCACTTTTTACAAACAAATGAACAGTTGATGTGTATGGATCCTTTCATTCACCACCAGAACAATCCTCTGCACAGGACGGGAAAATGCCTAATCAGTCACAGCAAACCAGCACAGTGGTTTGGGGTGGGAAGTGAAAAATACCATGTGCACTCAAACCTGGATTTCACAGCACTGGAGGACTGGAAGAGGCAGGGTGCAGGTGAGACCTGGGCTGGCTGCACAGGCAGCGCTTCTTCAAAGGCAAGCCAGCTTCCCCAGTGCTCCCAGGTCCGGGCACTCAGCTCCAGACCCCTGGCAGAAGTGAGACTGGAACAGAGGCAGCAGCCAGGCTGTGCCAGGCAGGAGCTTGGGGTCCCCTATGGCGCGAGCTCGGAGCTCCACGTTTGCTCTCCTCCTGCACGGCGCTTTTGCTGATCCGCTCAGTTTTATTTCCCAGAGTCGCTGCTGACCCGCGGGTGTTCCTGCTGAGACACAGGCGTGGTGGTGGGCAGTGTTTGAATGCTGGGCTGGGAGGAGGCCAGGGATCCTCTAGGGACCCCGTGTTTGTCTGTGTGTCTGTCCCAAAAGCCGCACCCCGCTGCCCGTGCCGCCAGATCCCGGTTCCTGGCCCCACAAACCACACGGCTCACCCAAGTGCCTCTCTTTGTTTCAAACTCTTGGAGCCTGGAGCACTTGTTGAACCTGACAAGGAGTGCATCAGAGTGGCTGACAATTAGGAAATAAACAAATATCATTTGAGGTGTTTTTGGGCGGAATCCAGTTATACATAGATGGGCTCGTTGCTGTTGTTATCATATTGAATATTCCTCATAGTTGGGATATTTGTGCTGGGCAGCAGCGTCCCCGGCACGGCAAACATTGCATTATCTCGCGGTGCAAAGGCTTCATTAATCAAACCAGACAATGGGCCAGACACATCCCTTTGAGCCTGGCACTGGGATCCTCCGGGCTTTTCACCTTGTCCAAACGCTTCATCCCTGTCAATGCAGGCAGCAGCTCTTCAAAACCGATGGCTCTGAACTGTGGGACTGACAGGAAAATGTCTAATTCAGTTAAAAGAATTCCCCAGTTATTTTATATTCTCCCTTTAATTTTTCATGGCTTGTAGAAGCTAAACTTTTTCAGTCTTTCCATCTGTGCATGAGATCAATCCAGTCATTTGTTAAAACACTAATGAAAGAGCCTGATAGATCTGTGTCTTTTAAAGCAGCAGCAGCAGTAGCAAGCACTGAGATCGAGCAGGATGGAGCGGCCTGGCCAAGCCATGGCCCCGCTGGCAGGAGCTGCAGAGCGGACAGCGGAGGGAACAGCTTGGTGGTGAAGATGCTGTTCTCCTGAAAGGGGATCCTGGCAGAAGCATGGCTTGGTGCAGAGGACGGCACAAAGGCGAGGTAGGACCTTGTGTGCTGGGAACAGGTGTGGGTGCAGTGTCCCCTTTTCCTCACTGCAATGTCCCCTTTTCCTCACTGCAGCACCGCGTGCTCCGGGCGCAGAGCTGGCGGCAGGACAGTCAGGCACAGGCAGTACTGAGAGCCCCCGGAGGGATGGTCTCCATCCCACATCTGTGAGGAGGGCAGCTCGTGGTGCCTGTGGCAGGCTTTGCCTTGTGCTGGGTTCTGTCTCTTTGGGTCAGGCTGCAGCTGAGCGGGACCCTGGTCCCCCCAGCCATGGGACCCCAACAGGCGCTTGTGGCACTGAGCTTGGCTGTGTGTTGTGAGCCATTTCTCCCACTTGCAGTCTGGTCACTGCAGGCCTGAAGGACGTGCTCCAAAATGAGCCAAAATACCCTCTCCTGAACAGAAATACACCAGAGCTGGTTCAGCTTGGGGAACAGAAGTTGGAGGAGCCGTGGCACAGGGTGCTCACGAGTGTGAGGTGTAGATGCTTTCAGGGAAGATGAGAGTTGAGCCCTTAGGCTGTGAGTGGTCGGGTTCGAATTCAGCCTCTGGGCTCACATCTCAGAAAGCCTGAATTCAGTTCTCATTTTTCCAGGGACAGGGAAACTCAACACTGTCAATCTCCTCTTTCCTCTTCAGACAGCAGGAGACACTTGAATGGAGACTCCTCGTGTTTACAGCCTGGTCACACAAGTGACTGAGACCCGAAATCTCCCTGACATCCTCTCTGGATGCCTGGCCTTGGAACAGCCTCATTCGTGCCACGCCTGCTCCCTTCCGCTCGTGGAGCCTTCTGTGCTGCACAGGACACTGGAAAAGCACTTGGAGATGGCTGGAGAAGGAAGGGGGCTTCCTGGAACATGGTCTCTAAACCAGGCCCTTCCCTGTGCCGTGGCTTTTCTGGGGCTCATTAATATCTGTGGTATGTGCTTATATCTCAATTCTCCAGGATTAATTCAAAATCCACGGACAGTGACATGCCTAGGGGCTTTTCAATTATGTCACTCGGCTTTGGCTAAGGCCCTTACATTTGTAATAAACATGACATGCTTGTAACTGCTGCAGTCTCCAGGTTTTTGTGTACTCAGCCATTGTGTTCTGCGTTCCAGGTTCCTGCTGGAGGAACTCTGTCACCTTCCCCGAGGCAGCAGATCTGAGGCCAGACATGGCGTGCGCTGCTTGTGCGTCAGACACGAGTAATAACAAGTTTCGAGGAACTGTACCACTTAATAAAAGCATTTTATTACATTTAAATGTATTAAAATGTGAACATTAAATTCAACGCGCTAATTACTGTTCCCAGGCATTGCCACTGACAGGAAATGGATCCTCACAATTGCTCTGCTGAGATCGCTCACTGCTGTTACTGCTCTTTGGTTCCTGATGTGTTATTAGCGCTCTGCATTTGGGACGTGAGTCATTAACAAAAAGGACTCGTATTGGGCATTATGTAAATTCTATATGTTTTCACACAGCTACCGGGGCCTGTGTTATATGTCTCATTGACAAAAAGAAAAGCAAATGCATTCGGCTCTGCCCTGGCTTGTGGGCAAGGGATCTCAGGGGTCACCGAGGCACAGAGAGAAAAAACCTCTTCCTAACATATCTCTGTGTTTCTGCAAATCCCTTTCCAGGGCAATTCGTCGTCCTCCTCCCCCCACCACCACTTGCTGCATGTCCCATGACACCCTACCACGAACAGCAACAATTCCTGCTCTGCAAGGAGTTCCCACTTTTCTGGGAGCGAGGGGCTTCCCATCCCTGCAGCAGGCATGTGCAGTATGTGGATCCATTGCCCTGGAGAACTGGGAAAGCCTGCCAGGGGTCTCTGGCAGGTGAGAGGCCTGTGGCTAGGTGCTCAGCTCCATGAGGCCAATGCCACACCTTCTGGGATATGCTTACTTCCCGGAGGAAAGGGGAATGCTAAAGGACACGTGGTGGCTGCCTCCCTAAATAAAAAGGAGAGGAAAGCTGTTCAGATTACTGCACATCAATCCCTGCACTGGAATCAAGAGATGCTTTGGTTTGGCAGCACTGGGGACAAAGCCACCATTTCGTTCAAAGTGTATTTAATGCGACAGAAGGAGGCAGCTTCCTTTGACAGTTTTACAGCTCTTATCAGATTACTTCAAAATTAAATTAAAACAATCTAAAAGAAGTGTGAAGTACTGCAGGGAGAACACAAATAAAACACTCCTCTTTGTAGGCTTTGAGGGAAGGGACCACATTCCTTATCAGGGAGATAATTCTTGAGTCAGTTATGAGCCCAGGGGCTGCAGTGAGCACGGGGACATGGAACAAAGTGGGAAATACATCGAGGGGACCAGGCTAATGCTCCTTATTTCCTTATTTTTTGTTAAATAAATAGCAAGATGTTGAGCCCTGCTGCTGTTCCAACACTCTCAAGCCCCAGCCCGAGGTCCGTAGCGAAGAAAAACCTCCCAGGGCTGCCCGGGAGACAAACTGTGCAGCCCAATGGGTCAGAGACCATCAGCTCCTTTCCACCAAACCCTCAAAACTGGAATAAGGCTTCCCATTTTTTTCAGTTTGGGAAGAAGGCTTCCAGTGGGCTCAGGATTTCAGACGCTTGGAAGTTTTGCACTGTTTTAGGTGTTCTTTTAGCAAGCACAAATATTTCTGAAAGCAGGGCCAGATTTCACCTGTGGGCTCTTGTGAAGGTGTGAAGGAGACCTCCAAAACACATCTTTGCTTTCAGTAAACAGAAAGAGGGGGGAGAACAGTCTTCATGACAAGTGCTTTACATGGGAATGCCGTACTAACAGGCTGCCAAATCCTCTGCTGGGCATTCCTGGAGTGGGAAAGCTCTGACTCAAGTCAATATTCTCCATACTTTGTTGAGCCGGGTATGTAAAAGGACACTTGGGGTCTGAGCCAGGCTAATTTGGGGGCAGCTGGGTGCCACTACATCCATTCCACAGAGCTTTTCACTCTGCGTTTAAATCCATGAAGCTGAGCTGGAGGCTGCAGGTGTTGGGAACACCAGGAACGCTGCTGCATCACCAAACCCAGTCTAGGAACCCCAAAAGCTCCCGACCCCCCAAGGCCAGGGCATGTCCCCAGCCGCATCCTCCGGCTCCAGCTGAGCTTTCATGTGTCTGTTCTTGGCCAGAAGTTCTAACGAAGCCTAATTACTGTGATGATCTCGCACTAATTGTACTCTGATTGCCATCCTAATTATGCTTAAGCATTTCACTGCTCTCCGCAATTTTGTCTATTGATGTGTCGCTTCTCCTTCATTTCAATTATTCCCGCGGTATTCAGATTTTATTGGGGCCCTGGAATTTAAGCGCTCATTTGGCAACTTCATTTCAAAGGGATTGAAGTTTTTATCTGGGAATGAAAGGCAGGCGTTCTGTTTTCATTCTCCAGCTGGAGATGTGAATGCAGGGCTGGAGATGGCTGTGCCTAACTCTGGCTTCCCTCATATGAATTTTGGAGAGGTGACAGCACCAGAGGGACACAGCGGCACTCCAGAGGACGAGGAAATCAGGGTGTTTTGTTGTTTTTTTTTTTCTCGAAAACCATGGTGTACAATAAACTCGGCAAAACCAACTGCAACTGTTCAGCAGCTCCCAGTTATTTTTTAGATTGGCGGTTTGCAAATTTCCCCATTTCCAGCGACGTCGATCCTGCGTCGCCCCAGCTGCCCTCCAGCACCAAGCCGGGGGCTCAACACCTGCGGTAACAACGTGGTGATGACAGGTGGGCTGATAAATAATTATTAAAAAAATTTAAAAGTCTTCCAGGCTTCCAAAGCGCCTCTGGGCGGCGCAGGCCGCGCCCGCCCGTCCCCATGGCAACGCGGGGCGGCACTTCCGGGGTCCCGCGCGGGGCACGGCGGGAGCCGCACGTGGGCACCGGCGGAAACCGCGCGGGGCCACCGGGATCGGGATCGGGATCGGCTCCGGGATAGGGATCGGGATCGGGATCGGCTCCGGGATAGGGATCGGCACCGGGGTCACTGGAACCGCCCCCAGGCCCGGCCCC
Organism: Motacilla alba alba; assembly: GCF_015832195.1. Taxonomy (NCBI): domain Eukaryota; kingdom Metazoa; phylum Chordata; class Aves; order Passeriformes; family Motacillidae; genus Motacilla; species Motacilla alba. The sequence goes on from NC_052018.1 coordinate 108,895,446, forward strand.
CCCGCGACCGCCAGCCCAGCGCCAGGTGAGCCGGGTCCCCCCGCGGGGTGTGTGGGTTCGGTTCCTGCCCCGGGCGGGCGGATGCTTTCCCCCCGCCTTGTTCTCATCTATCTCCTTTTTATTTTCCCCTTCGATGTCTAAGTTCTGGAGGGGCTGGGAGGTCAGTCACTAAAGATTCGGCTCCTGACCGATGGACCATGCCGGGATGTGTAATTAGACTTTAAATCACCCCTCAGGCTCTGCTGGCCGGGGTTTATTGCTGGTGCTGGGCCCTTGCCCAGCCTGCACATGGGGGTTTGTTTGCTGTGCCTGCCCCAGGAGACCTTCCCTGGGTATCCCTGGCTGCTGTGGGCTGGCCAGTGGGGAGGGAATGGGCTCTGGGGAGCTGAGGAACGCGGTGTGCTCCCTGCGGGATGGCGAGTGGGAAATGGGATCAGAGCACACCTCAGGTCACATCCATCGGCTTCTCCATCCTTTAGGATATCGGTGTTCTCCGCCGAGGCAGGAAAATGACTTGGAGAAGTGTAAAAACAGGATCTGGAAATCTGCGTTTGCATGGCTGTCTGTCACGTAAGGGGAAATTGAAAGGGATGAGATCCCAGGTGGAGCGTGGCTGTTAAATTGTGCACATGACACGCAGCCCTAATCCTGCTCCAGGCGCTGGCAGGATCACATGGCTAAAAAGGACGCCTTGATCTCTCAGGCAGAGCAGCGGGAAGGGTTTTTCCTGTCTCCCTTCTCTGCAGGGAAACTGTAAGGGGTGTCTCTGTATGTGTAGGGAGAGCCCAAACCCACGAAAAAGTGTGCCAAGACGTTTTGGGATGTGTGATGTCCCCTTTGCTGCTTCATGACAACCTGATGCTGTTCCTGAAGAGGCACTTGGCTTTGCTGGTGGCAGGGTTTGCAGTGGGAATCTGATGGAATTCTCTCATGGTTGTTTTCAGTTTTTCCCTCAGGGCACGGTTGTTCATCCTCAGGTGCAATTTGGAACTATTCAATAGTGGCAGCTTTGCTCTGTTCCCAAAAGCTCCTTCCCTATGGGATGGCTTTGGGAGAGGTGTGGGTGGCTTTGTGGTTTGGCACGTGTCCATCCCATGCCTGGTGCCCTGGCTCTGCTCCGGGCAGTTCCGATGGCTCCAGAGGGTCTCAGCACCACCAGGATTCCTGATGGACACTTGTTCCTGCAGCAGTGCTGCAGGTGGGGCTCACCTGCCTCTAGACGGACCTGGCTTGGATGCCAGCAGGGAAATAGGAGCTTGGTTTCAAGTTCAGTTCCTAGATAAAATACTTGGCTGGCGTGTGGGGTCTGTGAGCTGGGAGGGGTTTTGGAAGTGTCTTCTAATCCATCCCTGTGGCAGGTTCAGGACAGCTGTCCTGGGAGCAACTCCAGCCAAGGATTTCTTGCATGGAAGGGGGTCTGCTGTGGGATTGTGGGGCAAGAAGGGGAGGGATGGGCTTGGGAACTGCCCGTCGTGGGGTTCAGAGCTCTTCCTGGGCCATCTGGGGTCTCTGGCTGTTTTGGTGGGTCCCATGTGGATGTTCAGGCATCTCTTCCCCTCCTGTTCCAGTGAGGAACAGAGAGAGGGGTGAACATTTGGGGTTGTTCAGAGCTGGGCTGCCAGATGAGTCTGTAACCCCCAGAAAATCCGACCTCTCTGCTCAGCAAGGGCTGTGCTCTGCAGAACCCCTTAGTCCTGGTGTTTGAGGACCTCAGATGGTGAAATACTTTTATCTCACTGTGTGTTCTTTTCTTCCAGTGAAGCCACAAGGCTGGAATTAGGAAGGCAGAGAATGGAACACACCATGGCTGATCCACGCCTGTAAGTCTGTTTAAAAGCTTCTTAGGGGTTATTTTATTTTAGTTACAAAGGTTTAGTTATCTTGGAATGCCTTTAGAATGTTGTCTTCAAGGTTTGTCAGTAATAATACATTTATATTCGTGTTAAGTGTAATGCAAAATTCATGTCTTCAAGGTATTGATTGAATAGCTGCAGCAGTAACATAAATACCTCATTCTGTGGATACTAAAATCTTGGGAATAACCAACACGCAGGTTGGCTTTATCCTGTTTTTTACAAAATCACCACAGCTTAGTCCATGCTGGAGAATCCCAGGGTCTTAGAAAGTTGAAAGCCTTAAGAAGCCCTAGGGAATATTCCAGGTTCTGGTCCTGCTCTTTGGATTCTTTCTGCAGCATCTGTTAAATGTAAATCGCACGGACAGTCTGTACAAAAACAAACAAAACAAAACAACAAACCCAAACCCTAAACAGCAAACCAAAGCAAAAAAAAAAAAAATCCAGAAGTCCCAACAACAAGGCAGGACTGAGAAGTGTCATCCAATGTTCCATTCCTTTCCTCAGAGGTGTTCTGTAAAGCTCCAGGGACTGAGTGCTGGGTGCTGTGGGAGCCCCTCCTGTGAAAGGGGCAGAAAATGCAGATACAAATTAAAGGAAAATTGTCTGGACAGGTGGGGCAGCATCACATGTGCTTTGTTTCCTGGGGTTTTATTTGATTTGGTTTAATCTAGTAGGTTTAGAACTGCAGTTTCTCTGAACATCCTGGGGGCTTGGGGTTGCAGTTTCCCTCCTGGCTGAAGTGGAGCTGTGAGCCAGGGGCATCTCTGAGTGCCCGTTTCCCTGTGTTGGCATTAATGCTGTGTGGCTGCCCTGGAGGCACATCAGGAAAGGGAATCTGGTTTGTAGGTGGGAGAGAACTGGGTCAGATGGATTTCCAGTGCCCCTCTTGGTGGCACCATGGATTTAGGCAGCTGTGAAACCTCAGCTTTGCCGTTCCTGCTGGGGTGACTTTCAGAACACGTTCCTCTGCTAGTTTTCATTTTGATTTAATGGGATAGGAGTGACTAGCACATAATCCATTTAAAACACAGTTACAGGAGATTTTTTTGTGTGTTTACCCTTTGGAACACCAAAGCCCCCGTGTACATCTGCAGATAAGTGGCACATATATATTTATATAAACGCAGGTGTGCAGAGGAATGAGTCTTCTCCTTTTTGGTGTCTGGGGCAGCTCCCCCTCAGTGGTGTTGTGTGTATCTGAGGCAGAGTGATTGTGATGGATGCTTCTGGTTTATTTTTGCACCTCTAAGTGCCTATTCTTTGCCCTGCAGAGTGAGGCAGAAGCTGCAGAGGCACCTGGAAGCCGTGTCAGCGCGGCAGCAGCTGGCCCTGCTCCGGAACCAGGCCCTGCGCCGGGAATTCCTGCAGCTGGAGGCTCACATGGAAACCACGGGCTGGGAGAGCATCTGGAAGATGGAAGTAACTTCCTATAAGACTTGGTCATGGGTGTTTGCTGTTGTTATGCAGGAATCTCCTGGTATGTCCTAGAGCTGGAAGCAAACTCCATCAGGGTCTGTATTTCAGGCTGTAGGATAGGCAGGTCTGAAATACCCCAGATTCAACAGATGCTGTAAGAAAAAGCCAAGCCCTGAGGTTTCTTGAATCACATTATTATTATTATTATTATTATTATTATTATTATTATTATTATTATGTTGCTGTTTTTCCCTAAAGTACAGTTTGGGATGTTGCAAAGCGATGATTCAGGATTTTCAAAAATGAAATTGCAACGTCTGCTTATGCCACTGATGCATAGAGCCAGGTTTTTGAGGGATCACAGTCTAGGAGGAAAATGAGTTCATTCCTGCTTTCTAAGAGCAGTGGCACTCCTCAGAAACATTTGGCTGTGTATATTCCTCACACAACAGTAGTCTGTTTCATCTGGTGACATTCCCAGAGCACCTTTTCCTGGCTGCAGTGCAGCAGCCCAGAATTCAGAGCCTGTCCCTGGGGTGTGCCATTCGCTGCCTCTGATTTTTCCTTGTTACTTGAAGCAGAGCAGGAGGGGGGCTGTGCTGCAGTGCCAGCTTTCCCCTGCTGCTTTGAAGGGGATTTTCCTCCTCAGCAGCCCTGGTGCACACCAGTCTGCCCAGTGTCAGGGCTGGTGGTTCTGACACCTGCAGCAAGTGCCAGTGCCACAGGTCGAGCTGCACGTGGGGTTTTTGTTCAGTCCTTCCATTTCGGTGTTCCTGTGCCACCCATTTTCTTTGCCAAGTTACAGTTACTTTTCAGAGCTGCTGAGCAAATGACATCTCCTCCGTGTTAGTTATGGAAAGCGGGAGAGTTATGGAGCATGCAATCATTTAATCTATCATGGGAGTACACAGAAAGAAATTATTGCTGCCTTTTCTTCTTTTTTTTCCGTAGAGAATGCCCTTTAGGAGTGCTTTATCACAACTCTGTGCACATTTATTACGTGGCTGTAGCTCACAAAACTCCTTTTGTTTCTGAAAGATGCACTTTCGCTCCCTGTGTTTGGTCAGTAATTTTTAGGAGTATAAATAAATTCACTTCAGCTTTCAGCAAAATCCAAGAGTTACATCCGAGTTTCTTCTGAGCATCTCCACTTCTCACGTGGTGAGGTTTTCTTCCCTAAAATTCCAAGGGAGCAGCTCCTACCTGGCAGCCGAGCGTGCTGCCGGAGTGAGTTAATTTCTGAAGGATTCACTCCCATGCCCATTCCCTGATGCAGCACGGGTCCTGCAGTGCTTTTAGCCTCGGTGTGCTGCTGCTGCTGCTCAGTTAGGAGCACACAGGATTAACTGCAGGTGTTGCCCAGCTCTGCTCCCAATGCTGCTCCAATAAACCCCGGAGTGCCGCGTTTGGAGCAGCCGGCACAGAGCCTTCCCTGCCGGGCTGCTCCATCCCAAAGAGGCCGAGTCATTGTCCGGGGGCAGCAGCAGCAATACTTCGGTGCTACAGGTGCTGGTTGGGATGCAATAAATACAATAAATACGAGCCAACAAGTTATTGCTGTTCTGTGGGATTCGAAATGATGGGGATGAATAAAAATGCGTATGAAAGCCCTGCAGCAGATTGTGTGCAGGCCACGCTGCCTGGGCAGGGGAGCGGAAAAATGAGGAGCAAATGAGATGCCTGCTTTTAAATATAGTCTGAGTTAAAAAGGCTGTGGGGGCTTTGCATTTAAAGGTGCACGTTTTGCAGAGTGGTGCCTCTTGGGTTGGGGGGGGCTGTTCGGCCTCCACTTTCGTGTGACGGATTTGTTCCATTTTAGGAACGGTATGGAAGGGAAATTAAAAACCTGTTATCCCTTCGAGAGGGCAGCTTGTCAGCAGGAGGTGACAAGGAGGAAGGACCCAGCGAGCAGGTAATGGGAGGGAAATGGACTTTATTCCAGCCGTGCTCTCCTCGGAGCTGCGCAGCCTTTCCATAGGGATCGCGGGGCTGGCGCGTGCAGTGTGAAATTGTGTGTAGCACCTGAGAGGAGGAGAACACCTGGGTAAAAAGTGCAATAGTTTCATCCAGAGAGACAGAATTGAAAAAAAAAAAAAACCCTCTGACTGTTTGCGCACGTCTTCTTGTTGGCTTTTCTAATTCCTGTGCTGGATGGTGTGGAGATGGTCGTGACCGAGGAGGAAATGTTCCTAATGAGGGATATTTGCAGAGCTGCAGCCGAGGAGCCGTGTGCTGTGTTTATAATTTTGTGTGTTTTGACCTTTCCTCAGAAGGAGCAGAAGGAGATTGCATATCTAAGGAACAGACAAAAAGACTGACAAGGAATACTTAAATATCTGCTGCCATATATCTGCAGTAAGGCAGGCTCCTAATCCCTCCTCCTATCTCCATATAAATGATACAGTTCAAGACCAGAGCTGTTTTCTCCACTAAAAGCAGCAAAGCTCTTTTAGATGAAATGTCTAAAAACATCTTGTAATAACTTGGAGCATGCTGGCAAGAGTAGTCACTTGTGACTGTGTGTGGAAGCCCCTCAGCCAGGCGGCGCCGGAATAGGCAGGACGGGAGCATCACTCCATTATTCCGAGGAGCCGGCAGCACGCGCGTCCCTTAGGCTACAGCATTCATTAAGGAAAGCTTACTGGGCTGAAAGCTGGGAACAGATGATAACGGGATATGATTTTCATATTTAATGCATTCCTTGGAAGAGTGTGTGTGCTGCAGATTGATAGAAGAATCAACTGCTACTTTACTAAAAGACTTTCTAGTTTGCCCTATAGCTACCGATGGAATCATTCAGCCAAGAAATTAACTTTTTCCCCTTTTACCTGCTTTATGTATCTGCTAAGCAGGCTGCTGGCTGCCAGGGAATGTTATTATGCAGTTAAATGTTTGGTATTTAAGACTCTTATCAGAAAAGAAACAGAGGCCACACTATTTTGTTTTTATAGTAGGAGGAAGGTTTTTGGTTTCCTTTCTTCAGTGCATTAGCAGTCGTTAATCTGAGTTTATAGGAAGTTTTCCCCATAGATTAAAAAGTTAAAAACCTTGAATTTAGAGCCTTCTTTAAACTGTAATACACAAAGCAGTGAAGCCTAGCAGCCTTGACCTATATAGGCAGGCCTGTGGCAGGGTGCAAATCGTGGTTTGAATTGGGAGGTGTTGTGGGGAAAGGTGAGTTTATTTTGGAATGTGAGCTATCCAATTAGGGCAGGCAGTGTGGGAGATGGGATTTCCAGCTGATGGAAAAGTTGTCATCAGTACTAGAGCATCAAAGGCTTGTGCTGTGACTTGAGGGTTGAAAAACTGTGGGCAGGTTTTGGGCACTATGACAATGTGGTGTGTGTACCCAAAATGTCAATTTGTGTATAATAATGGAGTGGATTGTGGATTCCTTTATCCCCTGTCCTCTTCCTCCTCCTCCTCCCTCTTAAAAAAACAGAGGTAACTTCAGCTACGTTGTGCATTTTTGCCGTGTCCCTGGGGTGTGTTTCAGCTCTTAATTCTGGTTTTTTCACTTCAAATGTGCTGGTTCTTCTGTCCAAAACACAGGAGCTTGTTCTCGGTGATGTGGCACCGAGTCAGTCACAGAGAGAGTGTGCAGTCAGCACGTGGGATGTCCAGGATACAGCTTGTGGAACTGGTTTTATTTCCCAGCCCTGGGATTGGGATGGCTTCCTTCAGGCTGCCTGGGATGCAGTGACTATGTGATGACTCCCTCAGTGACATCTTGGGGGTCATCTCTGGGCCTTGGGGACCCAGGAGGACAATCCCAGAACCAGCCTTTCTACAGATGGGCAGTATCCCAGTGCTGAAACACCTTCAGGAATGTCTGGCACGTTCCTGAGCCGTGGGAAATGTGCCCTTTTGGGCTCTCAGTGTCAAGGGGAGTCCTTAAATTCAGAATTCCCACCCTGAAGAGCTCCTTCCTGGCTGGCAGAGCTGTACAGCCCAGACTCCTGGATCCCCTGTGCTGGGAAAACAGCTTGGAACCTCTTCCTTGGAGCCTTCAGAAGATTTTGGACTTGGGCATGCTGGACCCTCCTGGACCACTGGAACACCTGTGGGTGGCAGAGTCCCTTCCCAGGGAAAGGGATTGACAGGAATGTGTGCTGTGCCTGTGCCTGTTTGAAATCCATTTGTTTTGGAACACTGCATCCAGGAGCTGCCAAAGCCGTGCAGGGACTGGCAGGAGGCATTTGAAAGCACCAAATCCCACGCCTGAGAAGTAATTAGGAGGAACCTGAGAGCAGTGGTGATGGAATAAGCTGTGAACTTAATCTGAGTGGCAAACCTTTGCTACTGCTTAAAATGACTTCATGGCTTTTTGTTCTGCTCCTTGTTACGTGGAATTTGAGCTTTTTTAAGGAACCGTAGTCACAGAGCAGACAAGATGCCTTTGTTTCCTTTCAGCTGGGCTTGGCAGCTGACTTGGTGTGGGAGGAAGAGGTCAGGCAGTGAAAGAGATGGGAGCGGTGCGGAGGTGACTGCAAATTGTGCTGCTGGAATTTGGGGCTGGAGAGGAAGCCCTGCTCAGTGTGAACAGTGGCATTACGATGGCTAATTTTGGCTCTGCATGAACTGGCCGTGACCCTACAGCAGTCGTGGTGACAGCAGCCACTCCTCCTAAATTGTCCTCATTGAGTAGGTTTGCAAAGGAGAAGAGGCGAGTGTTAAAACAAAGGGATTTGGCAGCGGAGTGGTTGTATCCTGGAGCTGGTTTTGTGCAAGTTCAACAGTCCTTGGAGGAAAGCGCCATTCAAAATGTGTCTGCTCCGTGTCCCGTGTCACCTGGTGGGAAAGGCCATGTCACTGCCATGGGAAGAGCAGGAGGGAGACAGTGAAACTGAGTTTTGCCTTGTTCCGTGGTGTGAGGGAAGCTGGATCTGCTGAGTGATTCACACATGGAACACGGTGGTCCCTCTGGGCTCTGGGCCTTGTGGGCAACTCTAAATGTGGTGCTTTGGTCCGGGGTCTCCAAACCTATGTAGGATCCTAATCCCAAAGGTTTTACTCTTTGTAAAATCCAGTCACCATTTGGATGGGTTTGAGTCCTTGGTGTGTGTGTGGGTCCCTTTTGCCTGGGCTGGGGGTGCAGGCAGCTCCTGCCACTGGATGTTTTGGCTCATGGAGCTTTAATGCAAGCCTGGGCCCTCATTTCCCACTGGGATGCACGGGCTGTATGCCAGGGGTTGTGTAACATCAATGCCACAGCAAAGTCTTGAATTCTGTGACGCTTTTCTCTTCAGAGCCCAGCATGCCACCCTTGAGAAGCTCCGTGCTCCACACACAGTTTGTCTCCTTCAGCCGTGTCCCTGTCTCCTTCAGCCATGTCCCACTGTGTGTTTCAGGTGCTGCAGGCCGGAGGACAGGTGGGAATTGGCACCAATGCAGCCGTGCCAGGAGAGCTGGGCTATCCAGCAGCAGCCTTGCTGGGCTGCCCCACATCAGCTGCCTCAGCCGCAGGAGGTTTGGGCTCTCAGCAGGAGCCCCCTCTGTGCTCCCCATCCCCTGACGGGCTCGGTCCCGAGACCGGCAGCGCTGCTGGAGAGAGCGAGGAGGGAGCAGCAGGACACGGGGACCTGGCTGCCAGCGAGGAAGGCTCTGAGCAGCTCACCTCAGCTTCTGGTGCCACAGCAGCCTCCCCAAGGGCGGGAAGTGTTCCAGGTATGGCAGTGGTATGTGTCCCTCTCTGCCTCCACCCTAGCCAGAGCCTGCCCGCCGCTGCTGCTCCTCCTGCACCTCTGCCACTGGGCTTGGAGCGTGGTGGCTCTTACTCCTTTTTTCTCTTTGTTCCTTTCTTCCTTTTGACTCCGTTTCCTCCCAGGCTGTTCAGTGGGACAGGGAAGGATGCACTGGGGGCTGATCCTGGTCAGGGGTGCTGTGAGGGAAGATTTCCTCCCTGCTGTGCCCACAGAGGCCCTGGCATAGTCTGTGTCTCGTATGAAGAGGTGTAATGTGAACCTGCTTCACCAGAGGAGTCACTTCTGAGTCAGGCTGATTCCCTTCTCCCTCAGAGCTGGTGCATGATAGCTGATTGATTCCCCCAGAGCTGATTTGGTCAGGTAGCTGGTCTCTGTGGCGAGGGGATTTCTGAGAAGTGCCAGGTTTGTTCCCAAACCCCAAAGGCTGCAGCCTCTCTGGACTCCCCCTTGTGAGAGGAGCGTGGAAGGACAGGGGCTGAGGGCAGGGAAGCCCACAGACAAGAGGAGCAGATGGATGGATGGATGGATGGATGGATGGATGGATGCTCTGTCACAGAGGTGAACAATGTGGGTAAGCTCCGTTTCAGTCCCTACACTGTGAGCTACTCCATGGTCCTGCTAATGTTTTGAGAAGAATAATTACAGGTTTTATATCTTTGATTTATTCTTTTTTTATTGTTATTACAGGGGCAAAGCCTGGCCTGAGCAGGGAGGGGAGCAGTGCCAAGCTCCCGGTCCCTGCCGGCGCTGAGGAGGAGGCGAGGCCAAGCGTTCCCAGCATGCGGCTCCGGGGCAGGGATGCCCGGGCTCCAGAGTGCTCCCTGCTGCCCCCACTGAACCCTCCCGCTGCCCAGGAGGAGTCCTTGGACAGCTCAGCACCACACAGGTACCAGCTCCCAGTTTCCTGGGTCAGCCGGGCTGCTCAGGGCACCGAGGCTCACACCAAGTTCTCCCCTGTCCTTTAGTACCTTATATCTTTGCTGGCCATTCAGGGGCTTCGGGCGCCTCACTGGGGTCAGATCTGTCAAGTGAAGGATTTGTTACCAAAATGCAGATGATGTTCTTTAAATGTACAGAAATCTCATTCCAGTCACTCCACTTGGTAAAACTTCCACTGGTTGTACTGTTTGAGCATTTTGTTTTGAAATAGACTTAGAGAGGACGAGGACAGTGTGCTGCAGACACAGGGCCTGTCCCCTGCTGCGGGATCTTGTGGCCAGCAAATGCAGCGCCGGAGCATCGTGCTAAATCCATCCCGGCAGGATTTTCAGCCCCGCAACGCCCTCATGAGACAGGGAAGTGCATCCCTGTCCTGGTGAGGCAGTGCCCACGGCAAGATGATCCCTGGAGCTAGCCCAGGTCACCCTGGAGAGCTGGCAGCAAAGGAAACAGTGCTTTTACCCCTGGAGAGCAAGTGCTCCTGCAGAAGGAGTTCTCTTCTGCCACTTGGTTGGGTTCTCCCATCTTGGTTGTTACTGTCTGTTCCTGGGCGTGTTGTGTGTTGTGGTGGTGCTGAGGTCAGTGCTGGTTTGGGTGTTGACACCTGAGCAGAAACAGGGGGCCACGGCAGAAACTTCAGTAACTTTATCCTTTTCCTATTTGCATCGGGCTGTTGCTCACTATGGAAACATCATCTAATTTACATGTAAAAAGCTTTCCCCCAGTCCTCCCTTTGTATCCCACCTGTTAATCACAGCAGAGCAGGCTAGAGCACCGAGTGCCTGTCTCTGTGAGAGGAGTCAGAGCCGACCCGAGCACCAGCAGTTTAACCTTGTGTTCCCTCCCCTGCGAGGCCTTGCTGTGCAGTGCCTGATGAGACACGGAGCAGCTCTTGAGGCCCGGGGAAAATTATACACAAGGTTTGAGCGCCTGCATTGTCCCCGGCGCGCGGCTGGAACCGCGGCGCAGAGCTCTCCTCCCGTTGTGCCAAGCTGAATGCCTCCGCTTCTCAAGGCCACGGAAGTGGGATCACCGCTGCTTGCTGGTGCTGCAGAAAAGATACAGGTTTTAATTTGCTTTACCTGAAAATGAAAAGGCAGATCCACCGGCAGGAGCCGCTCCCTTGTTGTGCTCACAGCCAGGTGAGCTTTCCAAGGCACCGGGAATGCAGCGTGCACGCTTGAGCTGTGCAAAATTAATTGGCCAAAAATCTTGTGGAAAAGCTTGCTAGTGATTAGTACGTGAATTTCAATTGTGCACGTTACACACAGTATGGGAATGCAGCTTCCTCTGCTCTGTCACACCAGGGATTCACAACATGTGATGTCCTCCCAGTCCCCGTGGTTTTCTCTTGCGAAATTCCTGTGCTGGCTGAAGAAATGTGCTGAAATTCGCCACATTCTGTGTATTCGTTGCCTTAAGTAGAAATATCTGTAACTTGGACTCTCCCACTGCAGCAGTGTCACTGTGGCATCAGAAGGAAGCATTGTTCATACACTTCTGGTGAATTACCTGGAATGAGTTCAAGGGATGGTGTTGAAAGGAGCAGAGACCATGGCTGACTCCAGAGGCAAAACCAGTCCTTGTTGTGTGCCAGGAAGCCACAAGTTTTTATCTTTGGAGCAAGTGCCTCTCTTGTCTCACTGCAGAGATGCCAGCCTCTGTTTTTTAGGGTTTTTTTTCCCCTGCAGTGAAGTGTTTGCAGCCAAGGAAGGGAGATGTTGTTGGGAAAGGCGATTGAGCCGGTTTCCATCTTGTTGCAGGTCACAGTAGGGTGCTGCAGCTTTGCTGCCTCAGTTATCAGAACTGGTGATTGTTGGGCAGTAATGTCGGTGTTCCAAAGTCAGTGTTCCGAGCAGAGGCTGCTTCCCTGCCTTCTCACACCCAGCCCCACGGGAAGAGCCTGGCATGGGTTTCCTATCAGCAGCCCCCTGGCAGCACAGGGGCTCATGAAGGCTCCCGGTGTCCCCTCCCATGGAGCTGCTGATCCAAGGGGAAAGGCTCCGTGTCCCCTTACCATTCCCTGCAGCACCCAGCCCTTTCTTTGAGGGCTTAAACCCGGGGGGCAGGAGGAGGGGAGAGAGGGTCTCTGAGAATTAGTGTGGAGAAAGATGATGACTATTTTAAGGCCTGAGCTGAGGGGGTGGAAAAAGGCAGAGCTAATGCCTGTGCTGCTTCAGCTGCATTGAGGAGGACTTAGCACAGATGGATTGTGCATTACAAAATGTAACACATAATTCAAGCTGTCAGCTTAATCAGACTGTTTCCAGGAAGCAACCTGTAAAAGAGAAGGACCTCTTGTTTGCTGACCTCTGATCCGTAGCCTGCTGCAGATTGTCATACATTTTGTTTTTCTTTATGTTGGTGTCCCTTCCTTCCCCTTCCCTTTTTATTATTGTATCCCTCTCGAGTGGCACCCTGGAAGGACCACCCAGCGGGAGGAAAACAATGGGAAACGAGCCGGCCGCTGGAATACAGGGTTTGTAAGGCTGGGGGAAAAGAGAAAGCACTGTTTAACTGCCTATGTGATCTCCCGGGCATTGTTTTGCTTATTAAATGTCTAGGAAACTCGACTAAAGACACAGCAGCCCCCACTTAATTGTTCACTGTTGCCCAACACTCGGAGGGAAAACACAGCTTCGGGCGCAGCTCAGCACGAGTGTGCAAATGCTGCAAGTTTTTGTGCACGGAGCTTCTCCCTGGAGGCAGAGCAAGCCAGGGTTAACTGTGGAAACATGTCAGCTCCTGCATGTGGGGGAAAGAAAGAAAGAAAACTCTCTTTTGCCCCAGCTGCGGTGTTCATTGCTGGCGAGACCTGGGCTGGGAGCCCCACAAAGAGGCAGCCGGGGGCCTGAATAGCCATTTACACCTCTGTCCCGGGATTAGCCCGCGGCATTGTTTCAGCGGTTAAGTCCTCATTTGCATCATCATAGAGGTGCAGCTTCATCAAAACCCCTCTGAGGTTCCAGGGCTGTCCCCATACCTGTAGGTGGTCACCAGATTTGTTTTGCTTGTGGAGGTGAAGGAATTAAAGTGCTCGGCACGGGGGTAATTTCCATGCAGCGGCTCAGCCCGGGCTGGTTTTTGGATGGTTTGTTTGCTCGTGTGCTTCCCCCACCCCTTCCTACAGAGCTCGGGAACGTGGTTCTTGCCGTTCGCTTTGGAAAGCTCAGACGAAGCTGTTTTCCCAAGGGATGCGACGGGAATGCACTGACGAGCCCTGTCACACAGTCGTCGGTCATTCCCACCCTGTCTGTCCATCCGCAGGTCCGGCGGGATGCGGGCCGAGCTCCAGGAGCTCTGCCACGCACTGCAGCTCCTGGAGGAGCTGGTGGAGAGGACGAGCCCCCAGCACCGGGCGCTGTACCAGGGCCAGCCCTCGGGGACAGCGGAGCTGCCCAGGTGAGTGAGTGCAGCCCGGGCAGCAAATGGCCCGTGCCAGAAAAACACAGCAAATGGAGCAAGAGAGCAAAGGGAATCCCCAGAACTCGGGTGTTGCCAAAACCAGTGTCAAGAGAGCCCTTGCTGTCCCTCCTCAGCCTCTGGGCCCCTAGGTGCAGAACTGGGAATTGCTGGTAACTTAATTATTGACAGTGATGCACCGCTTCCACAGCCTGAGACTCTTGTAGGCAGTTGATGATTGGAGGATTCCTTGGGAATTAGGGAAGAGGAGCCCCAAACAGGCCTGCCCCCCAGCTTCCCACTGGAGGGGATGTGCTCAGCTTCCCTCTCCCTGGTACATTCCAAGTGCTGAGTGTGACCTCCCTGTCCTGTCCCACTTGTGTCACAGAGCACCATGGATGTTTGTTTGTCCCTCTGGCTGTCCTGTCTCCAGGCTGGGACAGGCTGTGCTCATGGCTTGTCCCCCCTGCTTTGTGTTGCAGTGCTTGTGCTGGGGCCAGCGGGCTGGCTCAGGGTGACCTCGAGGTGATGGAAGCCGTGGTGCTCCGGCAGCTCCAGGCCGTGTCCCGGCGCGCACAGAGCGGGAGCCTTCCGCCGGAGAACACTGGCGAGGACGAGAACAGAGCGGGACACGAGGAGCACACCAGGTACGGGGGACAGAACCCACCAGGGGTGAGGAACATCTTTGTCTCTGCCCTGGACCCGTGCTGCCCCTCTGGCACCGAGGCAGCCAGGCCTGGCAAACGGAGCTGTCGGAGCACGGAGCCTTGTGGCACTCGCAGTGGGAGCATTCAGGAGTTCATTTATGTCCCTAGTGGTGGCTCCTGCTCCACAGGGCAGCCCCGGGGTCCCCCCAGCTCATCAGGTCCACAGTGTCTCCCACTCTCTGGCTGGCAGGGAATTGCAAGAACTCCAGACACCTCTCAGGCAGCCATTGCCAAGATCTGAAAGTAAGGCTGAAAAATGTAATTCAGAGAAGCAAATTATTCTGTTTGAGACAGAAGATGCACGTGGCCTTTGAAAACAACAAAGTGCAGTTATTCAAAATGGGCTTTTTTTCCCGTGCATATGCCACAAGGACAAGTGAGAATTACTTTTTTTTTTTTCCAGGTCTCTTTAACCCAGGAATGAAAACAATTTCCATTCTGTTTTGCTTAGCTTCTGTCTAGACCTCCCTCCCTGTCGAAGGCTCCGCAGTGCTCAAGTGCTGGCAGGATCGGGGCACTTGTGAGCTCTGCAGAAGGGTCTCTCTGCAGTACCTGCCTCTCTTACGAGGCTGATACGCCTGCGGGCACCAACAGCTCCTTGTGTCTCCTGAATGGTTTCTTAGGGACAAACACTCCTGGAGTTAATTGGAATTCACTCCTCTGAAACTTCACTGGAGCAGCAGGAAAAAAAACAGCTTTGGCAAACAAAAGGATTGCAGCATTGAGATTTTCTGCATTAAAAGACACCTTAGTTGCTTTTTTCCTTTTCCTTTTTTATTCTTTCTGAGCAAAAGACAAGCCTGGGGCAGTGGGTGCTGGGCTGTGCCCCAAGGAATAAGCGAGGCCATGGTGCTGAGACCAGTCTTTGGATCCTGAGCCTCATCAGGACAGGGCAGGCATGATGATGATGATGATGATGGTCACCCCTGTCCATCTTGCAGAACTCACACGCGGCTTCCTACCTTTGAACATTTTTAAAAGAAAAAGTGGGAATTAAGGAGCAGATGGGCGGTGGCTTTTCCCAGCACGTGTGGGTGGGGTGTCTCACTGAGGGCACCGGTTTGTTCCTCAGGGACACGGACGCGCTGCGGACTCTCCTGAGCCGCCATGGCTTGTTCCTGAAGCAGCACTGCATTCGGCTCCCGGAGAGGGTGGCAGAGATGTTTGAGCAGCTGCTGGCTTCGGGAGAGGAGGAGCAGGACCGCCAGGTGGGCACTGACACCTTGGGTAAATCAGGGGCGCTGCAGACCCTGCACCGCTGCGGCTGTGCCCTGGCGGGGTGTGGCACCCAGGGCAAGGGCAGACAGCCTGGTTAACCAGCCCTGGGGTCTCGGGGAAATATGTCCAGTGCCTCATCCCACAGAAAAAGGGACTTTTTAAGGTTCCCACCCTTTATGCCAATCAGGAACAAGCTCACCCCTTTGCTCTGGTGCAAGCCATCACGAGGCTTCTATCTCCGTCTTTCTCTGTGACTTTCTCATGAATGATGTATTTTGACTTTTTTAAAGCACAGTGAGGTTTGGTGCTGAACACACAGAGCATTTTATAAATGGTAGCACACTCACAGTTTTTCTAAGTTAATGCAAAAGTTTATAGCAAATTATTTAAATAAATCAATAGAAACGGTATTCCATAGGCTGTGAGTGCCTCAGCCCCTTGCTGTGCTGTTAATCAATTGATTTACGAAATAGTGAGAGTTAGGGCAGAACATAGAGTAGATTTTACAGACTCAAGTCCATATTTCTGTCCCTAAACCAGCCCCAGAGGAACACCCTAGATGTCAGGTAGTGGAACATCTAACAGAAACACCCTGAAAGCAGATTACCCTGGGAGTGTAGATTAGCCAGAATGTGTGTTGGAAAACGCTTGAGGGGGAGGATAACGGAGCTGTGGCTGTTTTCTGTTTCGAATGCTCAGACTGTGCTGGTGCTGAGAGAGGCCCTTCCAGGAGAGTGTGGGGATGAGCCACCTGTCCAGAGTGATGAATCCTCCCTTGGCCTGCCATCGATCCCGACCAACAGCGGGGAAGGAAAGGAGGAGGAACTGGCACGGCAAGAACCAGGTAAGGGGTGTTCCAGCTCTGGCTGCCACTCCAGGTTCCTGCTCTGGACATAGGGGAGTCCTGTCCAAACCCCCAGGAGACTGTGCTGTAGCTGCTGGTAGATCAGTGTACATTTGTGGTGGATTTGGGGGATTTTCCTCAATATCTCTGTATCGTTTGTGATTCTGGCTTCCCAAAATAAGTGATGCCTGTAGTGGTGGGCTTTTCTGCCGGAGAGGAAAGGCCAGGCCCTGTGGCTGCAGTAAAATGGATCAGTGAGTTCTGTGTGCATGTTTACAAAGCTTCTCCCATTTAAGAACTGGGGGATGCATTTGCTGCCTGTTGTGACAAAGCCAGACCGCAGAAGGAATTGCCAAAAGGAAAGGGTTCATGCGGGGCCATTTCCCAGCTCAGGATGTGCCGGTGTCGGGGAGAGCCCAGGTCGTTCCTTCACACAAGGAGGGAATACATTATTCCAGTGATGGCAGCTCGCTTGCTCTGCTCCTGGAGCACCCCTTCCATTGGAGTCTGGCAGCAGCAGGCAATTAGGCTGCTGTGCTCTTTGCACAGCAAATGCAAACAGGCTCCAAAATCCACGCCACTCTTATGAGCAGAGGCAACCAGACTTTGATTGAAGCTAATTTCCTGCAGTGGGTCTGGCACACGCCACCGCCATCAGGCATTGCTGCAGGTTGTTTGTTTCCCAAATCCACGGGGTCTTCAATTCCTCGGGACATTTGGTCGGCTTGTCCTTCTGTGAGGAAGCTACAGAGAGGCAGGGTAGCAAGTTCCCAGTGGGCGCTGCTTTTATGAGCAGTAATGGATAGTTTAGATCAATAAACAAGAGATAACAAAAGTGGGAAATTAAAGGGAGTAGGGCTTAAAAGCAAGCAAACCGGTCTGATGGCTGCCGCTTTGAAATGGTTTCATTACGGTGTGCTCACATCCAGAAGTCACAGGCTGGAGCGAAGATGAGAGCAGGCAAGAAAGTGTGGTGGGAAAGATTTCCCATTACAGGTGGAAGGGGTGGCTGCATATTAACCTCAGGCCCAGCATTCGGCTGGGTTATACAATCACACCCCAGCGGCTCCGTGCCGCGGGCGACTTCAGAGGGAGCGAGCCCAGCTGCTCGCCCTGAGCGCAGATTAAATGTCACATCACAGAGCCCACGTTGGCTGAAACAAAGGTGGGGAGCACGGTGCCTCTTTAATTCCTTGTGATCGTGTTCCACGTTTGCACCCGTGTGAATATCCTCTCCGCAAGCCCGTCGGGGCCCGCCGTCGGTGTTACAGGGGTCAGTCTCTGTGGTGGAGCTCCAGTAATTAAATGGCCAACTCCAGAGGGTGCTGGTTTGATTCTTTCCGTGAGTAATTGACTGGGGATCATTAGAATAAGCGTGGGGCAGATCCCTGCCAGGCCGGAGCCTGTGCCAGCCAGGAGCCT
Source organism: Motacilla alba alba (assembly GCF_015832195.1). NCBI lineage: Eukaryota > Metazoa > Chordata > Aves > Passeriformes > Motacillidae > Motacilla > Motacilla alba. Next base: position 108,912,957 of record NC_052018.1, read on the forward strand.
CCTCTCTGCCTCCTGTACCAAAGCTGTCTGAAAACAGTGGCTCCTTCCAGCCAGTGCCATCACCAAGACTTCCTGACCTCTCCTGGCTGTCTCGTGGAGCAGACGTGCAACTGCTAATGCTTCCTGTGTGTAAAAATGCCAAGAAGCTCCTCAGCCAAACCCAGTAACTCCAGTTCCAGCCCCTCCCTTGCGAGGGAGCTGTCTCTGCTGTTCCTGTGTCTCCAAGAGTGAGGCTTCTCACACCTCACTTGAAAGCCAAGCTGCTCCTTTCAGACATGATTCATCTTCAGCCCGTGATCTTCTGCTTCTGCGGGCTTCTTATTCCCCTCCCCTCTTCTCCCTGCCAGGCAGCTGCTCATTCCCTTTTATCATCACCATTTGCTGTGGCCCCGGGGCTCTGGAGTCATTATGGGCCTCAAATAGAAGCCACATCTCTTGTGTGTTGGCTTTTGGGCTCAAACGACTTGTTTTGAGGGGTTTAGATGAACTGCTATTTGATGGCCATCCATACATGATTGTTTTGCTGTGTGACTTTTTCTGAGGTTAAGGGATACAAATTTGGGTTGATTTTTTTTTTTTAATTTCAGTATTTGCTGCATTTTTAAGTGTTGGTTTGAAACACCAGAAGCCTTTGGGGGCTTTGGGATTTGATAGACTTCACTGTGAGAGCTGTGTGGACGCTCTTCCAAGCAGGGTTTAGGACAGCACTTTGGGAACGCTTCTGGAGTTTTGGTTTATTTTTCTTTTACTTCAGTTACATAAAGAGAGAACCAAAACATTAATTTACTTGAATATCTGTAAATATTCCAAAAGTATTTTTGTTGGCTCTTTAATGCCCTGTCCAGAGCTCAGGGGAGGCCACCTGTGGGTAATGGGCTTTCAAGGCATTGTACCTGGTCCACAGCTGGCCCAGAGAGGAGCTGGCTGGTAACAGCAGCCTCCTGTGGTACCAGGTTATGTCAGGATACAGGGGGAGAGCGGGGCTCATTCTCAGCTCTCCACGGATGCTTTGTTTTTTATGGGGAAGACTCAAAAGAAATTGTTCAGCTCTTGGGCTGTTCCCGAGGTAGGCGAATAATGCGAGATTAAGAAGGATAAAACCCATTATTTCTTGTTTTGCTGGATGACTGTTTAAGAGTCTCATTTATGAGTAGGAAATTGCTGATTTTATTGAAGGGGCAGGTTTGTTAAATCTTTAACAAAACCAGATTCTCTCTCTTCCCTTCACTTGTCTTTGATTTGAGCAGGCGTTAAGGCTGGAGAGGATTTAAATAAAAATGGTGTAACTGCTCCACTCCTTGGGCTCTGCTTTACAACAGCTGGAACCACCCCCAGCTGCTCTCCAGGTCTAAAATCTCCTGTTGGAATAAGGAAGAAAAGCCCTATTGCAAAGAAAAAAAACAACCCTTCTTTATGTATTACACGGGAACGTGAAGGGGCACAAGCTGGATTCTGCCTTCCTTTTCAGGCCACCTTTAATGAGCCAACAGTCGTGCAACCACTTTTCCCACACCCACGTGTCCTTCCTGGCGAGGTCCTCCTTTGAGGATTCCGAGGTGCTGCTTGGAGTGCACCAATCAAGGCATTTAATAAGTCTCACTCAACCCTTTGCTCCGTTTGATATCATTTGATACGTTTGGGATGGAGGAAGTTCCCTCGGGCCAGCGCCAGGTTGGACACTGCCCTTAGGTCAGTCTGGATGATGCCACCCAGCAGCTCACGTTGGACACTTTAAGTTCCTAGAAGACCTCTGAGTCTTTCTGAAGTTGTGAATTATGGGTGGAAGTTCTTCATCCATCTCGAAGCAGAGGGAGCAGCAGCTTGAGCGCTGGTTTTGGGGGAGAGGCAATGCCTTGAGCTGTGATACATCATGGGAAAGGGGGGGATAATTTTTCTTTTAACCCCCTTTATCTCTTTTCCCTCTCATTCTTGATTTCTCTCTCCTCCTGGGCAGGCTCTGGCACCTCTTTGCTGGAAGTGCCTGAGACCGAGCAGGACTGTTGCCCCTGCAATCCAAAGTGCAGAAGGGACTGGGAATGTGCACAGCCAGTTAGGAAGTGGAGAATCCAGTGTGGACAGAAATACTGAGTTGTCCTGGGTAGGGACATTGGTGACAGCAGGGCTTGGTTGTGGTTTCAGTGCTATAGATAAAAACACATATAGAAAATATATGTATGCAAAGCAGCCTTTTAAAGTGGGATTTGTGCTTGAGCATCGTGAGCTTTGGAAACGAATACAAAGATGAGCAATTGTCTGACTCCAGTGAATGAATCCATTTGCCTCTTCTTTTTTTTTTTTTTTTTTAAATCAATCTTTACAGAATGGAAATGAGATCCACAGAGCAGGGGGGGAGAGGGAAGAAAGGAAAGTGAGAATAACAGGTTTTGAGATAGTTGGGTGTTCGGCTGTTTAAGTCACAAAAATTCCAAAATATGTGTTTAATTAGATTTTTCTATGATTTATTTATTTTTGTCTAATTCCAGAGAATGGTTGAAAACACAGAGGTATCAAATAGCATTGACAGAACTGTAACATTCCAAAATAATCTACATTTAAGGGGAAGGAGAACAAAAATAACCTTTCTGCTTAATGTAAGTGGGAACTTGGAAGGTTCATAGTCCCTGTTTTTCCTGCACAGGTGGAGATCACGGCCCCAACAGTCCCGACGGAAGCGACAGTTTGGGAACGCATTCGGAAAGCAGCTCCTTGTCGGATGGAAGCACTCCTCCCTTCTCCAGGTAAGGCTGTAACACTGGAAATGGTTCCATGAGGGAGAAACCCTCGTGGAGAAAAGGGGTGAAACTCCCCTGGTTTGTTTTTGTACTTGGACCAGGGTTAAGGTTGCTGTTTCTGTAATCAAACACTGCAGGTTTGGAACACTTCAGGATATGAGCTCCTCCTTGCTTTTAATCCTCCTGCTCCACGGAGTTTTAGGTTGCTGTGGGTGAGGCCAGTTCTGATTCTGCAATCACTGTTAAAATCACTGAATTTCTATGATTCAAGCACATTAAACATGAGCTGTAACCGAGCATTGATGACTGGCGTTCCCGCTTTTGTGTGGGATTCATTCTTACCATCTTAGGTTCAATTGTTTTGTCTTTTCGTATTTTCTGGCACTCTGAGAATGACGAGCCAATGATTATCCTGCCTTGTGCTATGAAATGCAAGGGTGTTCCTGTAGATGAGTTTTTGAAATGTTATATTTTAGCCCTTCCCTGAAGCCTGGGACAGCAGGAAGAGCAGGATAGGGCCCTGAGAACTGACTTACAGGATGACTGCGGCTGAGTAAAATGTGTAATTTAAAATGAACTATTTTTTATTTAAAATAAAAACTCTCCAAACTAAACCCCATTGCTGCTACACTCCCAGCCAATCATGCCTGCAGCCACTTCTGCCTCGGTTAGACGCTGTACCTTTTTTTTTTTTTTTCTTTTTCTCCAATTTTGATTTGTAATAGATTTCAAATAACTCCCTCTGGTCTATAATTCCAGGCCTCTCAGTGCTCGGCAGCAGCACACTTTGTGCAGGGCTAGGCGATGATGCTGCTTTACAAAACCATGGTAATAAATCTGTAAGTCAGTATAAGAGTTAGTCTCTGTTAGTTTCTCAAAGCCACAGCAGGGTTTGGGAGCAGCCCCGGGTGCCGGCTGCCCGGAGCACGGCACGGGAAGGAGGCAGAGGCAGAGCTGTTTGCCGTGCCGTGCCGCAGTTCTGCGGCACTGCAGCTCTGCTCCCGGCAGCCACTCCTTGGGCTTTATTGCTTTCACAAGTGGTCTCAAACCCACTACTTGAGAATAAACATCCCTGCGAGCTCGGCCGTGGCACTTTATAAATTCTCCTTTGCCGCGTTTTGTCACTGAGCTGATGAGTGACCTCAGCGCGGACCCCGCCGGACCGGAATAAAAACCGTGGCTCCTCTGATGTCCCCCAGACAATAATTATCATGTGCCAGTTAAGCCCAAACTACAGCTGAGGGATTTTACTTTAAAGCGGAGGCTCGGGCGCAAAAATGCATTTATAGCTCTTTGTCTGGCACCTCATTATGTGTGGGCCTGATTCATTAAGTAATTGGTTTGCAGTTGTTTACATGAGTATTAAGGCTTTCTATTCAGCAGCCTTTGAGATACACATTGTGCAAATGTTGCATGTTATGAATGCGGAATGAGGGGCCGGGGCCCGGCCCTATTGGCTAAACACTGCGCGCTGTTGAAAAGCAAGAGAAAGAGATTGGGTGCTGTTTTGCATAGCAATGACTTTCTTAATAAGCTTTACAGATTGATACACACAAGCTATAAAAGATGCAAAGAGATACTCTTAGCACATTTATCCATGCTCGTTTCACTATTATGGGCCTGGAGAAGGGAAGAATTGAGGGCTTTCATACTCGGGTTTTCAGTGCATGTCTTCAGTGCATGAGACTTAATAGAATCCGATGTTTATTGTATTATAAATCATGGGGAAGTAGGCAGATCTGCAACAGTTTATTATTAAAGATTCTTTCAATGTAAATCTTTTTCTGCCATTGTATTTCCTACAGCAAAATCATTTTGTGGTTGAGTGGGGATGAAAGGCATAATGTACGACGGAGTGAGTCTTAATAGGAAGCTGCTCTCCGAGTAAAGACCACTTGTTCCCTTTTGTTCAGCGGTGCATGCCAGAGCTTCCTCTTCTCCCACAAATGCCGCCTGCTCTACCTCCAGCAAGAAAACCGCTTTTCCCCGGCTCCTTTACTTTCCCGGGGGAATATTTCTACGCACGGAGATGCACCTCTGGGTGGGGTGTCAGGGTGCTGCAGCAGGCGAGAGGGCGTTAAATGGCCTGGTCCTGGGGGGAGAAGGTATCAGAAGTCAGGGCTGAGGATGCCGGCGAGTGCAGGCGGGTGGGCAGCTATGTGTGTGGCATTCCGGGGGGCTGTAGCGATGGATGCAGCCAGTGGAGGTCACTCGCTTTCTGGGAATTCCCCATTTCGGATGCAGGCGTTTTATTTTTCTTTGACTTGTTTGCGCTGTCTCGTTTCCAAATAATCTGGAGATTAAAGGTGCGTTATCAGCTGAGAACCAAAGCCCGCTTTGGATTTGTCAGGACACCAACGCAGCATAGAGTCTTTTAAACTTTAATTAATCTGCTGGAAGGACTCTGGGGGGGGTCTCTGAAGGCTGTTTTTCAGCCCTGTTGCCCAACACAGCTGTAGTGACATGCAAATAGAAGTTGGCAGAGTCGAATTCATCTCTTAATCGTTCCTGGGCCCGTTGGCTTTGGCCATCGGGGGGCACTCGGGCTCTGTACATCCCCCACTTCCCCCTTCCTGAACCAGTCCCGACACCGAAAACTCCACTGTGCTCTGAGGAGACATCCCAGAGCTGTGGGGCTGGCAGCGCTCAGGATGCGCACAAATGCATTTCCCTTGGAAATCCAGGAGAAGTGCCATTGTGTCGGTCTGGATTCCTGGGAGGTGCACCCAGAAACAAGGCAGGATCCGCTGGTTTTATCCCCCCAGTTGTCCAATGGCTTCTGTAAGAAGCTGACTGAAAATCCCAGCAGGATTGTCTGCTGTTCCAGCTGTTAGTGTGAGCTTTGTTTCCTCTGCCTGCACCCCCAGCTGTTGCAGAAGCAGTGCTGCTGGGGTGGCAGTGCCCTGCCAGGTGTGTGGGGAGAGGCACCAACATCTGCCAGCTGAGCACAGAGGAAACAGTGGATTTTTTGGCACTGCCCCTGCTCTCCTGCACAGCTTCCTTGCAGCGCTGTGATGCATCTTTGTGTCAGTGGGTTTTTTTTCTCCAGCGTGGTGAATCCAAACAGAGACCGGTCTCAGACGCAGCTCGACAGAAATCTTTGTATCCTAAAATAAGCGTCATCCTACTCACAGCGTAATTACTGAAATTCAGTGTTATTACTCCAGCTCTGGCATGATGAATGCACTTTTGAGTTTATACTGCCTATGAGACACTGTGCAGAATATGTACTGTAGGTACTTGGTTTCCCAGGGTGGGAAAATTCCTCCCTTGGCATTTAGGATTTCCCAAATTTTTTGGGTGTCTTTTTTGCTTGACACTAAAATGTAGAAGTTCAACAGGTGCTTCAGCAAGAAAACCCTCAGGCCACAGTAAAAGTTTTCTGCTGCTTTCCAGCAAGCCCCCTTGATTACCTTGGCTTTTGTTGTCCTGGCATTTTCCTTGATGCCTCAGGTTTTAGCTTTTATATTTTTCAGATTCTGTGCTGCTTTCGTGTGTAGATCTGAGCTTCATATTAAGGGACAGTAAGCTGTCTTCACAGAGTAGGGAGACAAAACAGCTCCTTCTCTAGCCAGGGCCCAAGAACAAATGATCCAAATCTCAGGCCCAAGAGCACAAACAACGGCGGAATGAAGAGAGAAAAACAAGCAGGATGGGACTGCATAACCTAAAGCTGTAATTGGACAATTAATTCCAATATACTAATGGACCAGAACTGATAAAAGTGAGGGACCTTGTGACCGGTCATCCATGTTTGTGACCATTTTGGGTTCATCTTGGGTGTAGCCCTGGCTGGGCTCTTGTACTGCCCAAGGTGTATCCATTGAGGCCTTTTAATAAATGCCTACTTTATTTATTCTTTAACTCCATCTAGCCTCTGTTCTGGGTCAGCCTTCACAAGGCATCATCCTCTTCATATTAATTTTCATTATAGAGGAAAAAATATTTTCTTGGAGCTTTTTCATTCCTTACTGTTGCAGCATCTTCAATACAAAAAGCCTGTTTCATCAGAGAAATTGAGAGATTAAAAGGCTCTTTGAAGTGAAACTGGTTTGGGTTTTCTCTTTGTCAGAGCCTGGGTTCAGTTTGGAATTATTTTAGGGAAGAAGCAAATGTGTAAATGGATATTGGAGGGTCACGACGGGGGATTAGTGGAGGCGCTGGAACCGGCCTGGCTCCATTTACAGCCCGAAGATGTCTCGGCGGAGGTCTGTGCCCATTGTGTGCTGCGGCCGCGGGTGAGCGCTGCCGGGGCTGCCGAGCGCAGCTGCCGCGCGACGCCAAGGTGCTGCTGCACCTCTGCAGCTTCGCACGCCTCAGCCCAGAATTTACCCCCTGCTGGATTTCCCAGGTTTGGGCTGGGGGAGCTGTCATTTCCCCTTTCTGAAGTCCTCGCTCCGTTTTCTGTATCTGCCCAGCATTTCCCTGTGCTGACGGCTCTGCTGCCGAGCCTTTGCTGCCACCCTGTTCCCTTCCCTGGGGATGGCTGTGCTTGGCCTTGGCTCCGGGCTCTTTGGGGAGTGAGCCCCATTCCACATCGGGTGGGTTAGCCCTGGGAAGATGAACCCCAGGGAAGAGATGGTGTTCAGTAGAACACAAATATCTCTCTCCCTGCTCTCCTGCCACCTTTGATCTTTCTCTTGGTGGGAAGCTGGGGTGGCAGTGGGAAGGTCTCCGGATGTTTCTGCAGCCATGGTGGTCCTTTCTCCATAGATCCATCAGCTGGAAGACCAAGCCCTGGAGATGTGGACAGTCCTCCCTGGTGCTCCTCAGCACTGGACCCAAAGCACTGATCCACTGTTGTTTGTTGTGGAGTTGAACCATGGAGAGAAGTGTGACAGAACTGAGAAAAACTCAGTTTTCAAGTGCCTTTTGTGAGAAGCTAACTGAAAATCCCAGGAACCCCACACTCCCGCAGCAGGCTGGGATTTGGCCAAGGGGAAGCGATGGCTGCTGCCCCCTGATCTTCTCCTCAGCTACTTGAAATGGTTCCAGTGCCAGCATGCACAGGAGGAACCTTGCCAGCTACAGCTCACCAACAAGTGGTTTCTTGCTCCATACCCCAGGGAAAACAGTGCAGCCTCTTGAGCACATTTCCATAGGCTGAGCCTGGGATGCGTGGAGCACCTCCTGGGAAGTGCTGAGGACCAGGAGATCTGGCCAAAGGGAGCAGGAGCTCAGGGTGTTCAGCAGGATCAGCCCAGAGGCTCCGGCTTCAAATCCTCTCTGGGTATCCTGTCAAGTGAAGGCCTTTGAAGGAGAAGTGAGAGGATAAGGCAGTGCGGAGTTTTGTTTAGAATAAAAGGGAAAGCCGGTGGGATGGTGCACTAAAGGAATGTTGGAGAAACGTTTGAAGCCCACGAGTTTAAAGTTTTCCACTGAATAAGGTCATTATGAGTTACAGCACTGTTAGTACTCTGCTAGAGCTGTCACTTGGTACTGGCACTTCTGCCTTGGTTTGGTGCCTTGGTGGAACCTAGGCTGTGTTTAATATTCTGGGAATTTCTATCCACAAAGCAGGAGCCTTTGGAGAGGAAATGAGATTTAAACAGTGGGAGCTTTCTCTGGGTTAAAAGGAGGAGTGCCTGCTGGTAGCTGCAATGTGTGAAACTTTACATGTTCCTTTCCAGCTGCAACCCCAAATTCTGACTGAATGCTGAGGGTACCGCAAGCAAGGAATCATCTTTGCTTTTTTTTTGTCTCCTTCACAAATGCCTCCACAATACTGGAATATCTGCAGCTCCCCACTTTAAGCACCTCTGTATCAGCTGCCACATTTTTAAATGAAACACAGCAAATCACAGACATTTCAGAGAATCCCGTTGTGACTGAGGCCACAGCTTCAAACTGCACCTTGACATTGACTTATATTTCACTGATTGGCTCGGTGATATCCCAAATATCTCCTGTTTGATTCTTCCTTATTAAAATCAGCTGAAGCTTTATTTTTGGAGCTTCTTGCAGGACTGCTGCTGTAACAGTTAATTCTCCCCCATGTTTGCCCCCCGTGTGATTATTCCCCAGCCCCAACACAATGCACGCGCTGCACACAAAAGATCAAAATGATTCCAGCTTGTTTGAGAGATTCAAAAGGGCCTGTGATGCTCCAGACACAAGAGCAGCCATTTAGCAGAGCAGGCTCGGGCTGCACACACATCAAGGTAGATCAAAGGCAGGGGAGATTGCACATTGCCGTGGGGCTGGGGGAATAGTGCCGGGACCTGGAGGAAGTGCAGGGAGCAGCACTGAGGGAGATTTGGTTTTGTTTGGATTTTGTCTTTCCGTACTTTGCGTGCTCTGAAAGGCGGCAACAGCTTGGCAGGGCTCTGCTCCTCTGCACCTTAACTCAGTGCTGGTGTAGATCAGTGCTGTTAGCAGGGAACGACTCCAGGAACAGCTGGACCGGTGTCCCTCCTGCACAGGAATTTCTCCACCTTTTAGGTGAAGAAGTCCGTGATTAAATAGTTATTTGGAAAAAAAAAGATAATTACAGAAGTTACTGGGTTGTTGTTTTTTTAAACCATTTCACAGTATTTTTTAAAAAGTCACTTATTTATTTTTTTTTTATTGGAGACATTGTGCTGATTGTTTGAAATGTTTTACAGGACTGAACTGCGGAAGGAAACAGTAACTGCCATAAAATCCAAAGGTAAGAGACTAATGTTATGCTACTGAAAATTAGTGTTTTCTAGTTAAATTTGTACTGTAGACGCCCTCCCAGAACAACGTTATGACCTGTATAAGGTAGAGAGATGGGGAAACATGGAATTTCCCTGTCTCCTGTGGGAGCCAGCAGGGAGCTGAGGAGGACAGATCCAGGGCAGAGAGGAAGTGTTTGTCAGGGGTTGGTGTGGAATAGGTTGGGATCTTTGCAGGGTTTAATCAAATGCCAGTTAACAGCAGGTGGAGGGAACCTGGAGAAGGAGAAACCGTGGGTTCCCTGGTCTTCCCTGTGACTTGGGATGTGGTTGGGTGCAGCTGGAAGGTTTTGTGTGTGGCCAGGCTGCTTTTGTTCTGAATTGGTGTCTGGACCCTGTGTGTTTTTGCTGCCCACACATTCCAGTTCCCCCTTTACCCCCAACAGGGCTCTCCTGCCAGCGGGGCAGTGCTGGGAGCCAGGATCTCTCTGCCTGGAGCCCTGCTCCGGGTGCTGGCAGTCCCTAATGGCCCGGTTTTAGAGATGTGGCATTGAACTGAGGTACAGATGCCATCAAGGCAGCTGCTTTGGTGGCACTTGAAAGGCTCTGGCGTGCCTGCCCCCTTTCCTGTCTTGGAGCCGTTCAGCGTGGCAGCCAGCACAGGGCTGGCTCTGATGTTCCCGCAGCCCAGGGGGCCGGGGATGGAGGATGAAAGATGCAGATGCTGCATTTGTAGATAAGGTGTTCATGGAGCTGGTGCCATCGGAGGCACCAAAGTGGCTCAAACACGAGCTGCAGTGTCTGCGTGAGTGTGACAGCTTTCCTTCTCCCACTGTCCCTGGTCGAGCCCTGAGCCTCATTCCAGCTGCCTTTGGACAGCCAGCAGCCTCTGGATTAGGTGGGAACTGAGAGCATGGCTCTGTCAGCCACTGTGGCCCTGACTTCATGTGTCACGCTTCCCGCTCTGCCCTATCCATGGGTCAAAAGAATTCACATCTCCAGAAATCTCGCAGGCACTCTGAACTGCCGTGGGATTCCGCTGCTGTCAGTGAAAAGGTTTGCCGATTCCCAGAGCCTAAGGTCAAAGCCGTGTGCTCCACTGAGATCAGGCCTGCCTGGATCTGCTCTGATCTCCAAGTGGTGATTTTTCATGTGTGACGTCACTGCCATTTTTGTGCCAACTCTGATGTCATGGCCCGCTGGTGACTTCATCGCAGGGTCAAGTAGTGGGGAGAAAGGGGAAGAGAGTAGACAAAGCTGCAATTCAGGCAGCAGCTGGTCAAGTAAATTGCTTGGAGTGGAAATGTTCTGCCCAGCTACCTTGCGGCACAATGGAGTGGGAGCGCTGAATGAGCCCGCTGTCTCCAGCGCAGCCGCCCCGCTGCCGGACACTGCGCCAGACACGCACACCTGGGGCTGGGGCTCCCAACTCCCAGCCCTCGGTCAGCCTGGGAGACCCGCCCCGTGCTCATGCCTGTGACAAGCGCACAGCCACAGAAAAGGTTTTACACCTCTGCTTTCCTTCTTCTCACCCGCAGCGTTCTGGGGCGAATCTGACGACAGCAGCTCCGAGCTCGAGGCTGCTCTGCGCCCACAGATCCACGGCACGGATTCAGACGACTTTGATGACTTCTATGGCTGAGATTCTCCCACTGGCTTTTGGGAAGAAACAAACTGTGTTTTCTTTTACACAGTGAGCGTGCCACAGGCTGAAGTACTGCCTGTTACCTAATTGGCAAAGAAAATTTAAATGCCAAATAAACATGATGGGTCCTATGTCTGTGTGCTGTGCTCTCTCTGACCTGCAGTGTTTTCCTGCTCTGACGGGAACCCTGTCCCGTGACAGTCCCCTCTCGAGGCTTGTGGCATCCCAATATTGTGACTCCAGTGCTAGATGGGGTTTGGGAAGAAGCAGACAAGCATTGTGGGTATGCAGGCAGGCGCTGCTGGGGTGGGCTGGCATGTTTGATCTTTATCTTCTTCTGCAACAGATCAAGAAGAAGAAATGCATAAAATGTCCATTTGTAATTCAGCACATTTTGGAACAGAGCAGCATTTACATGTGGCAAGCCCCAGTGCTTTCCTGCTTTTCCCTGCTTTGTGAAATCCGTGCTGGCGTTGCTGTGTGGACATCACAGTAATTGGATGACTCCAGGAGCTTCATGCATTTTTAATTTTCTTCTTTTCATTCCTTTTATGTAAAATTAAGTTCATTAAACATGAGATTTTCTTTGGGAGGGAGAAACCAGGGGACATGTTAAAGCTGTTTATAAATGACGACAAGTTCAAAAGCAGAAAGCAGCACCCCAATTAAGCTGTGCTGTGCTGCAGCCCCACGTCTCCCAACACAGGCACCAATCTCTGCACCCCATCCCTCAAAACCCAACTAGAAGTGGGAACAACATTCATTTTAGTAAGAGGAACGTGTAGGCTGAGAGCTCAACAGCACAAAATGACTTGCAGAAGGCTTGGAACTGAGCAGGAGCCCTTGGCACAGCTGGCTGCTGTGGGTTTCAGTCTGCCTTCAGTGAAGGTGCAGCCTGGAATGTTCTGGGAACTGGGAAATCTGCACCAAGGATGGAGCTGGGTGAGTCTGTGATTAGGGCTGACATCCTGGGAGACTGCTGGGCTTGACTAAAGGACTGCAGCAACTGACAGAATGAGAGGACACAGTCTTAAGCTGCACCAAGGGAAATATAAGTTGGATATTAGTAAAAGGTTTTTTATGGAAAGAGTGATAAAGTACTGAAATCGTCTGCCTGGAGACGTGGTGGAGTCACCATCCGTGGACGTGTTTAAAAATAGACTGGATACGGCACTTGGTGCCATGGTTGAGGTGTTAGGGCATGGGTTGGACACGATGATCTCGAAGGTTCTTTCCAACCTAGTGATTCTGTGACTAAAGCCAGACTTTACTGAGGGCTTTAATGTCCTCTTTACCACACAACTCCCCGTGTCCTGTGGGACTGCTGCCTTCTGCCTGTGCTGTGGGGTAGGCATATTGCTCAAGGCCTAGGAGGAGCAGCCCCACTGGAAAAATCCAGCAGCTTGCACTGCCGAGGGACATTGCCTCAGCAGCACAGTGTCTCTGCAGCTCTGAGCTCCTCCTGAGTGACTCCGGGCTGCTGATGTCAGCCCACTTTCTGTCTGCTGCATGACACCAGTCTGCGGGGCTTTTCACCGCCACAGTCCGGCCCGTGACAGGTGACAGATGGCTGCAGAGCCACATGCAGGCAATCTCTGCCTCTTGGTGTCGGAGCGATAGCCGGGTTCCTCGGGAGCGTTATTTATGATACTCTTATTGTGCACAGACTCATTAGATGCAAAACATCCTGCCAGTCAACTTCCCCGCGCTCCTTCACAGCTGTCACGCCGGCAGCCTGGCCCTGGTGGCAGGTGACTGTGACAGACAGGGGGGACTGGAATCAGTACACCCCGAGCAGATTCCCATCGGCACGCCACTCATCCGAGGAAAGTGCCCGAGCGGGAAGCCTTCCCTGCTCCTGCCCAGGGTGCGCCGCTCTGTGCTGTGCTCGTGGATGTGCAGGTGAGCCCTGGGCTCACCGCCCGGTGTAGCTGCTGGTGCTCGGAACAACTTTTCAAGGAATTGTCTGCTGCAGTATTAATTTTTCCAGCACTTGTTTACCCAAGCAATTATAAGATAAGAGGATCGCCTTTCATTTGCGTCCACCAGCCTTCTGTTCTCTTCGTCATTATCAGAAAAACAACTGATTGCCCATCAATACAAACAAAATGCTCATGCTAAGCTGCCGTGCTCCCTACAAAATTCTGGGAGGAGAAGCACTGGAAGGAACACAATAGGAAGCTTCAATCAGGGAACATTTTGTAAGGAACAGATAAAGGACAATCTTCAGCTGATACCACAGGTGTGGTGCCACTACAAAGTTGCAGGGGAAATTTATTCAAGTCACAGATTTTACTGAGAGGAACGACAACAGAAAACGGCTTAACAACAGCCAAGTGAGGATAAGAATAATGAGACAAAATATTGGGTTAATTTATTCTACAGCAAATTAGCCAGGTACCAAGGTTCCCCTCTGCTCCCCAAATCGGCGGCGTTGACTCAGCAAGCACTGCTGAGATTTTGTCATTTTTGTTAATGACTCCCAGGCTGCTGTTCCCCGTCCTCGGCCCTGTGGCTGCCCTGCTAACGGAGCTGATGTGTGGCAACGGGAAACGGTGGAGCAAAACCCGCCTCGTGCTAATCCCGTTTAATTCCCGACCGTTTAATTCCATTTGGGTGCCCTCAAACGGTCACAAATTAACGGTATTTGCTTATGCCACGGGCAGAACAAGGGGACGGCAGCTCCTTTGCCTCGTGTTGATCTCAGGATTCACGTGGAGCCATTTCCCACCGAGGGAAACGTCCCCTCAGAGGGCACAGAGCAGCCGTGCCCTGAATCGCTCCTTTTGTTACCAAATGCGGGATAAGCCAAAATTGTCCGAAGTCGGGAAGTTCTTTAATGTACGATCTTTGTATATTTTCATGCAGAGACCTAATTAGCGCATCCCTTCCTCAAGGACACCCTGGAACCACCAAGCTTTAAGGATGTAGTAAATCCAGATGTTGGTGCCTATGCGTGCATTCCTAACTTGCCGAAACACCCAAATCCCATGTATCCTATAGCTGAACCGTGTTTGTTGTAACACTGAAACTCATGCCTACAGGTCCAAAAGGAGGTGCAGACCCTTCCCCATAGCATGTTGAAGAGTTGGCTGGGGTTATGTAACTCATGTGGAAATTACTGATCAGTCCTGAAAGAGGGGCTGTGCTGGGGAAGTTGCCCACTCTGGATTTCTGAGTATAAGTAACAGCGGTTGTGCTGGATTTAGGGAATATATTGAGCATGCAGCTCATGCAGCACTGAAACACATCATCGATGTCTCTCTTAATTATTGACTTGTTGGGCAACACTGCCTGTGTGCAACCTAAAGCACCCCACAGCAGCACCCCATGCTTGCTTTTTAACAAGGTGCTAAGGGAGGGTGATTCTCCTGTTTAACTGCTCGTTTGTGGCCGGTTTTGAAGAGAAGTTGTCACATTTTGCTGTCTTGGCTGAGTGTGAGGGCAGCAACAGGGCTGTCTCAGGAGTAACCTCCTCTCAGCCTTCGCGTTTCCTCTTGGACATCACTTATGTGCCCTCTGCCTTTGCTTTTCCCCTCTAAGCGTCCCCTTCGTGCCTTAGGAGCTGCCCAGACACGTTTAACGGGGCACTATCCCCTCACGCTCCGGGCCTCCCCTCAGGCCACCATTGCGCCGCCCTCAGCCCGCACCCAAGATGGCGGCGCCGGCTCCGCCGCCGCGCGCGCGCGGCCCCGCCCCCCCTTCCCGGCGTGCCCCGCGCCGCCCCCCGACCCCGGAAGTGCCGCCGTCGCCGCGGGTCCCGCTCGGCGCGGCCCGTCCCGCCGCCGCCATGGGAGTGCCGGCCTTCTTCCGCTGGCTCAGCCGCAAGTACCCCTCCATCATCGTCAACTGCGTCGAGGAGAAGGTGAGCCGGCCGCCCGGCACCGCGCGGGCCCGCTGGCCGCCGCCGCGGGGCTCTGCTGGGGGGGTCAGAACCGGTGGGGCCTCACCGATGCTGAGCCCCCGGTGCTGAGCCCCCGGTGCTGAGCCCCCGTGGGCTGCCCCGGGGCCTTTCCGAGGCGGATCGGTGGATGGGTGGGTGGATTGGGGCTTTGTTTGGGTTTGGTCCGGGTGTTGTTTAGGATTGGGGGTGGTTTGGGGTTTTTTGGGGTTTTGGAGTTGTTTTTTTCCCGGATTTTTGGTCCCGGTGGGAGCGGCCGCTGTGCGGGAGGAGTTATCCCAGCGCCGCTGGAAGGAATGGGCGCGTGGAGGAAGTGGGAATGGGCGGCGGGGCAGGGAGTCGAGCTTCTCTTCCCATTTCCCCTTCTCCGGCCGCTTCGCTGGAATTCCAGCCCTTCCCGACGCCCTCGGCTCTGCCCTCGTGCGACTTCGAGCCGGAAAAGTAGGATTTGAGACACTGGTGAAATTTGAGTAGGGAGCAGCGGGAGCGCTTTTTGTTTCTTGAATGTTTTTCCCAGTCCTTGCTTTTCCACTTTTTTTTTTTTTTTTCTTTGTTTTGGGCGGTATTAGAAGCCGCAGCTTCGGGATTTGCTGGAAGCACGAGTGCAGCTGCCTGCGCAAGGCTCACGCCAAGCCTGTGCTTGTGCTCTGACCTAGAGCAGCCTCAGGGGCTTTTGTCTCATTGCTGCTGTTTTCCAGTTCAGGGTGAACATCTCCTGGCCAAACAGGGAGCTGATTATTCCAAAGGCGTCCTCTAAAATCTGCCTTTCCATGGCAGTGGGAGTTTTTAGGGAGGGCTCTGACTCAGGATTCCACAGGTGCCTTTCCAGGCAGTGTTGCAGCTGAAATTATGTTTGTTTACGTGGGTTTTTTTGGGGCTGGTTCCTTCAGTCACATCCCTGCGGCCACGAGGGTGTTGTGCCATCCTATGGGACACGGTGGGAGGGGACAGGGAGGATTGGGGGGGGTCTCCCTTCAGCAGCAGGCTTGGAGTGGCTGCCCTGTGATGGATTTACTGTGCCCTGAGCGTGGCAAGTTCTCCTCCTCAGTCCTAATTCGAGCCTTTCTGAGGAGGCAAACTCAGAGGAGTTTTTTTGCCTCTGGAGTTCTTGCTTCCCAAGCTGCTTTTCCAAACAGTTTGTGTTCTGTTTTGTTAGACTGTGCCGGCTGCAGTCTGCTGGTTTGGGAAGTTCAGGCCGTGTGCCGGGGCTTCTGCCTCTCTGCTCCTCCTCCTCCCAAGGTGTGCTCACCTTGGGGGAACGCCTGGAAGGGGATAAAATGTGGGAGCACGGTGGAGGAGATCAGGGAAAAGGGGGTGGAGTGGTGGAATTCCGTGTTGAGGCTGCGCCTGTGCCCTGCCTGCAGCGGGATGTTCAGCTCTGTGCTTTTCCAGGGTGTTTTTTGTTTCAGGTTCAGGCAGTGAAGCGCGGGTTTGGTTAAAACTGTGAGTTGCTGTTGTGGTTTTATTGCAGCTGTGATTTCAGGCCCTCTCAGCAAGGTGGGAAGTTTATTTTACCTGTCGCTGCCAGAAGTGAATTTTTAATGGGGGATAATTAAGATCTAAGAATCTGCCTGGGAATTTTTATGGAAAAAAAGGGGGGTTATGGGCTTAACAGTTTCCTTTAGTGCTGAGCTCCAGCAGCGCTGGCTCTTGTGGTCTCTGCACCAAACTCCTGGATGTGACCTCTCCTGAGGCTCTGGGAGCCCTCATTTTGGGGGCTGTCCTAGATAACCCTTTAAGATGTGTCACTGAAAAGCAGCCACAATTTAAGCAGCTGTTACATCTGTAACAGTTTGGGGCAGTTGTCTCTAAGAGCAGATTGGCCTTTTCCAGCGCATTTGTTAATGTTAGATTAATCTCTCTGTGTAATCAAAGCTGCTCTCACATTCAGGCAAAGCAAAGGTTTGCATAGCCCTGGTTTTACTGACTGTGTGTCCCTTTTTTCAGTCTTCAGTAACTGAGCTTGTACCAGCCAAAGTTATTTATTAAAATAAGTGGGAAGACACAACAAATTCCTTGAGTTGGATTTGCCGTAAGTGAAGTGTCCTCATCTGTTGCTGTCCTCATCCACGTTGCCTTGTTCCAACTCAAGAGCGCGTTGCAATTACAGCCGGGGCAGCACGTGGATAAATCATATTCATTAACATTTTTTTATATTCAAATCTGGTCGTAAATCTGAGAGTGGACTAGGACAGCCGGGAGAAGCTGCGGTTTGTCTTACTGTCGATGAATTTAAGCTTCTCTCACGATGTAATCAGCTCCGTGTGTGTTTTAGGATTGCTGTAAATCTCTCTAATCAGAAATTTTGTATCTCCCGGTAGCTTGTCTCTTTGAAATATTGAAAAGTTGATCCTTGTTCTCTTACCTTGCTAGATTAATCAGATTTAAGAAAAAGAAATAATCTTCTTCTTAAGCTGAGCAGGAAGAATGAGAGGAAGATCTTGAAGATAATAAAAAAATCCAGGAGAGAATATTCTTAATCAAATGGATAGGAATTAATAAAGCTGCAGCTAAAGTATCATGTTTGAAGATCTGTTTTCAATGGTTTCAAAAGAGGCTGTAGATGAGAAGTGAACAGTTTAGTTATATCACAAGAGATATCGCTGCCACATACTTCAGCCTTCCTTCCACACGGCTGCTGCATGAGAACCCCGGTGGGTTTGTGAAGGGGGGCTCCTTTCTGCCTCGCGGAGCTGGGATTCCTTCTGAATCCCATTTAGCTCTGGAGAGAGGGTGGCTGGGGATCAAGGAGAATCCAGGGGGGTAGCCCAGAGGAAGGTACAGCGTTTGCGCTGACACTTCGTTTCTGCTCACCTTCATTTGAGTCTGTGTGTGTGTCTGGAGAGCTCAGTAAGGGAGGAAAACAGTGGTGCTTTGGGGGTGGCATCTGTCAGGATGTGCCAAATGTAAATACTACATCAAGACTTGAGAGGGTTTCATTTTGGGGGTAAGAAGTCAGACAGTCCTGCTGCTGCTTTAAGCAGGAAAATTGTCCAGAGTTGACAGCATAATCTCTAAGTTTTGGGTTTTTTTTCTCTCTGAATCTCCATCAGAGATGTGGGGAACTCACTCAGTGAGTAGCAGTCTGCAGACAGAAGTTTGGGAAGGGCTTGATGTTGGCTCAGGAGCAGCTGCTGAGCTCCATGTGATGGGAGACCCAGCGGTATCCCGGTTTTCCCCATCCCAGGCATTCCTGTGACCGTCGCTTTCACCTCAGAACATGCCATTCAATTTTAAACTTGGCTTCATGCCCAGCTGTTGAAGAGGACACTTTGTTCCACCTTTGGGTGTGTTATAACCCATTCCAGCCAGAATTCCTCTGAAAATCATCAGGCTTTTCCTTGCTCAGGCCCTGTCTCTTCCGTGCTCTTGGGGTTTAATCCGTGTGCGTTATGCCTGTGGCTGGTGGAAGGGAGAATCAGTGTTGCTGATTGCCCTTTGACCAAACTAACCACAAAACCAAACCACAAGCCCAACAACAACAAAGGCCCAAACAAAACAAACCTGAAATTATGGTAAGGAAACAAAAGTGACCGTGGTTGTTGAGGATGTTGAAGAATCTGCTGCTGGAGCAGTCCAGGCACAGGTGGCTCTAGGTGGTTTAGGATGAAGAAATAGTATGAGATATGGGAACTTCTTGTCAGGAGAAGAAAACAGCTCTTCCATAACCCACCACTTTGTTTTCTGGTTGAAAGCAGCTGTAGAAAGAAGTGCTGTTTAATAGTGAAAAGTGCAGTTGCAGGTAGTGTGGGTACTTATTGCTCTCTTTTTCTTCTGCTGCCTTTAAAACCAAAACAGACTTAGGATGAGTCTGTGCATGAATAGCTGAAATCCTTGTCCCCACTGCATCCCCAGGTCAAAGAGTGCAATGGTGTCAAGGTCCCCATTGACACCAGCAAGCCCAACCCCAACGAGGTGGAGTTCGACAACCTCTACCTGGACATGAACGGCATCATTCACCCCTGCACACACCCAGAGGACAAGTAAGGCTCTTTGTTTGGCTCTCTGCAGGTGCCATATCTCTCTCTCCTTGCTGACAGCATTTCAGGGGTTAAATTGAATGCTCTGTGTTTTAGGCCAGCGCCCAAAAATGAAGATGAGATGATGGTGGCGATTTTTGAGTATATCGACAGGATCTTCAACATTGTGAGACCGAGGAGGCTCCTTTACATGGCCATAGATGGAGTGGTGAGTATTGCCAGACTGGGTTTCCAGCTGGAAAATCCTCATCTCCCCTCAGGGCACGGAATCACAGAATGGTTTGTGCTGGAAGGGACCTCAAAAATCACCTGCTTCCCCATGGGCAGGGACATCTTCAAGTGGCACAGGTTGCTCCATCCAGCTTGGCCATCAGTAGGTCTGATGAGAGGTCAACTCTTTGTAATAACTTGTGATCCAAGGGAGCTCTCAGGACAGGAGAGATTGTCTAGATGCAAAAAGTGACCTAAGCTCTCCTATACTTTTTTTAGGCCCCACGTGCCAAAATGAATCAACAGCGGTCCAGGAGATTCAGAGCCTCAAAGGAGGGCATGGAAGCAGCTGAGGAGAAGCAGAAAATCCGACAAGAAATTCTGGCCAAAGGTAGGGCGGTGGCCTTTTCAGAGGTTTTTCCTTGAGAATCACCTTGTTCGATCGCCTCAGTAAGGTTTAGAGAAGGGCTGCATGTGCATTGCTGGGAGGAGGAGAGAACAAGCCTGGGGAAGGCTGGATCTGTGTTTTCCAAAGTTGAGAACTGAGACAAAACAAAATGTCATCTTTTCTTCTTTGGTCTCCTGCCTGAAATGAGTTTGTGTTGAGTGCTCTTAATTCCTTTTGAAAATAAATTGAACAGAAGAGCAGGGATAAATGCGGTGAGAAACAACCAAAACCCTTCTGGAAGGAAGTACACGTTTGTAGGGCTTGATGAAAGGAGGATTGAGGCTTAAAAGCAGGGATCAGATGGAAATACTCCTCTACAGGGATAATAAGCTGCCAGCAAGGGGAGTTACTTGACAGCGAAAACTCTAAATTCAGTGAGGAAACAAAAGTCAGAGCAACTTTGAGGGTGGTGGTGACACAGCTGGAGTGAGATGGGGGGAGTGTGTTACTGCTGGCTGGGCTTTGAAATCACCTTGATGAAGTACCAGTGTTTGTAAATGTGGCAACACCGTGTAGGATGGAGTTGATGCAATGGTAAGAGTTGGTTTGGTTTGGTTTTGTGGGAATTTTATTAAACAAACTGGTTTCAGAGAGTTAATTATTCCCAGGGGAGCTGTCTGGGTTTTGCCATGCAAACATGTTGGCAGTGGTCCATCTGGATGTAACTCTGCCCTCTGTTGCTCCAGGTGGCTTTCTGCCTCCAGAGGAGGTGAAGGAGAGGTTTGACAGCAACTGTATCACCCCGGTGAGTGGCCTGGCCCTGTACCCAGCAATTGCCAGGGGCTGAATGTTGGTTTAATTCCTTTCCTTCCTTCCCTCTGTAGGGAACCGAGTTTATGGACAATCTTGCTAAATGCCTCCGCTATTACATCGCTGACCGCTTGAACAGCGACCCGGGCTGGAAGAACCTGACAGTGAGTTTCCCA
Organism: Motacilla alba alba; assembly: GCF_015832195.1. Taxonomy (NCBI): domain Eukaryota; kingdom Metazoa; phylum Chordata; class Aves; order Passeriformes; family Motacillidae; genus Motacilla; species Motacilla alba. The sequence continues at coordinate 108,933,437 of NC_052018.1, forward strand.
CTTTCTCACTTGAGGGAGATGGAGGAAGTGTTTGGGCTAGGCTGAGATCCAGCTGAAGAGTAGAAATTTAACAGATTTGTCTCTTGGCCTGGCTGTGAGCTGTTATTAACAACGGGCCAACGTGCACGTCCCTCTGAGGCTCCAGAGATCCATTCCGTGCTGATAGCTCCCTCTCCCAGCACCATTTGCTGTGATTTCATTGAAGGACAAGGAGCACGTGTGCTGCTGAAAGCCACAATTTCACATAATGGGGAGACAGGGCTTTAGGAATACTTTTTCTGCTTTCGGGGGAAGTATCAAGATACATTGTAGTTGTATCTTTTCTGCTGGTTTTTTTTGTAATTGCTCCCGCAGCAGGCTGCATTTTCTCTGTTGCTCTAATGGCAGGCAATAAAAATAAGGCATGCCAGCTTTCTTGCCTTTCTGGGCTGGGAAGTTCTCCTCTGGTCTTGCCCAGCCACTCCACTCCCCCAGTTCTGTCTGTGTGTGCTGCACACAAGGAGCAGTGCAGGCAGAAAATGCAGCTGCCTGTGCTGTGTGCCACGAGCTGACTGTTCAAGTGCTCTAATTAGAGGGCAGTTGGCTCTGCTTGATTCCCCCCATCAGACAGGGGTTTTATAACCACTAATTCTCGTCAGGGTGAGGAGGGGGGTGATGAGATCATGTTTCAGTGCATCAATGAGCTGAATCTGGGAGTTCTCTAGTGCCCATTTCATTGGCCTGATAATTTATTGGACACGTCAAACGTGACGTGATCATTTCAGTGGAATCTGAAGCAGTGTCAGCTTCAGCCTGGAACTGGTAGAGCAAAGTGAAATTCTCTTCACTTGCTCCTTGCTTGTAAATAATTTCATCTTAAATCACAATATTTTAGCTCAAACCACAAGTTAGAATTTCAAGTATTCCTAAGTCAGATGCTGTGTTCAGTATATCTGCTTTTTTTCCTGTGACAGCATTAATTGTTGCCATGATTTGAATGCTTTTCAGGTTATTTTGTCAGATGCCAGTGCTCCTGGTGAAGGGGAGCATAAAATCATGGATTACATCAGAAGACAAAGAGGTAAAACTCCAATTAATGTGGACATTTTGCTTTAAGTTAAGCTCAATAATAACTTACCTAGCACGACATTAACAAAATGTAATTTTCTTTTGTGTAGCTCAACCCAACCATGACCCAAACACTCACCACTGTCTGTGTGGGGCTGATGGTAAGTTCTCTCTTGCTTGTGGTTCCTGGGTAATCACATCAGTATCTTGCTTGAAGCAGAATCCACTTTGCTTCTAGACATTAAAAAAACCCAAACAAACCAGAACTTGATTATTTTTATCCTTAATCACATTTTATTCTTCTCCCTTGCTTGGTAGCTGATCTGATCATGCTTGGCTTAGCTACACACGAACCAAACTTCACCATCATCAGGGAAGAGTTCAAACCAAACAAACCCAAGCCATGTGCTCTCTGTAACCAGATGGGGCATGAGGTTAAGGATTGCCAAGGTCTGCCCAGAGAGAAACAAGGAAAGGTAAGAATTTTGCTATTTCTAGGATTTTTTAATCTGTAGTGTATAAGGAGATTCTCAAATGGTCCTTGCTGTTGGTTTTAGCTGAAGCATGGTGCAAATTGTTGCTGGGAATACCTAGCTGTCCCCTTGGAAGTAAAAGTACAGAAGTGTCATGCCAAACCTGATATCCACTCTTGTGGTGTTTTGTTGTTTGGGGTTTTTCCCACTGCATGAGAACAAACAATCAGTAACTGAACAGATGTGCAAAGCACAAAATACACGCTTGGCACAAGGGGCTGGGAGCCTGGTTTTGGATCTCTCAACTCCTCTTGAAGCAAGCCTTGTAAGTGGGGCTGGGGAAGGTCTGGAATGCACTTGGATCTGATGCGAGTCCCCTCTGGTTTCAGCACGATCAGTTTGCCGACACCCTGCCGATCTCAGAGCAAGAGTTCATCTTCATCCGCCTGTGTGTCCTGCGAGAGGTGAGGTGCAGCAGCTGCTGGCTGTGAATTCCATCCAAACCCCTGCAGTGTCCTCTGAGCTCCTTTCCCTTCTGTGTGTGTTGCAGTACTTGGAGAGAGAGCTCACCATGGCCAGCTTGCCTTTCACTTTTGATTTTGAAAGGAGTGTTGATGACTGGGTCTTCATGTGCTTCTTTGTGGGGAATGACTTCCTCCCTCATCTGCCATCTCTGGAGATCAGGTAGATGAGAATCTGTGTTCTTTTCCTGCAAGAACGCCTCCTGTGCTTTTCACTACCAGGAGTCTCACCCTGTGGTTTGTGTTTAGGGAGGGAGCAATCGATCGCTTGGTTAACATCTATAAAAACGTGGTGCACAAAACCGGGGTAAGAGTTTTTCCTTTTCCTTAAAAAATATCTGGGTCTTTGCCACAGAACAGGCTTGCTTTTTAACTCTGTTGTTCTCTGACTGCAGGGCTACCTGACTGAAAGTGGGTTTGTGAACCTGCAGCGGGTCCAGATGATCATGCTGGCTGTTGGGGAAGTTGAAGACAGTATTTTCAAAAAGAGGAAAGATGACGATGTAATTTTTTTGTTGTTGTTGTTCTGACATTCTTGGGGTTAGGTTTTAATCACTTACTGTTAGCCAGAGAGTCTCCTTTAAGAGAATAAGAAAAAGAAAAAAAACCCACAAAATTTGTATTTTAATTGTTATGTATTTTCATTGTTATCTCTGGTGAATTCTTCCAGGCTCAAAAAAGAATCTTGCTTCCAGCTGAGTTTCTTTTCCTGGAAATGCCAGTTTGACGTTCAAGTTTTCAGTTGGCCCAGGAATCACAGAATAAGAAATATCTTTCCTTGAGTCTCTTCTGCTATTTCTAAGACTGTCTCTCTGACTTTTTTTTTGGGCAGCTCTGCTGTGCAGGCAAGGAGTCTGTGTGCTTTGACACTGCTGTCACCCCCAAATAAGGCTGCAGCTAAATTTAGTAGATCATTTAAATCCTTACCAAAGGATTTAAAACTCCAAAGTTTTGGAGCTTTGGATACCCAGCTGGTTTTATTTTTCCCCTAGATTTTCAGGGTAGGGTAGAAAATTCCATCCCATTTCTGTTGGATTTACAGACACAAGAATTGACCCATGTCTTATTCAGAACATTCCCTAAAAACCTTGTGCTGTGGTCAGTTGAGGATTATAATGAAATCATTTGCCAAGGAGTATGTGTCCTTGACTGACTTTTTTCCCCTTTGTTCTTCATTTAGGATAACTTTAAAAGACGACAAAAAGAAAAAAGGAAGAGATTGAAGGTAAGTGAATTCCTTACCCAGTGCAGAAACTAGCAAGAATTTAAATGTCTACTTTAGTTTTTGGATGTTGGAACTGCAGGTGTAATCATGGTGTTTTCTGGCTTGTGTGTAACTATTTCAAAGTTAAAAAAAAAAATTAGGTTGATTTTTTTATTTTTTAATTATTCCATATTCAAAAAATGTGCCTTTGTACATTCATTTCCCCACAATGTTAATCTGAAAATTGTGAGGGAGCATCATCCCAGTGCTGGGGAGATCACAGGGCTCTTTCAGCAGTGTTTATCTTGCAGAGGGATCAGCCTTCCTTTATTCCTGGTGGTCAGTTTTCCCCTCAAGCCCTGGGAAATCGATCCAGCCCTCAGGCAATCTGTAACCCTCGACAAGCTGCCTTTGAGATGAGGATGCACGACAGGCAGAACTCGGTGAGTGGATGTTCAGAGGGGTTTGCACAGAGAAAGGAAAGCATTGCAGAATAGCAGCGTTACTCCAGGCACCTTTTTGGCAGCTCTGTCGAGTTTTCTTGGAAAGCTGGCACCTCAAACATTGTTCTTCAAGGAAGTGGCTTTTAATGAGTGATTTTCCCAAGAATGCTTGAATAAAATTGTCTCCTTTATTTCTGCTTAGAATGATGCTTTTCCCTGGGGAAGGCAGAAACTTGAAGTTTTGGGCAAGGTATTATTGAGGGGAAAACTGGAAAGAAGTGCTCTGTTAGAAGTCCTGTTAGCTTTAAATAACAATTATGACAAATATTTTCTTTCTTGGTATAAATCTTCATCCAAACAGCGAACAGATTAAAAGTTCCTTTTCATCACAGAGATGTGTGTTCTGTCTCTGAAGTCTAAATACAATGTGCCTTTTCAATTTCTGATGCTCTTCCCTTTTAATCTGAAAACTTTTTTGCACAGGAGTAACACAAATTAGTTCCTTTATGGAATGGGAGGCGTTTCTTTTAGGCTCTAATATTAAAATAGATACATTTGAGAGGAGTTTAAGAGACCAGCTGTCAAGGAACTCAGAGTATTTCTGCCAGTTCTGAGTTGGAAGCACCTTTTTTTTCACTAGTGCCACGAAAGGAAGTTGCAGCAGAACCTGTAGTGGTGTTCCAAAATGGGACTATATCCAGAATGGCATTTTTTAATCAATTCATACTGTGTTTATTGCACCTGTTTCTCAAAGCCAGTGACATTTTTGCCCCTGTGCATCAATGCCTGCCTTTTAACAGGGATGTGATTTTCCCTTTTGCCCCTTGACTTTATTGATGGGTTAAGGGTTGTGCAGCCTTTGCCTGGAGTTTTTTTTGGAACTGAGGAGAAGGCTTGTGATTATCACAGAGCTGTTAATTTTAACTTCATTTTTAAAAGCCCAATAAATCTTTCTCTTCTCCCCCCCAACCTTCCCCTGTTTATCTCTAATAATTCTGACCCTAGACAACTTCAGCATCTCCAAACACCAGCCTGACTCCTGACAGCAGCCCGTCCCTGGGAGGAGGAATTAAGCGGAAACCTGAGGACAGTGACAGTGAACCCGAGCCAGAGGATAATATCAGGTGAAGCCATTTTTTGTAGCACTTTGTTAGCAAATTGCTGAGATAGATGCAGCCTAATTAATGCCATTTAGCTCAGTGCAGCTCTGCCTTCGGATGCTTTAGTGATCTTTTTATCCAGCGGTAATTAATGTGGAGGGTGAAGATATCCAGTAAATTCCAGTGAGATGGGTGAGCTCTGGCTGTTCAAGCTAAGTATCCAGATTAGTATGCATGCAGGTTTGCAGCCTCTGAGCCACTGCTCCCTCTGAGACCGAGCTTGGCGAGACATTCCCTGATTATGTGAGCGGAATGCCGCTGTTCCTGGAATCTGGGAGCTGTTTAAGCCCGCACAGCTCGCAGGTGGACAGCAGGATCGGTGCTCTCCACCATCTTTGGTTTGCAGCAGGCCCTGGTTTGCCTCTGACTTCTTGCTTTGTCTCAGGAGGGCTGAGTCTGGGATGGTCGAGACAGGAATTTTCTAGGAATTAACCACCAGTGAGTCTGCACTGGTCAAGGATTTCAATGAAACTCTTGCTGTTTGCGTCGAGGGTGGAGGCCCTTATGACTGTTCCTGAGAAGTGCAGCCACAGGGGTTTGTTTTCTGTAGAGCCAGGTCATGGGTGGATGTGGGAAAACACTCAGGGTTCTTTCCTTGGGGAGTTCTGGTCACAGTCATCACAGTGTATTTGTGACATGTGGCCCATCAACTCCAGCAATATCACTTGCTCTCATTCTTATTTTCTTTTCAGTGTGTCTATATCTGAACAGACTGTTTTGTTTTTTTTTTTTTTAAATCAATCAACCAGTATTTTTATATAAAATCATACATTTTAAGGATAAATTACTCCATCTGATTTCCATCTGAGTGTTAGCAGAGCTGCTAAAAGAAGCTTGAACAGTATGAGTGCACTGTGGTGATTCACGAGCAGCAGTGGTTCTGACAGGGTTGGTATTGCCAAGGAAAAGGATGTGCTACACTCAACCACAGTTTTTCTAAGCTTTTGTAGCTCAGAATATTTTTTCATGTCCTTTTCTGAGTGGAAATTAATTCTATGCTTGCCATTGTAAATAAAAAGAACTGCATTGATGTCCTAGATACGACCACACTGTTTGTGAAAATAAATTCTGTATTTAGAATGACTTTGAAACCAGAACAAATTGCTGCAGTCGGCTACAGATGGGTTTTATCTCACTGAAAGGTTCTTTGAATTTATGCAAGTGTCTGTGTGCCAGGCAGCTCAGAGCCTGCAGATGTTCTTGACTCCATCCCTCAAGCCTTCAGTGCCAGGAGCTCTGTTCTTGCTTACCTGCTTTTCTGGAAGTGTTGCAAGCATCTCTTGGCTTCTCTGCCTGCTCATCAGTGTGAATCGTCTTGGAAGGATTTAGGAAGTGTCCTGAGCAGCTGTCTCAAAACAGAAGCCAGGGAAGATCCTCTTTGCACAGCCAAAGGGATGTGCATCCTGTAAGGAAGCATAAATGGATCATGGCTCTCTCTTAAAGCTCCATACACAGGATTTAGGCTCTGGGAGATCTGACCAGTGTCAGCTTGAGGTGACCTCTTGGAGTGGTTTAGAATAAAATTCCGTGTAAGAAAACAAATCATTGTTAAGGGATTATGTGGTTTAACCAGTTTGGTTCTTTGCTGACATGATACAGCAGAGCTGAAGGGTGCAGCTGCCCGTGTGTGAAAGAAGAACCAGCCCCATCTGTTTTCCCTGCCCCATCTGTGGACAGACATGAGGGGGAGCTGTGTGAAGGAAGGATGAACTGTGGCCAAGGTGGCTCCTGTGATCCCAGTGTCCACCTCTGGCCTGAGAGACTGAAAATCCTGTGTGAAAGGGAGCTCATCTGATGTGAGGCAGGGTGCTGAGCTGCAGAAGTGCCTCTGGTAACCACAGCTTGTCTGAACAGCAGCAGAACACAGAAACTGTTATGCATTTGCTTGCCTTTATATTTGAGGTAGCAGGAAAACTCTGTCAGTTCTGCCAACAGTCCCATTTTATTCTGTTGCTGCTGAGCGTGGCTTTTTCTGCTTCCATTTAAACTGTATATAAATGGCAACTGAAGTAGCAAGTGGCTTTGTTTAACACTGTATTTCAGACCTGCCGATGTGCATTTGTTGAGGTGCCATCCATGTTAACATGTTACTTGTGCCTGGTTGTGTTGCAGGTTGTGGGAAACTGGTTGGAAGCAGCGCTACTATAAAAACAAATTCGATGTGGACGCCTCAGATGAGAAATTCCGCCGCAAGGTTGTGCAGTCCTACGTGGAAGGGCTTTGCTGGGTTCTCAGATATTATTATCAGGTACCCCAAAGTTTCTTGTCTGAAGTTGTTTCGGTCTGTTGCTCGTTTTGGAAAAGCTGTGGGGTTTTTTTGAAGGTGTAAAACAAATGTGTGCCCATTCTGTTTGATACTGGGGATTTGAATGCTGTTTCACCGTCCCTGGAGCTGCTGAAAGAACAACTGGACGTGGCACTCAGTGCTCTGATCTGGTTGACGAGGTGGTGATTGCTCCCAGGTTGGACTCTCATCTCAGAGGTCTTTTCCACCCTCGGTGATTCCGGGATTCTGGTTCTCACATCCAGCAGCAGCACTTGGTGCAGCAAGAACCGCTGCTGTTTTCCCTTTCCCACAAATAATGACGCTGCAGGTGACTAAATGAGAGAACAAAGAACAAAGCTCTTGAAATGCCAGCAAGAATTTGCAAGGGACAGAGTTGTCAGTCTCCTCTGTAGATTGTAATGCTGCTCCATGAAGTGTGTTGTGATTGAAGTAATCTGTATCAGATTTAAATCTTTCGATAATTGAGATGTCAGATTGGCAAGAGATTAGTGGGCCATGGTGAGGTTTGCTGCTCTGATGGTTAATAAGGAGCTCCGTGCCCTGAAGGCAAACTCAGTTAGACTGGCAGTGTGACCTGGGAGCACAGTGTGCTCCAGCCCAGGGAGTTTATCCTGTCTCAGTAGGAATTTGGAGCTTCCACACGGGGCTGTGTTCTTAAAACTTTGTATTTTTCCTCAGTGGCTGCCACCTGTCCAGCTGGGAGCACAGGCAGGGCAGATACCTCTGGTGCCTACAAAATGCAGTTTCCAGTAGGTTTCTTCACTCCCCCCTTGGAACAAAATGGGAATGTATCCCCTTCCCTCCTGCTCTAACCATTCCTTGAGTTTGAGCTCTGCTTCATCTGTTATGGGGGATGAAAATCATCAAGTTTGAGGTTTGCAAGCTCTGGTGCAGCTCGTCTGCAGGGAAGCTGAATTCCCCACATCCTTGTGTGCATGACCTCCTTTTGTGAAGGACAGATGTCACCTGGATGCCTTTATAGGTGGGAATTATCAGGATCCTGGGCACAAGGAAACTGTTTTTTTTAATCATGACAGGGTATTTTCCCACAACACTCTATGCACCCACCTGCCTCCAGGGGTGGAAATGAGCCTTCAGGTGAGCTGTAGGTAAAAGTGTCCCCTTCAGTGGTACAAGAGCACAAGACCATTCCAGTCTGTTGTACGGGGATGGAGCAGCTGGAAAATCACTCCCTGCTGATATGGAAATGAGGTTAGGAAGCTGTTGGGCTGGGGGAACATCAGAATAGGTTTGCTTGAGGATCTTTGTGTGGCTTTTTTTTTCTTTTTGCCGTGATAAAAATTGACTCCAATAACTACTGCTGGCTGTCCATAAAACTTGTGCCAGAATATATTGCATGCCTTTCTGCTCCTACAGAAAGCTAATAATGCAGGGCATGTCCCACTAGAGGGAACATCTGTTTGGAGAGAGGGGGAAAAAAAAAAGAAAAAAGAATGAAAGCAATCCACCTGGCTTTTGAAACATTCCAAGTCTGTCCAAAGGACTGCAGAGAATAATTATAGGTGCTGTACTTGTATACCAAAAATATCAGTGGAGGAGCCTTGTTGACATTTAATCGTTCAGAACTGGAAGTCAAAATAGTAGTGGGCTTTTGTTTCAAGTGGTGCTGCTAAGAAAAATAGCTGAGGAGGTGAAAGCTTGACTTAGACCCTCTGGAGCCACGTTTTCTTTACGAGGTGCGCGGTGTTCTGGTGTGTTTTGAGTTTGCTTGATTCTCTCCTTCCTGAGGAGACACTTTGTATTCCCCACTGCTCAAGGCAGGAGAAGGAGAGGGGAAGAGCAAAGTGCTCCTCCAAGTGTGCAGTAGTGCTGCTACTGGAGAGAGGAGCACCAGTGAAAACCAGAATGCTTCTCAGCACGTCTGCAGCAAATACTGTTCACATTTGCACACCCAGAAGGGCATGCTGGGGGTCTCTGCTCCCACACCTCCCCAACTTAGCATTGGGATTTTGCTGTGGAAAACAGGAGTGTAAACTGCTCTCTGCCATGTTGTCATGTCTGGTGACTGGGCTGCATGATTTTCACTTGCTGATATGTCTGATTTTGGTGTCTCCCGCCTCCCTGCCCCAGGGCTGTGCATCCTGGAACTGGTATTACCCTTTCCACTACGCTCCCTTTGCCTCGGACTTCGAGGGCATCGCAGACATGCCTTCAGACTTTGAGAAGGGCTCCAAACCGGTAGGGCTCCTGATTTATCAGTTCATTCACTGCTGATTTGCCCTCTCATTCCAAGGGTCTCACACTTGCTTGTCTGTTCTCAACAGTTCAAGCCTCTTGAGCAGCTGATGGGAGTGTTCCCGGCCGCCAGTGGAAACTTCCTGCCGCCAACGTGGAGGAAACTCATGACAGACCCAGTGAGAATCACTCTTGTATTCCTGTCTGGGAGCTCAGGTCATCTTGCACTGGTGTGAAGGAGACCTGCTGCTTCTCACTTCGGGCAGAGAAATGCTGCAGACCAGGAGGGAAAGGTTTTGGGAGATTGCAGTGGTTCTTCATAACCCTTAAAGTGATTTCTAGGAATTCAGATGTCATTTCCCAGCTCTCTTACGCTTCAGATGGTTTAGTTTCTTCCAGAAATCTTCCAAAACTTAGTTGGGGAGCAGATAACTTACCCTAATTAGCTCTCCTTATCCTAATTTTTCTCTCCTCCCTAATTTCTTGTTTTAAATCTCTTGAGTAGTGCAAGGGCCTATCCTCACTTTGTATTTAAATGGCTTTTAATGAAAGCTGTTTCTGTTATCAAAGACCTTTCTGTTTGGCACCACATGACATTCTGAACCCGTGTCAAAGTTGGCTTTAAGGGTGGTTTTTGTTTTTCCAATTCCAGGAATCAAGCATCATTGACTTCTACCCTGAAGATTTTGCTATCGATTTGAATGGGAAGAAGTATGCTTGGCAAGGTGAAACTTCAACTTTCCTTTTTTTTTTTTAATTTTTAGACATTAGTCTTAAAAACCTGTAAAAATAGAAAGAAATTGGAAAATTATCTTAGTGAGAAAACGCTGCACAAAGGTAACTTGTGTTACTTGTTGTGGGGATAAGTATTTTACAGCAGGTGTATTTTTGTGAAGAAATCAGTATGAGGAGCAAATTATGATTCAGTAGCTGGTTTTGGATTGGCTATGATTATTGGTAATTTCAGCAGTCATTCTAGATTTGTTCATTTGTCCTGAACTAGAGTAATCATTCTTCTGTTTTTATCAGCCTCAGTGTGTAATTGTCTTTTGTCTCCTTTGCATTTAATTAATGGATCTTGTTCTGCACAATCAGTGGCTCATTAGTACTGTGCCAAAAATACTTTGGGGAATATAGAAATATTTTGGAGCACAAAAAGAATGGTAAAAGAGCTACAGTATTTATGCAACTTCTCCTTTCTTTAGAGAATGTTAATTTCCAAGGTCTGCCAGGTTCTGTGACTGGCTGTAATTTACATTGCAGTTAAAAGTTTTAGGTTTTCAGTTTGAGTGCAACAGGTTTTGTTTGAATAAAGCCACAGAAAGATCTGACTTCTGAAGCAAAAGTGTGATTCCTTCAGATTCACACCGTTCTAGCTGATTCTTGGCTAAGGTGTCTTATCAGAGCTTGCCATGGTGGTGTTTGTTTTTGGGGATGTTCTGGGTTTTTTCAACAAGTGGGAGGAAACACTGTTTTGGTTTTGCCAGGTGTGGCGTTGTTGCCCTTTGTGGATGAGCGACGCCTCAGAGCTGCCCTGGAGGAAGTGTACCCTGACCTCACTCCTGAAGAGAGTAAGAATTGGGGTGTTGAGCTAAAGAATTGGGGTGTTGAGCTAAAGAATTGGGGTATTTTGTTGCCACCTACAAAATTCACCGTAAATGAATGAACAAGGTGTCCTCAATGTTTGGTTGGGTTGAGTTTATGACAGATTCTTCCTCAGGGGTGCTGCTGGTAATCACAGTGATCCTCAGTGGATTTGTTTTGAAACACTTGTTCAGCTTATAAAGGCTAATGTTTGTTTCTCTGTTGTACAGAAATAACATTTGGTTCTTGTGGGTAAAATGTGGAGGTGTGTGGGGTTCGGGGTTGTTTTTTATCAATTCTGTCTGTATCTGCAGTGCTCCTCTATTCTAAATTCAGCATTCCTCCACTGAACACAAGATTCCCATTATTTTACTGCCTGCCAGCTGTCCTTGGGACCAGACACATCCTGCTCTTGGAAGACATGTGTTCTCAGGGAACATATAGAGCTTTCTCCTAAATCACAGTGAAACTTGGCTTTTGTGGAGGTGTCACCAGGACAGCCTTTGCTGCATTCCTTCCTTCCCTCTCTCCTCTGAACTCTCGCCCCATTCCCATCATGTCTCCAGGCAGGAGGAACAGCCTTGGCGGTGATGTTCTCTTTGTCGGGAAGCACCATCCACTCTGTGACTTCATTGTGGAGCAGTACAAGACCAAGAACACAGAGGTAAGTTGCACTTGTTGTTCGTTGGAAATGGCCAGATGGGAGGTCTGAAGTGCTGCAGCTGAAAACTTCTTCCCTAGGCAGTGGACATCCCACCGGAGCTGTGCCATGGCATCCAGGGAAAGCTCACCCTGAACGACAACGCCGTCCTCCCGGATCAGTGAGTGTGGCCTTTGGGGTGGGTTCTTGCTGCTAGAGGACCCCTCCTATTCTTAATCAGCAGAAGTGGTTTTGTGCCCACAAGGAGTAAATTAAAGCTCCAGACAAGGCCACGTGTGTAGCTCTGAGGGTTCAGAGCAGGCCTGTGTTACCTCCAGCTCAGGGGAAATCCCCAGCAAGTGAAATTTGCATTCTGTGGTCCCGTTTTTTAACCTCTCAGCTGGGCTTTCAAAGCAGCCTCAGATATCTTTAAAACGCTCTAATGCATTTGTTTGTTTGCTGAGGAACCTTTGTTTGTTATTTTGCCTGTGGAAGGCTTATTTTCATGTGTTTAGTTATTGTTTTATGAGATAAACAAGGCTGGGGTAGTGCTCAGTGGCCTGGTTCAGTAGGGTCATGTTTTGGCTTCTCTGCTTTTGTGTGGGTGTTAATGTGGGCTGATGTGATATCCCCCTAGTGCACATTGCCTAAAAACCCCAAAACTCTGCTTTTGATATGCTAATCTGCACTACATCCAAGAAAAATCCAGGTAGTGACAGCTTAGCTATATTTTGGCTTTGTCCATTTAGTCTGCGGCACTAAAATCAGGGCTGTTCCCAGCCACACATACTAAGAATATTTATACTTTTAGTTTTCTTGAGAGTGCATCCAGTCTGAGGAATGATCAGTGTAATCTTCCCCTTGTAGGATGCACGCTCATTTCTCTGACTGTGCTCAGAGATACAAGCAGGTGTTCAGTGCCTCGTTTGCCTTAAGTCCACAAACACCAGCTTGGTTGGACAGAAAATGTACCTCAGATCACTCTAAGAGACATTTCTCCATTCTTGCCATGGTTGAGAAGAATATCACCACGTTAGAGTTGTTCTTGGAGGGAACAGGAACAAGAAACCTCTTCCAGCCTTGCCTTTCCTAGACAGACCCTAGAGAATCCCCACACATCTGCTGCAAAAGAGGTGACATTAAGAAATAAGGATTCGATCACTCCAGCGCTTAGGAAAGTACTTGGTGTAGGGGAAAGGCAAGTTAACTTTGAAATAAATGTTTTGCAGGCTTAGTTGGCAGAACAGCAGATGGTGAGAAATGTGTTTGGTGGTGTTTTGACAGAGGTTTTTCTCTTCACCAGGGTGGTGCAGTCTCCTGTTCCTATGCTGCGGGATCTGACACAGAACTCTGCCGTCAGGTCAGTAAACTCTGGGCTTTCACACAAGAGTGTGCCAAGTGCAGCACCCAAAACGCTGAAAATCACTGTGATCTGTGTCATTTTGATCTCCAGAGAGGCACAGCTTGCTTCCACCAGAGCAGCAACTGTGCAGAGAAGTAATAAATGCTGAGTTACACTTTGTCAGGACACTGTAGGAAGGATGTCCTAAATGGGGATGTAGTTCCTGTGAGTGGTCAGTTAAAGGAAGGGTTTGGCTTTTCCATCTGCCCCTGTCAGGAGGTCGGAATTGTTCTGTGCTGCTCCCCGTTTCTCTGTTACAAGGATTTTTCCTCCTGTCTTTGGAGGTGGTATGTGCAGTCAGGGCATTGCTCTTCAGGCTGAATTTTCCAGGGAACCATTATTCTCTTTCCTTGTAGCCTCATTCTTTCTCGATCCTGGAAAACATGAATTCCAGCTGAAAGAGAGTTTATTCTTTTCATCTGTTTGCTTTTAGCTTTCTTGGATATAGAGCAGTGACTGCTATTTCACTTTGTCTCCATTATGCAATGAACCTAATCCTCTAATACTTTCTTCTAGCATCTCATTCAAAGATCCACAATTTGCTGAAGACTTTGTTTTCAAGGCTACAGTGTTACCTGGGGCAAAGTAAGTGTCAGCTGCCAGCTTTCAAATCATTCAGTTCTGATTTATCCATCTGAGTATTTGCTCTGATAAGTACTTATGGAACTGTTCTAATTGTTCAGGAAACCTGCTCCAGTTCTGAAGCCAGGAGACTGGGAAAAAACCAACAATGATGGCAGGCCTTGGAGACCACAGCTTGGCTTTAACAGGGACAGGAAACCAGTGCATTTGGACCAGTCAGCGTTCAGAACCTTGGGGTAAGGCTGTGGGGTTACTGCTGCCTCGCTGGGGTGACTGGCCTCCTTTTTCCTTTTTAAATTAAAAAAAATAAAGGGTTGGGTATGGAGAGTCCAAGCTTAGGTGCTGGTTTTCCATGTTGGACACCTCAGCGTGTGATATTTAAATTCAATATTGCTGAAAACTGAACATTACAGCAATTTTGCAGTAATGCCTTGTTTGCTTTTTGGGTTTTTTTCCCCCCTCCTAGATAGTTCTAAGTCACTTTCCTGTTGTTTGGGGTTCTAAAAAACTGGTGGATGCTTGCTTGTAGGTACAATGAGAATATTATGCACAAGTGATAATTAAGACTGCTAATGAAGAGAGGAATGTATTTTACACTTTTATAACCAAGCTTTAAAAATTAAATGGGCTTCCACTTTGGGGAGTGCAAGGAGCCATGCATTTATCAGAGTGAGAGAAGAGAATGTTTTAAAGGAGACTAGCAAATAAAGTTGGACTCTGGAGTGTCTCCTTAGGAGGAGAAAATACCTTCTTCATCCTGTGGCTCTGGGGGAGCTGCAAGAAGGAAAAGCACTTCCCTTTTAGGAAGGAAAAGCAGAGCTGTCCTGGGGCTGCACTTGAGAACCCTCTTGCATGTCACAGTCACAAGAAGAAGCACGGCTGTGCTACTGGAAACCTGAGCAGCTCCCCAGGCTCTGTGTGTGTGTGTCGGGATGTGCCTGGGCCCCGATCCACCAGTGCATCCCTGGCCCTGAGGAAAGAGAGGGGATGTGGGATGGGCTGGGAGGCAGCTGTGCTGGGAGATGGAGCTCAGCGCAGCATCCTGACCTGCTGCCTTGCCGTTTCTTCCCATGACAGGCACACGATGCCGAGGGACAGGGGCATGCCAGGGATGTACCCCAACGCTGTGCCGCTCGGAGCCTACGGCAGCCCCTACGCCAGGCCCCTCATGGGCAGCCAGCAGCAGATCCCCAAACTGCTGTCAAGTGAGTGCCCTCTGCTTCCTGCTTCTCACAAATGGGTTGGTCTAAACATCATCCCTCTTCATCTATTTCATTTATTTATCTGTGCTTCAATACAATCTGGAAAGAAGAATATGGGGAATGGGAAGGCAGAACTACCAGACAGGCGTCGCAAATTCATCTCCAAAAAGAAAATATTTACGTGGTTTTGGGGAGGTTTTTGGGAGCCCAGCAGTCCCTGTGCTGCCGTTCCTGCTGAGTCCTGATGTGTTGTGGGAAATGCTCCAATGTGCTCTGTCTGTCCCACGTCCCTGGGCCTGATCCTGCCAATGAGGCACTCCCAAGCTCTCGTCTTCACGTGAGCCCCTTGTGCTGAACAGGCAGTACTCTGCAGGCAGTGCCATAGACTCCTTCAAACTGAGGAGGCTTGGAGCCACTGCTAGAGGAGAAATCCCAGTCCATCTGTTGGCCTTGGAAAACTGTCTGGTGGCTTTCTTTGACGCAGCCTCCCTCCCCCTCGGAGCGCCACAGCCATCCCCGGTCACTGTTCTGCAGGTGTGCCTGGCAAACTTCAGAGTAATTGGTTGGGCTTTTCTTCCTCCCTGTGCTGCTTTTTCCACGAGGCAGGGCTTGCTGTGCTGCTGTTGTGTGGAGCAGCAGGGAGAGGAGCCAGGTGGAGCTGCCTCGTGGAGGCTCCTTCACGGCGCAGGGTCGTGCTCCAGCCGCGCTCTCCGGAGCCGCTTCCTGGCGCTCTGCTTTCATGGGACACCGCGGTGCTGCACGCTGCAAACGTGTCCTCTGGCACTGCACTGGGTGGTGGTGTTCCTTCTCTTCTGCTAAGACTGTCCTAGATTAGACTTAATTAGAATTTAACTTCTCATTTGCGCTGACTGCGGTGTCGAGTCTTTGCAACGGATTATGGCAGCGCTTGACTTAAGGTTTGGAGATTGCTTCTTTCAGTGCCTCGTTATTTGGGGCCCGAGGACAGCTCGTGTCCATTGGGAGGATGGGTCAAACAGCCTGAGGGCTGTGTTGCTCCCTAGAACCATTCCTAAAACCCATCCTGCTGCGCAGCTGGAGGGTTAGGCCTCAGCCTAGCACACCTGGGACTGTCAATGCCAAGTGAACCACTGTGTATGCCACAGCTCCTCTTCTACCAGGTAGAGTCAGACTTGCTTAAACCCTTGTTAGAAGAACTACTCCAGGTGGCATAGCTCTGGATTTCTGCTGGGATCAGCCTTGTGGATGTTCACCTGCCCAAAGATCATAACACATCCTGGATTACAGATTGTGTGGGTCTGGTGCCAAGCAGACCTGTGAAGATGAGGAGTGTCAGCAGCTCCCCAAAACCCCTCTGGTGGTGAGGTGTCAGCAGCTCCCCAAGCCCCACTGGTGGTGAGGCTCTTGCTGAGTGGGAGCAGTCTGCCTGCTGCCTGGGAATTCACAAGCCCTTGGTCTGATTCCCTCCAACAACGTTCTGCCTGGAGTCCCCAGAGCTGTTCCCAGAGGTGTCTGGCAGCACAGCATCTTCTTCCCTTTTGCAGTCACCTCTTCAGTCCCCTAGTGTCTTCATCAAAGCACTGGTGTCTTCAGCTGGAAAATCAAACCAGGAGAAATGGGGAGGCCTCTTGGATGACACAAGGTTCTCTCCAGTGTCCAAGTTTTCATCAGCTGTACTGTTGTGAGAGAACTGCAGTTGAGGTGTAGCCAGGCTGGGAAGCACCTGGAGCCCACACATTCATGAAAAACCCCAACTGATTTGGTCAAAACCCCCACATCCAGTGGGACTGAGGCAGAGCAACTTTCCACTTGGTGGGTGGTGTTTTCACACACATGCTGCAGTAAAATCAGCCTCCAGAAGGGCGATGCGGTCAAGCCAGGAGCCAGCTCCTCCTCAAGAGCCTCGGGGCTGGGGGTGTTCCTCACCAGTGCTCCCTGATTTGCCTTGGATGTGCCAATTTTCAGCTGATGAATAATTGTCTGCGCTGATAACTTGGGGAGTCAAGTGCAGGGTGGCAGCGCTCTGGGAATGGCAGGTTTGGCTCCTGCAGAGCAGGACATCTGATTTATGACTTGCATGGCAGGCAGTAAACTTGTCAATTAGCTGCCTTGGAAAAGTGATTTTGATTAGTGCAATCAGTAAACACAAAATCTTCTCTTTGATTGCCACCCTGATTAGATAAATTGTTACTTGAGGAGCTGCTAGACAAGGCAGTTTCTTTGGCCTTATAGCTCTGGGAAATGCCTAAGTTTTGCAGCCTAAAGAAAATATTAATTGTCATCCCTTCTCCCATTTTGTACCTTTCTGAAGTGCAATTCACTGCTCCAGACTCTCTCCCTCCAAGGCTGTTCTGTCAGCCATACAAATGAAGAGGGGGGGGCTTTGAATGTTTTGATGATGATTTCGTTCAAGTCTTGCTTAAACTGAGCTGCAGAAAGGTCTGGTTACAGCAGGAGAGCTGGGTCCTTGCTCATATGGAGAGGAAGGGTCTGGAAACAAGATGTTGCCTGTGTTTCTGTGCTGCTGCTGTCTGTGAAACTTGGAAATGATCAGAGAGTCATTTTAGGATATTTTTGATTGAAAGTTGTGACACTCAGGGGCTGTCCCAAACTTTTTAAAATATTTTAAGCTCCAGTTGAAAAACTGCTCATTTTCCTCTAAAACGGCATTGTGGATTCCATTGGCCTCCCCTTGTATTCCAAAATAAACATGGCTTTGTGTGGGTGCCGCCTGTTCAGGCCTGGAAAAGCCCTTGAGATTCCCAGGCTGATCAGCGGGGAAGTGTCACTTCCCTACCCTCAGTCCTGGTCTGCTTCAGGCTGGAAATCGGCTGGAAAAGAGGAGCTGAGGAGCATCGTTGATAGCTCTGTGTGTGTCTGGGGGTGTAAAACCAGGCTCATATCCTGGTTGATTTATAGGTGTAAAACTGAATAAATAACCCTGCATGGGGGATAAATGAAGAATTATGGGCTGGATTGGCTTTGCCCAGCAGGCTCCCAGGAACAGCAGAGCTGCTGGGGCTGGGAATTTATTTGGTGTTCTCTTCGCTGGGGCTGAGACTGACAATCCAGCCAGAGCTAGGAGAGAGGCACAGACTTATTTATTTTATGTTTCCCCCTTTCCAAGGGAGGCCAGGCCTCCATGTCCTGGCCCCTGGCGGCACAGCAGGGTGTCCGTGTGCCGGCCATTATCCAGCTGCTGGAACCAGCTGTTGGAATTAGGTCACACTTGAAGGCCATTGAAAGCCATCAAAGGTGTCAGTGAAACTGGAGCTTTTGATTGACGCTGGCCCCGAGTGCCGGGGGGCTGCCTGGGTGCTATTGAGGAGCTGCTGCTTTTATCCTGTTTGCTGACCAGGTTATTTGGAAGGACAACAAGCGTTTAATTGCGGGCCCTGTTAAAGCAGTGTTGCTCCTGCCTGGCCTTTGTGCAGGGCTGGTTTGGGTGGCACGAACAATGGGTGAGTGGGTGGTCTCCTGCACGCCAGCACTGGGGCTCTGGCCAAGGTTTCACCCAAAAAGGCTTAATTCAGTCTGATTCCATTATCTGAGACATCATTAATAGGTTTTTATTAGTGTATTATCACTGCCCACAGTAACTTTTAAACGTATCTTTAGTGATAATGTATTTATATTTTGTTTTGATGAATGCTTTGTCCTTTGCATCCTCAATATAACTATATTTACCTAAACATGAATAAAACAGAAGCATCCACTTTATCCCATGCTCTGGCCATCGTTTTAGTTGCCTTTATGGAATAACTTAGCCCAGTCAGAGGGAAACTAGCCCATATTTTGACTTTGACATCTTTGTTGGTCACGAACGGGGTGTGTTGTGGTAACACAGTGGTGGGTGTGTATTTGAGTGCCTGTATTTTTTATATAGTAATGAATGTACTGGTAAGATACATAAATATTAAACTGAGTTGTTAGGGTGACAGACGAGGTTTTGCATCTTCAAAAATTCAAGAGGAGGCACCTGCGAAGCATCTGAGCACTAACCAACGCTAGCTCTCACAATTAAAATTCATAATTCTCTGTTATGAAGATTGTTGGATGTGCTAGAGCCAAAAAAGTTGCTTTTTCTCTGTTGGCAGCAGGACTCCGTCCAAGCCAGCAGCAGGAAGCCATGACTTGGAGCGTGTTTGTGGCACATCCAGCCTGAGCTTTCCTGTCTGCCTTCTCAAAAGCTGCTCTGGGGCACGCAGAGGAGTGAGCACGGCTCGTGAGTTGTACTTGCTCTCTCTTATTTTGCCATCTCATTTTGCCCTCCAGATCTTCGGCCCCAGGAGTCCTGGAGAGGTCCCACGCCCTTGTTCCAGCAGACACCACAAAGGTAAGGCAGGAGGGATGTGAAACGGGCCCAGGAAGGTGGACTGGGTTCTGCCAGCCTTCCCAATGTTTTGGTTTTCCCTTCTCTGTTTGCAGTATTGTGGTTTAAAATTGTGGAAATAATGCTGTACAGCAGGTTTTTTGAGTTAATTAATGTCCGTGATTTATTGATGTTTTGAGAGCCCACTATGTGGTGTTCATCCTTTAAAAGGCTCGAGTACTTTGTATTAAAAAAAAGGAGGGAAAAACACTTTCCATTAAAACTCAGGCTTCAAAATTAACTTTACTGTTGGTGCTTTGGTACCGTTCTTGGTTCTTTGGCCTTTATCTTATTGAAGCTTTTGAGATACTATGAAATTGAACACAGAGAGCTTAAAACTGCATTAGATTTTGGACAGGCTAAACAAATTTCTTTTTAGGAGGGCTGTGGAGCTTAATGAGGCATAACTAATGGTGTTCCACTTTTATCATTCCTGTGCCACAGCCGCAGCATTAGCACAGACCAGCCATTGATTCTTGCTACAAACCTCTTGAAGTCCTAATCAGCTTCTTTGGTACAAGTTTTTCAGGCCTGACAAGCCCATTGTAGGGCAGTGTCACTGTAGGTCAGTAGTTATTAGTTGCCACTGAAAACAGTTTCTTTAACTACTTAAGGCTGAACTGAATTAAATGCAGAAGGGACTCAGGGAAGGATTATGGAATCTGCAGCCCAATAAGTGCCATCGAATAGAAGGAATGTGACATGGTTTGATAATCAGGGATGTTTTACATGCATCCCCTCATTGATGGCTTGTGTGTCCTCCGGTGGGGTGGGCTCAATAAACCCAGCTACCTGTGTCAGCTATGAATAATGACATTTATTTATGTTTATGGACGAAGGAGAGAAGTTTCTGCTCCAACACCCAGCTTTTTTTTTTTCCTCTGGGTTTATTTGCAAATGTTTCACCATTGAAAATATGGGCTTTGGGGGAATTTATTGAGCTCTCCACAGTCACTTTCCATGGCAACCATTTTGATCCCCACTGAAGTAAGCCTGGCTCCCTTGTCCTGTGCCTCATCTGTGTGGAATATTGTAAAGCAAGATTCATTCATAATGCAAACTTTAATACTGCTTGGGCCATGGGAGTTGCCACTCCCACCCCTTAATTAAATCCAATTTATATACTTTTATTTGTGAAGGGCTGCTGCAGGTCTGTCACTTGTCACTGCCTTCCCTTTGTTACACTGTGCAGGGTTTTTGAAAAGCTCTGCCAGCACTGAGGATAAGTCGTTTTGCCGTGTTCTTGGAAGATTTTGGATTTGGGGAGCAGATCAAACGTGCTTAGAGCTGGTGTTCAGTTGCTGCGCAGAGACTTAAGCAGAAGGTTAAACACAGAGACACTTGGTACAGGAAGAAGCATCTGAACCTGTTCTGAGTTTCCTATTCTTTCCCTGGGAGCTGCTGGTTCCCCAAACTCCTGCCCTTCTTGCTGCTGCAGCTCTCCAGGAGCAGTAGGTGCAGTGGGGGAGAGCAGCCAGGGATTTCTGCTCAGGGAAGGAAGAAACTGAGGGAGAGGCCAGCCCTGCTCCAGCCCTGTGGGATGGAGTGGCTGGGCAGGAGGCTGGGATATCCTGGATTCACCACTCTGAGTAAGGGATAAGCAAGGAGCCCTGTCCCTGCCAGGTGTGCCATTTCAGGGATGGAATGGTGCAGCAGGGGCTAAACTGGCTCTTCCTTCCCAGGCCTGGGGGGAAAAAACAGGAGTGTAAAGCTGCTTCTCCATAATCCAGCTATTGCTGTCTCCTGTGCAGGATTTCTTGCTTTTAAACCTAGTGGTGCACCTTGGTGTGCAGCAGGGAAACTGAATTTCGGGGTCCCTGTCTCCTGTCCTGACATTCCTGGGCACTGCAGAGGTCCTTTTCATGC
This sequence comes from Motacilla alba alba, assembly GCF_015832195.1. Lineage (NCBI taxonomy): Eukaryota > Metazoa > Chordata > Aves > Passeriformes > Motacillidae > Motacilla > Motacilla alba. The sequence goes on from NC_052018.1 coordinate 108,954,395, forward strand.
TCTCGAGCCAGCCCAGAGTTTATAGAGAGAGAGATTTGCTCCCTGGCTGATGGAAATGTGTCATCTGCTTGAACAGATCTTTTTTTGCTTAACCTGTTCATAGAAATAATTTCCAAAGTGGGTGGGCTGTGAAGACAGGAATGTTTTCCTGCATAAATTCTCCTGAATTTAGCTGACCTGGCTGAATGTGTTTGAGTTGATGTAACTCTGGGTAGTGCCTGTGTGAGCTCCTGGGGTGTTACAAGTGGCACAGTTCTTTTTTTTGGTTACAGCTTTGCTGTGTACAGATCTCCACCCTGGTGATTTAGATCAACCAGTGCCCCAGCAAAGCAGTGATGGCAGTGGTGTTGCGTTTAATTTGTTGAACATCTCAACTTTTCACTAAATAGCACTTAAAAAGTTTAAACTCTGTGCCAAATAAAAATCAGTGTCAAAAGAAATTTGTGTCAAAGTTCTCCATTCCAGGCATGGAGCAAGAGCTGGCCTGTGAGCCTCAGTGATATTTATCACCAGCACTTGTTGTAGAGGCAGAATGATTGTTAATGAAAGCCCCAGAGCTGGGGCTGTCGAGGTAATTCTCTGCAGTTTTCCTTATGGCTGAGCAGTGTATTTTTCCTGGAGAGTCTGCTGTTTTCTAGGAATCATGAGGGGAAAGAAACTTAGTACTCAAAATACAAAATCAAAAGAAGCGAGTATGAACGAAGGATGAACTTGGAACTTTGATTTTCAGAGTTCAGTCCCCACAAATGTAAAGTGCTCTTAGCTTTAACTACAGCATGGCTCCTTCTGAGGGGTGGTGTGCAGTGCAGCAGGTAAACCTGGCATGCAGAGCCTCTGTTCCTTGCTGTCCCCATCCCAAACCTGGCATGCAGAGCCTCTGTTCCTTGCTGTCCTCATCCCAAACCTGGAGCCTCTGCTGTCCCCATCCCAAACCTGGCATGCAGAGCCTCTGTTCCTTGCTGTCCCCATCCCAAAGCTGGCATGCAGAGCCTCTCTTCTTTGCTGTCCCCATCCCAAACCTGGAGCCTCTGCTCTCTGCTGTCCCCATCCCAAACCTGGCATGCAGAGCCTCTGTTCCTTGCTGTCCCCATCCCAAACCTGGAGCCTCTGCTCTCTTGCTGTCCCTGTTTCCCTCCAGTCTGGCCCTGCTCTGCTCAGCCAAGTCCCTTCTTCAGGAAGGATTAACTGTCTCCACTCTCCATGTTTTTCCCTCACAACATCATATTGTCCTGCAGGACCCACCTGCTCTGAATCCTTTAAGGAATTGTCCCTCAGCCGTGCTCAGCTGTAACAACCAGATCACGGCTGCAGCGTTTCCCTAAATATTTTGAATCAAACAATATTGGACGTGTTCTACCTGTTGCTTTCTAATTATCATGTCAGAATGGGTACTTGAAGGAAATGAAAACATTTCTTGCTGTGGGTAATCCAGGATGGCAAACCGGGCCATAATGGATGTGGGATCTGCGTTCCCATATAAACTGTACACCAAATGTCAGTCAGCCCGTGCCAATTAGTGCTTATGTTGCTAGGTCACCGTGGTCAATTGAAAACGGCATCAATAGAACTTGAAAAGGTTTCTTCCCGATCAGACCTCCTGACATATTGAGCAGAATAATGGATGGGAAAAAGCAGCCAAGGCCCCTACCCTAGATTCCGAATGCTCGCCGTAAGAATTCATTTGCAACCTGCAATTAACTGGGAAGAATGGGCTCCCAGAAAGAGTCTGAGCGTTCAAAGAAAGCCCCCCTGGCTCCCGTGTGGCACATGTTTACTCCTGGGGTGCTGGGGAGCCTTTGGGATCAGCAAATCTGCCCCTGCAATAAAAGGTGCACGGAAGCCTTCCAGGGAATTGGAAAAATCTGCTGCGTGCAGCCGAGTTCGCTGCTCGTGGCAGTGCAGCTTCCGAGCTGTGCCGAAGGAAGGGGTCAGCAAAGCGGCCTTTGGGAGGATTTGGGAAGATGTCCCCTGCTCCTGGTTTCTCTCTAGCGCTTGGCTGCCCATGCTCAGCTCAGAGACAAAGCCAGGAGCGGGTCTGTGCTGTGGGACGCTCTGCAGGAGCCCGGTTCCCACTGCAGCGTTCTCTCCTTGCGCAGAACCGCCGGAGCTGCTCCTCTCCTCGCCTGGAACCGCATGCTGCAGTCCCCAAACCAGTTCCAGCCAGCTCAGTACCAGGGCCTGGGGCCCATGGGATACCCCCAGAGACCCGAGGACCGCATGGACAGGGGCAGACAGGTAGGAAAGCGGGGCCCCACGTGATGTGCTGTGCTCCCCTCCCAGCCGAGGCTTCCCCCTCCTGGGGCTGTGGAGAGGGAGTGTGGCGTGGGCAGGCGTTGCTGAGCAGGTTTTAGTGTCACTGTGTCACCACGCACAGGTGGGTGACTGCCCGGCCTTGGCCACCCCTCTGGCTGCACCCCTGGCACGAGGTCCCTGCTGGGACTGCACCACCAGTATCCATGACGTGGTCACTCTCTTCCTGCAACCTGAGGCAAGCCCTTTCCCACCAGTCTTCCATAAGGAAATCTGCCCACTGGACCTTTTGGGTTCTCCCCAGCGTGTTTAAAATGTAGATCCTTACAGCTTCCTGAATGTCTGCCCTGAAGTGCTCATTGGCTTTCTCCGAGCTGAAAAACTGCTTAATGCAAATGTTGGGTTCTTCTAGCCAGAGGAATAAACATGTGGAAATAGCTCTGTGCACTTAAAAGGAAAGAAGCAATTGTGAGGGGAGGACCTCATCCAAAATCGCAGGTGACTTGGTCAGCAGTTCATGAAAATGCCACAGAGTGAAAATGCTGCTTGAAAGTAGCAAGTGACGACTCTGCTTAGGGAATTTTTTTGGGGGGTGTGATCCCAGTAAAACATGATCTGCATATGCCGTTGTACCAGAACTCTGGGTGTTTACACTGCTAAACACTCATTTTAAATACATTTTGGATATCTAGGTTGAACTCCTAGTTCTGCTGCTGTTTGTGGAAGTCAGAGCTGTGGGAAGGTTAGTGACCAGTCCCGGGGAGAAGGAGGAGGAGGTGACAGCCCCATTGCCCTGTGCTTTGTGTGGAAATCAGGGCACAAACTGTTGGAAATGTGCCTTCTGCTGGGGCCTGATTCAGCTCAGGACAAGTCACTTTTTAGTCACTCCTAGTTTTATTTTCTTCCTCCCAGGCTGCTCACCTGCCCAGTACCCAGATGTGTGTTACACGGCACAGCACCATTACAAACTCTGCCAGCACTGGTTGTAACTGGAGGCAGAACTCAACACCATGGGTCATAATCACAGGAAAATAATGGGGCCTGAACCTTGACCCAGCCAGTGGAGCTCTAAAATACATTTTAAATTTGGGTGAGGTGCATTGACAGCATCAGATTTCAGAGATCTTTCATTTGTGCCACAGTTTACCCAAAACCCCAGAGCCAGAGGAATAAATCCCTGATTGCACTAATCCATAGCACAGGGGCTGCTGTGCTCCTGGGGAAAAATTGGGGGAGGATCTTTGTGCTGCTGGAGTCTGGGCAGGGTTTAATTAGTCTGGGAAATGGACTCCTGGAAAAGTCTGTCTGCCATGGCACACCCTGCTCTGCCCTTCATCCTGGGCAGGATATACCTGCTAAAGGAATCTGTGCTTGGAGCACTTCATTCCCAGCCTTAAATTGTGGTGCCCAACAGCTGGAATCGTGAGGGGGAGCAGGAATGGTTTCCCAGCAGGGTTTGCAGTGGGGGCCCAGGGAGGGTATCCCTGTTAATTCCCACTTGGGAGCCCTCTGGACATCCACAGCCTGGGTAAAGGTGTGCTCTTGGCCAGAACAGAATTCCCCTGGTGCTGGCATGGACCCACCTGCGGGTGCAGGAAACATTAAACCCAGCAGTGACAACCTTTCTTTTATTCTTTTTCACATACATTATGAATTTGTGATTGAGCACTAATCTTTTAGCTCCAGTGAATTTGCTTCCTTAAAAAATTCCCATTGCAGTTGTGCTGCAACTGTTTATCTGCTTTTAATTTTCTTTTCCTTTTTTTTTTTTTTTTTTTGCCTTTTTTGCTTTTTTTCTGTTCTTGTTATTTTTAAATGAACTTTCAGATGTCATTATTTCTTCGAGGCCGGAGTGAAATGAGAAAGTACCTGAAAGGGTTTAGGGTGCCAGCCTAATCATTGAATCCGGCCTTGCTGCCTGAAAATTTCAAAGCTTTAAAGCCTTGAAAAGGGATTCAAGTGGAAGTGGTGACACGTAGCAGCATAAATAATTATCTTTGGGCCCTTTCACCTCTGAATTCTTTTTTTACAGCGTACAGAACATGGTCTGAAGAGGTTAATAAACGCGCTGCCGCAGAGTGCTTACAAAATTAATGCAGCTGCCATGGATCTGGGGGGCTCCCTGGGAGTGGGGCTTTGCTGCCTTCCAGCTCTCCCAGAGAAGCAAAGAATGAGCTTGCTGGGGTGGTGCAGGTGTTGGGCAGTTCTATTCCAGCCCGGAGCAGCACACAACAGAGCGTCCACATCCACGCTGCTGCAGCGCTCCCAGACCTCTGCTTTGTCCTTCCCTGCTGATGGTTTGGAAGGGTTTTTTAAGGGATGTAGCCAACTTGTTTCCTTTTTTTAATTGAGTTCATCAAGCCTGGAAACAAACCTTCCCTCCCCGGGCAGGCTGCAGGAGCCTCCCTGGCAGGTCTGCTCACCGGCTCCGTGGTTATCCCAGCCGCCGTGTGCTGTGACGAAGAGAGATTTCTCTTTTAAAGGAAGGAAGCCCCTTTTTCCCTCCACACCCAAAATCCCTGAGCAAAGAGCAAACCGAGCCTGTAGCTGATGTTGGTGCATCACTTTTAATTAACTTGCTGGTTTCTGCAATGCACCAGGTTTGGAAATAATTTTAAATGCTTCAGGGGCGCTCTGTGAAATTTTCAAATGGATTTTTCCCCTGGATACTTGATGTACCAAATGCCTGAATTTAAGTACAAATGCACATCAAATTTGGAGTCTTTTCCAAAGTGAGATTTGGATCTCTTTGACCTCTTACTGAAGCGAACAAGTGCTGGAAAACGCCTCTTCTGCAACAAATACAGCTTTCGTTTTTCCTTAAAACACTTCTGTGTGAAACTGCTGAGTGCGAGCTGCCCCGCGTCCCTGGCTCCAACATTTGTTGTGCCTTTGCAGCAGAGGTGTCACAGGTGGGAAGTGCCTTGCCCACGGTGCTGGCTGGGGTTGGATTTATTTGGGATTCCAAAGCCGGTGCTGCGCAGCTCCGCTCTGCACCGGGCGATCCAGCCCCAGCCCGTGTTTTTGGGAGACTCCACAGCCAGATGAGGGATGCTCAGCCCTGCCCCTGGCACCTCTCTGTGCAGAGGATGTTTTGTCCCCGTTCCCTCTGGCGCCTCCAGCTCACCCCACTTGTTTACTCGTGCTGCTAATCCCAAAAATAAATGCTTGCTTTTGTTTGTTTGTTTGCAGGCGTACGGCCCCGGGAGGCCCTACCCGCTCCCGCATCCCGCAGGAAGGTACAGCTGGAATTAGCTCCTGCCTCCTGGTTTTTTTTTTAAACATGGAAAACGTGCGAGTATTTTGTTTTTGTTCTTTTTATTATTTGTGGGGTATGGGGGGGGGTGGCAAAAAGAAAAAAAAAAAAGAAGTTGTTAAGCACCATCCCTGTAGTTTTTAAACGGATGCCTGTTTTAAATGTGCACATTTCTTACGGACCTGAGGATGATTTTTGGGAGGGACTGGAAAGAGCGGGTTGCCGTCGGACAAGGTGGGAGTGCTGCGTCGTCCTCCTTACATATCCAAGCCGTGCCGAGCGCTGCCCGGCCACTCTGAACTCCGAGCACCCTCTACTCCACACACAAGAGCCTGAAAACAGACGAGGAGTTGGAAAGAATGCCCAGGAATGGGATTTTATGAACTCTCGGGGCAGACCCAGCAGGCAGCCGGCGGCGCTGAAAGAGACACGGCCCTCGCTGCTCCTTGGCGGATGCTTCCTTCGGTTTCTCGGACTCTGAAGTAAAACATTTCAACTTTTTGGATGTGTGCCTGTTTCTGGCGTGGGTTTTGTCGTGGCAAAAGCAGGCAGGGGCCGTGGGTTTGTCTGTTTGATACCTAATTTAAAGCGGCTGCGAAGGGCAGAAATTCATTCGTTTTTAGCACTCTTTCTAGGGATTTTCTGTGTGAACGTACCAAGTCAGTAAATATTTTTATTTGCTTTATAAAGTGGCTTTTGAAATTCTGAGCACTGGCGTGTGGTTAATTTCCAGCCCTCTCCAGAGCCTGTTTGTATCTTTTACCTGCGTGCACACATTCCTGTTGATTTATTGAAAAATAATTCCACCCAACCTCTAGCATTTAAAATCTTTGTTTAATTAAAAAAAAGAAAAGAAAATGAGGAGAGCATCCAGTTCAGCTTTCCCTTTGGATTTTTCCATTAAATCCAGGTATTGTGTAAATCAGTAAATTTCCCAGCCCCGCTCTGGCCCTGACTCCTTGGAGCTCCCTTCTTTCCAAACATCCAGGTGTTAATCACCAGCAACTGGGGGAAAAGCCCTGACAGCCCCGTTTAACTTGGAAGGAAGAAATCAACCTGGATTCATTATTTTTGAGTGATGGAAGGTGGAGCAGAATCCTTCATTGTGATGCAGCATTCCCGGGACTGGGAGCCGCCAGCCTTCCCCAGGGCCTTCTCCCACGGCTGGGAAAAGATTGGGGGCTCAAAAAGAGCCATTTTGCTTTTCCAGCAGGACAAAAACAGCTCCGAGGGTGAGTTTTCATGGGAATGGGCTGGAGAGGAAGGATGGGGTGGGTCACCCACGTTCCAAAGGTGAACGGACCCGGGTGCCGGTGGCTTTGTGCCTTGCTCCCATCTTTTGGGGCACAAAACGTCTGAGTAAACATTTGGGGGGGCTGCTGTGGCTAAGGCTCATCCCTGCAGGCTTCACTTTGCTCAACCCTTCCCCACCTTGCAGTGTGATCCCGAGTGGAGCCAGCCTGGGCCCTGGGAGCTGCGCTGCCCACTCGGACCCTCGGAGCGCTGCTCGGAGCAGCCTGGGGGCTTCATTTCCTCGGCTCTGCTGCAGGGCAGGGATGCAGGACCTGGCCGGGCAGCACCACCCTTCCTGGGGCTCTGCCGCAGCTATCTGTGCCCCCAGCTGCTGGGGGGCCTGGGGGTCACCCTGGGACAACATCCCTGTGGAGCTCCTCAGGCTGCTTTGCTGACAGGTTTTTTTTTTTCCCCAGAGTTTGAGGGGGAAGCTGCCCACCAGGCTGGGCTCGGTCCCACCCCAGACACTCTGGGCCGCTTCCCGTGGGATGCAGCAGGGAGAAATTCTCCCTCATGGAAAGGGGAGGGAGCCGGAGGGGAAGGGGGGGTCTCTTTCCAGAAGAACGGTGGAGAGTCCCTTCCCCTCCGGGCTCGGGCAGGGGTCTGCGAGTGGATCTGTGGTCTTGCAGAGGCCAAAATCCCTATTTTTCATCCCAGAATCTTCCTTCATGGCACAGCCGGGAGTGGAGCGGCCCCCGGTGCTTCCCGGGCCTCGGGTTCAGCGGGTCCCCCAAGGATGTGGGAGCTTGGGAGGGGCGTGGAATTAAATCCTTGGCAGCCGACAGGCAGGCAGAAAAAAGGGGATTTTGAGGTTGTTCTTCAATCTGTACCCCGAGAATGAAGCAGCCGCGTCGTGAGAACAAGGCTTCCTTTTATTGTTTAAAATAAAATTAAAATAAAAAATAAAAGAAAGAAAAATTCGCCGGAAAGTCCCGAGGAGCGTTTCCCGACGTGCGGGATTTCCTCGGAAAGCGGCGCGGGGATAAATCCCGCTCCGCCGCAGCGCATCCTCCGGCCCCGGCTGCTGCGGGGTCCGATCCCGGCGGGAAGCGGGGTCCAGCCCCGGGACTTCCCCGGGCTCTCCGTCACCTCCGCAGGGCTCTGAGCTCGTCGGGAGCTGAGCCAAGGGCCGGGGGCTTGAGGCGGCTCCGCGGGACGCGCGCCCCGTCCACGCACGGGCATTCACGAACTGCGCGGTATTTAATAACAACAACGAGAAAAACGGGGATTTTTTCCCCTTAAATCCGAGCACCGGCGCTGCAGGGCTCTCCTGCCACGGCTCCCGCCTCCGCTGAGCTGCGACTCGATTTACCTCGGACGGAGATAAGAACGGAACGGCACTCCGGGGCACCCCCACGAAATTAACTCGGCCGAGATGAGTCGCGCCTCAGAGGGTTTTACCGTGGCGCTCCGCGGGGCTGTCGCGGTACGCGCCGCGGCTCCCGGGCCGCGCTGCCGCCGGGGCGAGGGGCCGGGCCAGAGCGGAGCCCCGCGCTGCCCCGGCTGCCCCCGCCCCGTCGGGAGGAGCTCTCGGCGGCCGGGACACGGAGGCGCGGACACGCGTGCATGCCGACACTCGCACACATCCACACCGACTCGCACTCACGCAAGCGCTCGGCGCCGCCGTCGGGGCCGTTCGTCCAAAAACGGGAGAGACTTAAAAAAAAAACTCGAAGGGAGGCCGGGAGGGGACCGGGGGTGGGGCGGCCGTCGGCGATCCGCGCGGGCAGCGGGCCGGGCCGGAGCGTCCGGTGCCGGAGGAGCGGGGCACTCGGGGGAACACACACGGGACGCACCGATTACCACGTCCTGCCGTAGAGCAGGTTGGGGCTGACCATGCCGCCGTTGTAGTCGACGCCGGCCGAGTCCAGGGGGGCCAGGGGAGCCACGGGGCCGTGCAGCGCCGGCGGGCTGGGCGACAGCTCCTCCAGGTCGGCCGCCTGCCCCAGCGAGCCGGGGTGCGGGTGCGCGGCGGGCGCGGCGGCGGCGGGGGCCGCGGGGGCGGCCGGCCCGGGGCCCGGCGTGGCGTTGCCCGGCGGCGGGCAGGGTTTGCCGTCCTTCACCAGCACCGGCACGGCTACGCGGCGCGGCGAGGGCTGCTGGCACAGGCCGCCGCTGCCGCCGCCGCCGCCGCCGCCGCCGTCGGGGTGCAACTGCTGGGCGGCCGCCTTGTCCTTGGCCTGGCGCTTCATCTTGTAGCGGTGGTTCTGGAACCAGATCTTCACCTGCGTGGGGGTCAGGTGGATCAGGCTGGCCAGGTGCTCCCGCTCCGGCGCCGAGAGGTACTTCTGCTGCTTGAAGCGCCGCTCCAGCTCGTAGACCTGCGCCTGGGAGAAGAGCACCCTCCTCTTCCTCCGCGGCGCCGCGTGCAGCGGCACGATGGCCTTGGCGCCCTCGGCGATGCCGCTCAGGCCGCCCATGCCGGCCACGTTCATCCCCGCCGACGGGCCCATGAACCTGGAGACTGAGCCGGGATGGCCTGCTCAACGCCGGCCGGCGCCCGCCCCGTCGGGGCCGCGGCTCCCCCCGCGCCCGGCCGCCCCCCTCCTCCTCCTCCGCCGCGCCCCCCGCGCCCGCACTTACTGCTGGAGTAGCGGGGGTCGCCGCCGGGCCCGTACCAGCCGCCGCCCGCCGCCGCGCCGCCCCGCATCCCCTCGGGGTAGGCGGGCAGCTCGCCCACGTTGCCCAGCCCGCCGTTGCAGTAGCCCCCGACGGCTCCGTGCGGGAACTGCGAGACGCCGTGGGGCATGTGATAGGCGGCCGCGCCCGCGGGGACGTGCTGCGGCACGGCGGCGGCGGCGGCGGCGGGGGGCACGGACGCCTGGCGGTACGGCCCGAGGGGCGCGCCCAGCCCGCCCGCCCCGTCCATGCCGCCGAACTTCTTGTAGCTCTCCTCCATGGGGCTGAGGATGTCGGTGACCGAGAAGGGCGTCGTGTGCTTGGGGCTCAGCGACATGACGCGACGGGGCGGGCCGGGCCGGGCGCTGCCGCCGGCACCGGCGAGCCGTCCGCGGCGGCGGCCACCAGCCCCGGGCGCCGGTAGCTCGCCGGTTCTTTTAGCCCGGCGCCGGGTTTACGCCAGACGCGGGGGGGCGGAGCGGCGGCGGGCGGCCCCGGCCCCTCCCCGCCTCCCGCCGGCCCCCGGCCCCGGCCCCCTCCTCCCGGCCATTGTCCTGCGCCCGCCCGACGGCTCTTAAGCCCGGCCACGCCGGGGCAGCTCCGGAGCGGCTCCGAGCGGCCCCGGCCCCGCCGCCCTCGCCCGTAAGTACACGCCCGGTCCCCCGATCCCCTCGCCACGGTGCGCGGCCATCCCCGGGCTGAGCGTCCCGGGGCGGCGCGGCCCCGACGGCAGCAGCCGGGCAGCCCTGTCCCCTCTCCCTGCCGAGCCCCGGCGCTGCACGGCTCCCTCCCGGCCCCTCGGAGCCGCTGCCGCGGGGTGCGAGGCCAGCGGGGACCCCCCGCGACACCGGGGTCCCTTTAGGGCCGATGCTTCGTTTGCCGTTGCGTTTTCGGGGTTTTTTTCCGTCGTTCTTCGTTCGTTCGTTGGTTTTGGCGCAACGAAAGGCTCGCCCGGGGCAGCCCGAGCCCGCGGGCGGAGGCCGGGCCGGCTGCGGGACTCGCTGCCCCGCCCCGGGAAGCGGCTGCGGGGCTCCTGCCCCGGCACCCCGCGCCCGTCGGGGCCGCACCCGGGGCTGAGCGGGGTCTCCGCCGGGCTGAGAGGCCGGGGCGCAGCCGGACCCCGCGGCCGAAGCTGTGCCCCGCTGCCCCGGGCCGGGCGCCGCCGCGACGGGGCGGGCGGAGCCTGTGCGCGGGGAGATGCGCTGGGTGCGCGCCCGGGCCGGGCTCGGGGACCCGCGGGGCTGCGCCTTCCCCACGCATTGATCAAGCTCGGGGCGTTCGGTGAGCGGCCTCCCTCCGGAGCGGCACCGGGTCCCGAGGTGCTGCCGGTGTTCGCGCTCGGATTCCCCTCTGCGGGGATTGAGGCCGGTTTTGGGGAGCCGGGGGTATCCCACACCCTCCAGACTGGACCCTTCCCTTCTCCAACCCCATCTTTTCCCTGATCTTTTTGGAGGCAAGGCACTTGCAGCTCTGTGATGATTGTTAAAAATAAAAAATCAGAGCGAGCACAGCTTTGCGTTTTAAACTTTGTGCTCCACGCTGAAACTCTGAGAGCCCGGCGAGGGTCAGGAGTTAAACGGGTCCCGAATCTCCACGCACTGCCATCCAAATCCCGCCTTCCCGAGAGTTCTGTTCACTTGCAACCTTCCCACTATTCGGGCAGAATTCCTGGCACCTCCATCCTTTTTTTTTTTTTTTTCCTGTACCTCTTTTCCCCTCCCCTGCTAAAAAAAAAAAAAACAAACCCTACAAAACAAAACCAAAAAAAACCCCAACAAAACAAAAACCCCAAAAGCCTCTGTACATCCTTGTGGGGCTGCCCCGCGGGTGGGGACACTGCTGCCCCTCAGGGTAACCCAGGGCAGGACACAATTCTGTCCCTGGGGTCGGGCCCCCAGCACTGCCCCCGGTGCCCACCAGTGTCACCAGTGGTGCCAGTGAATTGCTGAACCATGTCTGAGCCCAGCTCTTCCTTCATCAGCGTCTTCCTCCAACGGCTGATCATTTTATTTTATTATTTTTTTAGTTTTATTTTTATACTTTATTTTTATTTTATTATTTATTTTTGTTTAGTTTTATTTTTTATTTGGTTTTTTTTTGGGGGGGGGGATTTATTTTATTATTTTGGCACCTGGAGTTTTCCGTCCCTACTGCAGCAGGTCCCCTCCTTTCTGGGGCTCACATTCCAGGAAGGAGCTGCTGAAACCTCCCTCCTCCCCGGACACAGAGGTTCCCGGCCCTGGGGATGGATGGATGGATGGATGGATGGATGGATGGATGGATGGATGGATGGATGGATGGATGGATGAATGGATGGATGGATGGATGAGAGGCAGAGCGTGGTGTCCCTGCTTCCCTCTGGGAAGGGAGAGGCTGCTCCTGGTGCTGTAGGGATGATTCCCTGCAAGTCCCTGGGGCAGTTTGGGATCTCACCAAGGCCTCAGTGCTGCTTTGGGGTCAAACCAGACAGAATAAGGTGAAGGGCTGGGAGGGACTGGTCCTGTTTGTGTCAGACCGGCCCTGTAAGCCGGGATTTTGGGATGTGCCACCAGCGAGGTGGTTTGTAGGGATTCAGGGCACAGGTGTGGCACCAGCCCCTGCTCACACACCAGGACCCTGGACTCGGCGCCTGGGGCACAGGGAGAAAAATCTGGCAAGGGTGTCCCAGGGCAGCAGCCCAGGAAGGGGGAGCTGGGGGAAAAGAGATCCTGCTCCCAAATCCTGCTGCTGGAGCTGGGATGCGGAGCCACGTGGAGCTTCCCTGGTGGCAGGGCTGGGACAGGCTCCTGAGGGCTGGGGCAGGTCCCTGGGGCGCAGCGGGGGCTGAGCCGGGCCCTGCCCACCGGGATACCCCTCACCTTTATCCTGGGGGCAGAGGCATCGCTGCATCCCCTGACGGAGCCCAGGGAGAAGCACAGCCCAGGGGGAGCTGGTAGAAATGCGGCCAGCAAAAAGTCTCATGGCCGTTTTGCACTGGAAACACCCCAGAATTTGTATCCCACATCAGTAACGTGATGCTCGGGATAAAAAGCATCGCATCATTTCGGCGGTGGGTGTAAGGAAAATCCTTTTGATGTGGCAAATGTCTCACGAAAAACAACCCACTAGCCTTGAAATCCTTCTCCCTCGTGGAGCATGTTTTTCTGACCTAACCCTCCATCACCTGGACGTTCCGCACAAAATAGGACTTTTTCCTTCCCTGCCCGGGGAGGATCAAGCCGCAGATTCCAAGTGAAGTAGTTTAAAAGCAAATTAAAATAAAATAAAATTAAAAAAAAAAAAAAGAGAGAGAAAAAAACCATACCGAACCAAAAAACCACAAAACAACAACAACAAAAAAAAAACACCAAAAAAAACCCCAAAACCCACACACACAAAAAAAACCCACAAAAAACCAAAAAACCCCCAAAAAACAAACAAACAAAAAAAAAAAAAAACCCAAAACGAACAACCCCCCCTCCAAACCCCCACCAAATATGAAGGAAATGCAACAGCGAAGAGCAGAGAAGCCAAACTCTTGGGTTTTAATTTTTGGGGGTGATTTTCCCCGCTCCCTGATTACCCCCATTTTTGCAGAAGGTCGCCCGGATCCCGGGCTGTGCAGATGTTATTTCCAGGAGTGCAGATGTTATTTCCCAGCCCGCCTTATCTCCCGGCTAATAATGACACATTCGGGGCTCATTTCCACACGTAAGTTGTCCTTTGCCGTGCCAGCCCGTGCCTGTCGCAGCGGAGGTGTTGACCTCGGTGAGCCACAATTGACACGGAGATGGAGGCTGATTTTTGGGGGGGTGGCGGGGGGGGCGTTTTTCAATAATCCAGTATAAATGCTAATTTATTTCTGGGCCCGAAAGCGATGGTTTCCTCTAAATAATCAGCGGTGGCCTCTCTCAGCGCGGTGACAGCGCTGCGGTGGCAGTTTGCCTGGATTCAGCTCTCACCAGTAATTTGCGGAGATTAAAAGGGTCTCGGCAAACGGAGGCTTAAGGAATTGCTTGCTAAAGACGTCTTGCGAGATTGGAAAAGGAACCCGGGGTTTTCCAGCGCACTCTCAAACCATTTCCACGTAAACCCCAGAATTAGGAGTTTGAAGTGGCGCTAAATGGGCTGTTCGCAGGCGAGGCGGGAAATTAACCCGGCTGCCGGGACACCGCCGCTCCTGCGGCCGCCGCCTCGCCCTCGCCTGGGCAAACCGAGCCTTGAAACGAGGGACTGCGGGCTGGCATGCCCGGCAGGAATGCCCATCAGGAATGCCCACCCCCGGTGACACGTCTGGTCTGCCCTAAAGTCAGGTTTGAGGGGTGGTATCTCCCTGTGCACCCGTAGGGTTCCTCTTTGCATGATGGTAACTGTCATGGCATGGTGCTTATCCTTGTGGTTGTAGGTTTTCCTTAGGCGGCTTTTTTGGGATAACCACCTCCCCCCAACCTCCCCCTGCCAATAAATATATTGGTCTCACACAGCCGTCCCTGGAATTCCTGCTTGATGGAGGGATGTGTTTTCCCATGGGGCTTGGGTGGTGGAGAGGGGACAAGCCAGCTTTCATCCTGCCTGTGAAAGGGGATCTTTCCAGCTACTGAGCTCCCAGCTCAATGTCCTGCGTCCTCAGATCCAGCCGGGAAAAGTTTCTGGAAAGGGAAAAGTGTGTGGATGGTTGCAAAGCAGGTTCCAGTGCGGGCAGCAGGAAAGCGAAATATCCCAGAGCTGCTTTTAAGGTTTTCCTAATTACTGAGGTGGCAGAAAATGCTCCAGTGCTGCGTGGTATTCCTGAGGCATCTCTTCCAGCTTTTCCTCAGGTAACAGAAGGTGGATGTTTCTCTGGCACCACTCTGTGCCTGGATCCCCGATCCCCAATCCCCGATCCTGATCCCCAGTCCTGCACCTGCCCCATTCCTGCCTGGCAGCAGCGTGGCCATGCCACCGGCTCCTTTGTGCTGGGCCCGCTGCCTCTCTCCCTTTGTTGAGGCTGTGGTTTTCATTCCGTATTTTTTCCCCAATTAATTAGTGGGAATAGCAAGGCTGGCTTTCTCTGTGGCTGCAGCATGGGTGCAGGGAACACCAGGAAAACCCGGGCTCCTGAGTTACTCCCAGGTTTAAATTCCCTCCTGGTTTGTGCTGCTTGTGACTGCTCCTGCCTTTGGAATGGGAGCCCTTCCTCATGGCCCGTGGATGTTTTCCCATGGGTTTTACCTGGCCTGGGCTTTGAGATCACCATGGAATTCCTGCCTGGTTTGGCGTGGAAGGACCGTCCTGTTCCAAGCTCCCTGCAGTGGGCAGGGATGCCAGCTCCAGATTGGGTCGCCAGGGTCCTGTGCAGCCTGACTTGGAGCACTTCCAGGGTTATCCAGCATTCCCATGCTCCTGGCAGCTGGGTTCAGCGCATGGCCAGGACACTGTGCTGCTGCTGGGGACTTGGGCTGAGCTTTATCCCTGCCTCTGCTGCCCAGAAGAGATCCTTGTGCTGGTGGGGAGGGCGAGGGAGCCAGAGGCTGCCTGTGTCCAGCTAGGAAGTTCACTTCCTGACAGAGCTGGATCTGCACAAACCCCCAGACGAGCACGTGGGTTTTCTTGAGAAAGGAAAAAAATAACCAAAAACCCAACAACTCAATTTGGGTTTGGTTTAGATACAGTGTGAGGAAGTCATGAAGTAGAGAGACTTCCTGAAGGATAATCTCAACAACTTCTAAAATCAGAGCAATATCCCATGTACAGTAACCATAGTGACTCAGGGCCCTGGAGCACCAAAGTGGGGAGAAATCCCCTCTTTTGGAGGAAAAATCCATCCCTCTTTTCTGTGCAGCCTTGAGGAGCAGGATTGTGTCTGATGGATGCAGGACCTGACAGGGGAATAGGGAGTGTGTCGTTTCCCAGGGATGTAGAGAGCCAGGGATGATGGTCCAGTGGTGCAGCTGTGGGTGTGAAATGGGGATCAACTGGGATTTTGGGATGTTTGTCCCCCTGCCAGGGGCAGCTGAGGAGCAGCTTCAGGGCTTGCTCCCTGTCACTGGAGCTGAAGGAGCTGGAGCCCAGACATGGCAGAGGTGGGATAAACCCAGGACAAACCTGTGGGAGCTGAGGTGTGACAGCCAGTCCTGCGGTGGGATCACCTCAAGACAGGACCTGGCCAAGGGCTCCTGAGCCCCCGGCTGGCCCTTGGTGCTGCTGGAGTCTCCATGGTTGGATATTGACTCCTGCTGGCCCTGTTGGCTCCTGCCAGCAGCTCCAGACCTTGCAGGGCTGGGAAACACCACAGAGGCATCCTTTAAATCCCATTCAGGGACCCAGGGAGGAGCAGGACAAGACAGGGGCAGGAGGAGTCTGTTAAACTGGGTTTGTGAAGGATGTGGCCCCGAAGGAGATGAATTCCGCTCTCACACAAGCATGTGGTGGTGGGAGATGTCTCCCTGGCTTCCTCCACAGAAATCCCTGCTGCTGTAGCCACCTTTGCCTGCATCCAAAGCTGTTTCACAGGGAAATTCCCTCTGGGCTGTGGGAGGCAGTGGCAGGATGAGTGCCCTGCTGATGCTTTCCCAGCTTTGGGAATCTGCTGCTCCATCGTGAGGAGCAGCATTCCCGTGTGGAACTCTGCACGGTCCCTCATGACTGATGGACATTGTCCAACCACTGGTTTGGGGCCCTCACTTGCACTTTGAGGGGACAGAAATCCCTGCAAACGTCCCATTATTGAAGTGCTGGAAAAAGCCACGCTTGGAAAAACGGCGGAGAAGTTTCACACTTGAACAAAGCCCCCGAGCAGATGTTGGAGAGGTGCTGGCCTCTTCCAGATGGGGTTAATAAAAGACTTTATTAGGTTAAAAAAAGAGGAAACTGAAGTTAAGGACCTTCTCCTGCGTGCCGTGCGTTTTCTCCTCCTCAAGGCCATCCTTTTTCCCACAGCCCGGGTTCCTGCTCCGTCTCATTGTTCCCTCCCGGTGCTGCCGTGCCGGCTCTGACCCGCCGGTGTCACGGCTCCCGGCGCTGTTTGTCACCATGGAGTTGGCTCTGCAAGGCAGGAGTGGCATTTCAATAACCCAAACCGGGCTCAGCGCTGCCTTCCCCGCCTGGCACAGCCCGGCACTGGCGGCGGGATGATCCCAAATGGATGCGGGGCTGAGGGGCTTCATCCATTGCTTTGCTTTTCCCCCTGAAGATCTCCCACAGTGGAGGGGAAGGGAGTGGAGCTGAGGGAGCCGAGGATGGAAGGAGACACGGATGCCTGTAAGTCCTCCCTCTTATTTTCCTGCAGGAATCTGCCCTGCTCTGGAGCCCTTGGGAATCATGCTTGAGTCCTGGGGTGTGGTATTTTTGGGGTCCCCAGACAAGGGAAGGAAGGAATGAACCTGACTCCATGTTCTTAGAAGGCTAATTTATTATTTTATGATCTATATTATATTAAAGAATGCTGTACTAAAACTACACTGAAGAATAGGGCAAGGATACAGACAGAAGGCTAAAAGATAATAATGATAAACCCACATTATCATGATAATAATGTGACTCTCTCTTCCAGAGTCCCAACACAGCCTGACCGTGATTGGCTATTAAGTCAAAACAATTCACATGTTGGATAAACAATCTCCAACCACATTCCAAAGCAGCAAAACTCAGGAGAAGCAAATGAGATCATATTGTTTTCTTTTTTCTCTGAGGCTTCTCAGCTTCCCGGGAGAAGAATCCTGGGCAAAGGGATTTTTCCAGAAAATGTGACGGTGACACTGGGGTTTTTACTTCCAGGGCTGTGGATCTCAGAAGGTGTCCCATTGGAGGTGTCCCATGGGGAGCTGTCCCCTGCTGGGCTCCAGGCATGTGGGATACACTCCCCAGTGCCCAGCAGCACTGGGAGCATCTGCTCAGGGCACAAGGGTAGGGCTGAGAGTTTTCTCAGGGAGTTCTTGGGTTTTGGCTCTTGCCAGGAGCCAGCCTTGATGATTCTAACTGATTTGGTTTCAGTTGTTGTGGCAGGTCTGGTGCTGGGCTTGCCTCAGGTCTGACCCTTGCTCTGTCAGCCTTGGTCCAGGGGGAAGCTGGTAACTCCCTGCTGCTGAGCCCCTGCTCCATCCCTGGGGGAGGAATTGCTGCCCATGGGAGACGTGTGACAGCTTTGGATCTGTGTGACAGCTTTGGGTCTGTGTGACAGCTTTGGGTCTGTGTGACAGCTTTGGGTCTGTGTGCCAAACACACCCCTGTCCCCACTGCCAGGTGGCCTGGGAGAGGGGCTGGCATCTCCCCATCTTCCACCTCTTCTGGTGGCCACTGGCAGGGTCATTTTCACTGAAAATAGGGAAACAAAAGGTCCTGGTGGTTGAGGGAGAGGTAGGGTGGATGTTGTCCCTGGGAAAGAGCAGAGCCTGGGGCTGGGCACGCCCTGTGGTGGCACAGGGACAGCGACAATCCCAGCCTGACGTGGGCTGTCCCTGCCCGGCTCCACAGGGGGTATGACAAGTTATTCCTCATGTCTCAGTGATTCCAGCTGAGCTTCCAACAGTTTGGGGCTCTGTGGTGTGATCACAGGACTACCGAGGCTGGAAAATCCCTCCTGGCTCACCAGTCCAAGCTGTGCCCAACACCCGCCTTGTCCCCAGCCCGGAGCACTGAGTGCCACCTCCTGTCCTTCCTTGGGCACTCCAAGGATGGCCACTCCAATCCTCCCTGGGCACTTCCAATGCCTGACCACCCTTTCCATGAAGAAATTCCCTTGCTGTCCGGGCTGGATCTGCCCCAGTGCCTGGCACGTGGAACGCTCCCCAGCCGGTGCCGGGATATTGACAGGGCACCTTGGCCGTGTTCGTTCTGGCGTTAAACTGCTAATTAATTACGACATTTGTGCTGCTTCGTTCTGCACCCTGGATCTGCAGAACCTGGCAGGCAGTTAATTAGCTCTCTCTATGCAAAGGATACCGGGGAAAAAAAAATAATTGCTTGAGGAATTGTCACGGCCTTCTCTCAGCAAGGTCCTACCTACGAGCTGCCTCAGAGCCTGCCGGAGCTGCGCTCCCGGAGACGCCTCTGTCAAAGGCCAATCCTTTGGAAGAGAGATTTGAAGGAAAAGGTTATCTGGGAGATGTGGCTCTCTGGCTGTTATTTAGTGCTGGTAAGTCCAAGGGAAATCAATTATCTAAACAACTCCCGTCGTGGAATGGGTTTCTTTATTCTTTTCTAAATACGTTCTCATCTTTGTCTGCGCGGGGCTGTGTGCAGCCAGCGAACCTGAGAGCGAGGGAGGAGCCCTGGCCTCTCACAACCCGTGCCTGGCAAGGCTGAGGGGCTTCCCCGCCCTTCCTGGTTGTTCGAAAATGGAATTTATATTCCAAAAGAGCTGAGGAGGGATGGGAGCCCCCGGTTTCACACTCCCAAATTCTCTTCCCAAGTGTATCCTGGTTTCCCAGGCACACAAATGTGCCAAACCCCTCCAGGGGCTTCTCTCAAAGTGCTTTTGGGGTGGTGCTTATGGTACCTTCTCCCTGTGGGCAGATCTTGCTGATGTGGGGGGCACCTGTCCCCAAACCCCCCTCAGAGGGCTTGGCAGCGCATCCCCCTGGAGCAGGAGCCCCAGGAAGCTGCCTCTCTGCTTTTCCCACCTCGGCTGCTGCTGGAACAAGGGGACCTTTCAGGTGCCTTCAATCCCAGGCTATTCCACGATTCTAACCCAGATTTTTTTTTTTTTTTTTCCCAGCACACCAGGCAGCGCTCTCCCCATTTTCCACCTTCTCTAATGAGGAAAGGTCCGTGACCAGCGCAGGCTCATCAGGATACAAGAGCAGGTTTCTACTTTGGGGCCAACAAAGACGAGGAGGAAACCAGGATAATGGAAATGGTGTTTGTGCCTGCAGGGATAAACAGGAATTTTCTTAACCAGATTGGAACCTCCAGCAGGTAACTTGCCCTCTACTCCCCCTGCGAGAAAGTTGTTTTATTAGCAGATAGTTCCATGTTGAGGCTGCCACAGGAGTGTTGCAGTAATGGAGTTGACATCTATATAATGGAGTTGACATTTTATTCAAAAGGGAAAAGAAAAAGCTTTAACAAACAGGGGTGGCCCCCTCCCCCTTCCTTTCTTCCCGTGTTTTGCTGCCATCGATCACATCAAGCCACACAAACTTTGAGCGGCCGCCCGTGCTGGCAATTTAATAAAATTCCATACAGAGCTGGGTGCTTCAGGGACGGGGAGGGGGACGATCAGCCTGCTGGGAACTTGAACTTGGCTGAGAAATCAAGGCGAGGGCTTTGTTCAGCAGCAAAGCACCACGGTTCCAGTTGGTTCTCAGCAGCACGCTCGTGTTAACGTCGTGTGCTGGTCCCCGTGTGTGCTGGATGCTTTTGGGATAGGGAGAACAGGGATTCCTGGAGAACAGGGATTCCTGGAGAACAGGGATTCCTGTCTAAACTGCCTCGGGGATGGGCTGCTGCTGCAGGTTCTGGGGTGGTTTGGGTTGGGAAGGAAGCAGAGCAGATTTGGGACAGCAGGGACAAACAGCTGGGCCCGTGCAGGTGACAGAATGAATTCCAGGAAAAAGATCTGGGATGGAAACACCAAAGCACCTTCAGTGCGTAACATTCCTGCAGCCATTCCTTCCTGTGGGGAATGAGCCGTCTGGGCTTTGTATCCCTGGTTTGGGTGAGCAGGGAATGACCCACAGTTGTCCCCTCTGGTTGTCCCTTGTTCTGGGTGTAGCAGAAGGATCGCTGAGGGAAAACATGAGCTCCCAGCTCCCGAAGCGCTTCGGGGAAGTAGAGTATTTTTAATTAACTCAAGTTAAAAGTCCCTTGGTGGCATCTTTCCCCTGGTGTGTGATTTAAGTCGCACATCTCCCTTTCCCCCCTCTGGCAGCTCAGTTGCTGCAGCCCGTTGACATTTGTGTTTCTGATGTAATAATCAGATGCTAAAACACTGAGATTACATTTGGATCAACACATTTGGTTCTTAAACCCCGAAAGTAATTATCTTTTCCCATCTACAACGTATGGAAATATTATTCCATTAACCATTAAGCAGCTCTGAGCCGGGGCTGGTGTCACCGTTGCGAGGCCTCCGGGGATTTTAACCTCAGCTTTTCCCCATGGCCAGAAACTTTTCGTGGAGCTGTGGGTGATCCTGGAGAGTTCACGGGTGAGAACTGCCTCAAGAAGGTTTTCAAAACCTGGCCTCGGGCATTCCCAGGGATGGACACCTACTAAAGTCATGGTTAAATTCCTTTGGTTTTGTCTGGGTTTTCCTCAAAGGAAAACATCCTGCTGGAGCCCAAGTTAGTGAGTGCTCTCCGTCTCTCAGTGCACCCAGCTCTCCACTTGGCTCCCTGCAGAACACGGATGCACCCAGGGCCCCTCAGGCACCCTTTGGAAGGGATTCCCAGGGAGGAAATTGATAAGGAAGTCAATAACAGCACGTGTTTGAAGTGGGACTTCAGCTCAGGGCTGGAAACACTTGAGGAAGCTCTGGCCACAATTAAGCACTCAATCAGGAGAGAGCGGCAATTTCCCGAGCGCGGATCCAGAGATGGGAGGGAAAAGTGTCTCTGTGGCAATTAAGATCCCTTCTGATGGAGCCTGGCAGTGGTCTCGTGGAGTGACTTCTGTTGCACAGTGGGTGCCAGGAATTTTCAGAAACGCAGACCTTGGTGCCTCAGAGGCAGCTCGAGGAGTAAAACTGCTCCTCCCGTGCCGCTGCTGCTCCGTGGATCCTCTCCTGCTGGCACTGCTTCCCCTCCTTTGGAATAACAGCTGAAATTGTCTCTTCTTCCCACCCCAGGTGCTGGCTGGAGACCCCACACAAGCATTCCAAGGATGACAGGTTTCCCAGGCGGTTTTGTGGATGCAAAGCTGCCTGAGCAAGGTGCTGGTCCCTCAGGAGGATGCACTGGGGCGCCTGCCCTGCTGCTTTTTGTTGTTTTGGGGCTGGTTCCTCCCCTGTGCCTCACCCAGCAGCTGGGGCTGGGCTGATGATCTCCCTGCTCCCATTTTTCCCTCCCAGGGAGCTGCTCTCTGCCCAAGCCGTGGCAAACTCAGCTCCATGTGTGAGTTCTCTGCTCTCCCCCTCCTCCCTAATCCCAAAGTTTTCAGGGCGGATCTGGGAAGCACTTAGTGCTCTCTCCAGCCGTTCCATACTCGATTACAGCCAATGCTGTCGAGGTTTACGGTTGATATTTTCTGGTTTATTGCCTCTGTGGCTTCTCAGAACCTCTTGTTCCATCTCCAAATGGCAATGAACACGGATCCTGTCACCACCAGCGCGGCTCCTCCTCCTTGGAGCACCTGATTCAAAGTCTCCTGAAGTCACTGGGAGTTTTTTCCAGTGGATCTCAAGTCAAGGCTCTTCCAGGCTGGCGCTGGCTTTGAAGGGCTTCGAGTGTGGCACACGAGGCACAACGGGCTCCTTGTTCCTCTCGAGTTCCCCGGGAGCTGTGCTGAGCCATGCTGAAATCATCCCAAATAAATGCAGATTAAACCCTTGTCGTTATTTTTGGGGGGGGTTTCAAGGGGCACAGACAAAGCTGGGATTGCTCTGAGTGCAGTTACCTCTGAGAGCTGCGTGGGCAGCTCAGGAGGTGGAAGAAGCCTGGAGTGGTGGGAGTTACTCCTTAAAAACTGACAGTATGGATAAACAACGTGTCAAAGCAGGTAGCTGGAACATTTTTAGCTGCTCCACTGTGGTGTTCCTTCCCGAAGGTCCCTAAAGCAGCCAGGGGAGGAGTTCAGGGTAGCTTTTCTCCCTGCTGACTCCCAGGCTGCAGCCAGATGGGATGGAATAAATCTCTCCTCACATACAGCCGAGCCAAAACAAATATTGTGCAGTGATTTAAGTGGCAACCCAAACAGAGGCAGGCATCCTGTGGGCTGAGGCAGGAAACCTCGGGTTGCAAACCTCAAGATACCTTAACTTAACTTGATTACATATTTGATGGCTATCTGGAGTGGCCCGTGAGTTATTGATGGTGAGGAGGAAAGCTGCTGTTCGCCTTTAAAATCAAGCTGCAGGAAGTAGAGACTGGGTGTTTAGGGGCGTAAATGCTGTCTGCATGGGGCACTGAGGAGGTCCAGAGTGTCCCTGCTGGTGACCAGCTGGGCAGGAGCTGCTGGAAGGACAAGTGGAATTCTCCCCGTCTGATAATCAATGGTTACCATCAATTAGGGAGCAGGAACAGCAAAGCTCTGCAGCTCCCCCATGGCTGAGCTGGAGCAGGAAAACCCCAAACCCAGGTAGGTGCTGTTCCCTGCCCTCACCTGCCTCGGGGTGTGAACAGAGCCTGGCTTTGGAACAACGGGGTGGAGCTAAACAGGGATTGTTCCCAGATTCCTGTTTGAATCCCGGCGCAATGGCAACAGCCACATGGAAAATCTGGGCTTGTTTATCGTTTTCTTCATGCCAGTGGTGCAAACCCGACGATGTGCCCAGCCAGATGGCTTCAGGCACACCACTGAGTTGATTCATCCCTTTACAGGTGCTGGGGAAAAAAAAGATCCAGGGAAAAAAAGACTAACTCATTTTCCAAAGTCAAAACCTCCCAAAGGCAAACGAGGTGAGCTGGTGTCTCTGGGCAGCCACGCAAACCAGGATAGATGGAGCTGGATGTCACATGGGTTTTCCCAGAGCCGGTCCCCCGCTGCCACAACACCACCGAATCCTCACTGAACGCCTTTGCTGGCACTGGAGGTGACAACATTTTGATGATGTGGCTGTGTGATCCAGCTGGGAGCCACTGATGTCTTCCAGAGGGACTTTGGACAGGCCAAATTTTGGGTTTTCTGGTTCAGGCAGGACCACGCAGCGCTGGGGCTGCTCTTCCACAACGAGGCATTCGTTATTTGTTGATTATTTGCAAACCCATGGCTCAAGAGGAAGGGAGGAGAGTAAGAATTTATCCTGAATGGACTCCACCAGGGCAAAGTGATTTCCAAAATTACCATTCCTCTGACTTTTTAGCTACACTGTGTGATCTATTTATTGATTAATTTTCCCCAGGACTTCGTGTGGGAAGGGAGGTTGGATTTCCTGTGTGTGGGGTGCTCTGGGATGCTGCAGGGAGGGATTGGGTGCACACTGAGTGACCATTCCTCCTCCTCTCCCTCCCTCCTCGCCACAATCAGCTTGGTTTATTCTTTGATGACTCTGGGGTGTTTTGTTTTCGCCTCATTCAGAAACCCTTGAGAGAACTGAAATACACAAAGCTGGGGATGTTTCCATTGCCTTTTTTTCCGTGTAATACGGAGTTTTAAGTGGCCTCACTCGAGAGGGACCGATCAAGGAGCTGCCTGAAACCCACAGCAAACAGCTGCCACCCCAAGTCACCGCTAATGACAACGCTGAATTCCCTTTTGTCGTGGGTTTTCATCCAGCTGTTCCCTAACTCTGAGAGGGACATCAAAGGCAAGTCCCGCATTTATCCATAGCTTAAAAAGCATCCCCTGAGCCAGGAGAGAGTTTTGTCCTTTAAGGCCTTTGTCTTTGGGCATTTGGGATATTTAGGATCACACAAGGAGTTTCCATCCTGGCTGCAATGTGGCAGGAGGAGCTGGATGAGGTGCCTGGCACTGCCAGCACTTCCCTTGGGTGTGGAAATCCGTGGATCTGGTGCAGATGAGCACAGACAGATTGGGATGGCCTCGATGGATGAGCACCCGTGAGGCCAAGGGTAGAGGGGGTGGCAGGGAATTCCCAACATCACCCCCTGGGAGGCGTTGAAGGGGCGTGAAGGACGGCTGGGGTGGTGCCCCCTGGATCTGGGTTTGTGTCCAAAAGCACCACTGATCCCTTCCCTTCCTCACCTGCCGTGGGTCTGATGCCCAGCCAAGACTTCTCTGCCTGCTGGGGGAATTCCAAGCCCCTCTGGATACGTGTGGGGCAGCATCTCCTCTTGCTCCTGGGGCAGGACAAGGCTGGCCTAGGAGGCCTGGGCTCACCCCATGGGCTCTGCCTTACACCTGCCTCAAACCAAAACCACTTTCATGGGATTGCTGCGGGATCTGGGGGAAACACCTGGGGAAAGAACTCAGGGGTCACTTCCCTGCATCTCCCTTGAAATGTGTCAGGCTGATCCCTGCCACGCTTTGGGAAGGAATAATGCTCCTGCTTGTGTGCAGGCTGTGGAAGGAGAGTCCAGCCCTTCCCAAACCACTGGAGTGGCAAGGGAAGCGTAACGGGGAGGAAGAGGATGAGCAAAGCCTTCAGCCATGCATGGCCTGAGCTGCTGCACCCCCAGGGAACACCTGCACCAAGGAGGGGTTGGGAAGTTGCGTGACCCATGGGATGTGGTGCCAAGAGCCCCTCCGTGGTGTGGCAAAGGATGGAGACACATCCCCGAGGATATGAGGGATTTATGGCCATTTCTACCCCAAATTCATTGAGGCTGAGTCGCTCGGCCTGATTTGGGGTAAAGAATCCTGTGTAGTGCTTTTATCTCTTCTAGGAGTCAGTGACTTTTTGTGGGACAGCTCCAACTGAAGAGGAGAGAAATAATGTCTGGATAACAGCTGGGAAGTTCCGCAGTGGGGGAAATCTTCCAGGGATTTTGTTTTTAGACTCTTGAACAAGCAGAGCTGAACTCTTTTCCTTCAGACACGTCTTCCCTGCAGGACGTGTGTGTAGGAGCCAGGAATGGTGCATCTCACAGGTGGTGGGGAGGAGCAGCTCCATCCCTGCACATCCAAAGACACAACCACTTCTTAAACCTGTTTTTTTTTTCCCTGAAATAGTTGAGCCTGCTTGGCCAGACCCAATCTGAGGCGGTGACAGCATGATTTGACACAATTTATTGTAGTTTCTATCCCATGGAGAACTTTCTCCCTGAACTGGGGCTAAATCCCATGGAATGCAGCAGATCCCGAGGCAGGATCGAGGCACTCTGTCCAAGTGAACGTAGAAAAATCCCAGGGAGGTTTGTCTGAGCTCTTGGGTTTTCCCAGCAGACCTGGGACGTTTTGCATCGAGAGCATGGATGTGATTCCTGGTGGTTTAATCCCAGATATGTCAGTGGAACTCAGGGGCAGTGCACGAACCCTGCTGAAAGTGCCCAAACCTTTGCATGGCCCAATAAAATATGTTCAGACACACTTTGAGTTTCGTGGCTGGTGAGGGCTGTGGGGCCTGTGGGAGGGAAGGATGCTGCTCCCAACCACTCTGCAGCCTTAAATCCTCTTTTTTTTCTTTCCTTCCCCTCGATCAAGTTCTTGTCCTTTGCAGCTGAAGCATCCCAGGTGCCCTGACTCTGCTGGTTATTTAAATACTGGGGAGGGAGAGGAGGTGGGGACAACATTCACCAGCCAGGGGCAGGAGAGAGGGAGGGAGGAAGAGAGAGAGAGAAAGAAAAAAAGCAGGAAAGAGGGAAAGAGAGAGAGAGGGAAAGAGCGAAAGCAGGAGAGAGAGGGAGAGGGAAAGAGAGGGAAAGAGAGAAAGCAGGAGAGAGGGAGAGAAGGATACAAGGAAAGAGGGAGGCTGCTGCCTGCAAGGGCCGTGGAGGAGCTGAAGGGAGGGCTCTCTCCTGTGTCTCTCTCCTCAGAAATTCCCAGTTCCTCTGCATAATTACCGTTAATTAACAGCACTGTGCAAAATGCAGTAAATTCGCCAGCACTGAATGAAACCCGAAAATCAGTGAGGGAGAAGCCCAGGGCTGTCCTGAGGCACTCACCTGTCGTGCCCAGGTGCCTGGTTCCCTCTGGGCGTGCAGGCTGCACTGTCCCCAGTGTCCCCAGTGCAGGGAGGGAGCTGTCCCCGTGCCTGTGGCTCCCTGTGGGGCAGGAGGGCCGGGAGGAAGCCGTGGATGTGCTGCCTCATCCTCTCCAGCTCTCCGGAGTTCCACGCTGTCCTCGCCGTCGGTTCGCTTGTTCTTCCGGCGTGGAAAGGGCGAGCGCTGAGCACCAAACCCTGCCCGGGGTTTGGGGACACCCTGCTCGCCCCAAAGGTGGGGTTCTGGGGCTTGGGGAGTTTGAGGGGTGGCACCAGTCCCTGCTGTCGCGGTGTCCTGCCCCCCATGAGGGTCCGGGGCCAGACCTCGTCGCTCCCCTGCGTTTCAAAGCGACGTCCCCGGGCCCGTCGGTTTCGGGCTAAGGCCGCTCCTCCTGCAGCGGGGCGAGGCTGGGGGGGGCTTGTCCCATCCCTCCAGCAGCCCATCCTTCCTCTCCGTGTCACCGAGCGGCTGCGAGGGTCCCCTCCCAGCGGGGTCCCCTCCCCGCGGCCCCGACGGCGCGTCCCTTATCCAGCAGCGCCGCCGCGCGGCCATCCCGGCCCGGGGAGGGGGGTGTCTCTGGGGACAGGGACACAGGGCCTCGGGGTCCCCCGCTCTGCAGAGCCCGGGGGCGCGGAGGGGCAGCGCAGCCTCCGCCCCGTCCTGCGCCGGGCTCCGCGGGGCTCTGCTGCCTCCCCGCGGCCGCTGCCCGGGCTCGGCTGGTAAACCAACCGCAGCCCCTCGTCTAGAGCAAGGAACCCCTCCAGGGGGGCTTTTCGGGGAGCTTGGGGGTTGTCGTTTGCTGGGGAGCCGGCGCAAATCTCCCGGAGCGCGGCGCCGGGGTCGCGCCTCGCCTCGCCGCTGCAGCGCCGCCCGCCGGGGCTCCCCCCGCAGCCCTGTCAGCCCCCCCGGCTCCTTAATGAACCCCGCCGAGAATTGCCCTGGCGGTCGGTAAATATTGGCTTAGCTTCCCCTTGAGCGGCTCCTCGAGCAGCCCCGAAAAACCCACAGCGCTGCCGCCTAAGCCCTACAGTCAACAGGGGACGGGGGGAGGCACCGTCGGGCTCCGCGGGGACCGGGGCGTCCCGGAGATCCGGCCGCAGGAGAAAACAGGGAAAACCGGGGGGGAAAGGAAACGCAGCAGGGCCTGAAGCTCGGCCTGAGCTCCCAAATCCCTAAATCCCGACCCGCGGGCCGTGTCCCCGCCCTGGAGGCCGGGAGGGGCTGGCCGGGCTGCCGGGGGCCAGAGGGGCCGGACCCCCCTCGGGGAAGCCTCGTCCGAGCTCTGCGGGCCCGCTCCGAGCCCGGAGCGGCTGCGGGCGCCGCAAGGATCCCGCGCAGCGCTGCGCGCCCCCGCCCCGCCTGGGGAGCGGAGGATGCCCGCGCTGGGGGCTTCTCGCCGCTCTTTTTCTCTTTTCTCCCCCGCTTTCCTTCCCATCCGTTGTTTTTCTTTTTCCGCTTTCTCCGATTATTTTTCCTTCCTTCGCTTTTTAAAAATTTTGTTTTGTTATCTTTTCCGCTTTCCTCTTTTCCTCTTTTTCTTTTCCTTTTCGTTATTTTCCCCCTCTTCTCTTTTATTTTTCTATTTCCTTTCCCCCCTTTTCCTTTTTTCCCCCTATTAATCGTTTCCCTTTTAAAATTTCCCCTTTCTTTCCTCACTGATTTCCCCACTTTCGTTCTTTTCTCATTCTCCTTTTAAAATCGAATAGGGTTTATTTCCCCTATTACTTTTTTTTTTTCCTTTTTAATTTCTGTCCCTCCCTCTCCCTCTCCATCTCCCTCCCTCCCTCCCTGCCTCCCTCAGCCGGCCCGCCTTGCACAACCAGGAGCTCGGACAAGAAAGGGCCATTTCTCCGGGAGGCAGCGGGACGTGCCAGCCGGGCTGGCGGTACGGCCGGGCCGCGCAGGGAGGCGGCAGCTGCAGCCCAGCCCGCCCTCAATGCCGCCTTGTTCTGCCCCAGCCTCCGCGCCGCAGCGCGGCCGCGCAGCGCGGCTCCGCGGGCTCCTGCGAGGGGACGCGCTCGGGGCTTTTTTTTTTTGGGGGGGGGAATTTCCTGTGAAATGAGAGAGAAACTTGTCAGCGGACGCTGGGAGAAGAGGAGAGTCTCTGTTGGCCTTCAAAGAGAGAGCAGAGAGCGGGATTCTTTTTCCTTGCGCCCCCTCTTTTTTATTTTATTTTTTTTCTTTCTTTCTTTTTTTTTTTTTTTTTTCCAGAATAGATATAGCACGAATTTTTAATTCGCCTGCCTTTCACAGACAACAATGCCGGGTTTGAAAGCTGGGCACAATTTGGGTTTTGTGAGGGGGTCCCCGGCCCAGCTGGCCATATGGGATACAACATGTAGAACATGCCGAACAATGAGCGCGAGTGACAGCCCGAACAAAACGCGGGGGACACCGCTCCCTGACTCCGCGCTCCGCATCAATGCCGAGCCCCAAAAAACAGCCAAGGCCGAGGCAGGCGAGGCGCAGGGAGGGCGTCCCACCCCCCACCCCGACTCCGGCACCGTCTCTCCCGGTTTTTCGCCGTCTCCTTTGGCTCCCTTGGCTGCGGCTCGTTAATATGCACGCCTCTAACATGCTCACCTCCCTGCCTCCCCCATTGTGCTGCTCTCTGAAGTCTACTGTATATTGTGCGAAGATAGACTGGCCCGGCAGCACGGCAGATATAAGGCCACGGAGGTTAGGGCCACACAACTGGTTTGATAGACTCGGCGCAGCCCGAGGGGAAAAAAAAAGAAAAAAAGAAAAAAAACCCCAACCAAACCAAAAAAATACCGAAGAAAAAGGGGGGGAAATAGGGATTTTTTTTAAATGAAAAAAAAAAAAAAGTAAGGAGAAAAAAAAAAAAAAAGTGAGTTTTCCGTCTGTCCGCTCCTGGCTCGCACGCCGGAGCTTGGAGAAAGGAAAAGCGGCTGTCGTCACTGTGTCCCCTCGGGTGTGGGACAGCAGCGGAGCTGCCCAGGGTTTGGCAGCGGCTGCCCCGCGGAACGGCCGCGGCTGCTCCGCCGCTGCGCGGAGCCTCGGCGGTTCGGGGATGGGAAAAGAGGGGAGGAAAAAGGTGCAATAAAAAAAAAAAAAAAAAAAGATAAAAAACCCCAGAGGCGGCGCGGAGGCTGCAGGATGCGCTGGCGCGGAGAGGCGCGCCGGGATCGGCGGGGCCGGGATGTTGCAGGGCCGGGATTTTGCAGGATTGGGATGCTGCGGGGCCGGTACCCATCGTCTCTTTGGCATTGAACTGCCCCGTCCTGGCCGGGCTCAGCCCCGCGGGACGGGGCGGGCGCTGCACCGGCCCCGTAGCTCCTGACAAAAGCCTGTTTGGATTTGTTTTCGTTTTTTTTGAAGCATCTTTAGCAGCCTGGAAGCCGCAGGGGCGGGCGAGGGAGCCGCTGCTCTGCCGCAGCCCGCCCCGGGCCGGGGCTGCTCTCGCCCGGTGCCGGCCGGGCTCGGTCCCGGTCCCCGTTACAGCCCGGCAGAGCCGCCCGGCCCCGCCTCGCCTCCCTCTTGTCTCTTCTCCCTCCTCCTCCGAGTTTTTGGGGGGGTTCTTCCGGTGTTAACCCTTTCCCCTGCCCTGCCTGGGCCGCCGGCGCATCCCCCGAGGGCTGACCCCGAAGTTTCGCCCTCCCTCCCGTTCGCAGGGGCTGCGGCCCGGGGAGGGGGCACCGGGGCGATGCCAGCACCCAAATCTCAGCAGCACCGAGGAGCAGAAAAGCGCACTCACAGACGGAAAATCGGAAAATATAAATTCTCCCCGCTCCGGTTTTTCGCCGGCGGATGAAGCCCACTGGCCCCACTAAAAAAAAAAAGCCGATTTTTCCCGAAAAAAGAATCTCGGCGGGTGGAGGGGGGAGCGTGGGGCCCCGCTCGGCCGTGTCACCCCGCGGGGACCCCGCCGTGCCCCGGCAGGGCTGGGTCGGGGGATGCGGGGCGGCGGCCGAGGCCGCGACTTTCCGTCGTTGTTCTTGGTTCCTTCTCTACTATTTTCCTTCGAAACGCAGACTTAAAAAAAACCCAAAACAAAACCAAAAAACAAACAAAAAAATTTTTAAAATTCATATTAAATGGCGGGGAGGCCAGGGCGGGGCGGGGGGGTGCCCGAAGGGCCGCTCTCCGGGCGGAGAGGGTTTCAGCGTCCGCGGGGCTTTTTCCTCCGCTCGGGAATGGTTAAGGCGATCCCCCAAATCGGAGAGAGAGAACGGAGCGCCCCGGCCGCGGCTCACGGCAGCGACAACGGCAGCGACAAGGTGCAAAAACACCCCCCGCTAGCAGCTGTCGGGGCCGCAAATTGCGCTCGAAGGACAGCGCCGGAGCTCCCCTTTTGGGGTGCCCCGTTCGGCGGCCGCACCCCCGTTCCTCACAAAGTCACAGGAGCAGCGGGGGGATTTTATTCTTTATTTTTTTTCCCTTTTTTTTTTTTTTTTTTTTTGTATTTCTGACGATCTCCCCCCCCTTCCCCTTTTTCCTCTTTTATTTTATTTGTAGGTAGACAGGACCACTCTGAATGGCGCAAAAAATTTCTGTAAACAATGACGCACAAAAAACACCTCCCTTCCCTTACCCCCCGCCTCCCCCCGAAATGAAACCGAACCCCCCCCAAAAAAAAATGGAGGGGAAAAGAAACGGCAGAGGGAAAGAACCCATAATAATAATAATAATAGCAATAATAATAATAATAGCAATAATAATAATAATAATAATAGCGTTTCCCTCGCCATTCCTTCCCCCGCAGTTTCGATTTTTTTTTTTCATTTTTGGAGCATCAGTCTGTCTCCTTCTCTCTCTCTCTCTCTCTCTCTCTCTCTCTCTCTCGGTTTGTGCCTGTTAATTCTGTGTTTTCCTCCGCTCCCGGGGCGTGTGCGCGGGGGCCCGCGGCCCTCACCAAGTCCATTGCTGCGCCTGTACCAAGTGGTGCGCTGTGGGGTACTGGGGGCTGCCGGCCGCGCTGTACTGCGCGTTGTACTGCATGTGCTGCTGCAGGGACTGCGCGCTGTACGCCGAGAACGGGATGCCCGCCTGGAACGTCGCGGCTGCCAAGTCCTGGGCTTTGAGCGTGTGGCAGGGCTTGCCGTCCCTGACTAGCACCGGCACGGCCACCCGCCGCGGCGAGGGGAGAGGAGTCACTTCCATACCTTTCTCGGCCCGCGCCCGCTTCATCTTGTAGCGGTGGTTCTGGAACCAGATCTTCACCTGCGTGGGGGTGAGGCGGATCAGGCTGGCCAGGTGCTCCCGCTCGGGCGCCGACAGGTACCGCTGCTGCCGGAACCGCCGCTCCAGCTCGTAGGTCTGCGCCTTGGAGAAGAGCACCCTCCTCTTCCTCTTCTTGCCCGCGTCCCCGCCGCCCACCGCTTCCTTCTCGTTGTCGGGCGACTCGTCCGCCGACGGCTCCGGGGACTTGGCCGAGGGGTCCTGGCCGCCGCCGCCCGCCGCCAGCCCGTGCACTGCGGACAAGCCGCGCCCGGTCAGCGGAGGGGGACGGGCCGGGGGAGAGCCCCTCCGCCGCCCCCCGCGTCCCTCCCGCCGCCCCCCGCATCCCTCCCGCCGCCCGGCCGCGGCGGGATGGAGGCCGGCCGTGGAGAGCGGCAAACCCCCCATCCATCCATCCATCCATCCATCCATCCATCCATCCATCCATCCATCCATCCATCCATCCATCCATCCATCCACCCGTCCGTCCGTCCATCCATCCATCCATCCATCCGTCCGTCCATGGCTCCCCAGCTCCCAGCTAGAAGCGGCGCTGCCCCGTTCCCGGCCGGGACAAGCCGCATCCCTCCCCCATCGCCCCCCGGTGTCCCCTGCCCCGTCCCCCGCCACTCACGGGAGTACTGGATGCCCTCGGCGCTCGCCAGCCAGCGCGTGTAGGGATTATCGCTGTTATCATAGAAAGGGCTCTTCAAAGGCAGCGTCGGAACAGTGTCCAAGGGGGTTTGTCCCAAAACTCCCGCTTTCCTGGGCGGCTCGGGCGCCTCGCTCTCCTCCTCGCCGCCCTCCGCCGAGCCGTCCTCATCGTTGGTGTCGGGGAGGTCCAAAATGTCCTTCACCGAGAAGCCCGTCTTTGTGTTGGTCAGAGACATGTTCCGGCCAAATTCCGCCTGGGAAAGTTGGAGCCGCAGCTTGGCCGAGCCGCCGGGTCACGGCTGGGCACGCACACGCCGAGCGGCGACAGCGACACTGCGCAGGGACACGGGGAGGGAGCGGGGGGGGGCACGGCACGCGTGGAGAAGGGGGGAAAAAAATAGAATAATAATATGGATTTATTAAAAAAAAAAAAAAAAATCAGCGGCGGGGTTTGTGCGGGAGGAGCGGCCGCAGCGACGGGTCTCTGCGGTGGTGGTTGTTCTGCCACGGGGGAAAATTCCGAGAGCGGGAGCAGCAGCTGGTTTCGGGAATAGTTTGTAACTCCAGGGAAAAAAAAAAAAAAAAAAAGGGGGGAAGAGAGAGACGCCAAAAAAAAAAAAAAAAAAAAAAAAAAAAAAGTAAAAAAAAAAAAAAGAGATCACTTCTGGATCTTGTTCAGCCGCGCCGAACCCGCGCCTGCCGCTGGAAAATCCCGAGCCATTGCTGGAGCGAGGAGTCCATATAAGGCTGGTCCCCACACATGAACCTGCCGAGAGGAGGGAGGAAAAAAAAAAACCTACATTAAACCCAGGAAAGGTTGGCCACGTGTGGGCGGGTCTTGGAAGTCAAGTGGATGAAGACAGTGTTTGCAGATGTGAAATTGCGGGTTTTGGGCGAGCTCCGAGCTTCCACCATTGGTGATGAGTGGTATAACGTGTCAGTTAATTACCGGCGCGGGGAGGGTCCTCGGCGCGGGGGGGGCGGGCGGCGGCGCCGGGGGGGAGGGAGGGGGCGAGGGAAGGAGGGAGGGAGGAAAGGAGAGAGGGAGAGAGGGAGGGAGGGAGGGAGGGAGGGGGCGACTTCCCAGCTCTTTTTAAGGGCACTATTTACATACAAAGAGCTCCGCACCAGCCCGACGCTCCGGACGCTCCGAAGTGTGTTTGCCACCCGTGTTTGCCTCCGAGAGAGGGGACGAAAATAATAAAATAATCGTAATAATAATAATAATAATAATGACGATGGTGATAATTTGCCAGGGGGGCTGTTCCCACGGCGCGCCCCGCGCTGCCGGCCCCGCTCGGGACCGAAGCGGCTCAGATGGCAAGAGCCCAACTTATCTAACCCGCCTAGGTCAATATTTTGGTTGGGGCTTAGGGATGAGCGCTGGAAATTAAACAGCGAGTAATTGATTCTAGTTTGCTCCGAAATTAAGCGAACTGGCAAAACGCGACCGTCAGGCGCGACCCGACGAGATCCGGGAGGTGATTATTGGGGAGGGGGGGGGAGTGTGTGCTTATTTGAAGAGGTCTCATTGATTTTGCCACCTTCTTCCAGGGGAATGAATCCAGCCCGTTGGGACCATTCGATGGGCTGCAGCCTGATGGACTCATACACGACTGAATTATTTTTTTCTTTTCCATCTTTCTTTCTTTTTTTTTTTTTTTTCCTTTCTTTTTCAGGACTTGGGGAAGGAGGGAGAGAGGCAAAGAAGGGGTTCCTTCCCAAGGGAAGGCCGGCACCCCAGGTGTCACCACGCTCGCACACAGCCACACTCGGCTCCGGCCCCGCGGAGCCCGCAGCGGCTCGGAGCGGCTCTGGGGACTCACCCGGCCCGGCGCGGGATGCAGAGACCGCCCCTACTTCTCTCTGTCTGCCACCAACTTTTATTTTCTTTTCCTTTCTTCCTTCGTCCTGTTCTCTGCACCTGCCGAGGAGGCACACCCTCACGGGGCAGGGCCAGGATCGTTTTCCCTTTCCCTTTCCCCTTCTCTCCCTTCTCTCCCTTCTCTCCCTTCTCTCCCTTCTCTCCCTTCTCTCCCTTCTCTCCCTTCTCTCCCTTCTCTCCCTTCTCTCCCTTCTCTCCCTTCTCTCCCTTCTCTCCCTTCTCTCCCTTCTCTCCCTTCTCTCCCTTCTCTCCCTTCTCTCCCTTCTCTCCCTTCCTTCCTTCCTTCCTTCCTTCCTTCCTTCCTTCCTTCCTTCCTTCCTTCCTTCCTTCCTTCCTTCCTTCCTTCCTTCCTTCCTTCCTTCCTTCCTTCCTTCCTTCCTTCCTTCCTTTCCTTCCTTTCCTTCCTTTCCTTCCTTCCTCCCTTTCCTTTTCCCACTCTTTTTCCCTTTTTCTTGTTTTCCATCCCTTTGCCTTCCCCGAGCCCCGCCCGGGCCGGGCTGGAGCGCGGGGACGATGGAGATGTGCGGGGCGATGCGGGACACGGGGTTTGGACAATCTGGGAAGAGGCTCCCCCTCACTCCCCTCATTTCTGGACAGGAAAAGTTGCCCGAGTTTCCCTTCCCGGGGAGGGAAGGAGCCGCAACGCCGCCGGCCGCGCTGGGGAGACGCCGCCTCAGGCTTCCTCCTCCGCGCCCATCAATGGATTCGCACCTTCCCATCCTCTCCCTCGCCGCTCCCCCCACTTTTCCTGCCCCAGCCCCCAGCCCCCAGCCCCCAGCCTGCCTCCCATAAAGTATGTGATGTGGCTGACAATGCCCAGGGATTTTTTTTCCCCTTTTTTTTTTCCTTTTTTTTTTTTTCTTTTTTTTTTTTTTTTTTTTTTAAGCGAGCCCCAGCGCGCATCCTGGGTGGTCGGCCCCGCGCAAACACAAATACAACCCGACGGCTAAGCTGGGGACAATGTCCGCAATGTAGACAAATGTCCGGCTCCTGTTGGAACCCTTTGTCTCGGCGCAGTTTTTGCATTTATTTCAGTGGCGAAATAATACGTGATTGACGCCCTCTTTCAGCGCGCCCTAACTGTTGGGAATAAATCTGAGGTTGTTCCTAGTTGTCATGGTATTCAACCGCACTCAATGGCTATCTCTTCATCCATTGCGGAGTCCTCCTCGATATCGAGGGAACCCCTTCGGGCCGGCCCCCGCCCCGCTCCTCTGCCCCGCGCCCGCTCCGATGCCGCCAATTCCCACTGAATCCCGGAGTTACCGATGGATTCAGGCGGCCCCCCGGCTCGGGTGGGGTGTAGGCAAAAAAAAGAGAGCGGGGAGAACGGCGATAATCGCGACAGCGGCGGGACGGAGAGCCCCGACAGAAGCCGAGCCCGGGGAGGGAAGGGCAGAGCATCCCCGGGGCAGCCGACGTGGGCCGGGCGCCGCGGGGGTGCCAATAATAATAATAATAATAATAATAATAATAATAATAATAATAATAATAATAATAGTGATGATGATGATGATGACGACGACAAACACTCCCGCACCCGAACCTGAGGCCAGGGCACGGGCAGAGCTGCGCGGGGCCCGCGGGAGACGGCCGGACACAGCCGCGGGGGTCGCGGCCCCCTCCCCAAACGCGGACCTCGCTGCGCACCGCGGGGACGGCCCGGGACACCGTGACGTCACCGGCGGGGGTGTGACGTCAGAGCTCTTTGACGTCAGGAGGGGTCGCGAGGCCGGGACGCTGCCCCGCGCCGGGGTCGCGCTGCGTGGGGCGAAAACCCGACGGCAGCGCCGCGGCTGTCGCGACAGAGCCACGGCCCCTTGTCCCCCCCCAGCACCCGCGGGGCGCCCGCCCCGAGCCCCCCGCGCCCCCCGGCTGGTCCCACGCGTGGCGGGGATGCTCCAGCGCTGGGACAGGCGGTGACAATCCGGGGGGGCTGGTGCCCTCCTGCCCTAGCCCCCGGGGATGGGCGGCGGCCCTCGGGGACAAGTGTCTCTGCCCACGGGGACCGATTCACGGGTGGCTCCCTCGCCCGTGGGGTTAAAGCTGATTTTTCTATTTCCCAGAATCGGGGAAGGGACGGTCCCCGCGGGTGGGAGCGGGAATAAGGCCTCCCGAGCAGCTGCCCGCAGTCACGCGTGGGCCGCCAACGCCGGCGGGCTCGGCGGGCTCTGGCCACGCCACGGGCGGCCCGTGGGGCTGCTTTAAGCCGTGTCCTCGCCTTTCTCCTCCCGGCCGCGGGCCGAGGGTCCCGCTCCCCGCACGGCGCCGGGGCTCCCCCTCTGCCCTGAGGCGGCGGCGCCCCGGCTCCGTTCCCTTCTGCGCCCAGCGGGATCCCACGCACGCTCCGCGTGTAGCACAGCGCGGTGTCACCGGGTGTGACAGCAAATGTTACAGGGGGAAATGTAGGAAAGGGTGCTGGGCAGGAGCCTGCCGCTCTCCCTCCCCTCCCTACCCGCACCGAGCCCGGCTCCATTCCCATTCCCATTCCCGCTCCGCGGCTCCGGGAGCGGCCGACAAGTGGATCAATTTATTGTTTGATGGAGCCAAAGATGCGAGACATTGTTTTGCCGTGCCTCCAGCCCGCAAATAAACAAACGGAGCGGGGGGCTGCACCTTGCCGCTCGGCCCGGATTAGCGGAGCCCGCACAAAGCCTTTGTTAAGGGACAGGTTGATTTTATCTCCTAGAATGAGATCCACTTGGAATGAATGGGGAAAGGGAAGAGCAGCCCGTGTCCTGATAATTGTCGTGAGGAGCTTCACCTCGGGAGCATCCCTGTAAGTAACACCCCTCTTTGTTTTAAAGTGTGGAGGAGGGAAGAAGAGCCGCCACACGAGAGGGGACAGCTCTCCCCGGCCGTAAAAATATGAAACCAAAATTAAAAAAAAAAAAAAATCAGAGTAAAACCATCGCAGCGAAATAAAATCCCGCCCGCGGAGGGCTTTAAATCGCATTTTTCCAGCCCTGCAGAGAGGATATTCTGCTGCTGCTCGGCAGCGGCTCCAGCTCGGAGGGGACAGGCCATGCCAGGCCGCGGGCACGGAGCCCCACGCCACGGGATTGCCTCGCACACCGGCAGCCCGGTCAGGAAAAGAGAGAGCACCATTCCAAAAAAAAAAAAAAAAAAAAAAAAAAGCTCCCCCCCCCAAAAAAAATTAGTATTTCCAAAAATCAAGGGGAACCGGAGCCTCCCGAATCCTCCGGCGCTTACAGGAACTTAATTGTAACGGAGTTTCTGCGGGCTGAAATTCCCGGCTCGTTTCCTGGCTGGAAAAAATGGCATTAGCAAAGGCGTTCAGGATGTTTGGGGGAAAGAAAAGGGGAAAAGAAAAAAAAAGGGGGGGGGGGGGCAAAAGGGGGAAGAGATCTCCCCGCACGCAGGAAGGGAGTCAGCAGCAGCA
The DNA here is from genome assembly GCF_015832195.1 of Motacilla alba alba. Lineage (NCBI taxonomy): Eukaryota > Metazoa > Chordata > Aves > Passeriformes > Motacillidae > Motacilla > Motacilla alba. The sequence continues at coordinate 108,991,594 of NC_052018.1, forward strand.
TTCCCTATGGAAGCTCCAGGGAAGGCCCCCACCGCCCCCCAAAATCCCAGCGCCGGCCTGCTTTTCTCCAGCAGACAATTAATTCTTCTCCAGGACATAGGAATCTAAATGAGCTTCCCTATTCTCACGATTGCTCTATCTCCTTCCCCCCGAAGCTTCAAAGGCGGAGAAATCCTTCCAATTCACCGATATTCCTTATAAATCTGTAGATGTGCATCTGCCCCGCAGCCAAGCTCCCGAGGTGGCGAATTGTCATAGAAATTGGGATTTCCCCCACCCCCCAACCCCCCCCTGCTCCCCGGGGGCCCGCGGGGTTATGGCAGAGCCGGAGGGCACATGTTAGGGCTTTGATAAATGCACTTTAATGAGATTTTGGAAATTATTGCCCATAGTGATGGAGGCAGTGGGGTACGGGCACAAAGCCGGCAGCCCGCAGCCCCCCGACCCACATTTTGTCTTCTTTAATTCCCCCCCCTGCGCCGGGGGGGAGCTGTAAGCCTGGCCCGGGGCTCCCTTCCTCTTTCCAGTCTATTCTAAACCGGTTTATTCTCCGGACAAACGGGGGTGGCCTCCCCCCCCGGAGCCCCCCGGCTCTGCCCGTCCCCGTCTCCGATGATTAAACGTGTCCCAACGAGATTAAGCTTTGTCAGAAATGGTTTTCCCCCTGCTCGGCCTGGCGGCGCCGGCCCGCGGGCCCCGGGGCGAAGGCAGCGCGGCGGGGTTCGCTCTCTTATCTCCATTCCCTCCGCACTCCGCGCAGGGCTCCGCGCCCAGCTCACCCCGGCCGCGTGTGGGGAGCCTCGGGGGCAGCCCCCGGTGGCTGGGGGGGGACGGACACGGGCCCACCCGCGTGGGCTCGGCTCCAACAGCCGGCGCCGAGCCGGGGGCACACGCGTGGCACGGGCAGGGAAGGGAAGGGGTGAAGGAGGAGGGGGCGCCGCCGGGGCCGGGGCCAGTCCCGGTCATTCCCGGTCCTCTGGCGGACTCTGCCGTCGCGGCTGAGAAGTGTCCCACGGCCGGGGCAGGGGGGGAGCGCCACGGGCTCCCCTTCCCCGCGGTGCCCCGGCCCCGTGGCCACCCGTGGCCGTGGCCGTGGCCGCGTCGCGGCCGCGCCGTCGGGGCCGGGGCCGCGCCCCCTCGGCGCTCAGCACCGGCTCCTACCTGCGCGGACCCCGCCGCCCCCCCAAAGCGCCTTCCCACCTGCTGCTCCCGCCCCCGGTGACCCCTCTGTCCCCTCTGCCCCCGGGGCTGCCCCGGCCGGGGGCTCCAGCCTGGGGTCCCCCCGCTCCCTGCCGGGGCTCACCTGGGCGGGTCCCTGCGCGGGGGGAGCCCCTCGCCAACCCCGGGCACTCACCTGGGCGGGGGTCCCTCGGCGGCGGTGTCCCCCCGCTGTCCCCCGGGGAGTCACCTGGGCAGGGGTCCCCGCGCGGGAGCGTCCCCCCGCCGCCTCCCGGGGCTCACCTGGCCGGGGGTCCCGAGGCGGGGGGTCCCTAGGAGGGGGGGCTCCGGCGGCGGCCCCCCGCCTCCCGCATTGTCTCCGCCGTGCGCCGGGGCCGCTCCTCGTCCCTCCGGCCTCACATCCCCCGCGCCGCTCGCTGCCGTCCCCGGCGGCTGCCGCCGGGCGGAACACCGGCCATATGCTCCGCGGCCATAAATTGGGAAGAAGCACAAACACGCCGGTTCCTGGGTGGCTCTTTTAAGGCTGAGCCGGCCCCTCTCTCCCCCCGGGGGGCAGAGCCCTCCCTCCGGCCCCCCCCTTTCCCCAGAGGAGCCGCTGGCTGCGGCCCCCCCGCGCCCCCCGCCCGGGCCGGTCCGGCCGCCCCGCTGGCCGTGCGCGGATGGCTCGGTAGCCAGGGCGCCGCGCAGCCAAACAGCCAGATGTGGCACGATATTGATGCGGGGAGGCTCGTTTACATTAGATACGCGCCCGATCCGGCCGCTGATAGCGCCCGTGCGCGGGAGAGCCGAGCTGCGCTGCCGCCGCCGCTGCCCCCTCCGCTGCCCCCCTTGCTGGGGTAATTTTTTGGGGGGTTTCAACATCATTTTTTTAAATTATCATTGCTTGGAAGGGAGGCGAAGAGGAGGGTTGGGTTGGTGGCGGAGGGTGGTGCTGCCCGACCTCCCTGAAGAGTAAAGAGTGGTCATGGAATGATGGAATATCCTGAGTCGAGGCTCATCGAGCCCAGCTCGCTCCTGGACAACCCCAAAAAAACACCCCACGTGCCTCAGAGCGTGTTCCAAACATCCCCAGCCTGGTGCCGCGGTCCCCTTCTCAGCGGCCCCCGGTTGCAGGAGGCTCCTGCCAAAGGTACGGTCCCACTGGGATTCCAGAGAGGATGGAGAGCTCCCGGCTGGCCACGAGGGCTTCCAGAGCATCCCATGTCCCTTCCAAAGGCTTCGGGGGTGACATGCAAACACTGCTGGCTGCTGGGGGCAGAGGGAAGGCGACAGAGCCCCTTCTGCATCCCACCTGACCCAGATCCTCCCCAGCACCTGCCCCGTTCCCGGAAAAACCTTGGAGTCCTGTGTGAAAGTCCTGGGTCAGATAGGGCTCAGTGAAATCCCCTGGTCACAGGCAGCTCCAGCAGAGCTACCCGCAGATAAAGCGATTGATCCCCGCACCGATCAATAAAGATCTCATTCCAGGCAATTAATAACTTTGCCAAGCTTGTTTTGTTTGGACAAAGTGCCCGGATTGCCAAGCGAGGGAGTGAAACTGGGGGAGAAAATAATTCTGTAGTTTTATGTCACCCACATAAAAAATACCAATCAAGCGACGGTGATTTGCAGACGTATTCATTTGCATAAATAATCTTCATTTGCATATATCTGCAGGGTCTTCTCTTTCACAGCAGGAAATTCAGGCTGGATGTCCAGGCCATGTCTTGCTCCGTTCCTAGGGAATGCTGCCCAGAGGGGTTGGAACTCTCTAAGTTTAGTTTGAAACCAGCTCCAGCTCCTGTCTCCCCTCATCCAGGATGGAGGGAAAGTGCAGGGAAAGGCAAGGGAGCAGGAGCTGCATTTGGGCCCCCACAGGCATTCCTTGGGACAGCTGGACCGGGCTGTAAAACCTGGGCTGTGCCGTAAACCAGTTCCTATTTTATGAATAAGAACTCCTTATTTAATTAATAAACCGATTTTTATTCATTAATTTTATACTTTGAGGGTGTTTTGGCGCCTGGTGTGTGGATCTCACCGTGCCCCAGAGCAGGCCCAGGGACTGCAGAGTGAAGCGGGTTTCACTCAGCCTTGGAAATTTAGTCCTTTCTGCTCCTCAGACATCCCGTGTGGAATCTCCTGGAGGGGTTGGTGTGAAGGTGGGAGGCCTGGACCTCAGTCCGGGGAGGTTGGGATGGGCTCCACCTCACGACAGGGTGCTTATTCCCAAGTATTTGAAGTCACTCAACTCCTCTTGGGCAGAGTCGGTGGCTCCTCTTTGTGTCCCAGGACTGGGAGAGGCCTGGGAGATCTGGGCTTGGAATGCCCGGGTGGGGTGAAACACCCCCAAAAATTCCCTGGCTGAAGGGATATATTTCCACTTGTCATCCACAGCCCTTTCCCAAAAGTGAAGGAATCCAGAGTGCCCCAAGTGCAGAGCTTGGGAAGGCAGTGCTGGGACGTGGCAGGGAAGAGCAAGACCTGGGAAGTCTGGGCTGAGTTCCTTATTCCAGCCTGGTTTGCAGAAGGAATTAAAAAGATGCCCAGTCCACCAGAGCAGGGAACATGAGGGAGGAGCAGGTGGAGGGGCTGGGGGAGCACCCCCACACCCCACACCCCGCTTTACAACCCCGGTGTGTTTGAGGAGCCCGAGCCCTGTCCCTGAGCCGGCCTGGGCGCACACCTGGGGGTGACAGATGGCCACGGGCTGTCCCCAGGCTGAGCACACAGCGCAATCTGCTGCTGCAGCTCGCTCCAGCTCCTGCTCCTGGCACCTGGAACAGGGCAGGGAAGGAGGAAACCTGTGCAGAGGGAGATGGGGATTGCCCCATCCAGCCGGGTTTCGCTTGGAAGCGGGCACCCACTCTTCACTTTGTAAAATGTAGAATTGAATTTTATTTTATTTTATTTCACATTATTCTGTTTTTTCCTGGGCATTGCCCTGGGATGGAGCAGGAGCAGGTGCTGGTCGGAACTGGTGGGGACGCAGCAGCCCCAGGTTGGGACACCAGCTTGGACATGGGAGGATGTGCGGGCTGTGGGGGTCCTGTGACAACAGCAATTTTGGGGACACCATGGGAACACTGTGACCTTGGCCTCATCTCGTCTGCCTGGCAGAGCAGGGGATGTTTCCCAGCATTTCCAAGTGGAGGCCCGTGTTCCTGGGGAAGCAGAGGGAGTGGGAGGATGGCCCGGTGACACAATGACATTCCCACTCAAGCTGGTTTTCTCCTCCCCTCTTCCGCTGTCTCCACAGCCAACCTTGGTCCTGCCATGCACACCCAACAACTTGGATGGAATTCTCCCCTGCAGTGTTGGGCTTGGAGTCCCTCAGGAAGTTGCCCCGGATGGATTTAGCTCCCAGCACCCTGCCATGGAACGCATCTGCTCCAACTCCCCTGTGCCCACCCACGCTTTCGGACGACGACTTTTTCCCGGGACGCTTCGCCCGACTCCACCAACCCCGCAGGTGAAACACATTCCCTGGTGGGAAAAACCAAGCAGGGTGGGGAGGAAAAAAAAAAAAAGAAAGGCAAGCCAAGTGACAGTGATGCCACAAAGCCTGGGAGCGACGCGGAGCCACCGGCGAGGCGCAGATAAGGAGCGCTCGTGCCGTATCGCCGGCGCCCCATCAATCACGCGTCCGTCTCCCACCGCCCGGACCCCGCAGTGGTGGGAATGCACGGTGGGATTGCTGTCAGCCAGGAGCAGCCAGGAGCAGCCAGGAGCAGCCAGGCTGCTGCTGGGAACGCTGCGCCCAAGGGGACGCCACAGTGGTGGCCTCAATGCCGGCCGGTGGCTTTCCTGGGAAGGGAGCAGGCAGGATTGGAGCCAGTGTTGTCGCGATACATGGTCTCCTCGAGCCAGGTCTCATGAGCTTTTGGAGATGTAGATCACACCCAAGATAGCTCAGCTACCTTAAAGGGCATAAAATCAGCAGGGTGGCTTTTGTGGTAATATTAGAAACATAAAAGTTTTAATAAAAGGCAAAATAACAAAACTCTTTCCAAAGAAAAACCGAGCCAGGTGCGAGAAGTTCTTGTTCCTGGTAAAACACCTCACGAAAGTGATTTGTTTCTTTGTTCTCTTCTTTTTCTAGTGAATTGGCAAGACTTTTTGGCTTCTGTCCAATTGGCTATCCCTAATTTGGAGGTGAAGTTCCCCAAATCCTATGAGGTGTCCTTTTCACTAATTGAAGAAAGAATCTTACAAGCTCTTTCCCCCAAGACAGTTTCGTCACTCTGTAGACAAGGGGCACATTCCTATGTTGTCCCCAGTGGAGACAGGGCTGCAGGGAAGGTTTAGAAGGGATATCAGGGAAAGGTTTTTCATCCAGAGGGTGGTCAGGCACTGAACAGGTTCCACAGGGAATGGTCATGGCTCCAACTCACCTCAGGGATGCTCAGGGTGGGATTGTTGGGGTGTCTGTGCAGGGCCAGGAGCTGGAATGGATGATGCTGGTGGGTCCTTCCAGCTCAGGATATTCCATGATTCTCTGATACTCTGGAAGATCAGAGTGCTGCTTGCCCCGTTTTCCATCTGGACTTGCCCACCACTAATGGCTTCCACATGGAAAATCTTGGTGGGAGCATTGGCTGCTGAGCCTTCCAGGAATTCCCTGTGTGCCACAGCGGATCCCAGTGGGACCAGGTCAGCAGCCCCATGTGCCCCAAGGACACTCCTGGGAAACCCTGCCACATCCCAAGAGATAGCATGGCAGAGCTTCAGGGGCTCTTTGAAGCTGGGCTGGGAGAGGCTCATTCCCAGCTTCTTCTGTGGGAACGGCTGATAGGAAAAGTGGAATCCCAGTGGAACAGGGCAGCTCTTGTGGGGTGGGAGGAGGGATAAAATCTGTCCCTGGGGTCTCTGTGCCTCGGAACCCAACCCTGAGGGAAGTTCCTGCCACAGCCACTCAGCCAGGAAAAGGAGAACATGAAGAGGAGGAGGAGGATGAGGAGGAGGAGGGAAGCACACACAGAATGGGAACAGGACACGGATTTGTAAGAGACATCTGGGGAAGGCAGAGGGAACCAGGGGGCTCTGAGCAGGACTCGGCCCACTCAGGATGACCTGGGAGCAAAGCACCCCAGGTTTCCCTCCCCCCTGATCCCAGGGGCATGTCCCTGCCTGCCCACCCCTCCCTCACCCCCTGCTCTCCCAGTGCCCCCCGAGGGGCTCATGAGCCCTGCCTGGGCCCGGCTCAGGTTTGGTGCCTCCCCCGGCAGCTGCTGGCGAGCAGAAGGTGAGGGAGACGTGGCAGAGCTGTTACACATTAACCGGGACAGCGGCCGCTCTTTCCTCCTGTCCGGGAACCATCCCCGGCCCCGGGCTGCTCTGGCTAATGTGTAATCCCAGCCCTCGCTGCTCCTTCCCACCAGGATGTCCCAGTAGCTAGGCTGGCTCGGGGAGGTGGCGTGTGCAGGGAAGAGTATTTGATGTCCTCGGCTTTTATGGATAAATGTTTTTCCAGCACCCCTGAATGCTTCCTTGTGGGCACAGAGCAGCCTGAGGGACAAAAGCACCAAGCCCAGCTCGCACAGAGACTGTTTTCCTTTAAAACCTGCTCGTTTTCCTGGGAATGGTGGGAACTGGGCTGCTGGAGCCTGCACTGCTCCTTTCGGGATGCTCAGCTCAAGGGGTTGGGTGGCTGTTGCTCGTTCCTGTCGCCCCGATTTTTTAAGATTTTCTAAGCCTCCTGATGTTTACATTCTTGTAACGAGCTTTCTCACACACATTTATGTGAACAACTTATTGTTTTGCATTCCTTTATGGAAGAAGAAAAATTTGATGAACTGCTAGCTCGTCCAGTGTCGTCGGAGAGGTGGCACTGTCACCTTCCAATCCACTGTCACTTTTAGAAATCTACAAATGTTAGAGCCAGAAAATAAAAAGTCCCTTTTTACCTCGGGAACAGCAGTGCACACATTGTGTCATTTGGTGTCCTAGAGTGACACATTCCCACACAGCCACTGCCAGGCACAGGAATAACTAAAACATACCTGGGTTGGATCTTTTCCTTAGTGGGACTGGGGATTTTGGGGCTGTGGAGGCACCTTTTGGGATGTGCCCCTTTTTTTTTAACCCACTCAGACTTGAACTTCTGGGACTCAAGCCCTGGGAGAAGCAGGAGAAGCCGTTGGGGCGAGGGGATGAGTGGGGATGGGATCCTGCAGTTCCAGCAAGAAAAATGTGCCCGTTTTGGCTGGTTTTTTTTCCTCCCTCTCCTTTTTTCCCTTTAATAAATTCAGTGTTTATGTTGGATAACGCCCGTTGAGGGTTTGTTCCCTCCTCTCGGCTCCTCTGAGCAAACTGCTGCGGTAGTAGGTCACATTCGTGCTAATCAGGATGCTGAATGCTGCCTCTAATCCAAAGTTTTCCATCAAAGGGAAGGTTCTGAGTCATGTAATGAATATCAGGAGGGTTCTGCTCTTCAAAGGTGGAGAAAAGTTGATTCTTTTTGAGATAAAACTCGCTGTTTGAAAAAAAAAAAAAAGGAAAAAAGATAATTGGAAGTAAAGCTAAAAGATTTCCTTATCACCAAATATTATTCACAGCAATGGCAAGATCTGGTTTCCTCCCCCCTGCAAGGCTGGGGGCTCACAAAACCCTGATTTGAGCGAGAGACAGAGCAGAAATTGGCTGGATTTGGGATCTTCCAGGAATCCGGGGGCCTTGGAAATACTCCTGGCTGGGAGTGTGGAGGGGCTGCTTCTGGGCTTTGCTGAGAGAGGAGCGGCGTTGGCAACCCTGGCCCCATCCCCAGGGATTTGCCGTAAATTTGGGGGGAAACTGGGAATTACATCAGCCTTCAATTGCTGTGCAGGCAGAGCAAAGCAGCAGGGAGGCCTTTAAAAGGAGGAAGATACATGGAAAAGAGGGGAAAATAGGACCACCAGCACTCTGAGCTGTGCAAGGGGTGCCCCATCCCTGGGAGTGTCCCAGGCCAGGTTGGATGGGCTTTGGAGGAACGTGGGACAGTGGAAGGTGTCCCGTGGCAGGGAGTGGCACTGGATGAGATTTAAAGGCCTCTCCAATCCAAACCATTCTGGGATGTATCCATGAATTCCTCCCCAGTCCAAGCTTTTCCAGGGAGCAGGGATGCAGGTGAGCTGATGCAGCTCCTGGCCGGGGATTAGCTGGGTGCTGAATGCCTGACCTGTGCTGCTCCGAGGGTAATTACTGGGCTGTGCGGGAGGCAGGAGATTCCTGGGCTTTTCCTCGGCCGTGCTGAAGCCATTTGGGATTTTTCCCCTCTCAGGTAACACTCAAAGGCGGTGGAAGGAAACCGAAGGAGCTTGGAGTCCCTTTTGTGCTCCGTGCCTCTGTAATCTCAGGGTTGATTTAAATGTTCTCCTCGCGGTCATTTCCCGAGCCTCTCTCCCTTTTCATGTCCAACATCTCGTGTTGAATAACTCCTCGGGCTCTGTAATTTCGGGATCAACAACGACGCTGACAATGGAGAACAAATTACACAGGGAGAGGAGCCCGCAGCCCCAGCTTTATTCTGCTGCTTGTGTGCATCCCTAATCCAAATTAACACCGGGATCAACTTTCTCCCGGGCTCCTCGGGCTCGGGTTTGCACAAAAGGCACAGGTTCGGCCACGTTCAATAACTGAGAGCACCCCGGGGCTCAGGAGCCGTGGAAAACACGTGGCCGCAGGGGGGAGAGCAGAGGCTCTCTGGGAAAGGGGGAGACTGGGGAAGCGGGAAAAGGGGTCGGGGTTTCTGAGGTCAGGCTCTTTGGTTCCCCTTTCTCCAGCTCCCAGCAGGATGGAGCTGCTGGATGCTTCCACTGGGAGTGGAAGGGGAAGTGTGTGGATGTGGGATCTCGGTTTTCCTTGGGTTTAGAGCTGATCCGAGAGCAGGGATGCTCAGGCGGTGTTTTATCCCTAGCGGGGCGCCCAGTGGGATGCAGGTGCTCGTCCGCTGCCCTCCCGCCTCTCCCTCAACCAGCAAACAAGAGGAGGATCATTATTTGTAAAGAACAACCCAAGAAAAACCCCCAGCAGAGGCATGGCCTCCCTCGCCCTCAGTGGCCACAGCCCAGGCTCGCCTTGGCTCCCCGTGTTTGTGACTCCAGGGCTCACAGCTGCTCCTGAGGCGCGGCCACCCCAATTTGGCCCCGAGACGCCCAGAATTTGGGGGCTGCAGCCCTGGCTGCTGCTCCCCACCCCTCTCCACCCTCTGCTCCCCTCGGGGAGGTGTCGCTCAGGTGGGCAGCAGGGTTGGGAGCGGCGTCCCGGGGCTGCCCCGATCATCCCGCAGGCTGCGGGGCTGCTCGTTACTCACCGAGGCAGGAGCCTGTCTGCAGGCAGGCGAGCCCGGGGAGGGGATGACAGCTCGATGAGAGAGGTTCAATGACTTGTTCTTCACGTGCCGGCCACCTGGCATATTTGCCTTGAACTTCCCGCACTGGCTCCAAAAGCCCTGCATTATTTTCCTGAAGGACGCCCGGGATAATTTCATTCAGCGCGGGGCGAGTTCTGGGGCTGTCTGTAAGAGAATAAATGGAGAGACTTAACGCGGAGGAGGACGTGAGACGTGTCAGCTTTCAGCTGGCTGAATATGCATTGAGTCCCCCTCAACTTCAGGGAATTGAAGAGCTTGAAATAAATTCATCAACTCTCGTAAGGGAAAAAAAAAAAATTAAAAAAAGAAGTGAAGCAAGTGCATTTACCGGGGTGGCAGGTGTCAAGTGACTCGGCGTTTTAACATTTTCATTATGCTCGACGAGAGTAAACAGCGAAGCCAGCCAAGGTTTTTTCCTCTCTGCAAAGCGCGTTTGGGTTGCTGAACGCCTCGTGGTGAACCCCGAGCCAGCACGAAACTCCCGGGAATGGGCATGGGAAGCTGGGCTTGTTCCCAGGGTGACAAGTGTGGAGATGGATTTGTCACAGCTCAGTTTCCCTGTCCCCTCCTCAGCCCCTGCCAAAGGAAGGGCTGATCCCAGCGCCCAAAGATTTGGGAAGTGCCTGGGGAGGCTTCCCAGCTTTTGGGGCCTCTGTAGGGGCAGAAAGCAGAGATCCTGCTGGATTTGGCCCCTGTGGAACAGAAAGGGAAGTGCTGGTGGGATTAGGGAGCTGCCGGGTGCTGGAGCTCCCACTGGGGACCAGTCCAAGGTGTCTCTGGAGGCTGGGAAGTTATGGGTGCTTGGAGAACCTTGGGGAAAGGAGTTTGTGTTCTGGAGGCTGATGCACAGCGATGATGCTCCCAAATAATCCAGCGGGAAGTGTTTTCCCTGGCGCTGGGGCTGGAATGGTGACCCGAAGAGCTGCCCGCGGGTGGGTGCTGGCACACGATGGCCAGGAGCTGCTGTGGGTCACTCACTGTCCACACCGGAGCTTTCGCCAGTGAAGGACGGCTGGAAAACTCGGGATGAGCTCCAGCTCGGGCGGGATGAATGAGCCGGGGCTGGAGGCGCCCACGGCACAAAGCGGCGGCTCCTTTGTGCCTGCCTGGCTCGGGAGCTCTCGGCATCCGCCGCGGGCTGAAGTGGCTCTTGGGCTGTTTAAAGGTTGAGTGCTGCTGCTCCGAGTGACGGGAGGCAGATTCGGTTAAATAAACACGGCGGCTTAGAGAGAAATTGAAGGTGACGCGGAGAGCTGGAGCAGAATTTAATGTCGGCAGCCGCGTTCCAGCGCGGCTCTCCAGCCGCATCCCTCTGGAAGTGGCCGGGACGCACTCCCCGGAATGCTGGGGAGGGGGACTGGGGTGCCACAAACCGGGAACCCGCTGCAGGCAGCCTGCCGTGGTGCTGCTGGTGATTCCTGAGCGTTTCACGCCGCCCCGGGGCTCTAGGAGGGCACCGGGCTGCCCCCGTGCCCTCTCGAAAGCCACTTTGTCCCTCAGTCACTGCGGTCTCCGGTTTAGTGCCTGGCAGATTGTCCCGGTGTCCTTCCAGAGGGTTCCACCCCGGCCCCCCAAAAGCAGGGGTTCGTCCTGGGGTTGTGGGGCCGTGACAGTTTGGATTCAGAGAGGACTTTTTTTTTGGGGGGGGGGCTGCGGTTCGCCCGGGATTTGGAGCAGATCTCCCTCCTGTTCCCTGCCCTGTCAGCACATGGAAAATCCCCTGGAGGCAGAGAGAGGAGAATCCCAAAGGTTGGACCACAAGTTTCGCCTCCCTCTGCAGCGTTTCACCGCCTCTGCCCCAGGTGAAAAATCCCGCTGGATTTTCCTGTGGGGAGAACTTCCCAACCCAAATATCTGACGGTGTCGAAGCAGAATTGTTTCTCTGCTCCAAGGCCCCCTCCGCGCCGGTGGAATTCCATCCTGGAATTCTCCAGAGCAGGGATAATGCAGGGAATGGCTGAGGGAGCCTGGTCTCGTTCCTTAAGTGCCATCAGTTCCCAGGCTGAGGAGGCGTGGGCAGAGATCTCGGCGCTCCAGGTGCCTTTGGCAGGAAAACAGAGCTTTGGTCAATACCAGATTCCCAAAAGAGCTGCAGTGCAGAGCAAAGGAATTTTGAGGATATGTTTTTTTTCCAATCCAAAGCTCCTGGAACACTCCTGCCTGGCATGCACTGCTCCTCAGAGCAAAGCTCGAGGCCCTGTTGCTCCTTGCCCCGCGCCAGTGTCTGCGCTGGCGGATTTTGTGTTTTCCAAGCCTCGGGAATTCCGGTGTGCAAGGAAGGAAGGACCTTCAGGACTCCCTGTTTGGAGAGGGGTGGAGCTGGGGAGTTTCTCAGTGCCTGGGTAACAGTGCCACTAAAAATCCCGTCGAAGGAGGAGGTTGGAGGAGGCTTGGAGCAACCTGGGATGGTGGCATTGTCCCTGCCCGTGTCGGGGGGGGGGGGGTGGAATGAGATGAGGATGAGCTTTCAGCTCCTTTCCAACCCAAACCCATCTGGCATTCCGTGACAAAGAGAGGTTTTGGCGCATGGAGAGCAGGCCGGGGCTGGAAACGCTCTGGGGATGTGGCAGCAGAGGATGGGCGGGACAAGGAGCGCCAAGGAGAGGAATGAAGGGAAGGGAACGTGCATGGAAAGGGACGGGGGGGGGCTCTGGGATCACCACACCGCAGCGGGGACGCTGGCACAGCTCATCTGGCACTGCCTGGGTACCTGTCGGCCCCACCCGTGGCACCGGTGTGACACAGAGGGGACAGCGTGGCCCAGCCCTGCTGCCACCTCACCCGGGTGACAGCGGGGTCACCCCGGGGTCCCCAGCGCAGGTTCCTCAGAGGGAAGGGAGCCGGGACCGCCGTGTCCCCCTCGGCGTGGCCGGGGGGCTCCGGGCGAGGGCTGGGCTGGGAGCGGGGCCGCGGATGTCGCGATCTGCGCTGACACCGTGTGGCCGCTGCCCGCATCTCGCCCCTGCGCCCGGCAAAAGGCGGATCTCAGGCCAAGCAGCCCCGAAACGTCCCCTAAGTCACCTCCCAGCCCAGGAGAGTGTCACCCGGTGGAGGCAGGAGATGGCCCTTGCCCCGCAGGACCCCTGCATCCCTCAAAATGGGCTGGATTTGGGCACTTTTAGTGCTTCCGAGGGAGCTGGATTCAGGCTTTTTTGGTGTGGTTTAAAACCCAGCTTGGTTTAAAACGAAATTTAGATAAGATACCAGAAGGTATTTTTACTGTGGTTTTAGTGAGGCCCTGGCACGGGGTGTCCAGAGCAGCTGTGGCTGCCCCTGGATCCCTGGGAGTGTCCAAGGCCAGGCTGGAGCCACCTGGACCGTGGAAGGTGTCCCTGCCCACGGCAGGAGGGTGTAGCGAGATGAGCTTTAAGGTCCCCTCCATCCCAAACCATCCGGTGATTCCCCGGAAAGGCCTGCCTGGCCCGGGTCTCGCTGCTCCAGGATACTTTTAATTCCCCCTGTTCCCGCCAGGCAGCTGATTTAGGGAGGACAAGGACCTTTTATCCACCCTTTGGGCAGGCACGAGGCCCTGGAGAGGAACCATGCCCGATGTATTCAGCCACTCTTGGATAAAGCCCTTTCTCCTCAGCCTTTCCCAGCCACAAGGATTTGGCAGGGAAGAGCCCAGCTCTGCCCATCTGGGGACAAATTTGGGATGCAGCTGGATTGGGGCTGGGGGCTGGAGGCAGGCAGGGAGGGTCGTGCTGAGTGGAAAATGAGCTTATTCTCCATTTCTGCAGCACACCCCCACGGCTAAAGGCAGGGAGATTCTTTCCCAGCAGGGCAGAATTTTGGGATAGATGCTCCCCCACCACGCCAGGAGCCCCCAGGGCGCTCGCCATGCCCCCGTCCCCTGCGAGCGGAGCTGAAGGAAGACTTGTAGCTCAGGAAAGAGCCCCAACAATGGACAATGGAGCCGTTTGAGGGGACAATAAACAACTTTCTGCCCTGTGAGTTTGTCCCGTCGCAGTCACGGGGTGAGCATGAATGGGGGGAGCTGTGCTGCGGGGAGCCGGGCTTTGCCCCGCCGCCGCCACCTCGGATGCTCGGGTGTTAATGTTTTGTCACAGGATCAGGGCCAGAGAAAGAGCGGGGAACAAAAGGAGAACATTCGCTGTCCAGAAAAAACAAAACAAAACAAAACAAACCCAACCAAACAAAAAAAAAGGCTTAAAAACAAGGAGGCACGGATGGGAGAATATGAATATTCCGGTGGAGAAAAGGACTGAACCTCACCCAGAGAGGCTGGTTTGGAGCTGGAGAACTGGGGAAGCTCCTTTTGCAGGGAATTCATGGCTCCCAGGGGAGGTGGGAGGGTTGGGAAGCTGAAATCTGTGCCCAGTGCTGTGCCCTGGGGATTGGAGGTGTCTGTATCCAGGGCGCCTCTGGATCAGGAGGCTTTGGCTGCAGCAAGGACTGTGGAGAAAGGCTGAAAGGGCAGAAAGTTTGGGATGAAAGAGTTGTGGGATGTCTCGTTCCCTCTCTGCTCTGCTTCCAGCCCAGCTGGGATTCGGTAGCAGCTCTGGGCAGGAGCTGTAACGAGGTGACAGAAAGACAGATCCTGCTGGAAACAGGGAAAACGAGGCAAAGGTTCCTTCCTCCCAAATTCCAGGCCTGGCTGCCAGATGGAGCAGGGCCGTGCTCTCCCTGGAAGCACAGCAGGGTGCTCGGGTGAGAGGTGCTGGGGCTCCTGGGCTCTGCCTTGCTGCATTCCCTGGGAATGAGCTGCGAGAATTGGAGAGCCCACAGGAAAGTTAAAGGGTTTTTTTGGTTGGGTTTTTATTTTTCCCCTGCAGTCTGGGAAGCTAAAAATAGAAATAATGCCAGAGGAATAAATATAAACAGCCAATCAGCCAAACCAAAATTGAGCAAGGGCAGCGCCGGGAAGGGAGAGGGGGGAAATGTGCTGGGTTGGGATGTGCTGCTGGCTCTGCTTCCTGGGGGATTTGGCTTTTTCAGGATTCCAGCCCAGTTTTGGGTGTTGTAGGCCTGGGTTTGATCCCACAAGCAACCGCTTTTATCCAAGGGAATCAGCGATGGGAAAGCCTTTGATGTTCCTGAGCCCCAAAATCCGCTTCCTGCCTTTTCCCGCCTTTTGCCATCTGGGATCATGACACTGCCATGGGATTGTCCTGGATGCCAGTGGGATAAATCCAGGGATGTTCCACCAGCCAGCCCTGGAGCCGCCTCTCCTGCAGCTGCTCGGGCGAGGTTAATGAGCGCAATTAACAGCGAGCGCTCTAATTGCAGCCGCTTAGCGGGGACTTCGCCACCAGCGGCTCTGTCCGGCGCTCGGGTGTCCCTTCATTAGCAGGAATCGAGCTGTAATTAGGCAGTGCCAGCGCTGCCAGGAGACCCCAGGGATGCAGCATTCCAGGTTCTGGCAGATCCCGCCGTTCCCTCTCGGCCCGAGTGGGGCGGAGCTTGGGGTGACCGGTGGAATTCTGAGCTAAAAAAATCGGCGGGTTTTGGAGGGAAATGTGCTCCGAGCCGGGCTTGTGGGCACCCACAGCAAACAAAGCCTTGACACCAATCTGGAGCAGCGATTCCCGCTGGGATTTTGGGATGCAGCTGTGTTCCAAGCGGACTTAGTGCCCACCTCGTCCAAGGGCAGCTGGCCTGGGTGATACCAAGATGTGCCCCAGAGCTCCAGCCCCGCCCCGGGTGACACCATCCATTCAAGTTTATCTCCCTCATGGATTTGAAGCTCTTCCCGATCCGTATCAAAGCCCTTCCCCTGCTTTCCACATGAATAATGAATGCTGGTGAGGCTTCCCATAAATCATCGCCGTTCCCGGTGCCACGGCGGCTTTGAGTGCAGACATCTGCGTTTCAGACCACGGAGAATGTGGAAAATCCATTTTTTCCCTTCTTCCTGGTGGGATCACGGCTTGCTCTTCCCAAGGGAAGGGTGACTCCAATCCCATCCTTTGGCTGCCTTTGGTTTGGAGGCTGGAGAATGTGGGCTCCTGGCTTTTCCACGTTGCTGGGACACATCCCGGTGACGCTCTGGGAGCTTTTTCATGCCCAGCTGTCACTCGAGGTGCTCCTGGAAAGGCCTTGGGAGCTGGAGAGCTCTTTAATCCCTAATGGCATTCAGGGATTTGGGGCTGGGTGGTTCCTGGGCTGGGAAGGAGTTGGAAGGTGCCCAAGCCACGCTTCCCTCCTTCCTTGTGGATCCATCCTTTGCCCTTGGGAGCAGCTGATCCCTCCCTCCAGCCAGGGCATACCCACCCGCACCCCGGTTTGCCTTAAAGAAGACATTTTCCAAGGAGAAGCCACAGCATTCCCTTTCCAATCCGTCCTTTGGGGCCTACAGAGCGCGTTTTCCTTTCCCCACCGGGGTTTGAGGGATTCTCCCTCTTTCCCCCTTCACCTTGGCTCGTCTTTTATCAGAAACCGTTCGGAAACTTTTTTTTTTTTAAATCCACGGGCTTTTATTGCTCTGGCTCCGTGCTGAGGAGCCCGTTCTGAAGTGTTCTCGAGGCTCTCATTGTCCCTTATCTCGGGATTGTATCTGGCTGCAATTCATCCGCAGTCATGCTTCAGAGGCGAGCATCTCTCATATGAGGCCCCTTTCATCACGCGGTGACAACTCTTGAATACATCATTATTCAGCGGCGGGGTTGGGAATTATAATCATTAGGCAATTTTTCCACCCCTAATCTGATTTTATAAACTGTTTCTTTTCATTATCTTCGGGCGGCAAACAGTAAATGCATCTGTCTGCCGAGATCCTCCTGATAGCAGTAATAGAAAAAACCCAGCCAGGACATCTCGGCGAGGAGGGAGCAGCCCCGGCTGCTCGCCCTGTCTTCGCCCATTCCCAGGTTATTCAGGCTGGAATTCGCCTGGCTCGAATCCCCAGAGCACCCCTCAGGTGAATTTTGGGCCGCTGTCGCCCCTCAGGTGAATTTTGGGCCGGTGGAATGGCATCTGTACCGTTAAAAAAGGGGGAAAAAAAAGGAGTGGGAAGGAGGAGATGTGTTTCCATGGGCCAGGGCTGTGTTTCCAAGCATTTTATAGGGAATGAGTGTCCCCCTTCACCTCACAGCCAGGCAAGGGAGATGCCACCTGTATAACGGGGGATCTCCTGCAGAGATGGTGTTTCCTGTTTAAAAACTTGGGGTTTTTTCCCTTTTTAATGACGGAAAATCAAACCTCCGTGGTTCTTTTCCCCTCAGCAACATAGGAGAGGCAGCCAAGCTGCTGGGATGGAGCTGGACAAAGCCAAGGTGCTGCTTCATTAATTCCCTGCTCCTGGAATGTGTGGGACCACGATGCCCAGGATCCATCAGGATTTCAGCCCTTGCTGCCCATTTTTGGGTTGGAACGGGTCACTTAACCCAAACGTGGCCGTCACCCGCTGGGTTTGTGGCAGGGACATCGGGATGAGGCCTCCCCGAGTGATCTTTTCACCATTTTTTTTTTTTTAAACCATCCCAAATTTGCTCGGAATTGGGCAGGACAGGGAGGCTCCCTGGCCGCGCGTCCCTGGGATTTGGCAGAGCCTTTCCTGCCCACCCAGGGATGAGGAGCACTCCGGAGGTCCCAACCCTCTCCCTGTGCCCTCCTGCTCTGCCGTGGTTGAGTCTGCACGTATCCCACCCCACCTTCCACAGGTGAGAGGAGCGATGGGAATCTTGGAAAGCAGCGTTTGGATTCCCAGGCTGCTTTTTAATCCCACATTTATTCCTAGAAGTAGGATTAGGATTAAACAAGGAGCCGTGTCCACCCCCTCCTCCTTTACCAGCAGGGGAAGCACTCCCTGCTCTTCCAGCCGCCATGGAAGGGAGGGAACGCTGAAAAATTTGAGTGAAATCCCCATTTTCTTCTCCCTCTCCCAAAAAAAAAAAGCTGAGCCGTGGCTGCCTGGATGCTGCAGCCCAGCAGAGGGAGGAGGGAAGGAGGGAGGTTTGATGTCTCATTTAGCCCGGGCGCTGCCAGCCCGCAGTGACAGGAACCAATAAAACCTTGTTGATCCAAAGCTTAGTCCCTGGAGCCGCTGATCCCGGGGCAGATGGCAAACAGATAACAGGGAGCGCTCCAATTTTCCCCAGTTTATTCGGGAAGATGGAAGCGGATAAAGCAGCGCAGGGTAAATACCCGATATTGATTCGAACCCAGGGAATAAATCCCGCTCTGGAGCGGGATTTCCCTGCGCAGGGCCGAGCTGGGAGCTCGGGGGTGTCACGGCCCCATCAGGCTCCTTCCCGGCGCCGGGAATGCCATCGGAAGATGGAGATTGCCATCTCCCGGCGCCTGGAGATGCTGCAGCGCTGCTGGGAGCGGCCTGGCCGGGCTCCCATCCCATGGGAGCACCCGCATTCCACCCTCCGTGCTCTGGGATGCCCCAGTCCCCTCTCCCGTTTTGTTTCCTCCCCCCCCCCCCCCCCACCAGCTGCGATCCTGGAGGATGCTGGGCTGGGAGAGGGGACATCGTGCCGGGTGGGGACACGGATTCCATGGAACGGAGCTCTGGGAAGCCTTGGAGTGGGAGCATCCCCCAGGGCATAGAGGGATGGGGCTGCTCCTCATGGGGTGGGGATTTGGGACCTGGGAGAGTCACATCCTCCAGGGCATAGAAGGATGAGGCTGCTCCTCATGGGGTGGGGATTTGGGAGTTTGGGACCTGGGAGAATCACATTCCCCAGGGCATAGAGGGATGGGGCTGCTCCTCATGGGATTGGGATTTGGGAATTATTTGGGACTTGGGAGAATCACATTCCCCAGGGTATAGAGGGGTGGGGCTGGTCCTTATGGGATGAAGATTTGGGAATTTGGGACCTGGGAGAGTCACATTCCCCAGGGCATAGAGGGATGGGGCTGCTCCTCATAGGATGAGGATTTGGGAGTTTGGGACCTGGGAGAATCACATCCCCATGGGCACAGCGGGATGAGGCTTCTCCTCATGGGATGGGAATTTGGGAATTATTTGGGACCTGGGAGAGTCACATTCCCCAGGGGATCGAGGGATGAGGCTGCTTCTCATAGGATGGGGATTTGGGAATTATCTGGGACCTGGGAGAGTCACATTCCCCAGGGCATAGAAGGATGAGGATTTGGGAATTTGGGACCTGGGAATGTCACATTCCCCAGGGTATAGAGGGATGGGGCTTCTCCTCACGGGATGGAGATTTGGGATCTGGGCCAGTCTCTGAGCTGCTGGAAAATGCTCCGTCTGTCCCTTGCTCCACAATGACCGTCCCCATGGCTGTCCCTGTGCCTTTCCCTCCTGGGGGACATGGACAGGACAGAAGGGGACATGTGCGGGGCAGAGCTGAGCGTCCAGGTGGATCCAGGAACGCCAAACTCTGGCTTTGGACGCTGCCCCACGGATCTATCTCAGCTCAGCCAGGGCAAATATTTGACGAGAGGCATTTGTGTGTGTGTTGGCAGGGACACGGGAACACAGATGGGGATGTCCCCAGGGCTGGGACCTGTCACTTCCCACTGCTGTCAGCACTTCCTGGGATTTGCCATGCCGGGAACCAGGCGGGAAGGCCAGTCTGGCTGAGGCTGCACTGCTCAGGGTCCCTGGGGTCCCTGCTCCAAGGTTTTGGTGGCACCAGCCGGAAAAGGGCACCCAAAAGTGTCCAGAGGGCTGGAGCAAGGAATGGCTGGGGCCCTTGGGGGCAGCACTGCTGGCTGTCCCCTCCAGAGCTTTTCCTGCTGGGATGAGAGGATCCCTGGCCGCTGGCAGCTCTGGGAAGCGGCGCTAGAGGGAGCCTCCAGGCTGGCAGCACATTCCTGCCTCTTTTCTCGTTTTTCCCCCCTCTTTTTCTCCTCCAGATTTCCCAGTCAAGGATTCTGACACCTGACCTGTTCCGGAGCTGTGCATGGAGGCACACGATGCCTCCCACTGGAGCCATCCAAAGGTTCCTCCCAAAAACCCGCCCAGCCCTGAGCTTCTTTTCCTCTCCAAAACTATTTTTTAAAGGAAAATTTACTTTCCCCTCTTACTTAAAAAATGTAAATCTTTGCTGAAAATGCACAGCTGGGGAGGGGGGTAGTGCTGACAATCCATAAATATCTCTAATTTTTCCAGAGAAACCACTTTATCTCCATTCCCAAATTTCAGATCTTCACATTTCCAGAAATGACGGCTGACAGGACAAAAGTGATTGCTTCACCTCTGCTGGTGGTCTTGCTGGTCTTTTTTTTTCCTTAAATACAGTAACATAAAAACAACAACAACAACAACAAAAACCCAAACAAACAAAAACCAAAAACAAAACCCCAAAAACAAACCCAAAACATTTAAGGTAAAAATCTGCCTATTGATATTTAAATGTGTTTTTTTTTTTCTGTTGCTTTTTTTTTTTTCCCCAGATACTTTTCCAGGGATGCTTTTAAAGTAATAAACAACCTTTCCTGTTCATGCTCGAGGCCAGGTGGGGCAGGTTCTGGAGCAGCCTGGGACCATGGAAGGTGCCCCTGCCCATGGAACGGGATGAGCTTTAAAATCCCTTCCCACCCAAACAATTCTGGGGTTTTTTGTGGATTATTCTCCACGTGCTGCTGAATCCAAGAAGCATTTTGGGAATTTAAATGCAGCTCCACCTCTCCTGTCTCTTCTGAGGACCTTGGGTGTCCCTAGCCAGGAATTTACACAGCGAGATTCCCTTCCACACCGGGAATTGAGGAGGAATTTTGGGAAGGAAAATGTCTGTTTCCCACCCAGACACCTCTGGCTGCGGCGCTTCTGGCACAACCGGTTCCCCCCCCGGCGCGGAGATTGGGATCAAGCTTGAAGTTCAGGCACTGTTGACAAAGGTTCTGTCAACAAAAAGGTGTTGAAGGACGGGATATTTGTGGAAGAAGTCACCAAGAGGTGAAAGATATCCCCTTCAGGGGGCCTTTTCCTGCTCGGCAGGCCCCTGCTCGCCGGGGTTTTCCAGGAGAAGCCGGAGGCAGGGATGTGGTGGCTCCATCTCCTGGGCTAGTGCAGCTTTGCCAACATCCACCCGGGATGGAGCAGAAGCAGAGCCCTCAGGGAGCAGATCCATGCTGGAAAGCAGCCTTGGAGGCTCTGCCAGATGGTGTTTGGGATTCAAATATCCTAAATTAGGGATAGGGAATTGCAGCTCGGTGTGGAGATATAAAGGGCTGGTGGAAAGGGGGTTTCCTTGTGTTCCTTCCGGCTCCTTTTCCTTCCCCCCATTCCAAATCACCCTGGGATATTTGCTCACCCTTCTTGGGCTCACCATCCCTCTTTTGCTGCCTCTGGGAGCACCCACAGGCAGGATCCTGCCTGAACCCTCTCCAGAGAAAATCCCTCTGGACAGAGGAATAGGCAGCTCTGGAGCCTTTTTTCCGCATGCCAGTAGCTCCCTAAGGGACCCCCCTGCTTGGGATAGGGACACAGCTTGGGGTCACCCCTAGTTCTGCCTCCCACCGGGAAGAAATGAGGATTTTCGGGGTTGAGATTGGCCCGTGGATGGTGAAGAGGGTAGGCACGGAGCAACGGGGGTCCAAAGGATGGAGGGATGGATGGATGGATGGATGGATGGATGGATGGATGGATGGATGGATGGATGGATGGATGGATCCCCTGTCACTCTCACTCCCTTGCAAAAATGCAGAAGCCGCTCCAGCTCCTAAGGGAGATGGGAAGGAATCCCAGAGGATTTGGACCTCTGGGCTTTTGGGGCAAAATCCATCCTGCTCAGGTTTATTGGCAGCTTTGCTAATCCCAGAGCAAGGAATTTTCCGCGGGAGAGCAGATCCCGCGCGGGTCACTGGCTCTGGGCTCCCTCCCCCGGCTGGCCCAGGGGCTGGGCAGAAGGAAGTGCGCTGGAGGTGTTTTCCCTCCGCTGTCTGGCACCGAGACAAACCCGGGGCACTGTGTCTCCTGCCGAGATAAGCATCAGGCAGCCCGCTGTTCTCACCCTCAGCCCGCACCGGGATCGGGTAACCTGGCACAAACGCGCGGCTTTCAGGCTTCTTTCGGGCTCCTCCTTCCTCCAGGTGTCCTTGCAAGGCCTCCTTTAACTTCCTTTTCTCCCTGTTTCCCCCCTGTTTTCTGCAAAGATTTTTTTGGGTTTTTTTGAGGGGTTAGGGGCAGCATCCCCTCATCCCACAGCTCCTTCCTGGGCAGGCTGAGCCACACCACTCCCACTTCCCAATCCATCCTGTCCCTCATCCCACCATCCTGCTTCATCCCTGCAGCAGCCAGGCCTGTCCAAAGAGGGCAAAAACCCTATTGAAACCCTAAAATCTCCAGGCAGCTGGGAGGAGTTCCGGGGCTGCTGCACGATGTTTTGAGCATTCCCAGGGATTCACTGGCTGCAGTCCCACGGTGCTGCACGCAGCCAGCCCCTAATTGCATTGTTTCCGCTGATCCACGAGGAAATTATTTATGGGCACGAGGAGCCTGCTCGGCTTCCAGAGCCTTTCAACTTTATAGGAGTTTTTCCATGGGCTGGTTTTGCAGGTTCGGGTTATTTTTACCCCCCCAATTAAAGTGGGTTGCTTTCCCTCCCTCCCTTGGGGGTTGAGTTTCTCCCTCTCTCCTGGTGGGGTGGGATGGGATGGGGTGGGATGGGATGGGATGGGATGGGATGGGATGGGATGGGGTGGGTGGCTGGAGAGGAGCCAGCTTTGGCCTCAGCTCATTTCTCCCCGCTCTCTGCAGAACCAGATCCTGTTTGTCCTTTGCTCTCCGTGTCCCCAGCCCTGGCACTGCTGATGGATTCCCAGCCCCCCAACAAGCACATCCCCCCCTGAATGGTGCTGGAAAGGCACATCCCAACCCTAAACATCCATTACCCAGGAATATGAACTGCTGGAGGAGCTCCATTTCCTCTGGCTCCTTTTTAATGGGTACCTGATACCCACAGTGCTTCCACATTGGGAAATTTGCTCCAAGACGTAGAATTGCCTGGCACGAACCCCACCAACAGCAGCTTCTCCATCAGGGCAGTCTCTCCAGCCTGGGCTCTGCTCCCCTGGAGGGTGCTCCTGGCCCCCAAACCCTTTTCCAGGCCACGGGAATGGCTGGGTACCCTCAGTGGGAGGGAACGCAACCTCATCCTGGTCATCTCCCACCTGGAAGTTGTTTTCCATGCTCCCACTTTGCTGGGTTTAGGCACACAGAGGCTTTTTTTTTTTTTTGGGAAGGGAGCAGCCTGTGTGGCAGGAATAAACCATCTGAGGTTGCTTTAAGCGCCCCTTGGAGCGGGGCCAGGAACGCAGGCAAGGAAACGCTGGGAGCTTGTTTTAATTTAGTGGTGTTGAAGTGTTCGGCTGCAATTAAGCAGCTGAAAATTAAACAGAACCAGTCATTAGGGCTGGTGGGACAAGCCCGGCAGACCAGAGGATATAAATTATTTCCAATGGGGAATGCCAGAGCCAGGCTCGGGATGGGGACGGTTCCCCTCCGCGGCTGTTATCTCTTGGTTTCAACCAGAGGAATTGCATCCCGAGGAAACGAATCCCTGCAGGTGCTGGATCTTGGAGCAGGTAAGGAGAGGGAAAAGAAGCTCATGGCAGAGGCTCCCCAGTCCCTGCATCCCAAGGAGTTCCTTCCTCTCCCTGCCTGAGCTGGGTTTTGAGCTCCCAGCATCATTCCCTGGTGTTGATGCTCCCTTTCCCTGGATCCTGCTCCCCGTGGAAGGATCTGGAGCATTCAGGCTCCTGTGGCCCCAGAGCTGGGCCACTCCCAAGTGTGTTTTGGGGGACAGTGACCTGATCCAGGCCGTGTCCTGGGGGAATTTCTTCACTACCTGAGCTGCTTTGGAGCAGGAATTGATGCCCTGATGGAGTGAAGGTGGAGAGGGGCACGAGTGGGAATTTGGGCTGGAAATCCCTCACCTCCCATGGGGAAATCACAGCTGAGAGGGGAAGGATGGGGCAGGCTCTCCAAAAACTTCTGGCTGGGCATATCCACGGTGTTTATCCAGATAATTCCAGGACATCAGAGCTCCCAGACAACGCAGAGGGACAACCCGGATCCATAAAACTTTCAGCATCCTGCAGGGTTCTTTTACAAGCCCAGAGCCAGGTAAGCCCAGAAATGCTCTTTAAAATCCCTCACCTTTCAGCAGAAGCAAGACTTAAGCCTGGCTTTAAAGTCAAGCCTGGGTTTTAAGTGCATTCCTGGGACCTGTTGACGGGAGTAGGAAGCATCTCCCTTGGCTTCAGCGCGATTTTCCCTGCCTGAAATGGAGTCCAGATCTCCCAAAATAAATCCCCCCGGCTCTGGAGCTGCGGAACCACACGGAGCCGTTCCCAGAAAAGGATCCAGCTCATTCATCTGCCCGCATCATGTGTGTTAAATTCTGCTGACATCTCCCAGAATTCCAGGGAATAAATGGAAACCAGTGCCCGGGGAGCGCTGGGCTGGCGATGCCACGGGATGAGTGGCAGGAGCATTGTTTGCGCGCAGCCTTTCCAAAGGGAGCTCCCGCTTCCCTCTTGCCAGGACAAGATGTGAAATTTCATTCCCATTTTATCCCAATTACTGGCTTAGAATTCTGGCGGGGAGCATTTCCGGTAGCACACAATAACTCCAATATCCAGGGTGCTTTCCCTATGGGAGCGGTGCTGGGTTTAGGGGGGGAATTCCACTGTATTCCCAGTCCGTGCTCCCCATCCTGGATATTCCCATTCCAAGGCTCCATCCCAACACTGCTCTTCCAGGAGAGCAGCACAATTCACCTTACCAAAAACCATTTGAGCTTTTCTCACATGGAATGAAACTTTCCCAGCCACTTTCTCTTACCTGAGAGAAAAAAAAAAAAAAACAAAACCCAAGAAACAAAACCCAAAAAAACCCCAAACAAGTCTGAAACCCCAAATCTTTCTCAGTTTCTCAGCTCAAAATATATCTACTTAACCCCACACACCTGAAAAAAAAAAAAAACCCACTGAAAATTCCCCTTTTGCTCCAAAGAGGTGTTTTTACTCCTGGAGAAATTGGTGACAACAATTTATAAGGCCGTGAACAATTATTTTCTGGTTTATTTGGATGGTCTCCTGCAGTTTCAGGGAGGCAGAGCAGTGAGGAAAAGTTCTTTTTTATCCCCCCCATCTTTAATTTTAAAGGCCGTGTGCAAGGAGGAGCTGCCAGGCAGGAATGGGAAGCAGAGGGAGAGGGACCTTTGGGATGAAGGAATCGGCTGGAGCGGACAAGGCAGCTCTTCACAGCTTTAAATCCCATTTTATATCCCCCATTCCCACACAGGGAGAAATAAACAGAGCTGTGCTGTGATTATTCGGGGCCTTTATGGTGGTTGTAATGTTCTGTGCTGCTCACCTCGCTCTGGCCCTGCATTTTCACACTGAGACGAGTTTCTGCTGGGAAATGAGCCCTGAAAAGAGTTTACCTGCCTCCAAATGGCTCCAAACCCTCGGGAAATCCTTTGGAGCCACACCAGGGGGCTCTGGGATGGCCGGAATGGCACCCTGGGCACAGCCCTGGCTTGCTGCCCTCGCCAGGGGCTCTGGAGTGCGGCACCAGAGGGAAGAACGGCGGAGGGGACGTTGGAAAACCCAGGGCTGTTGAATTCAGTGTTTATGTATTCAGTGATGTCACATTCAGCACTATTAAATTAATAGTCAGCCCTACAAAATGCTGTTTAAAATCCGCCTCGACCATCCAAGCCAAAGGACCTTGAGGAAAACCAACGGGGAATTCAGGTTTTTTCTTCCTATTTTTCTGGCTGATCGGCCCGGCAGGTTCAGAGCCATCCCTCGGGAACCCAATGGATCATTTATCCCACTTTTCATGCCACCCTCATGTACACCCCACCCTCTTTCCTACAAGACCCTCTCGGGACGAGAGGATCCCGCATTAAACGGTGCTGGATCCATCCATGCCCCAAAACCTGACTTTAAACATCATCGAATCCCATCGGATTTACTCCCAAGGAGGAGCAGATTCCCTGCTTTCCCCAGCTCTGCGGATGCCCCGTGCCAAGCCCAGCAAGCCCCCGGTGCTCTTCCAGCCTCCCCGAGGTGTTTTTTTCCAGCAGCACAACTCCGCATCCCGCTCCTTGCCAAGCCCGCGGCCTCGCCGCTCCGCGGTGGCCGGGAGGAGGGATCCATCCCGCTAGGAAAACATCGGGAATGGCTTTAGCAGCCCCTCGGCCCCCAGCACGTGTGGGGTTTGTTTGCAGAGCCGGGCCGGGGCTCGGGAGCTGATCCCGCCTGGATTTACAGCCAGCCAAGGCTTGCTCAGCCTCCAGCGGGATCTCAACCCGAAGGAAAATACTGGGAGGGAGATTTGCTTCTCTTTCAGAGCACTGGAGCAGCCAGGGAATATTCCCCAGGGAGACAGAGAGAGAGCCACCTGGGCTCCATGGTCTTGGGGGGCTTCTCCAGCCTCAAGGATGTCATGATTCCAGGATTCCGGGGGGGGTCCCTGCGGGAAGGAGCTGTTCGTGCTCCCGCTCCCACCAGAGCCCCGCGGGTTCCCAGCACCCCTGGAGGAACTTCCAGCAGAGGGGTGCCGATTTTCCCGGGAATGGCGGGAGGAGCCCGGCTCTGTCCTTTGACCGTGCGGGATCCCGGCTCTCCCAAGTCCTTTCCAGAGGCTGCTCCTGCCGGCCGCTCCTCGCACGCGGCTCCCAGATGTGGCGAGCAGGATTTGCAGGGACCAACCTTCAATCCCCCCCCACGCTCCTTTCCAGCCCCAGACTCCGCCGTTAACCGGGATTCTTCCCAAAAATACTCGGTGTTATGAAATATCAACCCCCCGGGAAGGAAAGGGGATCCCTGGCACCGGGCACATGCAGAGCTGTGGGATGAGGCTGGAGCTGCACCTCCCCACGCTCCACTCGGGGCATGAAATGAGATTCCCAAAGCCACCGAAACGGTTCCCGGGCAGAAAAGGGCGAGAAAATCCAGATAAAGAGAAAAGCAGGATGGACCCCGTGCGTTTTATTGCGGATTTTCAACGCTCCGTGTTGCCCTCGGATCAGCAACCTTTCCCATCAGGAATTTTTTATTTAAAGGATCCGGGATCCCGCTCTGGTTTTCACTTGGAGAACCTCTCATCAGAGGGATTTTTTTTAGGGGAAAAAAAAATTTCAAATGGGAAAACTCCCGGGGGGTTTGGTGTCGTTTTAATCCGGTTGGGTTTGAGGAGCCTCTGGCAGGGAGGGATTTTACGGAAGAAAATCGCTTTTGACAAATATTACCGTTAATTATTGGAGCAGTGGCCTTGGCAGACCCGGCAGAGATGCTCAGAGGGAAGCTCTGGAGAAGGATTTCACTTTGCTGAGCTCTCAAACGCTCTTCTTCAGCGACCAGGAAGATTTTTTGGGATCCCCCCCAATGCCCTGCATTTGGGCAAAAGGCTGGAGGAAAAAAAAAAATCCTGTTGGAATTTTGTGATGTCTCTGACACACAAAGCACGGGCTGAGGCACCCAGCACTTACTGGGGGTTTTCAGAGTGTCTGATCCCACAGGATTTTCCAGTTTGGTTTGATCCCGACGGAAAGGGAGCTCCATAAACTCATGTAAGAGCCCCAGCGTTCCTGAACCGGCAATTAATTAATAATAATAAAATAATGTAGCATAGGATGGCAGTATTAGATAACAACACAACAGTAGAATATATAATTGTTATTGCACAATAATTTAACAGCATTATTCTATTACAGTATAAATTTAATGGTATTATTTTGTAATAAATAGTCGGGAATAAATACTGGTGAAACACCCAGGATCCCCTACCTTCAACTATTCTAATCTCCAGCTGCTGCAGCAGAAGAACACCCTTGACATTCCTATCCAGTATCCTTGGTATTTCCATCCAATATTCCTGATATATCTATTAAAAATAAAATGAAAAAATACCAAAAAGCTTCCAGAGCTCGCTGCTCCTCTGGATTTTTATTCAGCAAAATTAATGACGTAAAATCGCGCCTGTCACCCGAGGCTCAGCCCGCCATAAAAATACCCACAAAATTCCAGCAGCTTTGGCAAAAAGAGGGAGAATTAGGGGTTTTAATTTTTTTTTTTTTTTTTTTCCACGCCGGATGGTGTTCAAGCCGGGAAAGAAGGGCTGGAGAAGGGAAAGAGGAGCCGGAGCAGATGGAAATCATCGCGACCAGGGCAGGGCAGAGAATGGCCAGAGGGGAGCAGATCTGGGGGTCCGGTGCTGCTCCTGGAGCTCCGCAGGGAGCTGGACAGGCAGCAAATTAATTGGGATCTTCCTGCCACATCTCACCTGAGCAGCCGCATCCCTTCTTTTCCTCTCTTTCTTTCCCCTTGCCTTTTAATAATTTTCTATTTTTCTATTCCCTTATTTTTCTTCAGTTATTTTCCTTTACCCTAATTTTAAAAACTATTTTCTTTTTCCTTTTATTTTCCCTTCCTTTTTTCAATGCCCCGGCTGAACTTTCCTTCATCGTCTACCTCTCTTCCCCTCTTATTTTTGTTTTTCCTTCTTCGTTTTCTTTTCACGTTGATTTCCCTCCATCTTCTGCTTCTTTTCCTTCGTTTCCTTTCTATTATTTCTATTATTCCTTTTCCCCTTTGCCTCAGCTCCCTTTCCATCCCCGCTATATCCAGGCGCGCATTCCTGCCGGGACTGGATCCCGGTGATGTCCCCAGGAACCCGGCAGGGTTCCGGGGACGCGGGTGGCGTGCGGGGAGCAGGTGGGGGAATCTTGGAATCTTTTCCTGCCGGCACCTTTTCCTCGGGAAAACCGCATCCCCAGGGAGCGAGGGATGCTCCAGCACCGCGGCTCCTCCGCGCGCGGGCCGCGGGGGGAAAAAGCTCCTCCGCCGGCGGCAGGGGACCCCCAGACCTCCCAAAAAACCCCATCCCCAGGGATCCGCAGGGCCGTGAGAGCCGCACCTGCCTTGCCCGGCCGCTTTTCGATCGCCGCCTCCCCGGGGGCTGCGGCAGCCGCTGGCCGGGGCGGGCGCGGCGGACTCAGGGCGCCGGGGCTGCCAGCGGGCGGCCACCGGGGGCGGGCAGCACCGGCGGGACCCCCGCCCCCGGGCGAGGCCAGGCTCCCGGTTAATCGATCCGCTCCCTTTCGCGGGGCTTCTTCCAGCGCTGAGGCCCCGGTCGGATCCAGCGCCACAGCTCGACCCGGGGGTGCCCCCCGTGCCCCCTGGAGGACACGGGGGTGTCGTTCGCTGCCCCCGAGCCCCCCGCTTTACAACTCCCCCCCCCCCCCACAAGGGACGACTTTTCCCCGCGCTGCTTCCCCCGCAGCCCCCCACCCTTCCATCCTTTCTCGGGAAACACTCACGCTCTTCCCACCGAGCTCTCCGTGAGCAGGGATAAAAATCCCCGGGAACCCCGCGGCCGCTCGCCCCAGCCGCGTTCGAGGGACTCGCCGCCGGGCGGGGTTTTTTGGGGCCGAAACAGGCGGATTCCGCCGCCGGCGGCCGGGCAGCAGCGCATTCTCGGGGGAACCCCCCCGGGCAGGGCTTCGTGTCCCCCGAAAGCGCTCCCGTCCCGCCCGGTCCGGTCCGGCCCGCAGCCCCGGCGATGCCCACCCGCGGTCCCGTCGGGGCCGGAGGCGGGGCAGGTGCGTGTCCCGGGAATCCCGCAGCTCGGGGGCCCTGAGACCCCCTCGGTGTCCCCGCCGTGCCCTCCCGCAGCCCGGGGGCGCTCGGGGGAGGGGGGTCCCGGCGGCGGCGGGGCCCCGAGGGGGCGGGCAGAGGGGGCGGCTCCCCCGGCCCCGCCGGCCGCGGCCATTTAGGAGCGGGCGGGAGCCAATGGGCGGCGGCGCCTCCGCCGTGACGGCCGCGATTGACGTGATTCCCACGTCAAATTGATCCCGAGGAGCGGCGGGGGCTCCCCGCGAGCGGGGCTCGCTCCCGGCGCCGCCAGGACCCCCCGGCCCGGCCGCCCCCCGGGCTCTCTATGCCGCGGCTGCGGAGCGGCCGCCCGGCGCTGCCCCCTCCCCGCGCCGGGCCATGGGTGAGTGCGGCCGGCCCCGGACGGGCTCCGGGACGGGCTCCTGGCGGAGCAGGGCACCGGGAAGGGGCAGGAGGCGGCCGGGGATGCCGGGGTGCCGTGCCCGGCCGGGAGGGCTCCGGGCTGCTCCGTCCTCCCCGCGCCTCCCTTCGCTTTCCCTCCGTTCCCTCCTTGCGATTCCTTCTCCCGTTCTCGTTCTTTTGCCTTCTCTCCTTTTGTCCCGCTCTCCTTTTTCTGTGTCCTTTTTTTTTCTCCCTCGTCGTTTCGGACTTTTCTTTTTGTCTCATTCTTTCCCTGTCTTTCTTCCCCCTTCTTTTTTTACTGTCACTTTTGTCTCACTTTTTTGCTGCCTGTATTTCTCCTTTCTCTCTTCGCCTTTACCTTGGGCTTTTTTCTCTCTCTTTCCCTCTTCCCCTCTCATTCTCGTTTTGCTTTTCCTTTTTCCTTTTCCCCCCTTCCTTTTTTTTGCCTTCCTTTCCCCACTTCCTTTATTCTTTTTCCCTTTCCCCCCTTTTTTTTCCTTCAATTTTTCTTCCATTTCCCCCCCTTTCCTTTTCTTCCCTTCCTTTTCCTTTCTCTCCCTTTTCCGCTCCCTTTCTCGCTTCCCCTTCCCCTTTCTCCCCTCTTTTCCCTCTCCCCTTCCCGCCGCAGCGCCGTCCCCATCCCGCTCCCGCTCGCTGCGCGGGCACGGCCACCGCTCCCCGCCCCCGGTGCCATCCCGCTCCGTGCCATGCCGTGCCATCCCGCCCCGCAGAGCACACCTACGGCGAGGTGAACCAGCTGGGCGGCGTCTTCGTGAACGGGCGCCCGCTTCCCAACGCCATCCGCCTGCGGATCGTGGAGCTGGCGCAGCTCGGCATCCGGCCCTGCGACATCAGCCGCCAGCTCCGCGTGTCGCACGGCTGCGTCAGCAAGATCCTGGCCCGCTACCACGAGACGGGCTCCATCCTTCCCGGGGCCATCGGCGGCAGCAAGCCGCGGGTCACCACGCCGGCCGTGGTCAAGCACATCCGCGACTACAAGCAGGGCGACCCCGGCATCTTCGCCTGGGAGATCCGCGACCGCCTGCTGGCCGACGGCGTGTGCGACAAGTACAACGTGCCCTCGGTCAGCTCCATCAGCCGCATCCTGCGCAACAAGATCGGCCCGCTGGCCCCCGCCGGGCCGCCCCCGGCCGCGCTGCCCTGCGCCCACATCTACCAGTACCCGTACCCGGGCCCCGCCGCGCCGCCGCCCGCCAAGGCCGCGGGACACCCCGGGGGACACCTCGGGGGACACCTCGGGGCCCCCCCGGTGGCGCTGCCCCGCTCGTGGCCCTCGGCGCACTCGGTCACCAACATCCTGGGCATCCGCACCTTCGTGGAGCAGGCGGGTGGGTACCGGCAATCCCGCTCGCCCCCACCCCTCTCGTCCTTTTTTTCAGCCCAATTTTTTTGTCGGTTTAGGGTTTTTTTGTCTCTTTGTGTTGGCGGTTTTTTGTTCGGTTGTGGTTTTTTTTTTTCCTTGTTGTTTGTTTGTTTCGAGGGTTTTGTTAGTTTCGGGTTTTTTATTTGTTTCGGGGGTTTTGTTTGTTTCGTGCCTTTTGGCTCGTTCGGGAATTTTTTTTTTTTGTTTTTGCTCGTTTCGGCTTTTTATTCGGTTCGTGCCTCTTTGCTCATTTCGTGCCTTTTTTGCGTCTTTCCTTCTTTTTTATTAGTTTCAGCTTCTTCGTTTATTTCGAGTTGTTGTTGTTTCTTTCGGTTTTTTGCTGTTTCTTCCATTTTTTGCTGTTTGTTTCGTATATTTTCCTTCTCCCCCCCACCCTCCGCCCCCCATTTTTCCCCCCTTTTTTTCCTCCCAAGGGCCTCCCCCCGCTCCACCAGCCCGTCGGGGCGGCGGGGCCAGATGCGGCCTGGGCTCAGCCACATCTTGAACTTTTTATGAAAAATGTGGAAAATATTTTCCTAGGGATGATAGATTGCCGACCGCAAATTCGGAGCCCTGAATTTCGCTCCGCAAAGGGGGATTAAAAAAAAAAAATAAAGTGAAAAGGAGGGGAAAAGAGGGAAAAATAAGGAAAGAAAGGGAAGAGAAGGCAACTCCTATCCGGCCTTCTGGATTCTTCCGAGGAATCTGGGAATTTTGGGGCTCCGGGAGCACCGGGAGCGCCAAGGCCGAGCCCCGCCGGCTCCAAGGGGGGACAAGCGGGCCGTGGCAGGGGGTTGCGGGTCCTTTTATCCTTCCAAAAGCCCGAGTAAATCAACCGCATGCGTTTCCCCCCCGCGCAATCATTTATCCTTAAAATTCCGATGTCACTTCTCCAAATCCCCTTCGTCAGGAGAGAAATTGGAGCCCCTAAATTATCGGGGACTGGGAACTGGGAGAGGGAGGGGGAACACAGCGAGGGACTTTGGGGGGGACACCACAGCCTCTCCCCGCGGTGTGATCCCAAATTTCGGCATGCTGGAGGCAACGCGGATTTTTGTGCCTCCAGTCCATGGCTTTACACAACCGGGCGTTCGGAAAAGCGGGAATTCCCTCTGTTTCACCCCAAAAGCTGCTCGGGCCCGGCCCGGGGGACTCGGGGCTGACGTTCTGTTCCCCAGGGGCTCTGGCTGGCACCGAGGGGGCCGCGTACCCCCCCAAAATGGAGGAGTGGCCCAGCGTGAACAGAAGCGGCTTTCCCGGGCCGGGCCAGGCGGTCAACGGGCTGGACAAGGCTGCCATGGACGGCGACATCAAATACCCGCAGGTGAGGGCTGGGGGGACACCAGGGACAGGAGGGGACAGGGGAGGACAAGGCTGCCGTGGGCGGCGACAGCAAACACCCGCAGGTGAGGGCTGGGGGCAGGAGGGGACAGGGAAGCGCGGCACGAGTGGGGCTGGCGTGGGGCAGGGGAGGGCAGGGAGGTGGCAGGAGAGGACAGGGAGCCCCGTCCGCGCCCGGGCGGGCTGTTCTGAGCCCCTGTCCCCCTTGTTGTCCCCGTGCCTGTCCCCAGCCCGGCGCGGGGCTCTCGTCCATGGGCACCTTCCTGCCGGCCTGCGCTTACCCCCCCTCCAGCCAGCCCGGCGTCTACGGCGGCTCCCCCGGCGCCTACATCGCCCCGGGCCCCCCCTGGCAGCCGCAGGGGACCCCCCTGGGCCACCACGGCCACGGCGTGACCGTCGCCAGCGGCGAGCTGGCCATGGCCTTCAAGCAGCCCGGCAGCGAAGGTGAGCGGGGACAGCGCGGGGACAGCGCGGGGACAGGGCCGGGAGGGACCCGCGGCCTCAGGAGGGGCCGCCCCGCTGCGGGTTTGGATGATCCCTGCCCTTCCCCAGCCCGGGATTGCGCGGATCCCCGCCGCACACCGGTTACACACTGGGATTTTCCTGCTCGCTCGCTGGGAAGAGCCGGGGAATGGAGAAGATTCCCGGGCTGCTCCTCTCCCCGGGAATGTGGGAATGTGGCGGGACAGAGCAGGAGCCTCCTCGCCCCGTATTCCCCCAAAATGATACCCACTCCAAGCCTTTCTGGAAAAGCAGAACTCTCCAGACCAGGGAATCATTAATTCCTAGTAATTACCTACTAATTATGAACTGACAGCAATGATTTAACTATTTATTTACAGTTATTAGTTATCATAATCAACTGTTATTTTATTTAATTGGCTCCCGGGGTTATTAATGAATTATTTCCCTCCGTACGCTCCGCCGGGAATCCCACGGGAGCAATTTGAGGCTGTCCGAGGGGGCGTTGCTTTTATCTGCCGTTAATTATTTCGCCTCATTAATAGAGCTGGATTCCCTCCTTTTAAAAATCCCGATTTTTTTTCCGCCCGGGCTATAAAATCCCCTTCGACATTTTTGTAAATTTCCCCGCATTGTTTGACTTTTTATTATTTTAATTAATCTGCAAATAATTCCCTGTTTATTCGTCCTTTTTTAAATGTTGTTTTCTCTGGGGTTTAAAAATTTTTTGGTTGTTTTCTGTTTGTTTTTTTTTTGTTTGTTTGTTTGATTGATTTTTTTTTTTTTGTTTGGTTTTTAATTATTTTACCGTTTCTAACCTGCTGCGAGTTGTAACCTCAGCTCTGCTGGGGAGGAGCGATGGAGGGTGAAAGTAAATAATTCAAACCGATTATTTAAAGATTAAAAAAAAAAAAGAATAAAAAAAGGAAAAAAAAAAGAGAGAAAGGAAAGAAAATTAATGGAAAAAAAATTAGAACGAGAGAAAGAAAAAAAAAAAGGATATAAAACGACCACAGCCACCGCTGCATATTTAACATATTTTCGAGGTATTTAAAATTATTTGGAGCTTGAATTTTCAGATTTCCCAGTTTTTAAGCTGTTTTGTCCCCAGACTTTCTCTAAACCTTTGTAGGTTTTTGATTTATTGGTGGGGTTTCTTTGCGTGTGGTTTTTAAATTGAATTTTATCTTTCTCCTTACATTTTATTTCAAAATTTTCCCATTTTTCCCTTTGGATCGGTTTTCTTGTGCTGCCACATGTCTGGGACGAGGGAAATGTTGGATTATCCGACAAACGAGCTGGAGGAGGAAGGGTAGGGTGGGCTGGGGGTACCTGCAGAGAGTAGGAAAAATGGGAAAAGGCTGGGAAAAAGTAAGGAAAACCCAGCCAGGCAATTTCAGCCCTTTCCCAGTTTCCTGGATTTCCCCCGAACCTCCTCCCTGTTAATCCCCGTGCCTCCAGCAGCCCCGGGATAAATATCCCTGTCCCTGAAGGCAGAATTCCCGAGGGCTGAGCTGGGCTGGGATGGAGCTCAGCAGGAATTTCATCACCTCTGGAATGGCGGCGCGGTCCCGTCCCCTTCCCCTCCCCGGCACAGCCCCGTCCCAGGACACCCCGAATTTTAGGAGTTTTTAGGGATGTGTTCCGTGCGTGGCTGGCACTGGTCGGGGCCACGTCGCCAGGTCACCCCGTGTTGTCCCTGTCCCTGGGGGGGTCACATTGGCTATTGGGGGGACCCAAGCGGCTCTGGAGGCGGTTTTTGGGGCGTCCCCCCGTGCTCGGAGTCCCTCCATCGCCCTGCCTCGTCTGTCCTTTTCCGTCTCCCCCTTCCTGCAGGGGTGGACAGAAAACCCCCCAGCCCCGCGGGGAAAGCTCCGGAGCCCCTGAGCGCCATCCATGGAATCTCCATCCCGACCTCCTCGTCCTAGAGCCGCCGAGCGGCTGCCCAGGGACTCTTGGGATCTTGGAATCAGCTCCTGCAGCACGGAGTGGGGACGAGGGGACAGCCCGGGCGGTGACAGGTGACTTTCTGCCTCGGCAAATCCCCGGCAGGACATTCCCGGAGGGACACTCAGCCTCCGTTGGATCGGAAAGGGATGACGGAAGAGACTCAGTCTTCTTTCTTTATTTTTATTTTATTTTTATTTTATTTTATTGTATTTTCTCCCCCTCGCTTTCAGTTTTCCCTTCTCCTTCCCCATGCTCCCGAGGACTGTTGGATGCCGTGATTCCCTCCGTCCCCAGGCGCTGCCGGGAGCATTCCCGGCTCTGTCCCAGCCCAGGGGAGCAATTCCCGGTTTCCCCAAGGAGCATCCGCGCTGGAGCCCTTTCTCCAGCCCCTTCCCGGTGCCTCTGCCCCGGGATGGAAACGGACCAAAAGTGCCAGGACGTTTTATGGGATATTTCTATAATAAGGAACCTTAATAAAAAGTGACAACCGTGGGGACACCGCAGTGACCTGCCCCCCTCAGGGTGAGCACCGTCCCTTCTCCAGAGCAGCTCTCCGGGAGCGGGAGGACTCGGTGGGATCCCTTGGAATCGCTTCCTGAGCTTCCCCCGGGGGCTCTCCCGCATCCCGGGGCTCCGCGGTCACCTCCCCGCCACATCACCTGGCCCCGGGGCGGCTGCCCACCCCCAGGGGACTGTCCCCGTGTCCCCGCCCTCCCGGGCAGCCGGCTGGGATGCGTTCAGGATGGGGTTTCGCATTCCCGGGCTCCTCCAGCCGCTGCCGCTGGCGTCGGTCCCTTCATTGTGTGGGAAGGGGCAGGTCCTGCAGCGGGGCAGGGAGGGAATATCCTGGCAGGAGAAAACACGCCGGGATTTCTGCGGAGAGGGCGTCTCGGTGGGAGGGAGGGAGGGAGGGAAAAGGGAGATGCCAAACGCAGCCCACCCCGGGACACGATTCGGTTCTGGCTCTGCTGAAGCCGGGCTTGGATTCCCGCTGCAGAGCTCGGCGGTCGGGAAATTCAAGGGAAATTCAAGGAGGTGAGAGCACAGTCCCAGGGCAGGATCTGCAGCCCGACTGTGGCTGAGTGGATTCTAGGGATGCGAGGATGGAGGAGCCACCTGAACCAGAGGAGGAGTGGCCGTGTCCCGTCCCCTGCCGGGTTTATCCATTAAAAGCCGCATTCCAGCGTGTGGAAGAGCAGCTTTGGGAACGATGAGGGACAGCAAAACACTTCAAGTGTGGTGTTTGCTGTGTGCCAGTTCTCAGCATCCGCTGGGGCTCCTTGTCCGTGTGTTCCAGGCAGGGATATCCCTATGGATATGGGATTGGGGCTCTGGGATGAGCAAGGCACGAGTTCTGGAGTCAGATCCTTTCCATCCTGGTCCTGCTGGGATGTGACTCCTCATTCCCCTATCCCAGGCAGGGATATCCCTCTGGATATGGGATTGGAGGCTCTGGGATGAGCAAGGCTGGAGTCAGATCCTTTCCATTCTTGTCCTGCCAGGATGGTGCCACGAGCACCTGAGTTATTCCCTTCCAAGACTGCCGTGGATCTCCCAAAACCCTGAAAAAATGTCTGGATGCTGAGCATCCCCGCACAGCCCCAGGCAAAGGTGGCCGTTCCTGGGCACTCCCTGGCTGTGATTAAAAATGCCATTTTCATGATTGCCTGTGGAGAAGGGGTTTTCTCCTTAAACATCCCCAAAATATTTCCCTGTGCCCAGCGGAATTCCTGGGGCAGGCAGAGCCACCAAAAACCCCAATCCAGAGGCCCTAAACCAGCTGGCACCTGTTAGGAGGGTCCAGGACATGGTGGCTTGGGGTCCCCAGGGAGGAGGGATAAAGGAGGAGATTTGCTGGGTGGGAAAAACACCCTCGGGACTCGTATTCCCATGGGAGCATGGGGAAAATCCCAGGGGGAATTCAGTGCCTGCACTGTGCACCTCAGCTCATGGGAAATCCTGGGATCAGAGACCCCTCCCCCCCAAAAAAATTTCCCCAAAATAAATGAAATAAAATGGAGTTTTAGGCAGGGTGAGGTGAGGTGCTGCCCTGCCTGGCTACACAGCAGGCAGCCTGACAGGATCTGGGGAAAATTGGACTTGATGGGAGCAGAACTTTTGGAATTGATGGGAACAAAGCGAGGGGGTGGAAACAATCAGCTCTGACGCTTCTGCAGCCACGGCCCTGTCAAAATCGATCCCATCCCTCCGAACACGGCAATTCGGATGGAATGGGGTTTGCAGTCTGAAAGAAAATGAGGCTGGAACTGTTTCCATCAGCCCTACCTGCTCCATATATCTTTAGCACCCTTTGGAGAGCACGGAGCGGGATGGGGAATGTTACTGGAGACTTGCTGGTGGACTCCAGATTGATTTCTTTCCTGGTGTGTTTGGAATCCTAAGGATTGAAACCCATCCCTCTGCTGTAGGAATGGGCTGGGGGCCTGGGGCTTGCAGATGTTTGGCACCAGCACAGGATCTGCTTTCCCGGTATTCCAGCGCTCCTCGCTCTGGGTTGTGGCTGCAGAAGCTGGAAGGGGATCCCCTCGGACATCAGGGATGGCCCAGGGAAGATCCAGGCTCATCATCCTGTGGATGATCCCGGGACGCCAAAGACTGGGCCCAGGCTGGGAAAGAGCTGATCTAAAATTCTCAAAGTCAGATTGGTGCAAATCCTTTGGGTTCTTTGGAGCTAAATCCTCCTCCTTGCGCAGGAACTTGGAAAAATCCGTGCCCAGCTCTCCAGAGAAGCTGCAAATCCCCCCTTCATTTGCAGGGTTATAAACCTGCCCGCAACTCCTTAAGTTGCACTTGGAAACAGGAATTTGATTCCCAGCTCCCTCAGGCACTTCATAACATTCCCTCTTAATAGGGAGTTTTTCATTTTCGGGGAATCCAGCAGGTTTTTACCTCTGGAAACCATCCCCAAAAGTTTTCTGCTGCTCCCAGCCCATGGCCCAGGAAAATCCCACCTCATTTCCCAGCGAGAGGCTGGAGAAGGGGCTTTTATTCCCTGGAGCTGCTGGGAGAGGCTTGGAATGGGAAGGTTTTGAGGGGAAGGGTCAAGGATTGGTCTGGGATGTGTGGGATCAGCCATTCCCCGGGACTGAATGGCTGCAGGAGTGCGGCCCTGGCGGAGTTTTGACAGAACTCTCCATAATTTGTAGAAAACTGGGGATGATAAATGGCAGGAAAAAATTCCCTGAACCCTAATTATAGTTTCACTCTACCACCGAGCAGCTCTGTGGTTCGGGGCTCCTTGCAGAAGCTTCCAATGGATTTCGGAGGAATTGCGAAGGGAGATCAATGACACGGCTGACAAACCTTTTCTTCCTTGTTACTACTGATAGGAATTTAATCATTCCCATGAGGAAAACCTCCCTCCTCCTTGCCATCCCATCTCCTGCAGCAGAAATATGAAAGTCCTTTTAATCCCAAAGTTATATGGACCTGGCAAGGAGCAGCGAAGCTTTCACTCCTGGAGATATCCCCGTTTTGGCACCGTGATCCCAGAAAATGATGTCATGCGGGATTTCTGTGCCAGAGTTTTCCCTTTCTTCTTCGGATTTGTGGCGATGTCAAAGTTCCTCTCTGGAGCAGGTCTGGTTTTAATATTCCATATTTACGTTTTTCATTTCGGGGCTGGCTGGAGCCTCCGTCGGTCCCAACCTCGCGGATGCCGCCGGAAGGAGCGAGGAAGAGGAGCTGGGATGGATTGATGGGCTCTGTTGGATTCCTAAACCTTGGGAAGTGGCCCTAAATTAGTCCCTGCTCATTTCTCAGGAGCTGTAATTCCCTCTGCTCCACTCCACCGCTGTTCCTGTGCCCCTTCCCACAGGGAATACCTACCTTTGCTAGGAAGGAGCTTGGAGCTGATCCCGGAGCTGCCGAGCCTCATGAATCCATGAAAAATCTCTGGGAAGTGAAAGACCCAAGGTCCCAAAGTATCCATGCCCTGTGGGATAGTGACGAGCAGAGTTTGCCAAAGATTTTCCTGATTCTAGGAGGAAACAGGAGGCTCTTGGAGATGCATCCACATTCCTTGGGCTGCTTGGTGCTCCCATGGGATAAAGTGGGAATAAACCAGGCAGCGTTGGAGAATCCCAGCTGCCCAAAACCTTTCCTGCAGGAACACTCTGGAGCCAGCAGGGAACTCGTCTTTTGGCTTCCTTGGATTGCCAGAGCCATATTTTAAGTTTGGGAATTGTTGTCAGCATCCAGGCACGGCCCCCGGAGCCGGTGACGCAAATGTGACAGGAGGCAAGGTCAGGTTACGGATGAGGCCGCTCCAAAGCCTCTCCTGGAGAACCAGAGGTTTGGGGAAAGGGATGAAATGTGCTGGGAGGAAAAAAAAAAAAATCCCAGTGAAGTGCTGGAAATCTGCTGGAAAGGGAGAATAAAATTCCTTCTGGCAGGAACTTGGTTGCTCTTGGAGGCAGCCGGTGAATTCCAAAGCCACGTCCCTCAAAGCCAACGCCCCGCCTGGAATTGGCAGCAAAGGGTCCTGTGTCAGGGGGGCTTGGAAGTACATCCATAAGGGATTCCCAGCTTGGATCTTGGGTGATTTCTGTCCTTCCAGGAGGGCCTGGAGACCTCAAGAAAGGCTGAAGGGAGAGATGGGAAACCACCGAAGGAGTCCATGGAAGGATGGTCGGAATTCCCTGCATTTCACCTGCTGGGCTGATCCCAAGACCTTTCCAAGGAGTTTTGCACCTTCAGAAACTTCCCTGCCTCGTGAACATTCCCTTTCCTTCATTCCACCTTGGATGAGGCGGGGCCACCTGGCTCTAGCCACTCTGGGAATCACCTCCAGGAAAAATTCCATGCCAGAAAGAGCTTCCAGAGCCAGAGCTGTCAAAGTCCATCTCGCTCCGGGATTAAATTCCCTCCCGTCTCCCAAGCAATAACAAAACACCAACATTATGGAAAAGCTGTCAGGAATCCGATTGTTTTCCAAACACCACCGATCCCTCTCCATTTCAAGGAACGAGCGGGGTTGCTTTTGGGCTCGGAAGGATTGAGTAAGCACAAAGATTCCCAAACAAAACTCCGTTGTTGCAGGGGGAACAGGGAAGCAGCTGTGGGAGAGGAGTACCCTGCATGTGGAATTCTAACTTCAAAAAAACCCCAACCCTAAAAAGAGTTAAAGGAACAGCAAACATTTCATCCCGAGTAACGCGGGGCTGGAAAGGGATCGGCTTTTAAGGGAATTGCCCATAACCACAACAATATTTGGGGGCTGAGCAGAGCCTAGATTGGGTGCAGATGTTCCGCTGGCATTCGCATGCATCCCGAAGGAGAAAATTCCCTTTTTTCCTGGAGTGCCCGGCACTCTGGAGTCGCTCGAGCTTTACAAACTGATTATGAACACTAATTACCTGTCCTGCCGTGGGGCCGGGCTGCGCTCTTGGGCCAAGCTTTGCAAAACCCAGGCCTGGGCCTGCCCCGGCTCCCCTTCCACATCCAGGCACTTTTAGGAGCAGAATGTGCTGATTTATCCAAAATGCCAGCTCCTCTGTTAACCCTCCCACTCCCGTTCCAATCATCTGAGGGCAGCTGAGGCTGGAATATTTCGGGGGATTCCCTCTGCTTTTTCCCATTTCCATCCCAAGCATCCCAGGGCAGCTGAGGCTGGAATATTTTGGGGGTTCCCTGAGCTTTCATTGCTGTGGAGAAAGGAGATGCCTTAACTCTTCCCTTTGCCCTCTCCCATTGATTTTTCCATGGAATTCCTGGGGGGTTCAGGCTCTGGATGAAGCAAAGAGCGTTGGGATCACCTTGACAACACCAATGGGTGTTGTTTCAAATATTCCTATTCCGAGTCTTTTTCCTGTTATTCCTGCAGGGAACAGGGCCAGAGTAATGGGATCCAGAGGAAATATTCCCATTAAAACAGAGCCCAGGCTTTGGGAATGAAGGACCCAGGCAAAGACCGGGAAAATCCAGCTCAAGGGCTGCTCAGGGAACTCTTTTATGGGAGACATTCTGCAGGGAATGGCTCTGGAGCAGGAGAGGGATTTTTCACTCTATCCACGGTATTAATTCCAAGGTCTGGGAGCAGATTGGAGCCTGGAATGTGCTTCCCAGGTTAATAAATCTCCACAGGTTTATTGTCCAGGATAAAACCCATTTTCCTCAGCAAATAACCAGGATCATTCGGGGTTAGAGCCATTCCTCAGGAAATGCTTCATAACCAACGTTTTTATTGGTATCCGAGGAAATTCCTGTTCCAAGGAACACGGGCCCGTAACTTTTATCTGCCTTTAAAACAAAATCTGTTATCTTTTATGGCCACTTCCAGAGAGTCCCACTATCACTTTCCATAAAATTCAACAACATTCCTCCTCCAGCCTGGAAAATCAAGACCAGAGCTGGGGGAAAAGTGAAAATGTCTCTTTTTTTTGGGGAATATTTCAGGAATTTCTGAGTTATTTCCATTTCAAAACTTCTGCACCCAGCTGGGGCCTGGCAGAGCCCCCTCGGATGCTGCCGCTGATTCTTCTGGAATTGCTTTAAAACGGTTTTGGAGGATGAGGTTTCCACAATATCCTCAGCCTGAACTGCGGTCTTGCTTTTCTCTCCATGGGCGAACCTCCCAAGAAAAGCATTTTCACCCCAGATTGTGTGTCAGGTTAATCCATGGATCCCTCCCTTGATTATCCCATTGGCTCTTTGCGCGATCCCTCAGGTTTGTGGTGTGATTCAGCCTTGGATCATTCCCGTCACAGGTGTCCTGCTTTTTGAGGAATTTTTGCCAAGAAGTCATTCCCTTTCCTGATGCCACAGCAGTGACGCCACAAACCAGCAACTTCCTCCCGATTTTTTCCCTCACCCCCTGTTTTTTTGGGATGGAAAGAGCCCAATATCCCATTACCACACAGCTCCAAGCACCGCAGGGATCCCACTCTCCTCTAGAACCATTTCTCCATACCCATTAGCCAATCCTTCTTGGAACCACCCCATAAATAACCAGCCATGGGGAAAGCCTGGGAGCTCATTAAATCCATGGAAGTTTCCTTTGGGAAGCCAGGATTTTTTTCCCTTGCCTTTGAAATGGGACTGTCCCCGTGTCCAGTTTCTTTGGTAATAGCTCAGGATGGGACACAATGAACAACAAACCTCCCAAAATATTAGTTTTCCTTGTTGGAATTATCCCACCCAGCCAGAGCCTGGGCCAGCACCTGCTGGAGAGAAGGGGTTGGATCCCTTGGGAATGGGAAAAAGGATTGGAACCTCATGTTTTGTTTTTTTTTTCAGGCAGTGCTGCCCAAAATCAGGCTCAGGGAGGGAGAGACTCCCACAAACCTTCCCTGCTGCATGGAAAGGGCTGGAATGGAAGGGCTTCCCCAAAAAATACGGAATACTGAGCAAGGATTAAACAATCCAGGCAGTTATTGATGGAATGAGGATTATTTGTAGGAAAGATTAATGCTCCAAAGGTTGCTGAAACCTCCAGAACATCCCACAAATCCTCAGACTCGTTGCTATTGGAAGTGATGGTTCAATATTCCACAGAAAATATGGAGCCTCCGAGAAAGAGATGAGGGATTTTTTTTAAAATGGAATCATAAAAAACCCGGCATTTCTCCAACCAGGAATGTGATTTACGGAGTGCAAGCTGGGATAGATGGGAAATAGGTCATTGATAAATCAGAAACCATCTTGGGCAGGACATGGAAAAATGCTTAAGTGGGATGAATTTTCCCAAGTTAAACCAGGCTCCTAAATTTCCTTGGATCCTGGTTAATAAAACTGATATGCTGAATATTCCAGGGGGGATGGATTCTCGAGCAGAACAAGTTCCATCCATTGGAAAATCTGATGGAAGGCAGCTCCAAGGTCCTCAGCCTTCCATAGGGATAGGTCCTGAGCTCTGGAATTCTCTGCCTGCTGGGAAATAAGGGATCCAAAGCGCCAGAATGTGCCCATAAATCCCAGATATGTCCTGGATTTTCTTCCCTACAGAGTGGGGAAAATCAGATAATACTGAGGATGAGCAGGGGGTATGGATGGGATGGTGATGATCCATGCTAGGATCCTGAAGGAATTCCTGGTAATCCCTGGAATTATGCAGGAAATTTGCAGTAACATGCCCAGGTGCTTGTGGAAGCCACTTATTCATAAATCCCAGAAAAAAGGCAATGGAATTCCAGTTGTTTTAACTGGTAACATCCCAGTTTATATTTTAACTGGCGTAATCCCAGAATTTATTTTGATAGGGATATATTTTAAACTGGAATAAGATCAGAAAATATTTAAACACTGATTAATTAATTAATCAATCTGATCTAATGTAATATTTTCCATAATTTTTGGTATAAATGAATTTAAGCTTTATTGGTATTGACTCACCTGGCCCAGCTTTTCCCTACAAACTTCCCCATTTGGAGGGAAAACCAAGAAATGCTTCCTAAAGCTACCTGGGAGGAAAATTGAGTCCAAGGAGCACTGGAGTTAATTAAAGCACCTGGAAGGAGTTGGATCTCCTTGATAATTCCTCGAAATCCCTTGAAGCCCTGAGAAATGCCAACAACAAATCCTGGGAGGAGCTGGGATTTGTTATCTCCTGGGATTAAATTCCCCCATTGATCCATGCGGGAGCGCGGCTGGGATAATTCCTGAATCCTGGAGTGGGATAATCCCTGAATCCTGCAGAGGTGACATGGGGACAGAAATGCACTTTTAGGGAAGGATTGTTTTCCACAGGAAACCTTCCCAGCAAAGAGAGCTTGGGAATTGCACTTCGGCCAGGGGGCGTCACTCCCCGCCTGGAATGATGGGGATTCCTGGGAATGGCGGCACCTCCAAGCACCACAATGGATTGCAGGGAATCCCCAGTGCAGGGAATGGGAAGGATCTTAAAGCTCATCCCATTCCATCCCGCTATGGACACCTCCCACTATGCCAGGTCGTTCTGAGCCACATCCAACCTGGCCTCAGACACTTCCAGGGATGGGGCAGCCACAGATGGTCTGGGAATTCCATTCCAGTCCTTCCCCACCTTCCCAGGGAAGGATATTTCCTTAATATTCCATCAAACCCTGCCTAAAGTCTCCTCCCTCTCCACTTCCATGTGTTGTCCCACCACCTGAGAAGGCTCCTCTCCCTCTTCCCATTCCCATCCCAAGGAAGGAACACCGGGATCTCCCCCACCACAAAAGCTTTGGAAAAGCTGAGCCTGTAGTGGATTTTTTTTGGCCAAAAAATCCCAGCACATTTTGAATCCCAACTTTTTTGGGCAAAATCACCAATCCCAGCTGTGTCCCGCTGGGTCGGCCTGAACCATCCCGAGGGCTTCGTTTGGTTTTCCCGAATTATTGAACTCTTTTGTTCCTTAATTTGGGTCAAATCGGGAATAAACAAACGCTTTTGGGAACAAAAGGTTTTGCTTGGGAAATGTCAAATGTTTTACCGAGTCTGCAGTGAAATGTTTTGACATTCTCCCGACAAAGAAAGGGAAAATCCGTGCTTTCCCCGAGCTGGAATCAATAGCTGGGCTTGACCCTGAAGTGTGAAGAGTTTCTCTTTTCTTCTGCAATCCTGTTTTTTTTTAATGGAATTTCTTTCATTGGCAAATGAAAAAGTATCCTCAGCCTGAGTGTAATTCCGCTCCAGAATCCCTGCAGGATTCCAGGGGGGGATCTCACCTGAATTCCCACTCCCCTGCTGCAGGATTGGCCTGGGATTGGGCAGATTCCCAAAAAAGGGAAAAAGAAAAAAAAAGCCTCACTGGCGACATCTTTCAATCTTTATTTCTGTATCCCCGAATTTTCCCCCGTGCTTGACAAATGGACAGAAATTCTGGGATGAAAGGGAAGGACAGAGGGAGAGAAGGGAAAACAAGGAGAGCGGTAAGGATAACAAATGGAATAAATCTCATGAGGAAATAATCAAAGGGAATGTCCCTTGCTCCAGATGCCGGAATGTTTGGCAAATCTCAGGGGAAGAGGAAGGTATCCTGGACTGGGTTGCCTTCTCTGGAATGCTGGGGCTTCCCAAGCTACGGAGATGGATTTGGGGCTGGAAAATCCTGCACACTCAGAAAGCCGGGATACAATTCCCGATGATTTGGGATGTCCTAAATGTATCCCATGTTTTTTCCAGCTATGGCACAGCAAGTGGGACTGAGGATGACGATGGGTGTTTTCCTCCCAAAAAACCCCAGATTCAGTGATGTTCCCTGGAAAATCCTGCTATGG
The DNA here is from genome assembly GCF_015832195.1 of Motacilla alba alba. NCBI lineage: Eukaryota > Metazoa > Chordata > Aves > Passeriformes > Motacillidae > Motacilla > Motacilla alba. The sequence continues at coordinate 109,036,349 of NC_052018.1, forward strand.
AGCAGCAGCCCCCATTCCCAGCCATCCCAATTTCCCCAGCAAAGCCAGGTGTGTTAACTGGATTTTTCCAAAACTTCATTTTTCCCAACCATGACATCATTTCCTCGCTGCTTTCAGCAGACGGATCCAACAAATGTTTCCTATTTTTCCTCGGGATTCAATCCTGAGATGGGCTCCGGCCTTGGCAGGAATTGAAATTTATGGCATTTAGGGACATTTATTTTCATTTCCAAGGAAAGGCCGAGCTGCACAAACATTTTTCATCCAATTTTTTTTTTTTTTCACTCCGTGTGCCGCTTTTCCCTGCTGTAGGAATTATGAGATGTCTGCTTCCAGAGCCGAGGGAAAAAGGGAAAAAAAATCCCTGTTTTTTCAGGGGGAAATGTGTACAATTAATATCAGTTTACATATCTGGAATAACATCAAACATCTGCATCCCGGGGATTCCTCAGGACATAAATCCTGGAAGGGCCATAAAGAGTTGTTTAAGGACCTTGTAACAGCTCTTATTAAGGAATATTATCCAATATTACAGATTTGTGGTAATAAGAGCTGTGGAAGCGCTGCCGGTGTTTCCTTCACCCAGGAAACAAATTTTCCTGATAAAAACTAAAAAGCTGGAGCAGATGCCTGGCCGGTTCCAAAAAAGGGTGACCACTCCCTTTTGTACAAGCTGGATAAGCTCTGGAAGAGCTGCTGGTGAAGAAGTGTCCAAGCAGGGCTGAAAACCTGGGATGAAAAACCAAGAGGTGATTTTTAATCCCAGAGAAAACACCTGGGCATGTTCCAGGCCAGGCTGGATGGGGCTTGGAGCAACCTGGGATAGTGGAAGGTGGAACTGGATGGGATTTAAGGACCTTTCCAACCCCAGCCTTCCCGGGAATGCTGGGATTGCAACACCTCCGCATTGGGAATTCCCGTCTCCAGCCAAAGAATTTCCCTTCTCAGCCCCTCTGACTCGGGGCTGACTCTCCTCTAATCCCCCCTCGATTCCTGGGGCTCCAGGCTGTCAAATCCGGGTCTTACCTTCCCAGGGAAAATGACTGGAAGTGCTCTCAGAAATCCCCCTGTTTTCCAAAGGGTTTATTTCCCTCTTTCCTCCCTTCCCTCTCTGGCTCCCTGAAGGAAGGGGGCAGGAATTTTAGTGCCAATAAAGTTTTATATCCTTCCCCTAATATTTACTTTTTTACATGGAATTTGTTTCCCAACCGTGGAGTACCTGACCCTGCAGGGGTGTAAAGGATTTATTGGCAAATATTTGGGATGGGGGAAGAAATTCCCCCTTTTGTCTCCTTGTAAAAATTTTAATAAAATCAAATTATGGAACATTTAGAGGGAAATTAATCTTTAATTTTACTGGAATACCGGAATATTGCCAAGCTGGCTCAGCATCTCTAGGAATCAAGGAGCATGCAGAGGAACAAATGGATTTAGCCAGGCAGGATTCCTGAATTTCCCACTGTCCAGGGGGATGGGAATGCCAGCCCCATCCTGAGCAGGAGCCAGGAAAAGCCTGGGATGGAGACTGGGATCTGGCAGGGAAAACTCCTTCACCTCGTCCCCTTCCCATTGTCCACAGATCAGCATTCCCAGGAGTTGTGCTCCAGGTATCTCTTGCTCCATGGATCAGCATTCTCAGGAGTTGTGCTCCAGGTATCTCTTGCTCCATGGATCAGCATTCCCAGGAGTTGTGCTCCAGGTATCTCTTGCTCCACGGAACAGCATTCCCAGGAGTTGTGTTCCAGGTATCTCTTGCTCCCTGATCCCTCTCATGGTCCTGGTGGAAGACCAGCATCTCCCAAGGGTGATCTCAGCTGTCCTACGGAATCACCTTTCTTTCCCAAATATTTCAGGCTGACCCAAAGCCAGGTGAGATCCAGAAAATTTTGGGAACGAGGAGCTGGAATTCCACCCCCAGGCAGGAAGAGGTGGATAGCAGAGGGAATGGATCATGGGGAGTAAATCCACCCAGACAGGGAGATTTTACTCCTGCTCCGGAAGATCTTTAACAGAGAAGTCAGGGATTGCAATTCAGGGTTGGGATTCAGGAATTGTGAGGAAGCTCAGCAGCGCAGCCAGTGCTGAGATATCCAAGATATCCCGGAGAAAGGATCTTCCAGCCAGGAGAGGAGATGGAATTTCTTCCAACAACCACACGGCAGGGATGGAGAAGATCCAGTGGCAGCTCCAGGCAGGTAGAGACAGGATCATGGAATCATGGAATCATGGAATGGGTTGGCCCTGAAGCCCATCTCGTCCCAGTCCCGGCCATGCCAAGATATTCCCATCATCCCACGGTTTTGGGACAGCAGGAATTGGGAGTAACCCCCTGCCAAGCACTGCCTGTGGGTGCTGCATCCTTCCAGCCCAAATTCCCTCAGCCATGAAAAAGAGAAAAGTTGGATCTGCCTCCTGTTTCCAATCAAAGCCTGTTTTGGTTTGGGAAATCCCGGCAAAAGCCATTCCTTATTTATGGACTGCAAACAACTCGCTTGTGTTATGATCCCAAAGTCATTAGGCATCACATTGGATATTCAGATGGATTAATTCCATATATTCCGCGTATTCCATAAAAACCAGGGGGGGTAGCAAAGGGGCCTGACTCCAGGCTGCCTTCAGAGATATTGGCTGCAGATAATCCAAGCTTTTTTTGATTAAAACGGAGGAGAATTTGAATAGGAATGCATTGTTTGGAATCCATTTCCATCGGGCTCCGGAAGAATTCCCGCTCGGAGATAGATGTGGTTCCACTTAACAGGCGAGGGATTAAAAAAAGGCCTGGGGTTGGGGCTAATTCCCGTCATTATGTATTTTTGGGGAATATAAATGGATTCAGCGTAATGGGGCTGATTGGAAAATGACCTGGTTGGGATGGGAAAAGGAAAGGAGCTGTTGGAAAACGGTTGGGATTCCACGGGATGCTGAGGGGCTGCCTCAATCCAAACTCTGATTGGAAAATTGTGGCTTTTCGCAGGCCGGTATTTGATCCATTAAAAGTGGATTGGTTTCACTCCCGATGTTTTCCTTGCGCTGGAATAGCATGAAATAAGCATGTGTCAGGCATTACTCGGGATAAACACGGGAAGAAGGGAGCAGGGGAGGGAAGCAGTGGCTCTAATTGGGAAAAGAAGCCGGAATAACCCAAAGTGATTCCACGTCACTCTGGTGGCACTGGGAGGAGGATCCAGCCCCTGGAATGCGGAGATGGAAAATCTCGGCTTTATGAGCTCAGCCCATCCGAGGATTGTTCCACAGGGACCAGGGGAATGGCTTTGTCTGGCCCACATTTTGCATTATCCCGGGGGCAGGGATCCTCCAGCTTCCCTCGGAGGACTTTTCCACATTCTAATTGTTCGGAAATTGTTCATAAAATTAAGGAGCTTGGAAGTGAGCGAGGGAAGCCAGGCGGAGGCGCTCCATGGAAAGAGCCGCGGACATATGGAAAGAGTTAGGCCGGGAAGGCAGCGGGAAGGCAGCAAGGAGCACAAATGAGTTCAAGAGACATCCCAATTTATTTCTGGAGAAGGCAAAGGCACTGGGAGCATGGAGGGAAGCAGGAACTGGCTTTCAGAGGGATTTAAGAAAGGCAGGGGAGCTTGGAGCGAGGATGTTTACAGGGAGAGCGCTTGGAGGACTTTTTTCCTCCAAGGATTTCCTGGTTTTATTGACTTCTGTAGTGTAGGACAACACCTGAAGCACAGAATTCCAGGAAAAATTTAGCTGGAGAAATTCTTTACCCACTGGGAGCATTGCTTTTATCCTGCTCCCACCCCAACCTTATCCAGCACTGTCCTGGGTGCAGGCAGAAATCCTGGGAATTCCCAGTTCACCACAGAAACCTTTACACTGAGGACTGGGACACCTCCAGCCACTCCCAGTGTCCAGGAGACCACTTCCAACGTGGTGGGAACTTCCAAAGAAATCCCTGCCACTCTCCCTCCCTGCAGAATAGTGGCACTGGGAAAGGGTGGCAGAAAAGGAGCTGGAGATTTCCCAAAATCCATGGATTGTGTCCAGCTTCCCTCAGGGACCTGAGATGGCTCTGTGGGGGCATCTGGTGGTGAAAAGATTCCCGGGGATTCACCTGGGAGCAGCTCCTCCCTTCGCCATTCCCAACAGGGTTTGGGAGCCCTGAAGGATTGAGCAGGAATGTCCCCTCTTCCTTTTTCATGGGATAAGCAGAATTCCTGCAGGTGGGAAGAGATTCATCCCGACCTCAGGAGAAGGCACTGCTGGATAACCATGCCTGGAATGAGGAAGGGCGTGAATGATTAAAGCAGAATACAAAGGGGATCATGGCATCTCCTGAAAATTGGGATGTGTTGGAAGTGGATCAAAGCAGGAGCTGAAGCTGCTCCAGGCACTTCCCAGCTTCCAGCCTCATTCCCAAACTGGCCCATTCCCACTGAGACTCCCCACCAAGTGGAGTAACTGAGGATTTTCAGCCCTTCCAGGTGAATTTGAGGGAATTCCGCTCCCTCTGAAAGTTGCCCGCGATCTCCTTGGAAGGAATCCCAAAAAACCCGAACAATGACACCTTAAGCTTTAAAATCCTTGGAATGATTTCCTCCCAAGCCTTTCTCCAAACAGCTTAACCTCCCGTTAGAAATGGGAGCCACTGTTTACTCGGGTAAATAAAGCATTTTTCATGGATCTCCCAGCAAACAGATTAAAGGATTACGCTAAAGACCTTTCCAAATTTTCCTATCAGAGTCCCGGAATCTGTATTTGATCCCGACCTCACTGCCAGGCTAGAAGGGGATTTTTTCCCATCAAGAACATCCTAAAAAAGTAGATTTTAAAGGATTTTTTTTTTTGGCTTATCTTCCCTGTTCCCCTTTAAACAATATTCAGAGCACAAATGGGAGCCAGCCACGAAGAATTCCTGTTAAAATTCCCAATCTGGGAAGAATTTATTGGATTTCTAATAATAAATAGAACATCAATAAAGCAGAGGAATAAATTTCCCTCCCTGTCAGGGGCGTTTTGGCACTTGGTAATTTGGGTCCATAAATGGCTTTCCAAATGATTAATGGGATGTAGACGTGGAGAAATATTCCTTGGATTTCCAGGAGCCGGGATATTGATGTTGTGGTGTTTGAAGGGCTCTATCCCAAGGCAGGATTGTCCCATTTATAACCCCTCCAGACGGGAATGAAGGGGCTTTGGTGCAAAATATTCCTTAAATGCTCTCATGGATGGAAAAGCAGCATTTTCTCCTTGTTTCTGTCTGCGGAATTCCTCCCTGGAGCTGTTGGAATGGTGGCTTCTGCAATAGGCAGAGGAGGAGCCTCGATATCAGTGGCTTGGTTTATCCCAGTATTTTAGACTTTTCACCATTCCCAATAACTTTGGCTGCCTTTGGAGTAAAGGGAGATTCCAAACAGCCAGATTCAGCTCTTGGACTACGGAGCTGCGGCTGCCCCACCCCTGGAATTCTTCAAGGCCAGGTTGGATGGGGCTTGGAGAGTGAGTGAGAGGATGGTGGACGGAATTGAAAGGTTTTCCATTAAAATTCCCTCTGTTTTCCTGGGTAAAATTATCCCAGTCCCAAACATCTCCCAAAGAAATTGTTATCCTTTAAGATGGATTTTAAAAATAATTAAAAAAAAAGCTTTGGAGTGCAAAACCTGCCCTGAAAATAATCAGCTTTTAAGTGGCATTGGAAGCAGTCCCTAAATCCATGGGAGACAGGATTTTTATTGGAATTTGGATTAAAAAGATGGAATGGTTTTTAATCTACGGGAGGTTAAAGTCACCATCTGAAGTTGGTTTGGGGTTTTTTTTTTCATATCCCAGGTTTTTTTTTTTCCCCCTTTAAACAGATCCCGCTCATTTAAAAATTCATAAATAAGGGAAGGTCGTCAGAGCCCACTCCATAAAATATTTGGGTCACCTTCCAGCGAGCTGCTGGAGCCTTTTCCAGGGTTTTTTGGGCAATATTTTACAGGCCTGTCAGCCTTATTATGGAATGATGGCCACTGGAATTTCTTCATCCATAAATTCCCCTGGCCATGGACATTTCCACCTTCATTAGGAGAAGAAGAAGGAACCGCAGAGGCTTTTGATGAACTGAGGCTGAAGGGGGAAAATTCCAATGGGGCCAGGTTTGGGACGGTTCGATCCCAGATATTCCATGCTGGAGAAGCTCAGAGCATGTGGAAATTTATTGGCTGGGTATTCCAGAGATTTCAGGCTGGACTTAAGGCCTGGGGCAGGTCAGGGCTGGGCAGCGCCAGGGAAATGACAGGAGCCACTCCAATTGACAATGCTGGGATAATATTCCAGAGGGTCATATATCCATGTTCGCATGTCCATATATCCCTGGATTTAGGATCATATTTTGGCATCTTGGGTCACAATGCAGCCTTTAAGTCTGTGACAGTAAATAGGGAAAAGGAAACTTCCAAATCCACAGAATCATCCCTAAAATCCAGCACCGTCCGGCAGTGAAGAACCTGAATTATGAAGAGCTCCCAAATACAATGCAGGATATCTTGGACAAGCTGGAATTCCATGGATTATTTTAATTTGCTGTGCCAAAAATAAAGTGACCTCCTGTGTTCCGGCTGTGCTCCCGTTTGGCCGGAATCCCACAGTCTGGAAAATCCAACCAAATGCCCTTTTAAAATTATTTTAAGTCCATCATTCCAGGTTTTTAAGATAATTTGGAGAAAGTCAGGAGGGGAAGCCTCTGGCAGAAGATGAAAAGCTGGAGGCGGGATGGAAGAGGAGTTGTTATTGCTGGAAAACCAAGGAAAACAAACAATGACATTTCCACAAAAACAAGTGATGACATTTGCATCCATCACTGGGAATTTGGCCACGGAACGCGTGGCTCTGCTCCAGCCTGGAGTGTGCTTGGGAAGGATGGAGTCCAGGATTGGGAAGGACGGAATCCATGGATTGGGAAGGATGGAATGCGTAGCTCAGGAAGGATGGAATCCATGGCTTGGGAAGGATGGAAACGCCTTGGAGGGACCAGGAGGAAGCAGGCTGAGATCCAAATCCCTATCCTGCTCCATGGAAGGAATGAACCTGGGTTAAACCTCCAGTGATGTGAGTGGTGGATGCAGAAATCTCTGGAATTGTTCCAGGATGGGCTGGATAGGGCTTGGAGTAACCTGGGATAGTGGAAGTGTCCCTGCTTCCTGGGACGTGGAATGGGATGGTCCTGAAGGTGTCCTCCAACCCAATCCCAGTGTCTCACGGATGATGGAGAGGGATTCATCCCTAAGGAATGGGGGTTTGAGCTGGGATACATCCAGCCACTTGTCGCTAATTCCTTCCACTGGCTATGGAGGCAGGAATTCCCGGGAAGGGGCTCTGCGGTGGGGCTGGATGAGGAGACCTCTCCACACCCTTTCCAGTCCGATTTGTCAGGGATGCCTCCCGCACAGAGAGCCAACCTTCCGGAATGTTTGGATAACTCTGCAATTCCCCGCCTTGGCAGCCGTTCCCGACCTAAACACCGACAGCTGGATCCCATTTCTCTGGGCTGGGAAGAGGAGAGCGAGGTCGGAAGATGGATGGACGTGAAAGTTGGGATGAAATGAGTCGTTGGAATAGATCGGGAATCGGCCAGAGCTGAATTAAAGTCACTTAAAGCTGATTTAAGGCAACCTCAGGAATATTCCTGATTTAAGGCCCTGCCTCCAGAGCAGGCTGGATGAGGGACTGGATTCATTAAAGCCGAGCCTTCCAGTCACAAAAGTCTTGGATTTGCAAAGGCACAGGGAAAAACTCTGGCACATTTGTAACCACCCACCCCAGGCCAGGCCTTTCCAATGATCCTGAGGGCCAGATGGGATCATTGGAGCATTCCAGCATTCTGGGAGAAAAATATCCTATTTATTGCCCGGTTTTCCCACTCTTCCCGAAGTTTTCATGCTCCTGTGGGTCCTTCAACTTCTGCTTAAGCTGCAGCTCCAAATCTCCCAAATACCACTGGCTGCAGATGGAAAGGGAGGCTTTTCCATTCTAATTCCCTTGGAAAAGCTGTCTCTTTCATTCAGGGGATCACCAAACCACTGGGATTTTGCCCAGTCGGACTGCAATACTTGGGTGACATCCAGAGACAAGGGATACCTTTGGATCTCTTGTACATCCCAGGGTGCTGCCATTCCAAAGGGAAAAGGCCCAGGGATGAAATGCTGGGAGAGGGGAGGGAATTTAACTTTCTCAGGGGTTATAATTTTTTAGGTGTTAAATTTTTTGGGAGTAATGCTTGGGTTGTGTTCTGGAACAGGTTCCCAGAGAAGTTGCGGATGCCCCATCCCTGGGAGTATCCAAGGCCGGGTTGGACAGGACTTGGAACAACCTGGGATAGAGGAAGGTGTCAGGGTTGGAATGGGATGAGATTTAAGGCCTCTTCCAACCCAAACCATTCTGGAATTCCATGATTCAAATCCTCCAGTTTGCCACTAAATCCCCAGATTCCTGAGGGAACTCCCCCGCTCCTACACCCAGAGCCCTCCATGTGCCTCACACTCTGGGAATCCACTTCTATGCACTGCTCGTTCCCAAAAACCTTCTCCATGTTTCCAGGCACTGTCTACCTCGGGATCAGCCCAGTGACCATGTGTCTGGAATATTTCATCGCTCCGGCACAGCTGAAAGCACTCGGTGTTCCCTAGGATTGTCCTTGGAATTGCAGCATGGGAGGGAATGGCTGTTCGGAGGGAAAGGGATCCCACTGCCTGGTTTTAGCCTTCCAATCCATTTTGGGAAGATGCTCCATCGTTTCCTGGGATAACTCATCTCCATGGCTGGTTGGATACGAGCGTCCTTCTGGAGTCGGATACCTGACATTCCCTGGATGGTAATTCTTGGGGATGTCACCTTCCCATGGCTCCAGCCCACAGGACTGTGCCCTTGGATGACTTCCTGAAATCCTGGGATGTATTCCATCTTATTTTCCCATTTTGTTCTATTTTGACTCCTTGTCCAGCTACCAAATAAATTGAAAAAATATTCTCAGGTCTCATCTTAACCCATAAGGAATCCCATCCCTCATTCCCTCGTTCCCTCATCCCTGTGGTGCCCAGTGTCCTGCAGTCCACCCTCCTGGCCACTCTCCAAGGTGAGTGGCATCCCAAAGGGAATTCATCCCCTCCCTCCCTGTTTTCCACAGCCCCACCAGGAATATCCCAAATCCCATCCAAAGAAAGCTGTCAGCAAAGTGAACATTCCTGGTGGGATGGAAATGCTGCTCCCATGCCAGGCAGCTCCTGATTCCCTGGATACCTTGGGAAGGTTCATTAAGCCGTCTCTGTTTTCCCCTCATCCCCATGTCTGTCTCCTGGAAAAGAGCAGGGAAAATCTGTTCCCTTTCCAGACCACACAAGTGCAAAAGGGGCTGGAAAACAACTCCCTCTGCCCTCTGCTTCCATTTTAACAGCTCTCCAAGGAAAAAAGGTCAGCAGTTCACGGATGGCAGGAAAGACCTACTGGGGACTCTGCTTATCCCAAACATTCGCTGCCCCATTCCCGACTTATAACAACCTCCAACAGGTTGAGCTTTCCCCCCTCGGAGCTGGATGAGTTTTCCATCTGGGATGTATTTTTAGTGCCTGGAACTGTCCTCTCCTCACTCCCAACATGTGTCGGGAGCTGCTCTGCGCTCCCGGATCCCGATAATTATTTTAGCGGCTGTTTGGGAACATCGGGAAACGTTGTCGGTCCAGCTCAAATTGATCCCGCTCAATCAAACGCCTGGAATAAGCTGTGGATAAATCCATGATTTCATCACCTCCAGCCCGCCGACCCCCAGGAATGGGAGTGATCTCACTCCACGTGTTGATGTGTCCCGGGAATAAATGAGCTCCCGAGCCGTGCCTCTGGAATAAACTAAAACAATCGGAATGTGCAGGAAGGAAAACACTGCCCGTGGTGAGCTCTGCTCCCCCAAACCCACGGCTCGGCTGCTCCGGCCATAAATTATCCCTAATAAATCTCCTTGGATGTTTAATGCCATCGCTCTCCTGCCAAAAGGGGGGATTCGGGAACAGGCTGGATGAGGGGCTGAAATTCCTTGGGAATGTGGAAGCCTTTTTTTGTTTTCCTTCCAAGCCTTTTAAATATCCCCGTGTTATCCTTCAAGCAGATGTCCAGGGAAAGGCTCCTGACCCATGTAAATTTTTTTTTAATTTTTTTTTTATTTTTTTTTTTATTTGTGGGAATGAAATCCAGTTTCGGGCTGGATTTTTGCTGGCCAGCACCTGACAAAACTCGGGAATGGGAACGCCGAGCTTTAATGGCTCCGGGGTGTGACTTTTAACGGCAAGGCCGAGGAAACGAAGATAAATTAAAGCCTAATTGGGGCCGTTAACGGCTTTCCCAGCCCTCACATCTGGAGCCCAGGAGAATCCTTGGAAAAATGTTACAGTCGGCTCCTGTTGCACGGCCTGGCCACCTCCAGACTTGTTCCACATTTTTTTTTTAGGGATAAAAATCCATCTTTCAGTGTCCAAAGCCAACACAAGGAGGGAGAGTTTGGTTTTAATCCCTGGCAGATTTGAAGCTTTGTAAAAATTATCCCAAATCTACCCAATAACCCCAAGTTCCCGCTTCCCAAACTTCCAAGCAGCCCCAGCAAGGAAAGGCCACATGAAGACACTTCCCGGTCCCACTGCCATGAGGCTGTGAATTTGAGGAAGTAAAATTCCAATAATGCAGTGTTTTCTACAATAAAATCCCAATCCCTGGAAACCCAAGGGATAAAAACTCCTGTGTTATATCTAGGAATAGAAACATCCCTCTTTTCAAGCCACTCATGGATCCAGTCTAGAATTATCCAGTGGAATTGCTGGAGAATTTTGGGATACTGCTGCCAACCCATCCCACAACCTTGGATGCATCCTCTCCAAGTTGGATTCTTGGCACTAGTGGATGAGAACAGCCCAAATCCTTAAAATTACAAGGCAAAAGCTGAGCCTTGGAGGATGGGAAATGGGAATAAAAATCCGGGAAGGGAATAAAAATCCGGGAAAGGAATAAAAGTCAGGGAAAATCACCTTTCAAAGCCTCCCCAGCTGTCTTAATTAATGAATGAATTAATCAGTCAATATTCCTTCATCCTATTATTCTCCAGTGGTTTTGGGGAGCCACAGCAAATAAATCCAAGGAAATATCCAGTTCTAGCGAAGCAAAAGAGGGCAGCAAAGGATAAATGAGAGCATCTCTGACACTTTCCCCGAGTGGGAAAACTAAGGGACCTTTAGGCCAGAAAATGGAGTTTAGGGTAAAGTTTGGAATAAACCCAGCAGATTTGTTCCCTGGGATTTGCTCCTTCAAAATCTATTATTGGGAAAAGGGAATTTGTCTCTCCATCCTCTCTTATCTCCTCCAGCTTCAAGGAAAAAAACTGGATCCTTCCACCTTCCCCAGATTTTGCTGAAATTCCAGAGCCACCAAAAATCCCAACCTGAGGTTTTCCAGTTCTGTAATCCATGATTCCTAACAAAAACACTGGAGAAAAGCCATGGATTTTCTTATTTCCACCCCACGTTCCTGTCAGGTTTGGGAATGTCCTGTACTTTTGGGATCAGGTCCAGATTAACTGTGCTGAAATAGGGATTCATCCCAAAATGTGGGCATGGGAAGGAGCAATCCAGGTCCCCCCCTCAATAAACAAAGGATATGGAGGGGCTGGAACACGTCCCAGGAAGGCAATGGAGGTGGGAAGGGGCTGGAGCACTGGGAAGGAGCTGGGAAACTCACCCTGGAGAAAAGAAGACTCCAAAGGGACATTCCCACTTCCTACAATCCCTGACTGGAGGTGCAGCCAGGTGAGATCTGGATGTGCTCCCAGGGAATGACAGGACAAGAGGGAACGGCCTCAAGTTGCTCCAGGGAAGCTTCAGGTTGGATATTGGGAAAATTCCTTAAAAAACCATTGTCCTACCCTGGCAGGGATTTCCCAGACATGGACGTGGCACTTGGGGATGTGATTCCATGATGCTCCCACCTCGTGCCATGGGAATCTGCCCAGCAAACCCAGGCACATCCCAGCTGCAGGGTAATCTGGGAAGAGCTCCAGGCTCCACTCCCTCATCCCACAGAATTCCTGGCTGGCTCCTTTTGGGGTTAAGGATTGTTGGTTTAGCCCCGGCAGCCCCAGGAGTTCCAAAAGCATCGGCTGTATCCAAGGAAAACACAAGGCAAGCCCAGAAATCAGGCAAACACAACACTAAAAATAGCAAATCCTTGACTCTTCTCACTTCTCTTCCCATTTTTTACCGGGGATGTCTCCAAGTTTTTCCCGACAGTGCTACTTCCCAGGGGTTTGATGCTGTTAAAACCGGCTGTGTGTAAAAACGTGACCCAAAATGCAGGGATTTGACCCAAAATGCAGGGATTTGACCCCAAATGCAGGGATTTAAACCAAAACTCACACAATGAGTTTACTAAAATGGCCAAAGCTGGGATTGTGACATTCCCAGGAACACCCCGGCATGGGACGGGGTTGGATTTGTAGGATCAGTGTTTGCACTGGTCTGGGCAATCCCAATCTCCCTGGACCAGCACCCCAAGAGTCAGGAATGCTGCAGACATCCCCATGGAGCACCACAGCAATTCCCTGTGTCCCTGCTCCACAGAACCCCATGGATGGACCCAGCAAGTGGGGATCAATTCCCAGCTCCTGGATGACTCAGGAGCACCTGATCCGTCCCTGTCAGCATTCCAGGTTCCTCCACCTGCAGCTTCCAATGGAATGTGAGCCTTTGAAACAGGCACTGGGACTCATCCCGCACTTCCCAAAAAAATAGGATGGAAGGAATGTGGGAATGAGATATTCCTTGGCTCTGCACTGCCACCTTCCCTCTAAACAACACCTGCATCCCAGAAAAACACAAATCCCTTGGCATGTGCGTGTTGGGGATGAATATCCATCACCGCGCTCCCGGGAGCCAGGGAAAAGCTCCGGCATCCTTTGGCATTGGCGTTCCGCAGCTGTGCTTCCCTGGTTCCATCCCACACCATTGGATCAGGGTCTGTCTTTCCAGCCACGTGGAAAAGAGCCCTGGAAGAGGCAGCAAATGCCAGCCAGAGTTTGGGAAGCAGAATGCCAGAGGGAAATCTTGGAAGGGACCTCTCATTAAAGATCCTCTCATTCCAAGCGCTGCCATGGGCAGGGACTCATTCCACCATCCCAAGTTTTTCCAAGCCCTGTCCCGCCTGGAATTGGACACTTCCAGGGATGGGGCATCCATAGCTTTTGCAGGGCCTCTCCACCCTCACAGGGAAGAATTCCTTCCCAATATCCAATTTATTAGAACTAATTGATATTTAATTCCAGCTATGGAAAACCTCAGACCTTCCCCTCCTCCTCAATCCATCCATTGCTGCTCCCAAATTTTTATGGACAGCGGCCAGGCAAAGGGATCTGCCTGGAATCCCAGGAAATCTCTCTACCAAGGAAAGATCAAAGGCTCCATTTCCCCCCGGATATTGGGCTCCACGTGCTGGAGGCAGGAGAGGATGGATTTACAAGGAAAAGGATGAACTCCAGCCAATGGATTAATGCAGCACTCAATTCCAATGAAATCCCAGAGCAGGAGCTGACACATTCAGGATAACACATTCGGGACAGGCTGGAGAAATTCCAGCTGCCAGAAGAAAAAACCTGGGAAAACAACAGGAATTTTGGGAATAGATCAAAATGAGTTTAGGATGAGGTATTTTTTGAGCTGTTCCTTAGGAATTTTTATCTGCTCCTGAAGATTTAGGGAAATTTTGGGCTCTGTTCCCCATTTTGCCTGTGTTTTCATTTAAGGGGATCCATCTGGAATGGTGTCCCTTGACCTCGGCACGGCCTGAGGCCAAGCACAGCCCATTTTCCACTAGAAATGCAATTTTCAAGGAAAAACCCAATTTATTTCTATCCAGATGTTTTATCCTCATTGTCCTTTGAGCAATTCCCTTTTTGGCCATAAAAAAATCCAGGAAAATCCGATGAAACCATGAAGGATTTGTTCCCAACTCCCAAATTTTGTAGCTGACCCATCCCAAACATTTTTTCTTTTTCAGGCACTGGAATTATTTTGCCTTTAAATTCCTTTTAAAAATCCAAAAACTTCCCAAACTCTGGGTTTTAATCCAGCCTATCCTGGGATTCAGGAAGGATCAAATGATGCATGGATGGCCCATTCTTGGAATGTTCCAGGCCATGTTGGAGATACCTGGGAGAGCAGAAGGTGTCCCCACTCATGGAATGGGATGAGCTTTAAGATCCCTTCCAACCCAAACCATTCCATGATCCCAAGATTTTCCCAACTCCTCCATCATTCCTGGGGTAAAATAACAGCCTCTAGGTAGACTCATAATTCCAGAGGGATTCAGCGCCACCATTCCCACTCCTGCTGTCCATGGTGGTTCTCTCCTCCATTCCCAACAATGGCATTTCCCAGGTTTCCAGGAATCTCCAGGAATCTCCAGTCGGGAATCACTGGTTATATCGGGAGAGATGATCCCAAGGAATCATCCTTAAATCCCCGAACTCTGGCTACCCTCTGGATTTTCCACAAAAATTCCCAAGCCCTGGAAAATCCATTTTGTGATTTGTGATTTGGGCAGTTTTCCAGCAGGCAGCAGGGAGATCCTGGATTCCAACTTCCACAGGAGGAAGGGTAGGGATTCAACAAGGAAAAGCTCCATCAACCTGGAAGCAGGGAGGCAGAGCTTGGATTCCAGAGTGGCTTTCAGCAGGAATGATCCAAAAAATCCCAAATCCCTGAATCCAGATGGCATCTGCCCTCCTCCCTCCCAACTTCTCATCCGAAATCCAGTTTTTTTCCATCCTTTATGGAGTTAGGGAGAGCTTTGCCCATTGGGAGCATTTCTGGAGCAGCTGAACATTTCGGCTTCCCACCGGTTCTTGTGAAAACTGGGAGAAGGAGGAAAGCCAAGGGCTTGGCAGGGACACAGCCCTGTGAACGCTGGGACTTGGGAGACCGGGATTGATTTACACCCTGCCAGGACCCATTCCAGCTCCGGGAGACATAGGAGGAGCCATAAATTACAGAAAAGCTGGGCACAGCCACCCTCCAGAGTCTGGCACCTGTGACTTCCAAAGGCAGGAAAAACCCCAAGCTCCCATTCCCATGCCAGGAGCTTGGAGCTGCTCCTGGAGCTGATATAAATCAGTTTTCCCTGCCCTTCTCCAGACAAAATTCCAGCTGCTGGCTTGTTTGGATTTGGATTCCCCCTCCTTCTCCTTATTTTTCCAGCCGAGGCGCCTGGAATGAAAAACAAACCCCAATGTGCCATGACGGAGATTCCAGGCGTTGCTGCCAGGCAGAGGAAAAATCCTGGGAATAACCCCCTTAGATCCCTGGTCCAGCGGGGGCAGTGCAATCCCAGATTTTGTTGCATTGCGGGGAGAAGCCCATCCCAAATAAATTTGGGATGCATGCATCCCTCATCCCATTTCCTTTAACGTGTCTGAATCTCAAATCCCAAAATTCCCACAGAATTCAATCCACACCAAGGAAACAGGGACATGGGATAACCTGGATTCTCCTCTGATGATTTTGACTCTTTAGATTAAATACCCCTGGATGCTAAAACTTGGGAAAAGGGAATTTAATGTTTTGTTTTCTGATGGATATTCCTGTCCCCAGCTGATGGATGCAACACCCATTCCCTGTCCTGTATCCCTGATCATTCCCAGTTAGGGAAAACCAAATGGCTGTGAGCTCAGTTTTTTGGGTAAAGGGAATATTTACACCTGCCTAAATATGGGAATAACACCTGAAAATGGCAAAATCCAGCTTTTAATGTTTTTTAAGTGAGATCCAACAATTCCAGAAGGGAATCAAAAAGCATTGGAATACAGGTGAATTCCAAGGGGGTTATTTAGGGGTGTGGTGGATGCCTGGAAAAGGGGGAAAATCACATCAAATTCCAGTTTGGAGCTGTCGTTCCAACCCAAAATACAGCCCATTCCTCCTTTTTTCCAGACTCCAGGATCCTGGAAATCTAGAGGAGCTTAGGAAGCCAAGCAGGAAGGGAAGGAATTCCTTTTCCTCCCCCAAAAAAAGGGGAAAGCTTTGGCTCAGGGAAATGTGGAATAAAACCAGAAATTGTTTGGCATTAACTGCAGCACTCCTCCTTTTCCCACCCCATTTTCCCTCAATTCCAACAGCAGCAGTAGAATTCCTCATTGCCCATCAGGGGCATCCAAACTGGAAATCATCACCCAGGATTTTGGGAATATTGGGTGAGGGGAAGAAAAAGCTGCCACAGATTCCTGAGGTGGGGATTTTGGGATGTGTTCTGCGTTTTCCTGATTTTCCACAGTTCCCTCTGGTCTCCATTTAGGAGAGGAGGGAGGGCTCCAGAGGCACAGGGAATGGTGAATCCGGAATGGTAAATCCAGAGTGGCCACAAAGGGGAGGCACATGGGAGCTGGGGAATCTCTTTCCTTATATATCCCAAATTCTGGGATCCTGATCCTTAAATCCTGGCACTCCAAGGGGATGGAATGGGGATTTCTGGGACAGCCAGAATCCCAATGTTGGGATTATCCTATGACTGGGGGTGAAACTGGGACCAACATCCAGATCCAGGATTTTGGGGCTCCTTTAGGTGATCAAGCAGAGACCCCTTGGTTATTCCCAAAATATTCCCCCTAAATCCTCAGACATCTCCAGGGATGAGGACTCCAAACCCATTCCAATGTTTTTCCCTATCCCTCAGCTCCATGATGGAAACAATGCCCAGGATTTTATTTCACTGTGATCCCAAAGCTTGGCTTGGGCTTTTCCTTGGCTTTTTTCCTGGGTTTTTTTTTTAATTTTTAATTTTTAATTTTTTATTTTTTTTAATCCAACCAGCTGAAAAACCCAGAGTGAAATAAATAACATTCCAAGGCCATCCATCAGCCGGGAATGAGCGCGGGGCTGTTCCCTGGAACTCCCATTCCTGCCGGTGGCCAAGGGAAATCAGCGCTTCCCATCAGTCCCAAAATCCATTTTTCAGCTTTAATGAAGACGTCGTTTTCATGGAAGCGGAGGGAACATAAACAATCTGAGCCACAGAAAATGAGGAATGAACTGCCTGGAAAACCTGGAGCTCGTTTGGACTTCTCCAGCTTCTCAGGGCTGGAGGCTCCTGAGTTTTTTTGGCTGTGGTTGGACATTGAGAAGGTAAAAAAACAGGGAATTTTTAGAAATAGAGCTTGGAATGAGCTCCAGGAGCATTTTCCATTGGTTCTGTCCCGCTGGAATTGGGAATTAATTGGTTGAGTGGGCGGAGGGCACAGGCACACATGGAATTCCTTGGAAAGGGAGGCACAAAACTAAAATTAGGGAATTGTTTAGGTGGGAAATACCCTCTGGGATCAGAGCCCAACCTGTGCCCAATTCCCAGATCCAGACATTGTTTGGGCATCTCCAGGGATGGGGATCCATCCCATTCCAATGCTTTAACACCATTTCCATGAAAAAAATCCTCCTGAATCCAACCTGACCCTCCCCTGGCACAGCCTGAGGTGTTTTCCTCTCAATGGACGCAGAGACACCATATGGATCTGCTCCAGGATGTATGGAAAACACTCCAAGGGGAGCCATTCCAAGCTTTTCCTCTCTTCCAGCTGAGGAGCTGAGCATCAAATGGGATCCAGGCTTGGGAAACCATTCCCACTGTGCTGCACTAGCACAACCCTAAAATTCCATCATTCCCCGGAAAAAAATCCCCAAAATCATGTAAAACATGGAAGCAAAGTTGTCCTGAGATTTCTTGGTAAAAGGATTGACAATTCCAAGAATTGCCTGTTTATTTCCTTCACCAAATTCCCAAAGGATTCATGGAAAGGTCACAAACGTATCCACACCTGTTTTAAGAGGAATTTTGGGGTTTGGAATTTTTGGATTCCCACCAAATTCCTCCATGGAAAAATGGGAATGTGGTTGCCAAAACTTTGTCCTATGCCATTCCCATCAGCTTGAACTGTAGCTGGAAAAAAAATAAGGACAAAATATAAATGGGATACTCAAAATTCCCTAAATTTAGATGGGGACAGGTTTGGTGCCACCCAAGCTGGGAATTCACGGGAAAATCCTGGATATGTTGGCACAGGTAGCAGCTCTAGGGGCTGGGAATTATTTGCTTCCATGTGCCTCCCACACACTTCCAGGGATTCCCAAAACCCCCAAATTACTGGCAGGCATGGGAGCCTCGCCTTTGGTCTGGCTGGAAATAAATGGGATTGGGAGCTCCTAATCCCAGGAGCTGCAATCCAGAGAGGTCCATGGGATCTGGAAGTTCTGGGGCAGGAACTCCAAGCCAGGCAGAGCTGTGTTTTCCATCTGGATGCTGCTGATCCTTCTTTTGCTGATCAATTTGTGGATAGAATTCCAGCAGGAGCCTGGATCTCCATCAGTGCTTCCCTCTTCCCACTCCTGACGAGAATTCCAGCTAATTTCATTTGTCTCTCTTCCCAGTCTCACTTTTTCCTGCTCCCAGGAGCATTCCCAAGGCAAATATTCCCCCCGGGAAGTGTAAACTACAGAGGGATTTCACTGCTCCTGTTGGAAAGCTTCATCTCCTCCCAAGGGAAAAATAATTCCACATTTCCCTCTCCTGATGGGAGAGAATCAATGGCACAAAGGTTTTTTGGGATAACTTTGCCATCCAAGCCTTTTCCCATCCCTGGAATTCCTATCCCTGGATGGGGCTTGGAGCAGCCTGGGATAGTGGGAGGTGTCCCAGCCCATTCTCACACGATGATCCTTAGGATTCCCGTGCTGGGAATCAGCTCCTGTTGGAACACCGAGCAATTATCCTGAGGACTGCGAGGAGCAATTCTTGGTGCTCCATCAGCCTCTGGAGCAGGAGGAAGGTGCGGAAAATTCAGGAGCTGCTTTATGGCTTCACACCTTGTAAACGCGGCCGCCGGGAATTTTATGGGAGCTGGGGGGGTTCTGTTCCCTGGGAAAAGGAAATTCCAGACCCACAGCGCTCCAGTGCCTTCCCAACCCGGGACTATTCCAGAGAATCACTGGAATCAAAGAGAAAACTGTGATTTTAATGAATTGGGGAAAACCAGAGGGATCTTAAGGATCATGGAATTCCAAGCATTCCATGATTCTTCCACATTCCTGGCAGGCAGAGCCACGGGATAAGGAAGTCCCTAAGGATAGATTCAGGATGTTCCCAGTGCACCTCAGCCATGTCCAGGCACTTTCCTGGGATTCCTCTCCCTATCATTCCTTCCTTCCATGCTGGGATCCATCGGAATTCTCCTTTCCAGCACTGTTCAATCCCAGAAATCCCCTCCTGCCTGGCACAGCTGTGCTCCCACCACTCCGGAATGTCCCTTCCCTGCCCATCCCACAGGAAAGTCGGATCCCACCTGGATCCATCCAAAAGGATTTACCCACCACACCCTCTCTTCTCTTCCTTTGCTTTTCCATCTCCAACAGGAATTTTGGGGAGAACTGGGATGCTGGTGAGTGGAATGGATTCATTAAGTCAGGAAAAAAATGGGATTGAGCCCAAAAAATTCCCAAACATCCAATTTTATTCCCTGGAAATGAAGCACCAGCACCTTCTTCTCCCTTCCAATCTCCAATTTTTTTTTTTTTGTCAGCCTCTTCCAATGTATTTTATCCTATTTTTTTACCCCTCCTGTATTTTTCCAGCACTTTTTCCCTTTGGCTTTTTTAATCCCAGCCTTGAAAATTTGGGATGACCTCACTTGCCCAGGAATGTTGTTGTTACCCTTGGAAAAGCTCCTTGCCTGGAGTTGTATATTTGCCTTGGCTACACCCAGCTCGGATCCGACTCGGAATTCCAACCCTCCCAAACGTTCCCAAGCCGGATCCGTCTCCCAGACATACCATATATCTCCCGCTCTTCCAAACAGAGATGGATTTCTCCAGGATTTGTTTGATAAATCCCGGCCCGCATTCCCTGTTGGAGCTGTCGGAGTTCCTACTGTTTGCTCCGTGTTGGTGGCCAAGCCTTAATCACCCAACGCTTCCCGGGAGGCCATAAATCCAGGGAATGAGCCGGGCCTTTGTGCGGGATTTGGACAGGGCTGAATTTCAGCGAAAAGCGGAGCCGGGATTTACGACCCTCTGGGGTTGGAGGCTTCCAGCATTCCCGGCCGTGTGAAAACAGATGGATGCACGGACACTCCAGCACATCCCGCCTGACCTGAGATTCCCAGCACTGCTTCCAAATGGGAGCCAGATGCCTGGAGAGGTCTTCATTATCCTGCCTTCCCGTTTTTCCTTCAGCATTCATCCAGAAGGATTTCCCCAGGAAGGGATCGTCCCATTCCAACCCCCTTGGGACACCTGGGAATGAGCTTGGAAAAGCCCCAGCCCTGCCAATCCCACCCTGATCCCTCCATTATCCAAAGGGGATTTTCCAGGCCCATGCCTGGGATATCCAAAGGGATGCAGCCGGATGTTTCCGGATGTCAGCAGCAAATTTTCCCAGAGTAAAACCCTGCTCCCACTTTTCCCGGACAAACAGGATCAAGGTGCCTGGAACAGGTGCTTGCAGCCTCCCAGATTTCCTCCTGCCAGTGGAAAACCAGAAATATTCTTGGTTGCTATTCCCACCAATAAAACCTGGAGGATTTGAACCAATGAATCCCAAGTTTCAGCCCAGCCCTTGGAGCAAAGCTCAGCTTCCCGAGGGTGGGAATTCCACATCAGGGATTGTTTTAGAGAATTACAGGTGCCAGAGGCTGCGGGACCCTCGGGAACGTGGCTTTGCTCTGGTGGGAGCAGCATCCATCCAACCCATCCGGATTTCCTCAATATCCAGACACAATGGAATTAAAATATTAAATCCAAGCGTTCCAGCCAGCATGAGGCAGCCCCAGCCCGGGAAAAACAGGATTCCCCTCCAAAAGTGGGAATTCCCTGGGAATGTTTTCCTGCCCAGGAGGAGAATTTCCAGAGCATCTCCAGAGCTGGGGCTTGCTCATCCACAGGGATGGATGGAATTTCCTGGAAGCTGAGATGGGAGCCCATTCCCAGGAATTTGAAGCTGGATGTGATGCCGTCGTTGGGAAAATCCCAACCCAGGGGGATTTTCTGGCCCTCTGCTTCCTCAGCATGGAACAGACATGGGAATGTGGGAAAACAGATGAGGAAAAAGGTGGGAAAAGGAGAAAGAGGGGAAAAGGTGAAAATCTCTTCTGGATTAAGAATTCCTGGAAAGACTGAGTTTTAGCTGGGAATAACCTGGAAGCACCAGGTGACACTGGGATTTTGGGGTCATCCTGAGGGATAACACAAATCCCAAGAGACTCTCAGCTGGTGGTTGGAGAATTACAGGAATGGGAAACTCTGGAAGTCCTTAACTTGGATTTTCCAGCTGTTATTTCATGCAAATCCCACAAAAACCCTTCTCTCCATTTCTTTTCCCATCAGATTTCCTTTCCCTGCAAGGCTAGGATAAAATCAATCCCAATTTCCCCAAATCCAGGGGATTTATAAATGGTCTAAACGGTTGCCAGGAAATTCCCAGTTTTAGAGGGAATTCCAGCTTTCCTCATTTCTTAGGGAGAAAGTGATTCCACTGAAATGAAAAGAGCAATTCCCAGATCCCAAAACTATTAAAAACAAAGCTTTAAAATATGAAACTATAAAAAAAATTAATAAAATATTTTAAAATAATAAATAGGTATTAACAATGGAGAGCTCTGGAATTCCCACTGGGATTGGTCCCAACAGTTCCCAGAAAGGGAATTTTAGCTCCTACCTGGATGCAAATTTTAATAATGGGGGAAAAATAGGAATTAATTTAAAAATTAGGAATAAACTATTAGTACGGCTCTTGATCCAAAGTAAATTTGGACTTATTCCTCTCACTGGTTGAAATAATTAATTTAATCAATTTAATAAATTTATGCAATACATTAAATTAATTAATTTAGTTAGCCATGATAGAATTTATCCATTTTTTATCTATATCATTAAATAAGAAAGATCCAATTTATAATAAAATATGCCTAATTAATATTCAAATGCAACAAAATGGGGTTAAATTAAAAATGTACACTTAAATGTAATTTAAATTTATTTTTATTTTCATCTAGATTTAATAGAATTTATTGAAAAATAAATTCAAATTTAATTTCAATTTAATGTCAGTTCAATTTCAAGTTATTTTCTTTCCATTTATGTTTAATTTTAATTTAATTTAAAATTATTTGAAATTGAATTCAAAGTTAGTTTATATTTAATTTATTCCAATTTAAAATCATCAATGTCCTTTATAATCATATTTCTTATTAATTATTTATTTTCAATTAACATTTCCTTATTTTATTCCATTTTCCCATGTTTTAAAGGAATTTCAGTTTTAAATCCCTGATTCATTATTTTAAATTTAATTTCCTTTCCTTATCCAATTTTTTCCATGTTTTCAAGCAATTCTAAATCAAATCCCATAGAAATTATTTTGACAAATAAATATTTTACTCTCCTGATTTTTTAAGGGTTTTTGAGGGATAATCCTTAAAATTCCAACTATTTCTTGATTTTCCTTATTTTTTTCCCTCTCCCTGCCCACCTTCCCAGTGATTCCAAACCTTGGGATTCCTTTCCCTCAGTGATTCCAAGCTCAGGGATCCTTCTCTCTTTTCCCTCCCCTAAAGAAATCTTTTCTCTGCTGCATCCTAAGGAAAAAAAGAATGGAAAAAATAGAAATAAAATCCATGAAAATCCAATAAAATGTCAAATAAAGGCAAAGATGATCTTGGAATTGTGCACCGGAATTGTTGGAATATTCCTCCTTTTACAAGGGGCCTTTAAAATCCATCTTGAGGGTCGGGAGATTGGAACCAGTGCTCAGGAATTGTTTTGGGGGGGGGGGGAAATTATTGGAATTTTTATTACAAGAAATCAAATCCAGGTGGGTCCCTCGACAGCCGAGCTCTGGATTTTAATAAAAAGGAAAAGTTCTGGCACATCCTGGACTTTTTTGGGGGAATATTTTTTTCATTTCTAGCCTCTCTTGGGTCAAGGATAGCACACGGCTTTATGGGGTTGTGCCAGGAATAGGATTGGGAGCGCACTTCCCTATGGATTTGGGAGTGTGGAGTTCATCATCCTGGGACTTGGGAGCTGGGTATCCAAAGGTAGTTTTGGAATCACCTGAAATTCCATAGGAAAAAAAGCTGTTCCAGGCTGGGAAAGAATATTCTCCTCAGGGAAAGGATATTCCAGTCCTACAAGGAATATTGTCCTCAAGGAATGGATATTCCAGGCTGGGAAAGAATATTCTCCTCAGGGAAAGGATATTCCAGGCCTAGAGGGAATATTCTCCTCAGGGAAAGGATATTCCAGTCCTACAAGGAATATTGTCCTCAAGGAATGGATATTACAGGCTGGGAAAGGATATTCTCCTTGGGGAATGGATATTCCAGCCCTACAAGGAACATTCTCCTCAGGGAATGGATTTTCCAGGCCTAGAAGGAGCTGCCCTTCCCAAATCCCCTTCCAAGGAGGAGGAGGATCCTGTCTGACATCCACAAAGACACTGGGAACATCTGGAAGGAATCAAACCCCCACAAAATCCCTGCAAACAATGGGAAAATTTGGGAGAAAACTATCCTCCCTTCCAATCGCGGCTGTTTGATGGGATGCAAACCTGTAAGGAATTCCACGCTCCTGGGAAACACCCTTCCCTCTGGAAAAAAACCAAACCCAACTAAACAAAAAGTTTATATTTTCAGAGAATTCCACGAAAAAAAAAGCCCAGGGGAAGAACCCACAAAAATGGGCAAAGAATAAAGGCAAACCCATGAATTCCCAGCAAAGTGGCCACAGAATTCCACAACCTGGCCCAAATCCAGGAATTCCAGGATTTTTTTACCTCACCAGCAGGACCAGTTCATTTCTCACACCCAGCCACCATTTTCCTCTTGGAAACCTCATCATTCCTGGGATTTGTGGCCACTGTCCACCTTTATTCCCGGGCACAAATCCTGGGATGAAGCAGATCCAGAGGCGCCCTGCCCCCTGAGCGGTCGGTCTGTCCGAAATTCGGGATTTCAAGAAACGGGGAAAGGCTGGGGAGGGGGGGGGGGGCAGCTGCGGCATTCCCAACTCCCACCGCTTTTCCAAAGGCAAAGGATGCCTTAGGCCGCCATCTAGTGACTTCTAGGGAGAGAGCACTTCCAGAGGGAATTATGGATGAGTTCGCTCATCCCAGATGTTGGGATTCCCGAAACCACACCTCCCAAAGCCGCCGAGGGAGCAGATCCCAATCCACGGCCTTCCTCTATCTCGCTTCCTCCTCCTAAATCCCAGTTTCCCACGGAGTCTGGGCTGGGGATGAGCTCGGGAAGCCGAGGATCTCCCGGTTTACGGGAGACCTTGGAATGCCCCTCGTGCCACCCATCCCTGTCCCCTCCCCTGCATTTCCTTCCCTGGTCCTTCCTGAACTCCGGGGATGCGGGAGAAAACAGCTGGAAGAAAAGCCCCAAAATGGGAATAAATATTTGGGAGAGAGTTTTCCTTCGGGAATCTCTTCGTGGCTCTGAGCACGACAGGCGCCGTTTCCATGATTTTTGGACGGGAATAACATGGAAAGGAGCAGACTGGGGTTTTTTTTTAGGGAGACTCCTCCTGATCCCAAGGCAGCAGCACTTGGTTACTCAAGGCGCCGCTGGATGCTGCCGCTCCATAAAGCAGCCTTTATTAAAATCCCGGGATTTTCCTGGATTTATTGGGGACAGGGACGCGTGTCCCCGGCACCCCATAACTCCCGGCACCCTGCGCTCCCGGTGACAGCGCTGAGGGAAAGCGAATTCCTGAGTGGAATTCGCCTCATTCCAATGCTTTATGGGGCGCGGGTGACACGAGGGGTGACACGGGGGTGGCTGCGGCCGCGGGAATTTCCCTTCCCGGGATAATTAAATCCCGGGATCTGCTGTAATGAGGCTCATTAGAACGCCCCATTTAAAGCCCCATTTAAGCCAGGCTCCTAAAAAACTCCTTAAAAAAAAGCAGGAGCGGCTCAGGAGCCTCAATTAGAGGTGGCTGCTGATGGCTCTTCCCAAAAAAAGTGCAGGAATGCGTCTCCAAAGGCATCGGGAAATGCGGTGCCAGGGAAAACAGCGGGGATTGGGGAAAAACGGGCAAAGCTCCCAAATACGGGAATGAGGAGCGGTGGGAATACAGGGAAGGGGCTGGAAGTTGGTCAGGGACATTCCGGGCAGGGGATCAATTCCAGTTTGTCCCCAAAACACCTGGAATGGGCTTTGCTTCCCGGCAGGAGCAGGAGGAGCGGTGGGAATACAGGGAAGGAGAGTGTGTGTGGGGGGTGCTCATTCCCTGGGTTCAGGTTGGAAACTGGGTGGATCCCGGCTGGAAACTGCGTGGATCCAGACAGGATCCATCACTCCAAAAAGTATCCCCTGCATCACGCACCTCTTCCCCCAAAAAAATGCTGGGGAAAAAAAAAAGGATCCAAAATAATATTCCACGACAAAATAAAGCCGTGGATTATTCCCACCTCGTCCCTGGCGTGATAAAATCCAAACCCCTGGAATTTCCCTCCGTTCCCTTTGCCGGCACAAGGATGCAGCAGGAGAATGATCCAAGTTTCTGCCAGGATATCAAGGCGGGATTGAGGAACACCTGCTTTCCGCCGGTTAATAATTCCAAGCTCCCGCTCCTCCGTTTGCTCTCCCGCAAATGATTCCTTGTTCTCCGTTGACAAAGATAAATGGTGGGATTAAAATATATTGGAGAAGTCCCGGCAAACAAGCGGGAAAAGGGGATGGAAGGATGGATATTATTTCCCTCAGGTAGCGCAACCCAGACAAACTGGATTAGCGGGAATTTGCTGTGGGAATTAGATGCGATCAGGAGCCATTAGCGGCGACGGCGTTTATGGAAATTGGTTTTTCCAAGGGAAAATTCCGCCGGCTTTGGATACCTGGCCAAGGAAGGGTTGGTTTGGGGGAAGAACAGGAAAATTGTGGATGGCAAATTGCTGGGGGTAGGAAATGAGGTAGGGAGAAATATTAGGGGGGACAAGGGAAGGAAATCACAGAATTATTTAGGAGAATATTCCAGAATCTAGTCCCAATCCCCACCACAGCTCTGAGTGCCACATCCAGGCATTCCCGGGACACCTCCAGGGACAGGGATCCATCCCATTCCAATGCCGGGCCTCCCTTTCCGTGAGGAAATTCCTCCTGATGTCCAATCCTGGCCCAGTTTGAGGCCGTTCCCTCTCATCCCATCCCTTATTCCTTGGAAGCAGATCCCGATCCCACCTGGCTGCTGCCTCCTGGCAGGGAGTTGTGGGAAGTGCGAATATCCCTCTGGAGTCTCCTTTTCTCCAGACTGAGCCCCTTTCCCAGCTCCATTCGCTTGCATTCCCGAATAATCAGAGTGGAGCTGCCTCCTCATCCTGCTGCATCCAGATTATTCCCACCCTTCAAGGAGCCTTTGGAGCTCAAATCCATGGAGTTCCGTAGACACCGGGATGCTCCTGCTTGAACGACAATCCCTATCCCACTAAATCCTGCCGGAGAAGGGAGTGGGATCAGTATGGAGCGGGGTGCGAGATCATCGGGAATCACTCTCGGGATCTCCTCACATCCAGGCTTATTTCCCGGGCTGTTGTTTCAGGAATTGTTTTGGGACACCGGGGTGGAGAAATGCGGATGTTGGGAGCACCTCTGGCTGCTTCACTCTCCAAAGATTCTCTCTTTTCCTGCTCCTTAAGGAGACTCCCGGGGCGAAACACTCCTTTTTTAAGGAATCGGTGGTGGATTTTCCCAAGGGGTTTTCCCATCCCTTCATAAAATGGGGAAACTGAGGCAGTCAGGGCAGTGTTTTCCCACTGGGATTCTTGGAACAGGAGCGATGCCCTTTCCCAGAGGGAAGAAAGTTGTTGATCTGCCCCCAAATTACCGTGGAAGCGGACAAAAATCGGGACAGAGCCTGCTGGAAACCCTTGGATCCAGCGGGATCGATCCCGGCTCGCGACCACCCCCCCCCCCCCCCCCCAACCCCCCATCCTGCATCCCGGCACGCTCGGTATCAGCATCCCGCCTTCCCTGAGGGCTTGGAAAACAATCCTGGAAGTAATCCCTTTTGATCTGCTGCTAATCCCAGATAATTGCTTGCAGGCTTAATGGGAAAACGGCGTTTTCTCGGGAAGGGGAGAGGGGGGGCGGTGGTTCGGGAAAAAGCTTGGATTGCGCTCCTGCTGGAGGTGCTTGTTGGAGCAGAGGGAGCTCCATTGTTCCCGGGAAGGCGATGCCAGCAGGAATGACAGAGGCCGTGATCCCAAATTAAACCCGTCTGGCGCAGCCATCCCGCTCATGGACACGGCATTCCCGGGAATGGAGGCGCTCCAGGCTGGGGAAAACTGGCTCTTTTAGGGGAAACGGGCTGCTCGGAATGCTGAGGGCTAGAGGGAGATGGGATAAACTCCTGGCGATATAAACACAGGGATGACATTCCCCACGCACACCTCAGGCTCGACGTGTCCAAGAAATGCCCCCCCATTTCCAGCATCCACAGATCTGGGACAGATCCAACCTCCTCAGGCACCGTGACCCTCCTGCGTGGCCAATTCCAAGCCCGGAGTGCTCCATAAATCCCAAATCCGGAGAGCATTCCAAGCACATTTCGCACTTTAATGGGAAAGCTGCCTTTGGATGGGTCACGGTGCTCTCCCGGTGTTCCTCCGGAATCCTGGAATGCTGCTGACCATGGCCATTCTTCCCGCTCCGCTTCCCAAATCCCAAACAATGCCTTTCCCATTGTTCATTAACCAAACATTCCCGCTTGGCAGCGGCCGGTGTTGGAATTGATGAGGAACAACGGGAGTTGTGGCCATTCCAAGGCGGCAAATCCAGGATTTTTCGTGGAATACCGGCTCTGCAAGCAAGAATTGGTTTGGGGTGGATTCTTAAGGAAGTGAAATTCCCAGTTAAGGCTTGGAGGGGATCACAGAATTCCAAGATGGATTGGGTTGGAAAGGATCTTAAAGGGAACCTTATCCCAATCTCAACACCTTCCCCTATCCCAGATTGCTCCAAACCCATTCAGTTTGGCCTTGGACACTCCAGGGATGGGTCAGCCACATTCCCATAGGAGTGGGTGGGTAAGAGATGGATAAGAGATCCCAAAAAAGTGGATTTTTCGCATGGAAAAACACCTTTGTGTGTGAATCCCGCAAGGCTCCCAGCTCTTCTGGAAAATCGGAGCATTCCTGCTCTGCGATCTTTTGCCCGCTGGAGGGAGCATCCGGCAAACCTTTGGATACTCGGGACGTGAGCTGGAAAAGGGTTGGAATTTAAAGGGAGGCCGAGGAAAAGACTTGGCTGGATCAAAGGAATACTAAATCAATTTAAAACGGGAGACAAATGCGATTTATTTAACGCCGGGCTGGGATTTCTTCCATTTCCAAGAGTTTTCCAACCGGGGAAATATTCAGCAGGGAAAATCCATGGAGCTTTCCCTTAATTTATTTATAACTCGATCATTAAAAGTTTATTATTTATAAATTAGAAGTTACTTTAGTGTAAAACTCATCACTGTAAACAAATAAAATCCGTGGAGAGAAAAGGAAATCCACTGAAATCCTGGAAGTTGCCGAGTGAGAATCGGAAAAATTCCAATATTTTGCTGAAACACACCTTAAAATCTGCTCCAATTTTCCCCACTGGGAAGGGGAAAGAGGGACAAGAGGAGCAGCATTCCCTAATTCCCACCCTGTCACTCTCCAGGAATTCCTCTGCTGCTCCAGTGGTTCCCAAATTTATGGATCATCCCTAAATGTCAGTCCTTGGGCACAGGGAAGGGGGAGCAAAGGGAAAAGTTTGGGAATAGTGACCAGGACCTTCAGTCCCTCTTTTTTAGCACTTCTGTTGAGAGAGGAATATGGAATATTGAATTCTAAGGAAGTTGCAGTGATCCCCATTCATCCAGCAGTATTCCATGATTTTAGGGACAGAATTCCAGCTTCCTCTGTCCATCCCTTCCTTTGGAAGCTCAATTTTGGCTGTGACCAAGCCAAGGGGAAAAATTCCCTCCCACCCGCTGCAGCCATTGTTAGAATTCCAAGGATTTGCTGTTTTTCTGATTAGTTGGGTTGCACCTCCCGCCATTCCCTGACTCAGGAAAACATTCCCAACCCCAAAGAGGTTTTTTGTACTTGAAATAGCTGAGTTTGGGAGTGGCATTTATTTCTTTGGATTATTCCAAGCCGCTTTTCCCTGGAGACAGCGCTGCCACCGGATCCAACTCCACTGACACCATTCCAGGGAATTCATGGCACTGGGATTGTGATCCCCAGGACTGTGACACCCTTTGGAAAGCAGGGCTGATGCCCTCCCCCCAATCCATGGATTTGATGGGAATGTGCAGCCTGGTTTCTGACGGGTTGTCTCCAGAATCCAGCCAGATCCTCTGGAATTGTCTGCAGGAACAAAAGGCTCCCATTCCCAAGCTCTGGAATTAAAGGAGGGAACAATTACAAAGATTCCGGCTTCCAATTGGGCTGGAATAGCCTTGATTCAAATTTATCTGGGAATAAGGCAGGAATTCTAACACAGCCTGGTTTTATTTGGGATGGGGAATGTTGCCATGATATCCCTCATTCTCCAGAGGCGCCTCTTCTCTGGGATTCACTGGGGATGGAGTCAAGAGGGAATGTGCTGGTGGATAACGTGCATTCCATGAAATCTGTCTGGAATTCCAGGTTTCCCTTCCAAACCCTCTCCCACTCCAACCCGTTGCTGGGCTCAGAGTTTCGGAGGTGTCCAAGGGATTTCCAAGGGGACCTTTCGGCATCTGGTTATTCTGTGATGGAATCTCCAAGGAAATTTGAGTGGCTTGGAACCAGCCAAGTCTGATCATGGAGAAGGTTCCATTTTTCCAAGGATGTGCCGGGAATTATAGAACCACTGGATAATCATTGGGTGGGGCTTGGAGCAACCTGGATTAATGGAAGTGTCCCCGTCTGTGGAAGGGGATTGGAATGAGAGGGGATTTAAGGTCCTTCCAACCCAAACCATTCCAGGATATTTCAAACTGGAAGGGATCCATGCGGAGCACTGAGTCAGCTCCTAGGAGAACGGTTTCCATTGGATTTGCCTTTTCCATGACCAATCCCACTGCGTGGTATGAGGGAATCCCTTCCCACCACCCGCCCTTTTCCAAGGCTTTTCCCTGCTCAAACCCAGCCCGGTGTTCGCAATGTTTTTCCAAGAAGCTCCACAAATATTGAACTCCAACAAAAAGGAGAAATCCTGGAGTGAGCTGGGATGGCCGTGTTTGCCCAGAGGAGAGGCTGAAAGCCTCTGGAATGCTGTGATTGGATTCCCTGGAAACTCCTCGGGAGGCGGGAGGGGATAATGGCTCAGCAAACACGGAGAGCACTTGGCCGGAGAGATTCCTGGCTTGTCCTGGGAAACTGAAAGGACAGGGAAAGGTGAGGACCCCGCTCCACTCTTGTCTGGAGGGGGTGGGAGCATTCCTGGCGGAATGGGCCGCTCCTGGCGGGATCTCTGGGGTGAATCCTGCCCGCGTCCAGGGAAGTTTGGAGCTTTCATCCCACCTGTGCACAGGTTTTACTGGGATACCCGCCATGGCTCTCCTGGTTGGAGACTGGGAAAGGCACAGCCGGGCCCGGCGCTTCCACCCTCCCTGCCCACGGCCCAGGGTGACCATTCCAGTTCCCGGACTACGGGAGCGCATCCCGGCCCGGGGGATTCCCAGAAACACCAAACTTTGCCTAAGGCGCAATTCCAAAGGGCATTCCACCTTTCCCTTTCCATTTGCCTTTCCCTTTGCCTTTCCCTTTCCCTTTCCTTTCATAATAATAATAATAACAATAATAACATTATTATTATTATTATTGGTATTATTCTTGCCATTATTATTATCACTATTATTATTATTATTATTATTATTATTATTATTATTATTATTATTATTATTACTATTATTATCACTATTATTATTATCAAACGTTTTACCGCAATGTTTCAGCTCAGGTTGCCAGCAGAAAAAAAAAGGAGACTGTAACAGTAATAATAAATAACAGAATGGTGATTATTGTTAATAACAAAAAAATATTGTTATAATAATAAGAACAATAATGATGGTAACAATGATGTTTCGAATTGCAGACAGAGAGATAAATTAAAAAATTAACTAATTAATTAATTAATTAATTAATAAGTTTCCCTGTGACTTTTCAGCCCAGGTTGCATGTGGAAAAAATTGATTTAATAATACTGACAATACAAGTATCGTTAATAACATGAATATCAATAAAATAGAAATATAATTTAAATAAAATTTAAAACAACAATAATAATTATGGTGATTATTAATAAAGTCACAGTCACAGTAACAGCAACAACAGCAATAAAACAACAATAACAATAACAACAACAAGAACAACAAGAACAAGAACAAGAAAAAGAACAACAACAACGATGATGATGATGATGATAATAATAATAATAATAATAATAATAATAATAATAATAGTAATAATAAACCAAAACAGCTTCTAATGAAAATAATGATAATCATAATGTTTCAGGTTGCAGGGTGACAAATAAATAAATAAATAAACAAATAAATAAATAAATAAAATTAGGTAATTATTAATGTTTCCCTGTGACTTTTCAATGCAGGTTGCAGGCAAGAAAAAAATTTGAATGAAAAACGTTGATAACATGAATATCATTAAAATAGGGATATCGATAAAATATTAATACAGTTAAAGCAATAATAATAATGACAATAAGGAGATTATTATAATAATAATAGTTTTTATTAACAATAATCTTAACATTATAATTATCATTATAAAATAAATATTATTAATGATATTTTTGTCTGTAACAACAACGAAGAAATAGTAATAATAATAATAATAATAATAATAATAATAATAATAATAATAATAATAATAATAATAATTTCACTGCAGTTTTCCCACTCTGCTTCTCAGTCCCTGGGAAAGGTTTCCACCCTTCTGGAATTCTGGGTGGTGAATTATGGGGAACGTGGTGGCATCCATCGGATTCCACTGAATTCCTCTGGGTTTGGATCTGGCTTGGGGAGCCGATGGAGGAATGGAATAAGGCCGGAGTTCCCTTTGGAACGTTCAGCCTGCTGGAGACGCTGCTCTCCTCTTGGGTCACTGAGCACCAGGGGTGCCTTCAAAGAGCTGCAGGATGAGGTTTTATGGGATTATCCCTAAGAACCTGCGGACCTTTGTGCTCCTGGCCCGCAGCTCCTGAGGATGGGATTCCTCTGTAACTTACACCCCAATTAATTCCAAGTGCCCCTGGCTTTTAGCGCTGGGATCTGCGGCACACGACCAGCTCTCCTTGGCTTTGTCCCGCTTCCAGGGGATCCTGGCTCCATGTCCTGCTTCCCAAAATCCCAATTTTCCCACCAGCCTTTTCCAACATCTGTATTATTAGTTATTATTTTTCCATGATCCTCTTTTCCTGTTTCTCCATGAAATTAATTGGCGGCATCATCATCATCATCATCGACTTACGATTAATTTTCCCTGTTCTTCCTTCAGGATATACCTTGGATATTCCCAAACTCACTCTTCCCAAGCCCTCTGGAACCACTTGACAGCATAACCCTGCTGTTATTCCGTCTTTTTTTTAATCCTAACAGGATTATCCCAAAGCCAATTTTTATAATCGCATCCTGGAGAATGAGCACATTCCCTGGAGGGGCGTTCGGTGATGGGAAGCACGGCATGAATTGTGTCCTTTTCCAATCAAATTCCAACTCTTTGAATTCCAGCAGGAAGGTGTCCCTCAAAAAACTGAGCTGCCTACACAAGAAGGGAAAATCAAGATTTTTTGGGGGTTGGAAATCAGGATTTTATGAGAGAAAATCAGGATATTTCGGCTAAAATCCCATTTTATCCATTGGAAATGCATCGGCCAATTCCACGGCACTTCATTGCAGGATCATGGAGTAAGGAGAGCCGTGTGTTTGCATTTTGGAAAATGAACCTGGATGCAGTTATTTATCTTCTCCCTTTAATTGTTTGAGCTGTTCCTAATGTCAACTCCAGTAATTTTAAATCAATAGAGGAGGAAAAACTTTCCAAGGGATCGGAAATCCCGAGTAAATTTACTTTGCAAATAGGCTCGGGTAGGTGGGACTATGCCGAGGATCCCCAAATGACACTTCCAGGCAAAAATGCTGGGAATGCTGCGGTGGAGGCTCTGGCATTCAGGAGAACAGAGCACCTGGCTGGCTGGAGGCTTGGAGCTAGAAGCTTCAGGATTGGAATTACAGAAGGAATTCTTCCCTGCAAGGATAAGGATGTCTTGGAATGGAATTCCCAGAGAAGCTGTGGCTGGTCCATCCCTGGAAGTGTCCAAGGCCAGGTTAGATGGGATTTGGAGCAACCTGGGATAGTGGAAGGCGTCCATGACAAGGGGGTTTGGAATGGGATGAGCTTTAAGCTCCCTTCCAACCCAAACCATGCCAGGATTTCATGGAGGATCCAGTGGAACCTAAGAAGTGCCAGATCCTGCAAACAGGGAATCCCATTCCCAAGGAAACTGGCGCAAGTTCTTCGGATGGATGGATGCGTCCCTGATGATCCCAGACCCTCTGGCTCTTGATTCCACATTGCCCTCCTCCAGGAACCGCCTAAAAATAGGATTATCCTGTCGGGACCTGTTTTCCCCATCCGTATCCTGCGTGCTTTGGATGGTCGACAGTGACGGATTCCAGGTCTTTCATCTCCTGTTGCTCCACAGCCAAACTTTAATGGGACAGCATGTCCCGGCGCGTCTTCCCGCTGCCGCCAAAGATCGGAATGCGCGGCCGTGGCTTTGGGACTCCCAGGAAAACCTTCATGGGACAACGTGTCCCAGCATGTCTTCCCAATGCCACCAGAGATGGGAATGCGGAGCTGTGGCTTTGGGACTCCCAGGAAAACTTTTTCAATGGATTCTGTCATCATCCCATTTATCCGCAGCGGGAAAGGCTGGCTCCCGCTTTGGAGCTTTCTGCGGAGGTTTAGAGCTGGGCTTAGCTAAGCCTGGGCTGTGGATTAAGGAGGTGAATGCGGTGTTGACTCAGCCCTGCGGGGTGGTGTCCCTTTGTTTTTCCAGGATTTCCAGGCAAGGCTCTGACAAAGGGAACGCTCCGGGTGGAAAGGTAACCGCGGTGATTAATGACACGGACGTGATGTCCTCATCCCAGGTGGTCTGATCCCTTTGGAGTTCAGCAACCTGGGAAGAGAGGTTGGAAAAGGGAAAAGCTGGGGGAAAAATTCATTCATTGCCCAAAGGATTTCCTGCACCTGGAATTTGGTGGGAAGTCCCACCTTGCCAGAATTTTGTGGCAGCTCCATAAATCCTGGCTGTTCCTTTCATAGCATCCAGCCAGCCAAAAAAAAAAAAAAAAGGTGGAATCAGAATGTTGGGATTGGTTTGGGTTTGCTGGCTGCGTGTGCCAAGAGGGTTTTTTGGAATTCAGTGCCGGAGTTTACGATTCTTGTTCCCAGTGATTATTCCCAATGCTCCAGTGCAGCTCCTGGGGCAGGATGGAGCTTGTCTACTTTGGATGTGGCATTTCCAAACCTGATCCTAAATCCTGTGGGGTCACGCAGTTTGGCTTTGGGTGATGGCCCTGTTTTCCTTGGATTGGGGATCCCAGACATCCAACATTCCTTTGGATTTTCCAGAATGGAAAAAAGGAGCCAGGTGGCATCTCTGTGTGCCAGCTTTGTCAGGAATAAGCACATTCCATGTAAATGAGGTCCTTCATTATCCCTAAGTGTGAGACAGTCCCACACCTATCTGAAATTCCCTTGGGAAGCAGAGGGAATGAATCCATGGATGCTGCTCTCCGTGTGCTCTGGCTCCTTTAGATGGCACCATCCTCCTGCGCTGGATTCTGGCTCGATCAGAATTCCCTGAAAAAGAGGAAAATTCCTTCATTATGGAGCAGGAATTGAGGTGGTGCCAGCAACTCCGCAGATTCCATGAGGGAAAAGGTCGGCACTTCCAATGCTGCCAGCCCAGAGTGGCCACATTCCTCCTTTCTCCAGGTATGGGATGGTGAGATGGGACATTCCCGTGCGGCATTCCAGAACCAGGCCTGGCTTTGGGACACTGGCAGGATTGGTGGGATTCTACCAGCTCCAGAGCCAAGGGAAGAACTGGGAATTCGGTTCCCAGGTGGAATGACATGGAGGTTGCTCTAGGGTGGCCTCTACAGAGCCAAGTTTTTCCTCAAACTTTGGAAAAAAAAACACCTGGGAACAAGAAGATCAAAGAAGGTTTGGACCATCCTGGATGCTGTTGGTCCAGAGGGATCATCCCTAACCCAACTAACGAGATCCATTTGTCATCTGGAACCCCCTGAGTTCCAAAAACCCTGAGAAACTATGGCGGAATAATTTCCTTCGGGATTCAAAGTTCCGGGAAAATGTGGCAGGCAGAGAAGCTGGGAACTCTGGGTATTTCTCCCAGGAGCTTTTTTATTCCTCTCTGGAACTTCAAATATAAATGCTGCATCCCAATGGATAAGATGGGAATTTTTCCATCCAGCAGAATGATTCCCTCAGTGAGGGAGGATCCATCCCTCCCTTCCCACCAGGAAAAGTCCCCATTTTCCTTGGCTGCCCTGAGGCAAAGCAGCAGAAGAGAATTCCCAGGATCAGGCCAAAGACTTGTTCTGCCTTTTAGAAGTGCAAATATTCCCTGGAATGTGTGGGAACAGATTAAGGATGGGGCAGGAGCCCTTTTTTATCCACTTTGGTTTATTTTTCCTGGATTTTTTTTTGGAACAGGCTATTTTTGGGTCTCTCTTCCCAAACTTGTCCCTCCTCTGGTACCCTGCTTCTGGATTGGAACCATCCCCACCAGGACTTTGGGATATGCAGCATTCCCTCAATAATCACTGCTTATGGATTAATGAAGGATCCTAAATCCTGGGAAATTGTGATGGCAAAACATTCCCTGACAGGTTTGGGATGTGGACAAGGCAGGATTTATCCCAAATAGGTGCTGAGAATTCCTTGCTTTCCCTCTGCCTTTTGTTCCCTTTCCAACCTTTTCTGTGCTGAACCCACAGGATCACTGCTGGGAATTGTCCCTCCTGGGATCCTTCCAGCTTTTCCCATATCCAGGGTGGGCACCCATCCTGAATCCCCCTGCTCATGTCCCGTCAATCCCATGCCATGCAGGAAACTCTGGTTTTCAGGGACTATCATGATTTCCAATGGATTTAGTTACCTGGGAAAATAGGTTTGCCTTCCTTGTGATTTGGGATGTGAGATCCCATAATTCCTTATTTTTTTGGGAAGTCACGGCTCCTTTCCTTGTTAAATACCTAAAATCATTCCTTAAAGCAGCATCAGGGGAAAAAAAAAATCTTCCTTCTTCTCCACATTTCTTTTCCCTTTGGATAGAGCAGGGAGTAAAAATACTCGGTCTAGTTGAAAGAGCCTGGAAAGATTTGTGGGCAGGGGAAGAATTCCCATTATCCATTCAATTTTCCATCAGTAACCAAGTTTTCCCCATTATCCATTCTATTTTTCCCTTGTTTATCCCCATTAAGTTGTCCCTGTTATCCGTTCAATTTTCCTTCATTATCCATTGAATTTTCCCCATTAATCACTGAATTTCCCCCATTATCCATTGAATTTTCCAACATCATCCACTGGAGTTTCCTCATTAACCACTGAATTTTCCCTCCTCTATCTATTAAATTTCCCCCATTATCCATTGAAGTTTCCCCTTTCACAACTGAATTTTCTACTAATATCCATTGAATTTCCCCCTATTATCCATTGAATTTTCTGCATTATCCATTGAATTTCTTCCATTAACCGGTGATTTTCCCTCTAATATCCATTGGATTTTCACCCCATATCCACTGACATTTCCCCCATTATTTATCCATTGAATTTCCCTCCATTATCCATTGAGTTTCCCTCCATTAACCATAACATTTTTCCCTACTAAACCTCCATATTCCTTCCCCAAAATCCCAAACCACACGGAAGCAGCAGTGCAGAAATTCCCTGTACAACCCCCAGTTCCATTATTTCCAGGTGCCAGCCTGGAAAGAGCAGGAATAAACTTCAGGAAAGGGAAAAAAACTCCATCCAGGAGTTTAAAAAATTCCCCAAAATCCAAGTGTTGTGTTGTGCTCCAACGTCATTTTCCCACTTAAATTTGCCCTTCCCACCTGGAGTTCGGCATCTCCCTGCAATCCGGAGCTGTGATTTAGGGAGAAGACTCCAAAGGGTGGAGCCATTCCTCGGGGCCAATTTTATCCCAATTTTCCGGTGGCGACCCCGCTGTCTCACCCCTCTCCCTGAATTACGCCGGCTTTTCCGACGCCTCCTGCCGGAGTCAATTGTATGTGGCCACCTCCATATTTCATTCCCGCTTTTCCAATGTCTGCACAAGGTCAGGTTGATATTCTCCGGGAATCATCAAGTGACACTCGAGATAAACAGAATGTTTACTCTCTCCATGTGAGCTGGAGCTGATATGGAAATTTATCCGGCGGCGGGAATCGCATTTGCATTCCCGCTCTTGGGCAAACATTCCCGACTCCAAATCAAACAGCTTTGGGGGCTCGGCCCCCTCTTCCCACTGCCAGGCCGGGGAGCAGGGAGCAGTGATTTGGATTCAAATGGGAAGAGGGACACGATGGAGCGAGCCTCAGCCGTAATTGGATCAACTTTGCATCCCAACGCCCCGGCCTTGGATGCTCGGCTGCCCGGAACGGCGGCTCTGGGTGCTCCCGGTGTTTTTCCAGCGCCTTTATCTGCTCCGAGCAGGCTGTGCTCACCTCTCAGTCATTTTCCCTCCTGAGCAAATAAATCCCACTTTTTCCCATTTTTTCCCCTTGTATTTGCATGAAAGAAGGGGAATTGATTGATGGCCTCTTCCAGCTGGAAAGTTTGGGATGGGATGGGATGGGATGGGATGGGATGGGATGGGATGGGATGGGATGGGATGGGACGGCATGGCAGTGCATGGCATGGGGTAAAAGCACCATGGCAAGGTGGATTCCCAGGTTTGGGATGGAAAGGTCAGTATGGGATGGAGTAAGTCCAGCTGGACAAGGCAGATTCCCAGGTTTGGGATGAACGTTGGGCTGTAGAGAGGCTCATTCCCAGCAATCTCCCAGGAATAAAGGACCTTCTGGGCAAGAATTCCACCAGGATCCACAAATGGAGGGAATAATGGGAATCCTCCTGAAAAATCCCCCAAAAAAGGGAAGCTACCCAGCAGCTGAGGCAGAGGGAACATAAATTATGGTGGGATTTATGGATCAAGGTGGGCTGAGATCCCACAACTTGTTGCACTTGTGCCTTTGTCTCACAGTTCCAGAGGTGGGGAAGGACACTGCTTTTCCAGCCTGTATCCAAAGAAAAATGGATTTTTTTTTTTGGTCCCTTAGACTCACACACCCAGAGGGGAAGGGACACCCCTTTTCCAGCTTTTATCCATGATCCATGGAAAAACGGGATTTATTTGACCCCTTAACTCCTTAAACTCACACATCCAGAGGAGGAAGGACACTGCTTTTCCAGCCTGATCCCAAAGAAAAATTGCTTTTTTTTTTTTTTTTTTTTTTTTTTTTTTTTTTTTTTTTTTGTGGTCCTTAAAATTCTCGAATCCAGAGGGGAAGGGGAACCGCTTTTCCAGCCTGGGATTTCTGGGGTGCTTGCTCACAGACATTTGGGGCACGGCTGAGCCAAGGGGTGAAGCCGAGGGCTGAGATTCCCGGGTGCAGAGCTGAGCTTCCCGGGAGCAGGGGCCGAACTTCCCGGGAGCAGGACTGAGATTCCCGGGAACAGAGCTCAGATTCTCGGGAGCATCTGGCTTCCCTGGAGCAAAGCTGAGACTCCCGGGAGCAGGACTGAGATTCCCGGGAACAGAGCTCAGATTCTCGGGAGCATCTGGCTTCCCTGGAGCAAAGCTGAGATTCCCGGGAGCAGGGCTCCGCTTCCTGGGGATCAAGGCCGGGATCTGCTGAGCCGAGAAAGGAAGGGGGGAAAAGAACCGCGGAGATGTTGGGATGCAGCTTTCCTGGGAAACGAGATGTTTGGAGCCGGGAATGGTGGAGCCAGAAATGCTTAAAAAAACCTGCAAAAACCAGAGCAAAAAGGAGAGGAAAAAACCTCCGAAAACGAATTATATTAAAGGCAAAAAAAGACGGAGGAAAGCGGGGGGAAAAGCCAATTTTCCTTTTGCAGCGGCTCCCTTGGAGCCCCAGCGCCGGCGGCGCGGAGGCGGGAAGTATTCCTGCCATTCCTTGGAGCGCCGGGATGCCACACACATGGTGTTTGTTCACGGCGAGCAAACAGATTGTAAACTGGCTGATAATTTCGGTGCTGACAATGTCATTTACAGCTGTCAGCCCTTTGTGCGCCGTGTTTGCTTTATTCAAATATGAACCCGCCGCCCCTCCCTCCCCGCGCTTCCTTCTGCATTAAAATCCCATCAATTCCCTGCCAGCCCGCCTTATCTAAAATTCATTGGAGGCCAATCACTTGCATGAATGCTTTGGGGTTGCCATGGAGGCAAGAAGTCTAGTGGCGACTTCGGGGGATTAGGAAGTTTCGCTTGGAAAAGCCTTGGAGTGCTGGAGAGGGGAAAATTTAAAAAAACAAAACAAAACAAAACAAAAAAACCCCGCGGAAAAATCAGTGATTTCCGAGCTGATTTCAAGCCTCGCTTAGCCACGAATTCCCGGGAAAATCCCGGCGTCTCTCGCTGCTTCCCAGCCCGCTTCCAATAATAAATTCAAGGCCGGCTCCCGGTAGATTGATTTGGATCCAGCTGCTTCCCAGGGCGCTTCCCGCAGGTCGGGAAGCATCTCCCATTGTTAATGGAGGTCATGGCACCGCTGTTAAATAATTCACAGCGGCCTCTCCCCGCCTGCCCGGGGCAGCTGCAGATGTTGCCACCTGTATCCCAAACCTTTGGACATTCTGGGAATATCCCAATGATTTGTTGCTCCAGCCAGGGTGAAGCAAGAAGGATCCAGCGGGATGATTTTGGGGGGAATTTGGGTTTAGCTTGGAGCTTCCCGGTGTTGTTTCAGTTGGATTTTTGGGGCTGCTTTTCTGGGATAATTTGGGAGCCAGAGCCCCAAATCCCAAATTGCAGCTAAACCTGGGATTTATGGATTGGAGCAGAGAGGGAAAGGAGGTGTTTATCCCAGGAAAAGTGGGGATAAGAGCCTTCCAGACAAAGTCACCTTTTCCCATCCTGTGTCATCCCTCCTTTTCTCTCCTGCCTCATCCTCCTTTTTCCTTTTTCTCCCACCCAGGGATTAAATCCCTGGAATCAAAGGTAAAAAGCTCCAGAGTGGTTTGGAGAGTCTGGATTCTCCCCCCCCCCCCAAAAAAAAAAAAAAAAAAAGGAAAAAAAAAGAGAAAAAAATAGGGCCTTTATTTACCTTGGGGGTCCTGAAATTCCCAAAGTGCTCCTGGAGCACTTGGAGCTTCACTGCCTGGAGCTTCCAGTGCCCCACAGGAGAGGCTGCAGCAGGGGTGAGATTCCTAGGAGAAGGGCTGAACTTCCCAGGAGGAGGGCTGACATTCCTGGGAGCAGAGGTGA
Source organism: Motacilla alba alba (assembly GCF_015832195.1). Classification (NCBI taxonomy): domain Eukaryota; kingdom Metazoa; phylum Chordata; class Aves; order Passeriformes; family Motacillidae; genus Motacilla; species Motacilla alba. The sequence goes on from NC_052018.1 coordinate 109,076,949, forward strand.
CACAACCCCAGAGCCATCCCAGCCATCCTGGCATTCCCATAGTGAATGGATTCATGGCATCACGGACTATGTTGGAGGTGGGAATGACAAGGATTGTCCCAGGCATTCCCTATGATCCCATCCCTTTCTGCCATGGGATGAGATTCCTCCTCTCAACCTGGTGGCAGGTCCAGCCAGATTTTTGGGAAGGGATTCCCTCTTCCTGTGGCTTCCTCCACAAAGTACATCCCAGTCTGCACTAATATTGAAGGGAGAATGGAAATGCCATATCCATGAATCCTGGAGCTCCATCTCCTCCTGGAAACCTCCCCATTATCCCACTTGTCCACAAGAACAAACACCCAACACACACCAGCCAAAACTGCTCCGGACATTCCTCCCGGATCCTGGAAGGGATGGAAGGACTGGGGGTGCATTTATGATTCCTTATCCCATTCCAGGCCATGGATGTGCCCAGGATAATGCCAAAGGTCCTGAATGGGATTTCTCATGGATCCAGCACCCAGCCCAGTGCTGAGGTGACTCCGAACCTCATCCAGGTTTTCCCCACCACATCCTGGGGCAGTGCCTGATATCCTAGATTGCTCCAAGCCCTACCCAAGCTCTCCTCGAGATGGGAAATCCACTTCCCTCCCAGGATCAAGGCAGTCCAGCCTTCCTGGGAGTGACCCTGAAGCTCCTTTTTCGCTTTAATATTCCATATTTAACTGCCATCATTCCCCATTTTTTTCCCCTTTTCCTCAGCTCCTCCAACTCGGGAAGCTTTGGGAATGACAGAGGTTGTTCCCTCGCAACCCTGGCGCATTCCAGGATTTGGAAATCCCCGGCCACGGAGCCGCTGACGGGTTTTGTTCCCTCGCTGCTCGGGCTCATCTTCCTTTCAAGTCGGGCTCCTTTTTTTTCCAAATTACAAAAGGGAAAAAAAAAAAAAAAAAAGAAGAAAAGGAAAAAAGTGGGAAGGAGCTTTTCCCTGTCATTTGTCTTGCTGGGTATAAAAGCAGGAATAAAAGAGGGAGAGGAGAGGAAAGTTTTCCTTTGTTTCAGGAATGTCTCATTTCAATTTGAAACCAAAATCAACCTGTGTGTGCCGCTTTATAAATTCCAGCTGGGAAAAGGCCTTGGAATTGTGTCAGGGCTGAGGTGATTTTCAAGCATGGATTGCTGTGTTTTACCCCAGAATGGTGAAGTCCAGGGAATCCTGGAATTCTGCTCTTCCAGTAAAATTTAATGCTCAAACATCATCTCTTTGGAAAACTGGGTATTAAAAAAATTCTGGAATGGTTTTGGAATTGAACTCATCTAAATTTCATTCCCAGGGACACCTCCCACTACCTCAGGTTGCTCCAAGCCCCCTCCAAGCTGGATTTAATACTTCCAGGGATGTGGCAGCCACAGCTTTTCTGGGAAAACTCAGTGCCTGCCCAGCCTGCCAGGGAAGGATCCCTTCCCAACATCCCTGTGGCAGTGGGAAGCCAGTCCCGCTCATCCCATCACTCCCTGCCCTTGTCAAAAGTCCCTCTCCAGCCTAATTGCTATCAATGGGATTCGGGATCACTGGGAGATGCCGTGTGGTCCAACAAGCCCCACAACCAAAGCCCAAATCGACTCCCAATGGAGCTCCCTCTTTTTTTTTCCCATTATTATTCCCCTTCCCTTTCACCCTTCCCGCTTTCTTTCCCAAACAAAACCGCCGCCGCCGGCTCAACCGCATGCCGGACAATGCCCCCCGCACAATCCCACCCCACAATTCCAGGCCTCTCCTGGGATATTTACGACACATCCCACAGTTGTCATGTCAACCCCCCAGGCGAGGGCGGCCCTAAATCAAGCTGTCAAGGGGCCGGGAGAATCCCGCTATGGAAAAGGACATCTCTGAGTGACACCCGAGGAGCATCTGGCATTTCGGGATCGCTGCCACTGCTCCCTCTTTTTGGGTTTGGAAGGGGAGCAGGGCAAGGCAGGAATATCAATGGGATGGTGGGGATGGCTCTCATTTTGCCTTTTGTTGCAGGGCCAGGTGGTGGTTTTCCTTCAGGAATTCTGCGGTTGGCAGGGCTGGATCAAACTGTCTTGGAGGTTTTTTCCAGCTCATGAAATCCGGGATTCCAAGTTCATCACAACCTCTTCCCTCTCTTTGCATAGGAGGCGGCTCTTCTCCATCCTCATCCTGCCCTGAGGAATTTTCCTTCCTTACACCACAATTTCCAGGATCTCCAGGATCAGAGAGGGATCCTTCATCAGGAATTGGAATGATAGGATAAGGAGCAATGGTTCAAACAGAAAAAAGTGAAAATTAGATGGGATATTGGGAAGAAATCCTTCCTTGAGTGGGTGGCACAGTTTTCCCAGGGAAGCTGTGGCTGCCCCATCCCTGGAATTGCTCCAGGCTGCACAGGGCTTGGAGCAACCTGGATTTATGGAAGGTGGGGGGAGATGGATGATGTCCCAAGCCAAACCATTCCACGATTAAGGAAGAGCATGGAATTTGATTAAACACCTCAGGCCAACCCAAACCTTCTGCGTTCCTGTTGTCTGGGAAGGGCTGTGTTTTCCAAGCCTGGAAATCCGTTTATCCTTCCAGCTAGCCAAGCCTCAAGGCTGGAAAACCAGGGCAAAAAGATTCCCGAGAGATTACAGCCCAAACCCTTAGGAAAGGCTTTAGTCCTGACTACTTTAGACCAGGGTTTAGCTCTCACTTAAACCCAGGCTTTGCACCCCGACTGCTCCACTAATTCCGTATTTTCAGCCCTGCGGGATCGCTGGGAATAGCGAGTTGCTGCTCCTGCGGGGTTACAACCCCTCGGAAGCTCCTCCCGGGCCCAGCAGCCTGGGTGGCACTGCCACCATCAGCGAGGTGACAACGGCGCGGGGGGCACAGACGGGGAGGTGCCAGGCAATTAGCGAGCCCAGCAGCATTCCCGGGAAAGCTCCCCGGCAGGAAATCGCTCCCCGGCCCTCGGAGGCGCGGCTTGCCCGGTGGCCAGATGGCTCCCGAGGCTATTCCAGCCGAGAGTGACAATTTTCCAGGGATGTAAATGACACCGCGGCGGTGGCAGCGCGGTTGTTCCCGGCTAATTGCCGGGCTGTCCATCATTGTTATATTCCAAGCGGACATGGATTTGCGGCATTCCAGGGATCGATGGTTGGGTTTAAAATAAAAAATTGCGGGCGCTGCGCGGCGGTGAAAAATCCCGGGATTTTTGCATCCCGGCGCGGAGTTGGCAAACAAGCTCCAAAGGGCGGGCGGGGAGCGCTTCCCTTTGTGTCCCGGCCGAGGGCACGGCAGGATCACAGAGCCCATCCCGGCGCTGTTTGCTTTGGGAACAATCGGGAATGGCGGGACAAGAATGGCACCCCCTGACCATGACTAATTGAATCCCGGCGGGAGCGGGGCCCGGACAAAGCGCCGCTCCCGCCGCTCCAGCCGGGAGCAGCCGACAGTGATTGATGCCGCCGTGATCCCGAACAAGGCTCCTGAAAGCCCCGACCCGCTGGATTTATCCAGAGGCTGCTTTTCCCCTTGGACAAGGTGCCCTTGGCTGCAGCCTCCAGCTCTGCCTGGGATCTCTGTCACCACCTCTGGGATCCCAGTTTCTCTGCCAGGATCCCTCTATTCCCACTGGAACATTCCCATCCCTGCTGAGACCCCATTGTCCCTGCCAGACCCCCACCATCCCTTCCAGGACCTCACCATTCCCACCAGGACCCCTCTATCCCTTCCAGGACACCACCATTCCCTCCAGGATCCTTCCATCCCTTTCAGGACCCCACCATTCCCACCAGGATCTGTCTATCCCTTCCAGGACTCCCCCATTCCTGCTGGATCCTCACAATTCCCAAAGGTGCCACCCTGATTCCCAATGTGATTCCAAATAAGTCTCCATAACCAGTGGCACATAGGGACCTGCAGTTTCTGGATTTATCCATCCATTCCCTTTAAAGTCCTTCCAGACGCTGCTTTGCCCCTTTGGAAAGGTTGGAGCAGCCTATGGGAGCAGTGGGATAGGGAAGGGCAGGAATTTTCCTTTAGTATCTCCTTATCTCTCTGTGTCTATCACAGAGGATGTTATGTTGGAATTCCAGAGGCAAAGCTGGATGGGAAAACCCATTCATGGCTTTTAGGGTCAGCCAGGATACTAAACTTCCAGCTCAGCACCCTGGAGCGATGGTATTCCAAAAAATACACCTGGAAAAATTGCAGGAGAGGAGCTCCACATCCCTGAGCTGAGGGTGGCATTTCCACCCTCTGCTCCAAGAAATCCTCACTTTCCCATCAGGAATTCCCACAACAGCCACAAATCCCATGTCCCAAGGGTAGAATGGGCATCACAGCAGCGGCTCCGATCCCAAGATCCTGAAAGGCTGAAAAATGAGGATTTGAGCTGTGGGCTCCCAGCCCAGGGTTTTTTTCCAGCTGCCCCCAGCACGAATTCCAAGTTGGCTCCTTCTCCATGCCCTCCAGGCAAACATCCAGGCTCTGGGATACTTCCCTTGGTTAAGGGGAGGCTGAGAAGTCCATTAAATCCTTTCTTTCGGGATACGATGGAGTGAAACGTCAGGGATTTATTTGCTCCTCCTGGAGTCAGGATTTTGGGACCCAGGTGCCAGCAGGGCCGGCTCCAACTCTGGAGTGGGAGTCAACAAAAGTGGGATTGAGCAATGGAAAACCAAAGGGAATCCAGCCTTTGGACCTTGCTCCAGCAGGACGAATTTCGTGGCAAAACCTTTTCCTGAGCTTTGTCTCAAAGCTTTTCCTAAGTTTTTTCCTGCCGTGCCCTTGTCCTGGAGGTACTCCTGGAGCAGCTCCGTGTCCACAGGAGCAAATCCTGGGAGAGAAGAGCTTCATTTCCCTCCTGGAAAAGGAAGTGACTCTAACTGGGATGCAGAAGGGAAGTTCAGGTGGTTGCTGGAGCTGCTGCCGGAGCATCCCAGGGATTGAGCTTCCCAGTGGGAGCAGCCAGTGCTGTGTCCCTGATCCCTTGGGAGAGCCAGGGATGAAGCAGAGCATCCCCATCCCATCTGGACTCAGCCAAGACTGGAATAACTGGAATAATTCCTCTTTCACTCCACTCCCTGGGGAAGCCTCTGTATTCCAGGCTGTTGTGAGCATTACAGGAGCATCCAAGTCCAGGAGCATCCCAGAGCCAGAGCATCCAAATCCAGGAGCATCCCAGGGCTGGAACACCTCAGTCTGGGAGCATCTAAGTCCCTGATCCCTCGGTGGAATCTTGTAGGCAGCACAACATCCCTATCCCAGGCCAATCCCTGCTGTTTGCACTGGAATAACTCCATTTCCTCCGCCCTTCCTGGGAAGCCGCCGCATTCCAGGCTGTGATGAGAATCCCTGGGCAGGAGATCCAAGTTCAAGAGCATTCCAGGGCTGGATCATCTGAATCCAGGAGCATCCCAGTCCCTGATGTCTCAGTGAAATCATGGAAGCAGCAGAGGATCCTCATTCTCAGCTTTCCCCCAGTCCCTGGGAAGCATCTGCATTCCAGACTGGGGCGGGAATGCCAGCACTGGAGCATTCAAAACCAAGAGCATCCCAGGGCTGGCACATCCCAGAGCTGGAGCATCCCAGTCCAGGAGCATCGCAGGGCTGGAACACCCCAGTCCAGGCCTATTCCAGCCCTTCAGTAAAATCCGGGAGGCAGCAGAGCATCCTCATCCTCAGCTTTCCCCCCTCCCTGGAAAGCCTTCGCACTCCAGGCCGTGTCAGCCGCTCCGGAGGCTGCCGGTGCCCGGCACAGCATTCCCGGCGCACGATCCCGCAGGACCTGTACACTTGGCCAGACTGTGTAAACTCTGACATGTGCCTGTCAATCTCTGCCATATTTGCCCACGGCTTTATCCCAGCCTGATTAGTTTCCCGAACAAATTGGAGCGAAGGAAAACATCACCTCCAGTCTGGAAAAGCCAACATTCCGGGGAGTTTTCGGATCTCTCTATTTACATGGACGCGGGGTGTTTTCCTAAGGCTCTGGAAGTGATGGTAATTGAACAGTGCCAGCGTGTTAGGAGAGGCTGATGAGTGGGAAAGGTTTTCCAAACAACGCCGCTGGATTTGGCCGCGGCCTTGGCGGGAATGTTTGTGGAGCGTGCGCCCGGCGCAGTGTCAATATTCCCGAATTTCGAGGTGGCGGGAGCGGGACTTTGTTTGGAAAATGGCTCCCTGATATCATCAGCAAGTTTACAAACGGCCCGTGGCCAAATAGAGCCAGAGCTTAAGGAAGCGCCCGCCCAGGACTCAGGGAATGTTTGCTGTTTGCCCAGGGATCCCAAAGAACTTCCATAAATACTGCCCTTATCCCGAATCTTGGGAGGCAGCCCCGGTATGACGTAGCAACCCCACAGCTTCCGCTTTTCCAGGGAATCCCCGGGCGCAGCAGGCTCCTGATGAAGATGTCTCAGCTTCAGGAATCTTCCTCTGCATTCCCATTATCCAAATACTGCCAGGAGGAACCTGCATCCCAAAATTCCAGCCCAAATTCCCATTACCCAAACATTGCTGAGACGGAACCGCATCCCAAAATTCCAGCCCAAATTCCCATTAACCAAATATTGCCAGGAGGAAATTGCATCCCAAAATTCCAGCCCAAATTCCCATCAACCAAATATTGCCAGGAGGAAACTGTATCCCAAAATTCCATCCCAAATTCCCATTAACCAAATATTGCCAAGAGGAAACTGCATCCCAAAATTCCATCCCAAATTCCCATTATCCCAACATCGCTGAGAGGAAACTGCATCCCAAAATTCCATCTAAACTTTACCATGAGGAAACTGCAGCCCAAAATTCCATCCAAACATTGCTGGGAAGAAACTGCATCCCAAAATTCCATCCCAAATTTCCATGAACCGCTAGAGGGCCCAGAAATTTTACCAGAGGGTTTTCCCTCCTGAAATGAACTCCAATTCCCCCTTTTTTTTGTGTCGGAAGGAGGAGCAAGGTGGGAAGGGAACTCTGGGGGTTAATAAACAAATCCCAGCTCCGGAATTATTGATGGAAGTGGGAATGAGGCACGGTGACATTTAAAGGAGGAATTTGTGCTCCACAAATCCGAGCGTGACTGACAGAGCTGGAGGCTCTGGAATCAATACAAATAACCCCAACCTTAATTCCTTGATCCCGGGGAAAACAGCGCATTCCAAGCGCTCCCAGAAACTCGGGATCAGCCTGCTGGATGCTATCGACTGCTTGGGAGCAAGGACAATTAGGATGTTCCTTAGGGATGGGGCTTTTCCTGATGTTTCCCTGGCATTTCCACAGCAGCACTGCTCTTCCCATTCCCAAAATGCCAGGCTCATTATCCAATATGAAGGGAGATTTCCCAGGTTCATCTCCCCTAAGGAATGAATTCCTGGTGCCTGGGGGAGATGAGGGGAAGGAGAGCTTGGATCTTCCTCTGGATATGGGAGAATCCAGCCCCTAAACCATGGAAAACCACATCCCAAGCTGAGGTATCGCATAAATGTTGGGAGCAGGATGATATGGGATTCTGGGATAACTCCATCCTGTGTCCCCATGGATACATGGATCAAGGTGGGAGGAAGAGAATTATTCCTAAAACATCATTCCCAGCAGTGGGAATGTCCACCAGCACCACAAGTCCCAGGAATCTCCATCAGTGCCACCATCCCTCTAATGTGTATCCACTGGAATTTTGTTTGGAGTTCTCAGGAAAAGCGTGGCCAATATTGCCCTTGGGAATCTGAGATTGTAGGAATTTTCCAACCCCTCACTCCCAATGGTTTTCCTTCCTGGCTTTGGGCTCTCATTCCCTTTTGCAACATCCAAAGAGCCGGCAAGGTCTCTCCCTGGCATCCCTGGGATCGTGGCTTTGGAATTCCCTTCCCACCCGGAGCCAATGGGAAACACACCTTAATTCCCTGTTCCCACAAAACCACAGGCATCTGACATCCCCCCAAACTCCCAAATCCAAGTTTTCCAAGAGCGGGAGGACCCGGAGCACCTCGGGAGCTTATCCAGCTTTTTCCTGGTGTAAGTACAGTATTTCTCCAGGAATTATGGCCACTGGAATTCGCCCGGCCTTGTCCTTGCTCCCATAAAAAACCTGGAGCCGGTGGAAATTATGGGATCAAATCAAGCCTTCCTTTGATTCTGACCCTACAGCCACGAGAGTCCCAGAGGGTCCTGCTTTTTTCCTTCCCACTTTCCCTAATTTATGGCTCATTCCCTCTTTTCCAATCAAGCTGGCCGGGGGCAGCTGCTCCCTATCCCGGGAGCTGCCATAAACCATGGACAACATTCCTGCTTCCCGGTTGCTGTGGATAGAAAGTCCTTTATGGAGCGGGATGGGGACCTGCGGGGTGTTGGGAGGAGCAGGATTGGCTCAATGGATGGAATTTCATTCCCCCTTTTTCCAAGGCCTCCCTGAAGGGCTCAGGCAGAGGGGGAATGGCGGTGGGGTGGGAATATCCAGAGGGTTTGATATCCCAAAAAAAAAAAACCACTCCAGGGTTAAATCCAGCTGTTTGCTCAGTGGGAAAAACACCCTTGGGAAGGTGGGAATGGTGGCAGGTGTGAGCCGGGACTGGGAAAATCCAGGAAAACAGCACCGTGTCCCAATGTTTCTTCCCATTCCAGGAAAAAAATAAATTTAAAAATCCGACTTTGCCCCCCTTTTCTGGGATGGGGGAGGATCAGAGAATCCCACAGAGCCACCTCCTGAATTTTCTTCTGGAGAAACACCCCCACCCGGCAATTCCTCTTCCCAAAATCTCTCTCCAAAAATCCTTGGGAATGACCCTGAACTGCTCTTTGCTTTGTGAAACCCATGCCAAAAAGCCAGGACTCTACTTGGATATTTCCAGCTGGGCCTAAATTCCTGGGGATTTGTGAGAAGCAATTTTCAGGGGTATTTCCATGCCAAGCTGGCCAGGATCCAGGGAGAATTCCCAGACCCCACAGAAACTTCAGGCACCTTTAAAATCCTGTCTCCCGCTCATTTTTTTTGGAGTCAAATCTGGTGCCTGGAAAGATTTGGGAATTTTGGATTTTTTTTTTTTCTGTGAAAACTTAAAATGGGGGATTTTGTGTTTAATTTGGACTTAGTTGGGGTGGAATTTTGAATTAATTTTTGTGGATTTGGGATTTTAAAAATATTTCCTGGATGAAAAATTGTGGGATTTGGAAAAACTGGGATACTGTGAACAATGTTTTGAAGTAAGTCTGAAAATCAGGAGCATTCTCAATATTCCAGAACAACCCCACCTGCTCCATTTTGCTTTTCCTTTACTCCCAGACCCCCAAATATACATCATTCCCAGGAATTTCCAAGCAGATTCCTTGTTCTCTTCCCACTGGGATGTGACTTGGAGCCCAGTTTCCTGGGAGGAGGAAATTTGGGATCCAGGTGTTGGAGCAAGGACACAACCCCGGCTAAAATTCCTTCCAAAATCCAAACCCAGGAGGGTCAAAAGTTCATCCAGGCCCCAGCAACTCCCCGGAGTTTTTTTCCTGCTTGGAAAAGGGTGAAGGAAAGGGAGAAAAAAGAAAAGCAGGAGAAATCCAATAAATGCCAGGGTGGGAAGGGAGAGGGGCCGGCGGTGGGAAAAGCAAACAAGACGGGAAAAAAGGGAACAGGCAGCACGGAAAGGCCCAGGATGGAAGGTTGGGAGCAGATGGGAGAGGGGCTGGAACTGGGAATATGAGGGGATGGGAGTAGGAATGCAAGGGTGTGGGATGAGGTTGGTATTCCATGTGCATCCCACCTCACAGGCTGGACTTCCTTATTTTTCCTCCTCCTGTCCTTTTTTTTTTAGGAAAAAGTCCTCTTGGATACATCCCAAAGCCTCTGCTTTGCCAGGAGTCATCCTGTTCCCATAGAAAAAAATGGGATCAAACCCACAAAACCCCTGGAATTTCCCCCTGGATATGGTTGGAGCCAGGATCCACTTCCCGTGGGTTCCACCATGGGAGGATTCCGGGAAAACCCTCTGGAGCCACTGGGAATGCAGGGAGGGAGAGGTGGAATTAAAAACTGCATCAGGAGCTGTTTCCCAACAGAATTCCAGCCCCTCATCTCCATGCCAGCCATCCCAGCATTCCAAGGATAACTGGGAAAAGCACAGTGCTTCCTCCTGGAGCCCTTTCCATGCCTCCAACACCGGCTGCTCCCAGGTTTTCTGGGAAGCATTCGTGGGATGAGCAGAGCCCTGCCCCACTCTCGGGATTCCACTGCGTCCATGTGCAATTCCAAGGCTTTATGGCTCCCCCATGGAGCCTTCCCTACGCCCTTGGAGCTCGATTATCCCGGGAAATGGAGCCTTTATGGACTCCAGCTGGGAAGTGGGACATTAATGAGCCCTCCTTGGCACAGCTCCATATGTTTTCCGCCTTCTCCCGAGATCCTGGTTTTTTATGGTGACATTTATTTCATGGAAATGAGCCTGGGAATGAAGATCCATGGCCCTTCCTGGAGATTTGCAGGAATCGCTTCCCACTGCCACGGATAAACCTGGAAGGGAGAGGGAAAACACAGCTGAATATTCCCTCTTCCCACCTTGCCAGGAATCCAATAAAATCTGGGATTTTAGAATTGTTGGGGAGTTTTTTCCAACTCTTCTCCCATTAAAACACCACAACTTTTCCAAATCCAAACTCTTGATTCCAAGAAAATTTGCTGCTCAAATCTTGGTGTCTCCAAATGCAAATTTCCTTGGAAATCACCTCCTAGCAGGAATTCCACCTCCAACAATAAATCCTGAGGTGCTAATTCCTTGTTTTTTTTTATCTGAAAGGACCTTTCCATGGATCCCATCGGGCTTGGAATACAATGGACAATCCAGGGGCAAATCTAGGCGGACAAAGGGAATTTAGAGATAAAGGGAAAAGGGAGCCAGGGATGGATGAACTCCCAGGAGGAGAAAACCTGGAGCTGATATGAACTCCCAGGCCTTTCAGAGCCATTCCAGAGGTGCAGCCAGTGGGATTTTGGGAGTTTCCAAGTGGCAAATCCATCGGGAATGGGGGGTATTGGATCTGTCCTGGTTTGGGATCCCTTTGTGGGCTCTGGGAGATATTTGGGATATTTTTGTCTCTTCTACCTGGGAAAAAACTTGGAAAAAGGTAAAGGATCAACATTGGGATGAGCCTGGCACAGCAACTCCTTCCCAAATCCTGAATCCCCTATCCCATTTTTTCTGCCAGTGACCTCAGTTAAACCAGGGCGAGTTCCTGAATTCCAAGCCTTTCCAGGCCTGTTGACTTCCCAGAAAAGCAGGAAGCAGAGAAAGCTGGGAATTGGCTGCTCCCTCTGCTGCCCAAAAGGCAGGAGAAGGGGGGGGGTGTGGGGCGGGAATTCCATCCAGCTCTAATTTATCCTGGATTTGAGCGTATTCCAGGTCACTGATCACATACCCAGTCAGGATCTGGGGAATAAAGGAATTCTTTCCATCCCTTCATTTGCTTTCTCGCTAATAAATCTTTATTCTGATTCCAATGGGATCACTTCCCTTTTTTTCTGGGTTTTTTGGTTTTGGGGGTTTTTTTTTTAGGAAAAATACACCTGGATACAGCCCAAACCCTCTGCTTTTCCATGCTGGGCTTAGGAATCCAGCTTTTCCAGGAGTCATCCCTATCCCACAGGAGAAATAGGATCAAACCCCCTGGAATTTCCCTGTGGATGCTGGGATAAAGCTCCCTTGGTGTCTTGGAGGGTCTGGAATGCAGAAAGGGAGAGGGGATATTTCCAAGCAGGAAAAGCTGGATCTGCTCCATCTTTCCCAATTCCAAGGGATGTCTCTGTCCTAGAGCAGCCCACCATATCCCAGATCCCAGTTTTCCATTTATTCCTTCCCTGGAAACCGAAAGCAGTGGATCAAAGGGAAATATTCAGCCAAGGAGTAAATTCAGGTTGGAAGGGGCTTGGGAATGGTGGAAGTTGTCCCTATCCACGGCAGGGAGTGGGAATGGGATCGTCCTTAAGGTCTCTTCCCACCCAAACTATTGTGGGAATTTATGTAGGAAAAAATTCCAAACTAGGAAAAAAATAGGAGACAAAAAACTTTTATTTGGAAAGGAGGCAAAGGAAGGGTTAAATTCCACCTGTTATGGATCAATCCAGGGATTTGGCTTTTCCAAAAACAGAAACAGGGGGATGTTCCAGGATAGTAATCCACATTGGATAATGGGAAGTGCTTGGGATTTCCCCCTCTGTTGTGAGACTTAAATTCATTCCCAGGAATTCTGGCCTCAATCCCAAAAACTGCAATCCCTAAAATGTCAAGATCCAATAGAAACAACATTCCCAAGCTAAGCAATATTTCCCTCTTCAAAAAATGGCCCCAGAAGTTTTCCCAACCCATTTCTGTAATTCCCCCCCATTTTCTCACTGGAAAACCAAGTTCCAAAGACATCCAGACAGTTTTCCCACTTTTCCCAGCCTCCATCCCATTTCCCCTCATGTTTAATGTGCCTCATTTGGATGACTTGCATCCCAATTTCCTGGTTTTGTCCTTCCCTTCCCGAGTGTTTGTTCCCACTGATCCAAGGGCATCGCTCGCTTCCATCTTTCCCAATTTAATGATATTTATCCATCATCGCCTGGGAGAGGAATTGGCTGGAGCTCAATTTGGCAAAATAAATCGGGATCGCTTCCAGGATAATCCCACGGAACACATGGAATTTAATGTCCCCTTTTAATGTCCCCATCTGCAGCCGTTGTCCTTGGGATAAAGTCTGGATGCTGCTTCCCAATTCCCCTTGTGGAATTCTGCTCTCTGTCCCAACTCTCCTCTTGCTCCATTCACCAGGGCAGGTTGGTTGCTCTTCCTGGATTTTCTGGATGATCCAGCAGTTGGACCACAGTGATTTTTCCTTAAATCCACTCTGTGCTGAAGTCACCGAGGCAATGGATCATGGAATTCCATCATGGACTGGGATGCGAGGCAGCTTGTGGATCATTCCCCTTCAGCTATCCCAGGCTGTTCCAAGCCCCATCCAACCTGGATTTGAACATTTCCAGGGATGGGGCAGCCACAGCTTTTCTGGGAAAACTGTGCCAGGACCTCCCCACCCTCACAGCAAGGAATTAACTCCAAATATCCCATCTATCCCTGGCAGTGGGAAGCCGTTCCCTGTATCCCACCCATCCACCCCTTATCCCAAAACCACACCCTGTTTGGACCAAAGACTAGCCCCATCCAAAAAAACCCTTGGATGGTGCAGCCTGGAATCCTCCTCCCTTTGGGGGAGTTATCCCAATTTTTGAGGTGGAAATCCACATTTACTCCACAGGGATAAACCTGCAGGACCCAAGCCCTTTCCTGCAGCAAAATCCACAGAATTATTCCAGCCTGGATCACCCGGCACTGCACGGCTGCAAATCCCTCCCTTGGAAAAGCGGGATGCTCCCCTCCTCCTTCCAGCCGGGAGAAGAGGCAGCATTCCCATTCCCCATCCCAGCAGCGCTGTTCATTCCCAAAGCTGCTCCAGGGATTTTTGCACCCCTTCTCCCATCTCAAAGTTCCTTTCTGGGACTCGATCCCAATTTCCTGCTGTTTGCTCGCTACAGTGGCTGGGAGCCGGGATAAAGCTTGGAACGGGGAATAAAACCCCGGCAATTCCTCATGGAAGCAAAGAAAGCCGCTAGAGGGACCTTCGGGCTGAGCCACAGCGAGGTCACGCCCGGATTCGGGGGGGAAGACATCCTCAAATTCCCCTTTTCCCTTCCCTCCCGCTGCTCCAGGCTTATCCCACTACATCCCACGCGCGTTTGCTTGGGATTTCCCAATTAATTCCCTAAAAAAACCAGGAACGCATTTTATTTCCCTGTTTAATGACTTCCCTCAGGTTTTTTCCACACGAGGAGCCCTTGGGGGAGTGCTCCCTTTTTCTCCACTCCTTTTCTTCTCTCTCCCTGACCACTGAAAGCCTCAAATAAAAAAAAAAAAAAATTAAAAAAAAAGAGCAGGGAAAATCTCCCGGCAGGAAAAACGGGAGGCAAACACAGGAGTTAATTTCGGCTGGAATAGCTGCGGCTGTTTGTGGTTGTCCCTGACTCCGGAGCACCTGTGTTTGCTCACGAGCTTTTCCCAATCTGCCACAAAATGCCCGGGATTGTCACATGGGCCTGGAGCTTCCCGGCGCCTTGGGAATGAAAAAGCCGCAGCTTTTAGCGGAGTTAATCATTAATGCGCCGGCCTTTGTCCCGTTCCCGAGGCTGACAGGCCTTTGATATCCCAGATTTGCCAGCGGCGCCCGGAGCCAGGTACTGAGGAGCAGCCTGCCTGGAGCTGCCCTTTCCCTTGGGATTCGCTTCCTGGGGTGTTCCACGCACCCCTGTGCCCATCCAGGAGTTTTCCTGCGGCGCATCCAACCCTCTGCTCCAAACTCATCCTTCTTTTGGGGTAAAAATCCTTTGGGATGTCCCCCCGAGGTTTGGGATGCCTAGGAACTGGGGGGTGCTGGGACAGGAATGCAGCTGCTCTTGCTCCTCTCCTGCTTCACATCCCTTCCCAAATTTCTGCCTCCTCATTGCTTTTCCCAGGGCCTGGTTGTTCCAAGGGCACAGAGAGGGAAAGCTCCAAAATGGCTCCACATCCTTGGAATTCGCCCTTAAAATAATTTTGGAGCAAAATCCTCCCAAATGAAGGCCCTGTTTTTCCAGGGGTTGTGGGAAAGAGGGAGATGGAAAGGGGGGGAGCTCTCGCTGGGCACCAACAATGGCTCCATTCCCTTGGAATTCTCCAATAAAATCAGTTTTCCACCAGCTTGGAGCAGAATCCTCTCTGATGGAAGGCTCTGTTTTTCCAGAGGCCGCAACAAGGAGGGCACAGGGAGAGAAAAGTCTCCCTGGGCGCTGAACACAGCTCCACTTCCTTGGAACTCTCCCATAAAATCATTTTGGAGCAGAAGCCCCCCACCAGAAGACAGGAGGATTCCCATAAAAGTGTTGGGAATGTGATTTGTGCTCGCAGAGCTCTGAGGCACAGTCAAACTCCAAGGTTCCTGAACTTTTCCTTGACTCCATCAAATCCTGACAGCTTCTCCACGGAGCTGGCAGGACAGGGATGGAGGTGGAGCTGTGCCAGGGACTTCCCAAGGCCCTGGTCCCACATTCACGGCATCCAGGGATAGAAATCCAGCTGGATCCCCCCATTTATAGCACCCAAGGATGGAAATCCAGCTGGATTTCTCCCATATTCCCAGCTGGAGAATTTCCATCCCAACTCCCAGTGCAGGTGAAAATCCCAAGTCCTAAATTTAGGGAGGAATTAAACAATTCCTCAATTTTTTTTTGGCCACACTGTTGCTGCCTCTGGAATCTGGATGGGAAAACTCAATGGGTCCGTGGATTTACACTGCTCCCTCTGGAATTCCTGAGGGGGAACTCTTGGAAAATTATCCAGGGGTTGCAGCCTCTGGAAACAGTTTTGAGGCCACTTTTTCCCAGGCAATTCTGCCTCTGGATCCCTCCTGATCCTGGCACACCCTAAAACCACAAAGGAATTTGGGGCTGGCTCCCGATTTTTCAGGTCCAAGAGGAAACTCCCTTCAATGTCCAGGATTTGCCCGAGTGACTCATGGAGATAAAGCTCCCAAGGTCACCGAAGGAGCCAGGAAACCTGGAATTCTCCCCCACCGGCTCCCTGCTCAACTGGGATGTGCCTGGACAAGTTCCGAGCAATCCCTGGAGCTGCAGCATCCCCCCAGGAACCTCAAGCTGGAATATCCTAGGTTGGGTGGAATTCAAGGATCAGGCCCTGAACTGGGAGCAAATCCAAAGCAGAATTCCTAAAATCCAGGGAAACATTGGAGCTCCAAGGCCATGCAGAGCTTTGATCCCCTCACCTGCTGGAACACCCAGGGAGGCTCCGCTCTTTTGCAACTCCGACCAAGAATTCCACTTAAACCACTCCAGAGCCGGAGAGCCAGGATTCCAGGCCTTGGAGAACATGGATCCACCCCCAGGCCAGACTTCCAAGGGCTCTCCAGGCCTAGGAAATGCCTCCGTGCTCACGTCATGGCTGGAATGCTCTGGGAGCTGCAGCTCCTGCACCTCCAGCTCCAATCCCTCCGGATTATTGGCTCCTTGAAACCTTGGAAAAGCAGCCAGGGAAACACAGGGGTTCGGGAGCCAGGATATGGGAAGCAGAGCCCAGATTCCAAAGGCCACGGCTACTCCTTCCCACCTCGGAGCAGACCGCAGCTCTCTCGAGATTCCAGCTGGGAAAGGAGGTCAGATCCCTTTGGAGGGTGGCGCTCTCTGGGATTGGCCACCAGGAAGATGGGAAGCAGGATTTCCCCTCCTTTCTGTCAAATCCCAGCGCTGTGGAGGTGGGAAGAGGCCTCAGGAGGTGGGAAGGAACCTCTGGATTTATCCCCACAGCCTCCAGCGGAATGAGGCGTGAAGGCCTTGCTTCGCTCAGTCCTTATGGAATTGTGGGAATATTCCAGCTGGAAAAGACCTCGGAGATACCAAATCCAACCTTTGTCCTTCCCACTTTATATGAGCACTGAGTGACAATTCCAGCTGTTCCTTGGACACTTCCAGGAATGGGGACTCCACCAGTGTCCCACTCCAAGCCTTTCCATAAAGAAATTCCTGATATCCAACTGAACTTCCCTTGAGGCCCTTCCCTCTTATCTTATAATTTGTTTCCTGAGGAAATATCCCGATTCCCACCTGGCTGCACCCTCCTTCCAGGTAAAGGGTGCAGCTTCCCGGTTATAATTCCCAGAGGGAAGATTTTCCTTGCTTTCCACAGGCTTTAGCTGGGAGCTGGATGTGTCTCTGCCCTGGGGGATATCCATGAATTTAACACACTGAACCTGGAGCTGGAGTGTGCTGGAAGCAGGAACAGGGCTGCCCGGGATCATGGATAAATGAGCATGGGATCAGCTTCCTGGGAGGAAAACTCCAGGGTGCTAAAAGGCTCTTTGATCCAGCGGGGAGAAGATAAATGGGATAAATGGGATAAATAAACAGGACCTGCTGGAAGCACATCCACACTGGGAGCACAAATGATTAATTATGGCCTTTTCCAGCCGCAAAACTCCAATCCTAGTCCTTAAAAAACTCCGGAGGCTCCGAGGGAAAAGCACATTTTAACACCGGCCTCGGAAACTGCTCTCGGAGTGAGCGATCCAAGCTCATTCCCAAATCCTTGTTTAAATATTTTCCCTGCTCCTTCCCCTCCACAGCCCGTTTGCGGTGTGCATCCCACGCCGGAGCCAGGGAGGAAGCGTTCCTGGAAAAATCACAAAGCCACTTTCAGCCGCAGAAATCCCCATCCCGAATCCAAACAGGGAAGCCTCTGTCCCTTGCCAGCCTAGGCTGGGTTTCCGCCCGGAATTAGGCAGGGAAAGGGAAGGGGCCGCTTTTCCAGCTGTGGGGTGGAAATCCTGCTTTTTCCAAGGGGCTTTTTCCAAGCTCTGCACACTGACAGGACAGTCAGGACTCCCTGGGTGGATGACCACGGAAGGGAATGCTCCAGGGAGAGGGCTGTGGGCATGGAAAATGGGTTTCCACGGAAAAGCCTGGTCACTCCTCTAACAGCTCCGTCTGGGAGGGCTGGAAAAGCTCATTCCTGGAGCTGGAATCAGACAGATATTTGCTGGAATACGGGGTTATTCCAGGCCAGGTATTCCAGGGAAGGGGGGGGTGAAGATCTTCAGTTTGCCCCTTGGATCACATCCAACCTGCTGGGAATGTCCTGGGAAGCCCCCTCAGGATAACCCCTCGGCAGCAGGGGATCGATCAGCCCCTTCCTGGTGACATTCACAGTGACCCGGAGCCACTCCGATGTTAATGGGATAATGAGTCTTCTGTGGGGAAATACGGAATTCCAGGGGATGCTCCAGAGGGCTGGGATAGCTGGGATGTGACTGCACATTCCAGGCATCTCCATTCCACTAATGTGATGGAAAAACACCCTTGTCCCATGGAGGAGAGGCTGGATGGAGCCACCGGCAACTCCAGGATTATTTTCCATTGTTAGTCAGGAGCTGGACATTCCCAAGGTTCTCCATACAACCAGGAGGGAGCAGAGGGTGAGTGGCACAGATCCTGATTTTTCCCAAATAAAGCTCCTTCCTGCTCTCATCCTGGCAACTCCAGTGGCAGCTGTCTCTGCATCCCAGAGATCCAGAGCTCATTCCCACTCTCCTTGTGTCCCCTCACCATCATCGCCCCGGATCCCAAGGACAGGCTGGGCTCACTGCCAGGAAAGCAAGGAAGTCATGGATCATCCTGATGTGTAGCACCAACATATTCATGGCAGATCCCTTCCAGATGGGATATTCCAGAGGCTCGGAGGGTGCGGAGCTGGTGCAACCTGGAGGTGATGCTTGGGACCAAGGTCTGGATGTGATCAAGGCATGGATGTGACCAAAGCATGGATGGGACAAAGGCATGGATGTGGTTGGATGCATGGATGTGGTTGGAGATATGGATGTGACCATACCCAAGGCATGGATGTGGCTGGATTATGGATGCGACCACGACATGGATATGGTTGGAGTCCTGGAGAGCAGCTCCATCCAGTGTGTTTAAGCACCAGGAGACTCCAAGATTTTGTTCAAAAGCCAAGGGAACAGCTCAGAGCCCCTCTGTGGTGGAAAGCCAGGAGCTGGGGACTCCGGCTGTGCTCCCTTCCCGCGGGATCAGCCGGCTCCCTGCTCCTGCTGGGCAAACACGGCCGGATGAGATAAGGGCTGTGTGCACAGCTCTCCACCAGCAATTCTGAGCCCGACCTCCCTTCCCGACATCCACCTGCTCCCGGCTCCCTCCCTGTGTCTCGGCCGCGCTGGCCTCAGCCCCTTCCCCCTTCCCATTCCCACTGGGAATATTCCATGCTGCTCCCGCTCCCACATTGCTCTGGGGAGATGGTGCTGGGCATGCAGCATCCCAAAAAAACTGGTGGGATACCACCCCCAAGCAAAACTTTGGGAAGATGAGCGAGAGGGAGTCAGGATTTTGGGGTTGGGATGATGGGATGAGTCCCACCAATGTGGATCCAGCAGACTGGGAATGGTAAAACCAGGTTTAACATTAATTCTGGGATTCCTGGGAGATTAATCCCAGAGATAAGCAGGACAACAGTGAGACTGGAGGGCCCCGTGGCTCGAACAAAGGGATCTGGGAGCGAGAGCAGGGAAAGACGGATGGGTTGTTAAACATTGCCAGCATACCTGGCTGGAGCTATTCCCGGGTCACCGGAAACAGCAGCCAGGATTTGGGGTGGTGCATCCAACCAATTCCAGCCAATTTCTACCCTCTTCCTTATCTTTGGCTCACACAGAGGTGATTTAGGGATTCCAAAGGCACTCCAGGACACGGAAAACATTCCTGGCTGTCTCAAGCTGTCCAAACCCACCCTACCCAGTGGGAGCTGCCATGCCAGGGGCTCCCAGTTTTCCCAGCAGAAAGAATCTGGGAGGACAGCAGTGTCTCCACTTGTGTTTCCCCTCCCAAATATTTTCCACAGGGTCTGTGGAGTGCCCAGTTGGGAAATTTGGAATTTGCTCCAGCCTCTAAACCAGGCGATTTTTACCAGCCCCAGGTGCTGCACCTCTGACCATGGGATCCATCCAGCCTGCAGGATCAATTCTCCCTAAAAACCGGGAAAACCATGGAATTAAAATTGGCTCAGCCAACAACATCCCCAGGCAACGTCTTCCCTGTTTTCCCATCAGGTGAGAGCTGTGCCTGGGGAGAAAATCAGGATAGATCCCCTCAGCTTCTCCACCTCTCTATCAGCTTCTCTACTCTCCATCAAATCTCTTCCCTGCTCCTCCATCAAATCCCTTCCCGGTGTCTCCCAGCGGAGACGAGCCACTAAAGAATGGGATGTCAGGGCCACTCGGCTGCTCCCCTCCATCCATTATCCCACTCCAAAGGTCTCACCTAT
The DNA here is from genome assembly GCF_015832195.1 of Motacilla alba alba. Lineage (NCBI taxonomy): Eukaryota > Metazoa > Chordata > Aves > Passeriformes > Motacillidae > Motacilla > Motacilla alba. The sequence goes on from NC_052018.1 coordinate 109,096,827, forward strand.
CCAAGAGCCCCATCCATCCCCATTTCCAGGCAGCCGGGGCGGCCCCTCCCCTCCCAGCCCTTGGAGCCCTCTGCTTTCCATCAGATTTTCCAAGACAATGGGTGTCTGGAAGCTCCTTAACTCCTCGGGAAGGGGGGGGGCGGTTTGTGGACACAGCCCCGGTGCTGGGGGATGGCTCCCAGGAAAATTGTGCTCCTGGGACACCCCTTCCTTCCCAGAAAAATGGGATCACATCACCCCAGGTTTCTGTCTGCACTTTTGAGGGAGCTTTCCCAGTGTTTTCGCCTGAACTGGATGCTCCTAAAATCCCTGGGATATCCAGGGGGGTAATTAATGGGATGTATGGCTCTGTTTGACATACCAAACCATAATTTGGGATTAGGAACATAAAATCCTCTGCCAGGGCAGCAGGTGAAATTCTGGAATATTGGTATGAGTGGGAGATGCCTTGGGGGAATCATCTCTTCTGGGTGGGATCTTCCTGGGGTAGCACTGATCCCATCACCTCTTGTGTTTGGCAATTCCCCACAGGAATTGCCTCTGCACCCCCTGTGCCTCAGGCTGGATCCAGAAAGCTCCAGTTGTCCGAGAAACTTGGGATACCAGGAATTCCATGCAAGCTGTCCAAAAATTCCAAGGAAAGGATTTATTATGTTTTAAAATATTTTTATTAATGCTAGTGTTGATATTCCACTGATATTTTTGTTATTTTTATTATTATTCCCACCATTCCCGAAATAATTTTGGGGTTGGAGATGAACATTCTCAGCACAAACAAAACATAGATTTGGGCTGCATTTTAACCCACCTCAGGTAGGATTTGATTCCCAAAACAACTGTGGATATTGGAAGGGCAAAGAGGGGATAAGGGGCCCTGAGCCCATCCAGCTGGACCTGGAAAACTTTGGGATGGGGCTGGAATGGTGCTGAAACGATCCCTCATTCCAAGGCCTTATCTCGTGGCAGAGAACCGGTGCTGGCACTGCTGCCAGGGGCACTTTATTCCCTTGGAAAGGAAGGCAGCAGAATTCCAGTGCCAAATCCATTGTTCCTGGAGCAGGAATGACTCCAGGACCTGCCAGGTTACAGAGCTCCCATTGTTATTCCAGAGCTCAGGATCACCTGGCTTTGAAGTAGTTGAGGCAGGAATGCTCCTTCCTCTCCACTTTGCTGCTTTTATTCCCTGATTTTTTCCCCCAGTTCCATGATTTAACTTTGATGGGGACTGGAAAAAGAGGAGCATTAGGGTCACTTCCAATGTGAATCATTCCATGACTCAGGCTGGAAGCAGCGTGGTGGGAAGCTGGGATCAGGAATGTCCCAGCTAGGGGACCCCCTAGGACCAGGAATGTTGACTCTGGCCCTGGGGTTTGGATGCTGGGATGAGCTGGACACAGGTGGGAAGAACCAAATGCCACTGGGATCCAGAGGATCCAAGTGATGTCGGATCCAGAGCAGCGGGATCAGAAGGCTGGGAATCTCCACAGGACACGGGAATATTGGATCATCTCCAGGTGCTTCCTGACCACCTCTCCCTACGTTATCCCACCCCTCGAGCCCGTGCATCCTGCGGGAAGGAGCCGCTCCCTCCGGCAGCTCCTTCTCCTGGCTTTGTATCCAATTTAACCGCTGGGTTTGAAATGCCAGCAGAGTTAAGAGGAGCTGATTAAAAAGCGGGAGCCTCATCCCAGTTTTTAAACACGGAGTTGCTTGGCCGTATTTACATTAGTGTCAACTTTAATTTAAATCCCGCATAACGATATTTGCTTCCCTAAATTTATTCCCCGGGAACGCCGCGCAAATTACCCGGCACCACTGGCACCTTCTCTTTGTCTCCGGCAGAGTGGCTCAGGAATGAGCTCCTGGAAGTGTCATTCCGCCTCTTTAACGTCTCATTAATTAACCCATCCTGCTTTTGGGATGAGGTTGGAGCTGGTGGAGCACGGAAAAGGAATTCCAGCTGGATCTGCCCTTCAAAATGGGTATAGGGTTGGGCTTGGTGAGCCTCATCCCTTCCAACTTGGGATATTCCTTGGGAAATCATGGAATTAAGGAGCCCAAACATGGTAAAGACATAAAACCCCTTTCCTGAGGGATTTTTGGATGAATAATCCTAGGAATGGAAATCCAGTTGGATCCACCTTTAAATGGGAATTGGGGTAGGCTTGGGGAGCCTCATCCCTTTCAACTTGGGATATTCCACAGGAATTCATAGAATCAAGGAGCCCAGCCCTCTTCCTGAAGGATTTTGGGACGGGCCATCCCAAGAATGCACTATCAGAGTACCAGGGAATATCCAGGTGCTCTGGGATTTCAGAGATATGTGGGATGAGCTGTGGGTGGCCCAGGAACAACAGGAGCCTCCTGCCTTCCAGTCTGACCACCCTGCAGGAAAAAGTGGGAGAAGAGGGAAAAAAAACCACCAAAAAATCCAGTGATTCCATGGATTTTTGGGACAGCCACAGAGCTCTGCGATTGCAGAATCCACAACCTTTTCCCTTTTCACTCCTAAAATCCTTTCAGGATTCTTTCCAACAGCCCAGGGCTATTCCCAGCTCCCAGAACCAACAGGACAAAAAGTGGGAACAGCAAAGGATGGATCATCCCTGCTGGCCTTGCTCCCGATTCACTTAGAATTCCAGCATTTCTCTGCCCCGAGCAAGACAGGAGGTGGCCTGGACTAGAAGTGGCAGAAATTTCCCTGGATTTTCAGGGAATGAATGCCTGGATTCAGCGGTACCCAGCAAGGATATTCCCAGTATTTCACATCTGGCTCCCAGTTAGATCTCCCAGGAAAGACAATGCACATTTAGGATTTTCACATTCCAGGCTGGTTGTGCCCTAAATAAATATGGAGTTCTGCATTTGGCAGCTCTTCATCTCCAGCCCAGGCTGGAAATATCCCTTGGAATGTGGCATTCCTGCAGCTTGCTTGGAATGAGGACAGAATTCCTTGCCCAAAAGGGTTTCCTTGCTCCAAGAGGTTTTCCTTTATCCAAGAGGATTTTCCCTTTATCCAAGACGTTTTCCTTGCCCAAAAGTGCTTCCTTTCCCTAAAATGTTTCCTTGCCCCAAGAGGTTTCCCTCTTCCCAAGACTGTTTTCCCCTTATCCAAGTGGGTTTCTTTTCCCTTGCTCCAAGAGTTTTCCTTGCCTCCGAAGGGTTTCCCTGCCCCTAAAACCTTTCCTTGTCCTAAAAGGGTTTCCTGGCCATTCCCAAAGATGCCAACCGAAGGGTTTGGAAATGCCAGCGGAGGCAGCTTTCCCTGGATCCATGGAATCAGGGAAGGGCTGTGCTTTTACCTGGCTGGAAGAAGGGGCTCCACAACAAAAGGGATTCAGGATCCATGGAAAAGCCATGGGCCAGAGCCCGGATCTTGGCTCGGGAATGCCAGCGGAGGCAGCTTTTCCTGGATCAGCGGGATAAGGGAATCAGGGAATCAGGGATGGGCTGCAGCTGTGCCCTTATCTGGCCGGAGGCCGGGGCTCCACAACAAAAGGGATTGGGGAGCCGGGTGATCCATGGAAAATCCATGGGCCCGGCATTGTGGACGCCCTTCTGCTGAGCAAATAGTTCAAACTGTTCATTCCCATCTCCCATTCTCTCCCTGGAACGTTGTTTGTGTCCTTGCATTTCATTCCGCAGGAAGATTGCTCCCTGGGCCTATGAGCAAACAGTCCGGAAAAGAGCCAACTATCCTGGCTTTTCCCTGGAGAACTGGCATTTTTATTCCAGCTCCAAGCTGTCAAAGAGCTGGAGAGTTTATGTCCGGATCCTGAATTAATTGCTTTAAGCTGGAGCAGCCTCCAAATGGCCAGGAGATGTTTATTAATAACGGTTCTCCCGGTTTTTTCCGGATTTTTTTTTTTGTTCCAAGCTGTGCTCTCCCATCCCATGCCCTCCATTAAGTGCCTGGCCCAAGGAATAGCCACTTACGGGAAATTAGGGAATGGGTCCGGAGGTTTTGGTGGCACGGGGAGCTCCCGGTAGGACTTTGGGCACGCCGCGAAGGAGACGGAGATGGATCAGCGGGAGAAAGAGCTGGATCGTGTTTAATCCAAATATCCTCGGTAATTAACGAGGAAATTAACGCTGGAAAAAATTCCAGGTGGGAATTAAACAGATTTGTGTTAGACACAAAATGTTTGAAAGCTTTGAAATCCCGCTTTAAGGAATGAAGGAATAAAGCAATTCCAACGCCGCTGGAAAAGCAGGAGCCGGGAGCGCCTTTGTGTAAATTTTCCACTTGACTTTTCATTATCTACCTGCCCCAAATCCATCTGTATGGATGGGATCAACATGGAATGGGAGAGATAAAAGCCAGAATAAATGTGCTTTGCATATCCCACCGATAAAGCCCCCTCCCCTTTCCCCGGAGCTGCTTTTCCAGGCAGCTGCATTTTCGGGAATAAATCATTTTGCAGAGGAAAGGAGAGGGAAGCGGAGTGGGGCTGCTCAAGTGTTTGCTTGGAATATTGATCCTGTCAAAGGAACTGCAGTTAATGAGTAACTGGGAAAAATATGCCGGATCTGCCTGGGCTCCCTGCCGGAGCATGGATACGGCTCCTGGCCCCCTTTGGATCCGGGAGCAGAGCCTGGGACAGGACCCTGCATCCCACAGGGAGACCCCGAATTCTAGGGTGTTTGGAGTCTCAGGACTTTCTGTATCCCAAATCCTGCCTTATCCCAAACCCTGCCACATCCCAATCCCTGCCATATCCCAAACCTCACTCTATCCCAAATCCTGCTGCTTCCCAAATCTGCTGTATCCCAAACGCTACGACACTCTAAACCCTTCTACATCCTAAATTCTGCCCCATTCCAAATGTTGATGCATCCCAAACCCATCCCAAATCCCACTGATTCACAAACCTTTCCTTGTTCCAACCCCCTTGCTCATTCCTGTGTATGATCCCATGGGATTAGCCTCTTGCACATCCAGGTGGTTCTCCCTCCCCTCATCCCGGCAGGAGCTATTCCTGGTCCCAAATATCCCCAATTTCAGCTGGATGAAGAATACTCCTGCCTTAAAACCAGCTGAAATTCCTGCCTTATCCATGGGAGGATCCAGAGCTTGGAGCAAGTTCCCTGTCCTGTCCAGTTCTCCCTTCTCCCACATCTCCTCCTTTTCCATGAATCCCAGCACATTAGAGAGCTGGATAACACTCCTTTCTTATTTTTCCCCCTTGCGAGGAGAACTCCTGGTGGGATTTATTTTCCCTTTAGGAACAGGATAGGGAAAAGGTTAAGAGGCACTTCAGGAGATCCACCCCATTCCGGGGCTTTTATTCCTGCGGAAAGCCCGATCCCATTTCAGCAGCTCCCGTCATCCCAAGTGATGAATTCCTTCTCCTCCTCCTCCTGCTCCTCCTTTTCCTTCTCCTCACATCCTTGTGCTGGGAAAAGGAGCCCTGCTCCTGCACCTGCTTCCTGCTGGATTTATTCCTTGGAGGATCTTTCCTTACAGGAATTTCTCCTGGTCAGGCAGCGGATTTTTGCCTTTCCTTATGGAAAAGGCCCTTTCTGGTCTTTTTCCTTCTCCCCCTAAAAATCCACATTGGGAATTTACGGGGAAGAGGGTGTGGAAGCTGACAAAACAAAGGGAAAAGCAGGGATGAAACGGTGACTTCCCAAACCGGAGATTTCCTCTGGATGCTCCCAAAAAAACGACTCTGCCATCAGCTCGACATCTGCAGGGATTTTATGGGTTTGGGAATGATGGCTCCGATATGACCCAAGGGGACAGAAACTCCTGGAAAAGCTCCTTTGGAAGCAATTCCCACCTTCTGTCCCCTTTTTCCACCCAGGGCTGCTGGATTTGTTCCCCCCCCATTCCCAGGAATGATTCCAAAATGAATTAGTGCATGCAAACTTCCATCCCTTCCCTGTTTTCCTCCCACTGTGGATCTCGGAGCTCCAAGGTGGGGCATTTCAGGAAAGCTTTGGAAGGGGTTTAACCCCAAGCACTTTTATGGGATTTTTCCTCCTCTCCAAAGCCTTTCCTGTGCTCAACCTCAGGGAAACCCCCCCATGCATCCCTCAAATTTCTGGGAAACTCGGCATTCCCAAGGTGCTGTTGTGATTTTACCGCTGTTTGTTTCCATGAGGGCCGGCAGGATCCATATCCCAGCCGGGATCCATATCCAGGCCATGTCCCCATTCCTGTCGGGAATTACTGGAGCATGACCCAGGTATCGCTGCCGAGGACAGACACAAAGAGGCAATCGGAGATGGGAATCTTGGCCTTTAATAAGGATGAGGACATGGATGAATCCCGATTTATCCCAACTCCCGCTGCCACCGACTCCGTATCCATTAGCTGAATAAATAAAGGAGAGGGCAGGGAGAGCGGGAGCAGGGAGCGCAGAGCAGGGATAAGCAAAGCATTCCAAGGGCTCCCAAATCCCTCAGTATCGCAGCCTTGGGGAGCGGGGCAGGAATCAAATCCCCACCTTTCCATTCCAGGTGTTTCCCAACAGAGATAAGAGCATTCCTTGTAATGCTGGTGGGAGGAAAACCCTTTGGAAAAGTGCTCCTTCCCAAGGAAGAGCTCCTTGCCCGGCCTTCCCCGGGATCCGGATGCAGGAATCAGTGGAGTGTCAGGAATTCCAGTTTGGTGGGAGGCAAAGCACAGCCTCATCCCGGATGATCCCTGCCTTTCCCACATTTTCCTTGGAAAAGGGCTCCGTGGTCCGGGGGAAGCGGAGAGGGTGGAGTGGGAATGAAGTGGGATGTGAGGAGGGGGAGCTGCTGGAATGGGGTGGGAAAAGCAGAGAAAGGGGGGAAAGAATGAATGGGGAAAAGGGGGGAAAGGAGGGAAAGGGGGAAAGGGAAAAAGAAAGGGAAAAGGGGAATGGAAAAAAGAGGGGAAAGGGAAAAGTGAGGGAAGGAAATGAGAAAGGAAAAAGGAAGGGGGAAATGACTGAACAGGAAAGAAAGAAAAAGGGGGAAAGAAAGGAAGAGTAAGGAAAAAGGAAGGGAAAATAGGGGGAAAGGAAAGGAAAGGAAAGGAAAGGAAAGGAAAGGAAAGGAAAGGAAAGGAAAGGAAAGGAAAGGAAAGGAAAGGAAAGGAAAGGAAAGGAAAGGAAAGGAAAGGAAAGGAAAGGAAAGGAAAGGAAAGGAAAGGAAAGGAAAGGAAAGGAAAGGAAAGGAAAGGAAAGGAAAGGAAAGGAAAGGGAAAATCCAGCTGGAGCAGTCTGCTCCCCCTGCAGCCACCTCCACCTCATTCCCGGGTTTTAAACACTTTTTCTTTTCCTTTTTTTCCCCCCAAATTTTTCCTTTCTTTTCCCTGGAATTCCACTTCCAGCTGTCCCTGCAAACAGAGCAGCCCGGAGGGAGATTCCATCCCTCCATCCATCCCTGCATCCCTCCCCGCATCCCTCCATCCATCTTTTCCCAAAGAAATCCGGTCCCGGACTCGAGGCAGCTTTTCCCGTTCTCCCGTTCTCCCGTTCTCTCTTCCCAGTTTTGTCCCTCTGGGATCCATCCCTGCGGGGGGCAGAAAACCCCTGTCCCCGCCGTCTGGAGCCGATCCTGGGATTTTCCCAGTGTTACACATCCTCTGGACACCCTGGGACGGGAGTGCTCCTTTCAGAATATTTTGGGGAAAAAAAAAAACAATTGCGGGGATATTTTTTTTCTAATTTCCCCCTTTTTCCTTATTTTTTCTGTGCATATTTTTTGCTTCCTTTGATTTTTCTTCTTTTTTTCCTTTTTGAATTTTTCTCTCTTTTTTTTTATCCTTTCCCTCCTTATTTTCCTATTCCTTTTCCTTATGTCTCTTTCCCTTATTTTTCTTTTTTTCCTTTTCTTTTCTTTTTTTGCTTTTAACTTTTTTTTTCTTTTCCATTTTTGGAAATATTTTTTTGTTTTATTTTGTTCTCTTTTATTGCCTTTTGTTGACTTTAATTTAATAAATTAATTTATTTTCTTTTATTCCAAGAAACCAAACCGCTCCCAAATCCACCTCTCCCACCTTTCCGCGGCTCCAGCGGGGTCGATATGGAAAACATACCGAAAAAAAAAAAAAAAAAGGAAAAAAAAATTCCCGCCCGGTCCTTTTCCTCTTCCCACATCCAGCGGCTCCACAATCCCGGGTTTAACATTCCCAGAAATCCGGAGCCGGCGGATTCCCCTTCATCCTTTAATATTTCCTCTCCTATTCCCGGGCACTGAGAATAAACTTCCAACCTTTATTTCCCCCCTCCTTCCCTTTTCCAGCCTCTTCCCTACCTGGGTTTGGTGGGGTTTTGGATTACCCGAAGCGGATTTTCCAAAAAATAATCTAGGATTAGGACAATTTCTGGGAGAAATAGTGGGAATTGCCTTGAGCCTGAGCAGAATTACAGCTCGGAAAAGAAGGCTCCATCAGTTTCCCGGGAGACGGGATAAGCCCTACTTGGGTGTTCCAGCTCCTTTTAGCCCCATTAATAATTAGTCCCATCCTCAGCCCCGAGTTGTCCTGGTTTTTTGGGGTTTTTTGTTGGATTGTTTTTTTTTTTTTTCCTTGGGATCATCCAGAAATGCGCTGGATGCTGCGATCAGGGAAGGCAGGGCCGGTTATCCTGGGGGAAAGATTTGGGGGAGAATTTGGGATCCCATCGGGGCTTCCCCGTCCTCTTTGTGCTTTGATGTCCTTGGAGCCGTCCCTGAATGTCATTAAAGGCCGGGATAATTAAAAGAAAAAAGAAAAATAAAAAAGGGGGAAAGTAGCTTTTCCTGGCGGGAGAAGTCGTGGAAAAATTAAAGAAAACTATGGATAACGGAGGGAAGAGAAGCCGCTGGAGCGGGGCTGATCTGGGAGCTCAGGCCCTGCCCGGTCCTGCTCGGCATTCCCCAACCGCATCCCAAAAAACACCCCGAACCCGGGATTTGACGGGAACTGACAGGAAAACGGAGCAGGGACACAGCGATCCCGGCAATTGCGGAGAGCTGGGAATGCTCGGGAAAAGAGGGAAAAGCAGCCGGGAGCGGCAGGGCAGGAGCGAGAAGGCGGCGGGATGGGCGCTGCCCCCCGCGGGGGGGACAGGCGGGCGCGGAGCGCTAATTGGAGCTGTCAGCGTTAATTAGCGAGAGCTCATTAGCCGTGTCACCTGTCGCCGTGAGGGGACACGGAGAGGGACACGGAGGGGGACACGGCCACCCTCTCCGAGCCGTGACCCCCGCCTCGTGCCCCCCGAACCTCGGGAAGGGCCGCTGAAATTCCCGGTTTTCCCGGCAAGCACACCCGCGGGAATGTTTGGATCCCGGATTTTTTGGCCCACGCGGGTGCAGGAAAGAGGGAGCTGCGGGAATGGCACCGGGAGAGCGGCGATTCCTAGGGAAAAAAAAAAAAAAACAACCCTCCCGGAACAAAAGATTGGGAGGAAAAATAGGGGGAAATGGAGAAAATTAAAATGGAACTCGCAAATTTCAGGGAAGCTCGGGAATTTGGGAAGGAGCGGGGAGAGGGAGGGAGCAGGGCCCGCACGTCCCGTCCCTGTCCCATGGCTGGGGGCTGAATCGGAGCCTGGAGGTGGCCCCCACGCCCCAAAACTCCTCCCGCGCTCCAAGACTGGGAGATGGGATCCCAAAAAACGAGCGGGCTCGGCGGATCCCCGAACCCACCCTGAGTCCATCCCCCCGCGGCCTCCGCGGCGCTCCCCTCGGCCCCGGCAGCTCTGGGGCGAGCTGAGGGGGAGAAGGCAGAGCAAGAAGGGCTGGGAATGAAGAGGGAAGAGGGAAGGGAAGGGCAGGAAAAGCAGGAGAAGGAGCGGCGGGTGTCCCCTACCTGCGCCCCGGCCGCCGGCCCGGCTGTGCGGGAGCTGGGAGCATCCCGGCATTTATTGGAGCTCCAACTGTGCCACTGTTGACTTTAGCACAAAGCAAAGATTTCGCCGGGCGCCCGTTTAAAAATGAATATTTTACCAAGATATCGATCAGCTTTATAAAATTCACTTCCAGCGCCGCGGCTCCGAACGGCGCGGGGGGGGGGGCGGCAGGAAAGGGGCCGCAATATAAGATCTGTGTAAATTTGCTGAACTCTGACGTGGTGGGGAAAGTTTACCCTCCTGGAATTTGGAGCTCCAGCCACCCACCCCCCCGCCGCTCCTGCTCCTCGTTCTTTTTTTTCTTTTTTTTTTTTTTTTTTAGCCTTTTTTTTTTTTTTTTTTTTTTTTTTTTTTGTTTACTGACTTTGTTTATTCACAGCTCACGGTTGCTTAACCAGGCAGGAGCAGAATGCGCTCGCTGCGAGGCTGGGATTGTGCGGAGAGAGGGGAAAATGCCAAAGGGAGGAGGGAAAGGGAAGAAATAGCGCCCAGCCGGAGGATTTTTGGGTTATTTCCCTCTTTTTTTTTTTTTTTTTTTTTTTTGGGGTCGTTTCTGACTCAAATCGTGAAGCGGGGAGGTGGAAGGGGAATGGGAAAATGAGGGGAAAAAAAGAGGGGAGAAAAGTGGGGAGGGGAAACAGGGAGAGGAAATGAAAGTGGAATGGAAAGAGGGAGGAAAAAGGAGCGAGAAGAAAGAAAAGGAGGGCAGGAAAAAAAAAAGGAGGAGAAAGAGGGAGAAGAAATGAAATGGTGGAAGAAAGGGGGAGGGAAAAATAGAGAGGAGAAAGAATAAAAGGGAGGAAAAGAGGGAGGGAGAAAAAAGGAGGGAGAAGAAATGGAAGTGGGGAGGAAGGAGGGAGGGAAGAAAGGCAGAAGGGAAGAAAGGAAGGAGAAGAAATGAAGGGAAGGGGAAAAAAGGGAAGTGGGAAGGAAAAGAGGGAGGAGAAAGGAGAGAGAAAAGATGAAAGAGGGGAGAAAGGAGGGAGAAAAAAGGAGGGAGAAGAAATGGAAGCGGGAGGGGAAAGGGGTGGGGGGAAGGCAGAGAGAAAAAATGAAGGTGGAGAGAAAGGAGGGAGAAAAGAGGAGGGAGAAGAAAAGGAAGGGAAGAAAGGAGAGAGAAAAATAAAAGGAGGGAGAATAAGGGGAGAAAAATAAAAGGAGAAAATAAGAGGGTGGATAAAAGGCGGAGGAAAATAAAAGGAAGGAAGGGGAAATGAGGAGCGAGGAAAGTAAAAGGAGGAGAAGAAATAAAGGAGGAAATAGACAAGGAGAGAATGAAAAGGAGAAGAGGAAAATTAAAAGCCTGAGGGGGGAAAAAATGAAAAAGGAAAACGGGAGAAAAATGTAAGGGGCGAGGAAAAAAGGAGGGGAAAAGGGGGGAAAAAACAAAAGGAGGAGGAAAAAAAACGAAAAAGGAGAGAAGAAATAAAGAGGGGAAGGAAGAAAAAGGGGGGAGAAGGAAGAAAAGGGGAGGAGAAGGAAGAAAATAGAGGGGGAAAGGAAGGGAAAGAGATGAAAGCTCGGCGGAGGGAGCGAGATGCGAGCGGACCCGAGCGGGGCCGGGCCCGAGGCCGGGAGCGGGGGTGGGATGGGGGGGGGGGGGTGGGTGTCCTTGTCCCCAAAGCGGCGACACCCCCGCGCCCGTGCCCGCTGGCCGCGGGAGCCTTTTATGTGCTAATGCCACCCATTGCACGCCCCGCTTGCCATCGTGTGTGTCCTTGGAGAGATCCCGACACATTTCAACCCCGTTTTGTTTTTTTGGGAAGGTTCTTTTTTTTTCCCCCTTCTCCTCTTTCCCCCTGCTTTTCCCCCCACCCCACCCCCCCCGGCCCCGCTCCTCCCCGCTCGTTCCCTTTCTCCCCTTTTCTCTCGCCGCGGACAATGCGGAATTTTAAGAAGGATTTGGATGTTAGTTGGGAAAGCAACATCGCGGCGTGGCCGGCGCCGCGTGGGAAAAACAACAAGTGGTTGGGAAGAGGGGGGGAAAAGGGAATGGAAGGAGAGGATGCGGGAGGTGTTGAAAATAAAAAGCTCTGCGCCTTTTCCGCCGCCCGCGGAAAAACCGGGATGCTGTCCCGGGAAAGGCAGGGATGAGCTGTCCCCGCGAGTCCTGAATTCCTCCTGGTTAACACGGCTGGGATGATTTTTCCAGGATGGCGGGGCTTTGGGAAAGGGGTCCCTGTTCCCACCTTGAGCGGGGGGTGCGGATTTTCCCTGCCCGCGGTGTCGGGGTGGGATGGGTGGGAATAGTGGGATCCTGGCTGGGATCCCGCGGGCGTGGAGGTGTCCTGGAAAGAATAGTGGGATCCTGCGGGGATGGGGGGTCCTGGAAGGGATGGAGGGGTTCCGGAAGGGATGGAAGGCTGGCGGCAGAGACATCGGAGATTCCAGCGGGGGCCGGAGGGATTCCGGCGGGGGATTGGAGGGATCCCAGCCGGGTTTGGAGCGGTCGCAGCCGGGGCGGGCTCGCTCGCGGAGATCCCGGGAATGCCGGCGGGGACAGCGGCGATGCCAGCCGGGAACGGCGGGGGTCCCGTCGGGCGGCGGCGGCGGAACAGAGATGCAGGGGGAAAAGCACCGCCAATACGACTTTAATGGAGTTCTGCGGCAGCTGCGGCCGCTCGCTACCAGAATACACAGCTCGAAGCCATAAATAAAGCATACAGAAACGATAAATTAATCAGATCCAAGTAGTTTACTCTCCCGGGAACATCAAGCATTTGCTTCAATTACAACAATCTATCCTGCCTTCTTAAATTTTTTTTTTCGTATTTTTTTCTTTTCTTTTTTTGCTTTCCCCCCGTTTGCCCCCACCCCCTTTTTTTTTTTCTTTTTCTTTTTCTTTTTCTTTTTCTTTTTTTTTTTTTTTTTTTTACAAGGTTGCAAGACTTTTGGTTCTCGGTTTCCGAACTAGGAGTATTCACAAGGAAGGAAGGGTTGGTTCTGCCTCGGCTGGGGGTTATTTTTCGCCCCCCTCACTCGCACACAAAAAAATAGATATATTTAGACCTCGTGGCGACAACGACAACGAAAAAAATCAAAACAAGCCCCGGAGAACCCCCCCACCATGTCCACCCCGCCAAACCAAACCAAACCAAACCACCCCACACGGAGCACCCCCCCCCGGGTGGATTTGGGAAGGGGCCACACGGCTGCAGATTCCCGAATGGATGCAAACATCTGGAGCCAACAGAAAAAAAAAAATATATATAATATATATATATACCGGATATGTACCGTGCTCAGAGTCCACTGCGAGGGGTATGGGAGTGGGGGGAAAGGGTTTCCCCCTTTTTTCCAGGAGCGTTTTCCTGCTTAGGAGGAGTTCATGATGGGCCGGGAATACACGCCTTGGTAGTAGGAAGTCTCTCCGGCCAAAGGCGAGGCCTCCAGGGCGCTTTTGTTCCTTACGGGCGCCATGGCCAGGCCCGCGGGCACGGGCGAGGCGTAGCCCGAGTAGTGCATCACCTGCTCGTAGGCCTTCAGGTCCATTTTGTGCGGGTGGTGGTGCTGGTGGTGCGGGTGGTGGTGCTGCTGCTCCGAGGAGGACATCAGGTTGTTGATGGAGAACGGGTGGTTGAAGGCGTAGTGGTGCTCCGGCTTGAGGTGGCCCTCGTGGGCCAGCCCGGCATGCGGCGGGGCCAGCAGGTGCTGGCCCGGCGAGGCCGAAGGCTCGCCGGGGCTCAGCCCTTTGAGGTCGGCCAGGGCGCGCTTGTGGTCCTGGCACGGCGAGGAGCTGGCCGGGGACTCGGCGCCGGCAGAGCCGTCGGAGCCCCCCGAGGAGCTGCCCTCGCCCAGGGGTTGGCTGGCGGCTTGGCCCGGGCCTTTCTTGCCGCCGGCGCCGGCGCCGGCGCCGTCCTTGGCCGCCAGCTGCTTCTCGCACTTGAAGCGCTTCTGGCGGCGCAGGTAGCAGCCGTTCTCGAACATGTTCCCCGAGTCCGGGTGCAGCGTCCAGAAGGAGCCCTTGCCCGGCTTGTCCGGCGAGCGCGGCACCTTGAGGAAGCAGTCGTTGAAGGACAGCGAGTGGCGGATGCTGTTCTGCCAGCGCTGCTGGTTCTGGCGGTAGAAGGGGAACAGGTCCATGATCCACTGGTAGATCTCGCTGAGGGTCAGCATCTTGTTGGGGGACTGCTGGATGGCCATGGTGATGAGGGAGATGTAGGAGTAGGGCGGCTTGGCGTGCGTGTAGCTGCGCCGGTAGGTCTTGGGGTCGCGCGAGCGGTTCAGGTTGGACTGGCCGTAGATGGGGCTCATGGAGTTCATGTTGGAGTAGGGCGCCAGGGCGTTCATGGAGCCCGCCTGGCCGCCCATGGGGCTCATGCTGGGGCTCAGGTGGGTGCCCATGCCCGGCACGCCGGCCGAGCCCATGGCCGGCATGGCCCCCGCGCCCGGGGACATGCCCGTCAGCGAGGGGCTCATGCCCGTGTTGGCGTAGGACATGTTCATGGAGGTGGCCGCCGCCGTCATGTTGGCCGTGCTGCTCATGGCCGACATGGTCATGTAGGTGTTCATGCTGTTCATGCCCAGCCCCGCGTTCATGTTGCTCACCGAGGAGTAGCCCTGCGGGGACAAGCGACACAGGGCACGGGGATGGCGCGGGGGCAGCCCCAGCCCAGCCCAGCCCAGCCCAGTCCGGAGCCGGAGGCGCCGCAGCCGCGGGGCTCCGCGGAGGGCACGGGAGGAAAGGGTTAAATCCCGGCGGCGCGGGGTGGTGGTGGGGGAGGCGGGGGGGTGGGGGGGTGGGGGGGTTGTTTTTCTTCTTAATGAAACCCAAATATATTTTGGTATCTATATTAAAAAAAAAAAAAAAAAAAAAAAACGCGGTGGCAGCAGGAGCGGCGGAGCCGTCCCGGGAAGCGGAGTTGCAGGAAGGGAAAGGGAGAGGGACATCCCTGCCCGGAGAGAGAAAAATACCTGGAGGGGTGGAGGGAAAAACAGGGAAGAGTCGCCCGCACCCCCACCCGCACCTCGGGACCCCCGCCCGCAGCGCCTAGCCGGTGCCAAAGTTAATCCCGTCCGGGGGCCGGGACACCGGGGGGTTCTGGGGGTCCCGGCTCCGTCCATACCTCGGGCTCCCCGTAGTAGTTGCTCCAGTCCGTGTGCTCATGGCCTTCCATTTTCACCGCTCCCAGCATACTGGAAGTGGAGTGCATGGCAGTTTAAAATTTAACAGCCACAACAAACGACGGCGGAGAGCGACCCAAAAAAAAAAAAAAAAAAAAAAAAGGAAAAAAAAAAAAAAAGGAAAAAAAAAAAGTCCCCAACCCTCCCTCCCCTCCGCCGGAGCCTCTGGAGGAGGAGGAAGAGGAGGGAGGGAGGAAGGGGGGGATGGAGCGGCGCTGGGGCTGGGGTGGGTTTGTTCCGCCGCCGCTCCTTGGGTGGGTTTTCGCAGCGCTCCGCGGCGAAGAGGCGCCCGGAGGCGATGGAGGAGCCGGAGGAGGAGGAGGAGGAGGGAGGAGGGAGGAAGAAGAGGAGGAGGAGGAAGAGGAGGACAAGTGCTGCAGTGACGTGGGTGCCCCAGTGATATAGCACGGAGCGGCCGGGCGAGCCTCCAATCCCCAGGTCCTCGGCTGCCCATTTGAATAATCAGCTCACACCTAGGCGGGAGCGGCTCCTCCGCGGCCCCGCGCACCTCTGCGCGCCTCCGCCACCGCCCCGCGCCGGGCGACACCGCTGTCACCCCATCCCGCTCCCGGGGGACACCGCTGCCACCCCACCCCGCTCCCGGGGGACACCATTCCCACCCCGCTGCCCGGACAGCCCCGACGGCAGCGGTTCCCCAGCAGCATTCCGGCTGGGAGCAGCGCCGCTGGAGCGGCTGAGTGTCGCCCCCAAGTCCCCGGTCCCCTCCCCACGCACCTTCGCTCCCCGCGGCGAACGGGCCCCGGGGCTCTGCCTCGCCGGCAGGTCGGGACGCGGCTCTTCCCGGCAGGAAAACCGGGACTGAACGGAGCAGGGAGAGCAGGGAAAGGGGCGGGCAGCGCCGGCGGGGCGGCGGGGGCCGGCCCTGCGCGGGTCCCGGTGCGGGTCCCGGTGCGCTCCGTCGGGGCAGCGCCGCTGCCGGAGCGCCTGGGAGCGGGGGAAAGCAGGAAAGGAGGAAAAGAGGGAAAGAGGAAGGAAGGAAGGAAGGACAAACGGGTGACCAAAATCAACCCCACCCCCCCGCGGGTCTAAATCCCCCCACCCCCCCATGGCGGTCCTGGCGGCGGGGGGGGACCAAGGGCCGCAGGGAGGCACCGGGGGGCTTCCCCCCATTCCCACCGCCCCTTCCCTGTGCCCGCCTGGCTCCTCCGGGAGCATCCCAGCCGCTCCCGGGGAGTGTTCCATGAATTCCCACCTAGATCAGCCCACCGTCATTAAAAAAAAAAAAAAAAAAAAAGAAACCAAAAACCCAACCGCAAACCTGATTTATTTGTTTTTTTGATTATTTATTTATTAGCCTATTTATTTAATTACTTATTTATTTATTGAGCTTGCGCTCCCCAGGGGGGGCTCCTCCTGCCCCACATCGCCAGGAGTTTTTAACCCACCCCAAAAACCCTCCAGGATTCTTTCCCTGCGCTCCCAAATCCCTCAGGACCCACGGCCAAAGGAAAACAACCCCCTTAGCCTGCTTCTATCGCGATAGCCGCGGCGACAGCCGCAGCCCACCTCCCTGCCAGCCACCCGCCGCCCCTTCCAGGCGTTTTCTGCCGGGATTTGGGGGGACGGCTCGGAAGGAGATGCCCCCCCCAAAGAGGGGGGACACCCCAAAAAGAGGGAGGGGCCGGCGGGAGCGCGGTGGCGGGGCGCCCTCTGTCGCCTGCTGCGGGTGCGGGGGGGGCGGGGAGCGACACCCCGGGGTGGGGGGGACACCCAGGGACCCCTGTGGGGTCACTCCCGGGGTCACCCCCTCGCAGCCCCTGCCCGCACCCCCAGATGGCCCGTCCCGGCTGGGAGGAGGTGCTGGGGCACCCCAAGTGCTGAATCTCCGCTCCCTGCGTTTCCAAGGAGCTCTCTGCTCGTCCAAAGGCTCAGGAAGGGGGAATTCTGGGAGGCTGGGGTGAAATTTGGGATGTGGCTGCCTGGCAAGCTCGAGGATCCTGCTGTCTGCTCCTGGCTGGATCCAGAGGTTTTGGATGAGACCCCCTCCCTAGTTTTCCACTCCCTTTTCCCTTGGACCACGAGGTTTGTTCGGATGGATTCCAGAGAGGCCGGGATGAGCCTTTCCCTGGGCAATTCCCACCCTCAGGCCTGGGCCCTGCAGATGTCGGGGCAGATACTGGCACAGATGTGAGCCTGTCTGGCACCTCCACGTGAGGGGTGGCTGGAGGTGACACCATCCCGAGCTCAGCAGCCTTTCCCAATTTCCTGCTTTTTCCTCTCTACCAGGCGTCGCTTCCCTGCTTTGGCTCCACAGGACCTGGAATTCTGTCCCCACCGAAGGTGAGGATTTACATCCAGGTGTGGACTGGGAGCTTCCCTGGTTCCTTGGATTTTTGATCCTTCAGTACATTCCTACCGTCCCAGACAAATGCCATTTTCCCTTTGTCTGTCCCACAATTCTCCCATCCTGCTCCATCCATGGAGCACATCTTGCCGGGAATGGTGATGCCCATCCCGTTCCATGTGCCCACAGGGACAACCACAGCCACCACATGCCACTCCTGCTCCTCAGACAAAGCCTTTGTCTCGGGAACACGAGGACACGGAGCAATTCCAACATTTGTATTCAGCAACGCGGGCCCGGAAAAGCGGCTGGATGTGGGATCGGCTCTGGAGGCTCTGCTTCCACATCCAACATCCCGCTCCCTTCTCACCTTCCACACTGACAAAATTAATCTCTCCTAAGGAAAAGAAGCAGGAAAATTGCTATTTTTCCCATCAAAAGAACAATTTTAGGAATACCGGGACTGCTAAAAAAGAAAAATGTTCTGTGGTGTCTTATTTAAACATTCCCGGTTGGAAAGAGTGAGTTCGGGGCCATCTTCACCTGATTTCTCCTCTTTAATATTTAACTAATATTTATTTTAAATTTAATTTTGAAATGCTGCTCTTATTTGCATTGGGAGCCAAGGCTCGGGAGGCGGCTCCTACTTCCCAAGGGATGGCCGGAGCCTGGATGGGCTTTCTCTGCATCCATCCCTTGCGGCAACGCCGGTGCCTTCCCTCCAAGCTGGATAATTATCCCTCTTCTCCTGATAATTATCATCATTAATCCAGGATAATGAACTCTCCCAGTTGTGCTGCTCCACCGAGAGAAAGGCAGGATTGGGTTTTTCCCTTGAAATCAGGAAATTGGGAGACAGTGGCTCCTGAAGAGCCGCCCTTCAGGAGGATTGCTGGAGACAAAAGGCAACTTGTC
Organism: Motacilla alba alba; assembly: GCF_015832195.1. Lineage (NCBI taxonomy): Eukaryota > Metazoa > Chordata > Aves > Passeriformes > Motacillidae > Motacilla > Motacilla alba. Next base: position 109,114,980 of record NC_052018.1, read on the forward strand.
GGATTTATTGAGACCTTTCCCTGATAAGAGATGGAAATTATGGATGAATCAGTGCCTGGAAGTACTTCAGGAAGAGGTGGGAGATGGGATTGAGGCGGGAAGAGGGAAGGGTGAAGGTGGAGCGGGATAGGAAAGCTCCCATTGCTCCTGTGCTGCCCCTCACTGGGTTTGTTCCCAATTTTTCCTGCAGGATCCATCTTTGTAAGAACAAGAGCTCTGCTGGGTTGAGAGCATTCCCAGGAGCTTCTGTTCCAACAAGCACAGAAAAACACGGGAAGATGAGGATGAGGATGAGGATGATTCACATTCCTGAAGTTGGGAATTAAGCTGAGCATTCCCACCAAAGCTCTCCAGGAAGAGCCAACAGCACATCCAAAGGTCACATCCAGCACCAATTTGGGAACACACACCAGGATCCCGCTCCTGAGTTCCCACAAATTCCATACACTGGGAGAAGCTACTTGAAGGACTCGCATGGGGACCACCGAAATTCCCTCTTTTTCCCAACCCACGGAGCTTAAGCTCTGGAACAGGTGCCGGAATTCTGCTGGGAATTCCCACAATTACACCGGCCAATATTGACTCAACTATTTGAGGAACTCTTCAACCAAGTCCCTCCTAATTAGATTCCATATTAAATGGGGCTGCTTAATTCCGGGAAAGATTTTCCAAGGCCTTAGCAAGGCTAACAAAGGAAAAGCCGGGAGTGTGCAAAAATTTTGTCGCTTTAATATCCCAAGGATCTCCATCCTTTTAACTCTGCAATTATATCCTTCAATCCCAGGGGCAGGCAGCTTGGCTTCATCCCCAAGGATTCCTGAGGATCCAGACAGTCGGGATACATCCCTATTTCTGGCATTTTCACTCCCTGTTTTACCGTTCCTTCCTGCTCTGTAATTATCCGGTGTGTCGATGAAGGGAAGGAGCGGCTGGGATAAAATAAAACCCTGGAAAAGCCCAATGGGAATAAAGCCTCATTATTAGGAATGGAGCACCAGCAGTTATCCCGATGGGAACGAGAACTTCCTGGGACAGCATTCCTAATGCTCCCTGGGGACAATGCCGGCATGAGGTGGGGATCCTGGGATGGTGGGATGGGATCACAGCGGGAACGGGCAAAACCCCCTTGGAAGAGCCCAGCAGCCTCTGGAAAAGCTCCGGAGCAAAATCAACAGAGGGCATCTGCCGGCTGTTTGCCGTGGGCCACGTGATGCCCATTCCCGGCTTTCCAGCAGCACGTTTTGCTGGATAAACAAGATGCGCAGGCATCTGGAATGACTCCGGCCGCGGAAAACCGGGAGTTAACGGATTCATCCCCAGCTCCCACGGCACAGGGAGAAGGATGAGCGCAGGGAGATGCCCAGATCAAGAAAGAAAGGAAAGAAAGTCCTCCTCACATCCCAGGAAAATCCTGCCGTGGATATTTTCTCCCAGCAGGCAGGGGAATTTTCACCTGACTGAAATATCCAGGGTTTGGGTTCATCCCGGGAATTATTTTTTATGTTTAATGATCAGTTGCTGAAAACTGAAATGTCCTTGGGTTCCCGAGAAGAAAACAAACAGGAAGAAAATGGAACCTGGAGCCTCCTCCCAAAACCCTGGGCTTTAATAGCTCCCTGTTATTTCCTAACAAAACCCCTGCGCTGCTGGAGAGCTTCCAGCCCGGCTGAGGTGCTCCGATTCCCACTGGGAATTTGCCGCTCAAGGCAGGGGGATGAATGACCCCAAGGACGGTCCAGCACATCATCCAAGGAGCAGAATCAAGGGACCCAACTCCCAAACTCCTTACACATCCCATAAAAGCAGAGATGTGCCCAGTCCAACCAGTCCCAGCCATTTGGAATTGACGGGATTTGGAATAGGTGCCGGAGCAGGGAGACGGGAGCGTGTCCCAGCTTTCTCAGCGCTCCGGGAGGCTGCTTTTCCAAGGAGATCCATCGGAGACAGCCTCTCCGAGGATTCTGACGGACATTTATAGCCCTGTGAGTCATTCCCGGCCTTGTTTAAACCAGTTAGACCTGGCCAAGACCTTGAAAATAGCTCCATTTATCCCGAGCGGCTCCATTCCCGCGTTACGGGTATAAATAGCTGACGGAGCTGCTCCGAGCTCGACAGCGCAGGCACTGCTCGTTCCATGTCACCCGCCATGTCCCCTCCTGGCAGCCTGCTGCCAGGGCACCCCGTTTTCCTGGGAATGAGGTGTCCCTGGCAGAGCCCGCAGCAAAACAGCCGGAGTGGAGATTTCTGCTTCCAAAAAAACCACGGGAGCTTGGGATCGGGCCCTGTCTGGGAGTCTGTGGTTCCATGACCACTAATAGCAGGCCAGGATCACCCCATAAATCTGTTCGGGGTCGGCACAATCCCGGTTCTGTGCCTTGGGATGAGGCACCGGCGGCGCCGCGGTGACAGCAGGACACTCGGGTCCCCCCACCCTCGACCTGGCCTGGCTGGATCATGGTGGGAATTTCGGAGCCACCCCATCCCAGCACCGCCCTGCAGGTCGCTGCCACCTGCAAGGAGATTTTCACTCAGTTCCACTCTTTTCTGGGGGAAAAAAATTCCATTTCAACTCGGGCTTTAAAATCCAGGGAAGCTTTGAGTGTGGGATCAGCTTAATTTTGCCAGATAAATGGAAATCCTTTGTTTCCACTATAAAAAAATATATTTTCTGATGGAAAAACCTCCTCAGGTTGAGGAGGAACCTTTGACACCTGCTCCCAGCCCTGGTAAAGGTGGAAAACAGGGAATTTCAGGCTGCATGTCCTGAGTGGGATGATGGCACAGTTCATCCCAGCCAGGCTGGCTCCCACAGCCAGAATCCAGAATATTTACAAGACTTTTTCCCCAAAAAAACCTTTTCCCCCTAGACGCAGTGATTCCCTCCCACTAAAATTCAGAATTGCTGTGTCCGTGGGACTTTGTCCCCTGTGCTGGTGGCCCATGGCAGGCAGATGAATCCAGAGCCTTTGGATGCTAAATCCAGTGGGTTTGGGCTACTAAATTCAGGGATTTTGGCCTTCAAAATCCGGTGGTTTTGGTTTCTAAATCCAGTGCCTTTGGATTGGTAAATCCAATGCCTTTGGTTACTGAATCCACTGCCTTCAGGCAACAAAATCTGGTGGTTTGGACTACAAAATCCAGTGCCTTTGGATTGGTAAATACATTGCATTTGGCTCGCTAAATCCAGTGATTTTGGACTGCTAAATCCAATGCTTTTGAACCCACTAAATCCAGTGATTTTGGACAGTTAAATCCAGTGATTTTGGACAGTTAAATCCAGTGATTTTGGACAGTTAAATCTAGTGGGTTTGGCCTGCTCAATCCTGTGCCTTTGGGCTCCTAAATCAGATTCTTTGGGCTACTAAATCCAGTGATTTTGGCTTGTTAAATCCAGTACCTTCGACTACTAAATCCAGCATTTTTGGGACTACTAAATCCAATGACTTTGGCCTGCTAAACCCACTGTTTTTAGCCTGTTCAATCCAGTGCTTTTGGCCTGTTAAATCAAATATTTTTGGGGCTACTGAATGCAGCGGTTTTGGCCAGCTAAATCCAGTGGTTTTGGCCAGCTAAATCCAGTGCTTTTGGCCTCTTAAATCCAATGTTTTTGGGGCTACTGGGCTGCTGAATCCAGTGCATTTCCAGGGGAGAGCTGCTCTGCAGAGGGATGGAAAAGCTCTGTGATGGCGGCAGCTCCGGCTCTCTCCAAACATTTCTCCCCCCTCACTCTGATTTTTTTTTTTTTTCCCCTCGGAGGAAACAGTGCCCAAATCAACACCCGCCCCAGGAACGGTTTTCCGCGGATCGGACGGCACTTTCTGTCGGAAAAACTTCCAATCAGCTGCATTCCCGAGCTGGGCTTATTTTTCACAGTTTTCTGAGTGCGTTTTGTTTTGGTGCCAGAGTAAAGAGCTGCAGGGACAGACTCCAGCCCAACCTGCAGCAGCAGCATCCTCACTGGATTTTGGGAAAGAGAGCGGGCTCTGACCTACATTCTCAACCTGGAAAAAGACAGGTTATCTCTTAACATCCCAAAATGCTTCTCCTGGGACACGAAGCTGTGATTTGAGGGCCGAAGGAAAACCGCCCTCTCCCCCAAAAGCAGCCTCCGGCTGTTTTGCAGCTCCGGCTGTTTTGCAGCTTCCCAATCCCTTTTCCAGAGGGGTGGAACAACCTTAACCAGAGCTTTTTAAAGCTCTCCCACCTTTGCCTCCTCTCTTCCTCCAGCTCGGTGTCCCGGCGGCGGCAGAACAAGACGGCTACAGAGGCCGCTGGAGCTGGTGGCGCGGAATACACTGGGAGGCCTTTTTTTTCCTTGGAAAATATTTCCCTGCCGCAGGCTGCGGTGACAGCAAACATTCCTGCCGGGGCTGGCGCGGGGAGGCATCACCCTGCGGGATGGCTGGGGCTCCCGGGGCGGCTCCAGCCTTTCCCTTCCCAGGGTGCGATCCCGCTGCCGCTCCCGAGGGATCCGGGCCCGGCAGCACAAAGGCTTTTTATGCTCCGGGTTGTTTTTCCAAGGGAGAAGAGAGGAGCTGGCGTGGCCCCCCAGGAATATCCAGGGGAGCCCTGTGCCCTCGGCTCACCGGGAAAAAGGGAGGATTGTTAAAAAAAACACCTCGGATCCGGAGCAGGGAAGTCAGGGCTGTGGTTGTGAATCAACAGAGCTGCTGCTATTTCCAGCTTTTTGGGAGCAGGGATAGAGCCCCCCCCACCCCCCCCTCCCTGGGCCAGGTGTGCGCCGAGGGATTTCGGGAGCCGCTGGAATGGTGGCACGTGGCGCACACGTGGATTTGGTCCTTCCGTGAGCTTCCATGGGCAATTCCAGTCCTATGGAAGAATAGTCACAGGGCGGGACACCCTGGAATATCTATAAGATTTTAATTTTATTTTTGTCGTGGATCGTGGAATTCCAGAATGGTTTGGGTTGGAAGGGAGCTTAAAGCTCTTTGCATTCCATCCCGCCACGGGCAGGGACACCTTGCACTATCCCGGGGTGCTCCAACCTGGCCTTGGACATTCCCGGGGATAGGGCAGCCACAGCTCCTCTGGGAAAACTGTTCCAGGGCCTCATCACCCTCCCGGGGAAGGATTTTTCCCTCATATACAACCTGAATCCACCCTCCTCCAGCTTTTCCCCTTGTCCTCTCACTCCATGCCCCAAAATCCCAAACGATCACGGGAGGGAGATATCCCAAAATCCCAGGAACTCTGCTGGTACCAATACAAGGGGCTCAGCTGGACCACAGCAGGAGCTCCTGGTTTTCCTTTTCTTTTACAGCAAGGAAAAGCCATTCCCTGGGGCCATGCGATGATTCCAGTCCCACCCAGCCCTCATCCCGCCGGGAAGCATCGAGGGCTGAGGGCTCCGCTTATCTGCAGGAGCAGCCTCCCTGTCTCCATTCCCAACATTTCCAGCCCCATTTTCCAGCTGATTCAATCTCCGTCGAGGAGACAGGGCTTCCCGAGGTCTCCCACCGCGGATGAAATCCACTCTGGAGAGGACACAGCTCATCAATCCCGGCTCCACTTGGGAATGGCGGGGCTGCTCCTTATCTCCAGAGATAGCGACTGGGGATGTGCTTGGAGTGACCTCATCCACCGGGATTCACCTGATGGAGCACCGGGATTCTGGTTTCTATTTTGGGGTTTATCCCGGTTTTCTCTGGGAGGGTGCAGGCACATCCCAACTTTCAGGGTGAGGGTGCCAGAGCATCCCAATTTCCACAGCCAGCATCCCAATTCCCCCAGTGAGCACCCGAATTCCCACGGCGGGCACCCCAAATTCCACAGAGAACATCCCAATTTCCACAGCCAGCATCCCAGTTCTCACGGCGAGCATCCCAATTTCCACAGTGAGCGTCCCAACTTTCACTGGAGCACACAACTTTCACTCCCACCCCTTTCCCCCTCCACTTCCATCACAAAAGACCCCCTAACAGGACAACATTCCCAATCCACAGGCACCTCCCCTGGCCCCTGAGGCATCCCTGCATCCCGAACTTCCACTCCACTCCTTGCCCTTTTAGGCTTGGGGCGGGGTGGGGGGGGGGTTTCCCACTGGTTTTCCCAGCTGACTGGGAAACGGGGATGCAGCCGTGCCCCTCTGAGTGCCAATCCCAACCCCTGCTCCCATTAACACCTCATCAGCTCCCGGGGATCCCGACAAACACAGCGCCGCTATCCAAGGAAATACCGCGGGCCTTGTGATGCAGGGCCCCCGGAGCGGGAAGAGGATGAGGAGCGGGATATTTCCTGGCCCTCGGATGCGCAGCTGCTCCCAAGGCCAGCACCTCGGTGGGCAAACAGCACCTGGGAGCGCAGGGAAGCCAGGATGTGGATTCAGGAAGCGTCCCTGCACCCCGCTGCTCCATGGAGATGCTAATGGGCTCCCCATTATCCCGGCTTCCCGCTGCTCCGGCCGAGGGATGCTCCCGCTGCTGGATTAGGAGCAGCGCGGGGGGCTCGGCTGGCACTCGGCCGCCGGCCTTGGGAAGGGAGGGAAGGAGGGATCCAGGATTTATTCCCGCAGTCAGGAAGAAGGCGCTGACAAACAGCCGCCGCTGGCACCTCCTTTGTTGGGAATGCTGCGAGGAGCATCCGGAGGCTGCGGCGGAGATAAAGCAGCCTGGCAGCTCCAGGGAGGTCAGGGCTGGGAATTCAGGATGCTCATCCATCCCTGCTCACCGGGAATGGGACAAAATTCAGGAGGGAAGATCCGTTGCAGCAGCGGGGATGGGGAGAGGCATCCTCAGCTCATCATGCCGCTGCTGGATCCATCCCAAAGGATTCAATCCCTGTGATCTGCTCCCACTTTCCTGTGCTATCACCTGCAGGGTCTCCCAAAAAATTCTGATCCACAGGGATCCTCACCTCCCACTCCTGGATGCCCCAGAATCCCACCCTGTGCCTGAAGGTGTTTTCCGAGCATTTCTTAACAGGATTTGCCTATGGAAAATGTTTGGTGACCGAAAAAGGGGATTTTTGGCAAGGAAAGTCCATGCCAAGGGCATGGAGCAGAGGACACACTTCCCATGCCAAGTTCCAAAACATCCCTATGGAATTTCATATCTCACTGTGCCAGAGCCTGCTGTATTTGGAAAACGTTGGGAAAGGGGAATCAAACCTTAGGCTGGCCAGAGTGGGATGCTCAGAATCCCTCAGGATTGTTCCCTGATGGAGCTTGGGATGGGAGCCAGCGGCATCATCCCCATTATTCCCATAATTCCCTAGGGATGGGGGTATTGCTCCCTGGAAATGCAAAAGTCTGGCTCACACACGGGGTTTATCCAGAGGGAGACACGGAAGCTCCAAAGGGGAAATCAACCCATTTGGAAGCAAACCGGGAGCAGTCCCAGTTATCTCCCAGTGCTCTCCATCTGAGTGATGAAATCAGGGATAATCCCAAGCTCCAGGCAGATAAAACCTTCCCAGTTCCTCCGAATCAGCTCCCACTGCTGGATTCTCCAGGCTGGAATTTCAACAAAACTCCCAGATCTGCCTTGTCCAAGAGCAGCTGTTTTTTTGGGAAGAGCCAGTTTGGGAGCTTTGGGGTATTCCATGGGGTGGCAGGGATGGGAATACTGCCAGGATCAGCCCCATCCCCTCCCTCCTCCCAGAAGGAATTGTGTCATTCCAGGTGCTGACATCATCAAGGAGCTCTGCTGGGTGTCTCCCAGGACAAGGCAAATCCCGAGGCACATCCCAAGGGTTTTCCTGCCATCCCATTCTATCCCAGTCTCCTCCTGCGGCGCTTCCACATGGGAAGAGCAGCTCTGCCTCTGGGCCAGAGCCTCCAGGACTGGAAAACCCACATTCCACCCATCCCAAATCCTTTGGGATTCCAAGTCATGGATGAGCAGCACCCAGACTCCACCTCAAGCTGGGCCCTTCTATGAGGATCATTTTCCAGGAGCTTCCCGGGTTTCAGTTTGAAATATCCAGAAATATTCCCCAGCCACAGAATCTGATGTTTCAGGAACAAATGGATGTGAAGCATCATTTTTTTAAGGAAAATCGTGGAATCTCAGCAGAGTAAAGGCTGGAAATGTCCAACCATTCCCTCACCACCAAAACACATTCCCAAGTTTTAAATCCCTCCAGGAACTGGGATACCTGGGCAATTCCACCAGGGTTTTCCACCTTTTCCATGAGGGATTTTTCCCTAAAATCCATGGAAAAGAGACGGTTGTGCCCCATCCCTCCCTTAGATGTGGCCACACCTCCAGCACTCCCACACTGCCCCCAGTTTTGCCTCCCAAGGATTTATCCCAGAAAAAGAGATTTGTTCCCTTCCCAGCATTCCCATTATCCCAGAATTCTGCCCAGACCTCGGCAGGCGGGAGCTGCCGGCGGCCGTGTTTGACTGAAATAATTTTATTTGAACACAATTCCCTGTTTCAACATTTTTAAGGAGCAGGGGGTTATTTAAGATGGATTCAGTTTTAATCAGTTTAATGGGATTTTCTGGTTTTTCATGGAAGCGCTTCCAAATGGTCCTGATTAACTTTTCCGAATCAATACGCTTAAGGGCAAAGCATACAATTATCCCAGCAAATGAGCCCCTCCGTGGATCCTGCCGGAACTCCGCCTTGGATCTGGCCCTGGATTCCCTTCCCTAACTTGTATTCCAGGAGGGAAAAGGGGCAGCACTCCATGGATCCCTTTCCCAACTCACATTCCAGGAGAAAAAGCGGCAGCACCCCATGGATCCTCTTCCCCAACTCATATTCCATGAGGAAAAGCAGCAGCACCCCATGGATCCTCTTCCCCAGCTCATACTCCATGAGGAAAAGGGGCAGCACCCCATAGATCCCTTTCCCAACTCGTATTCCAGGAGGGAAAGGGGCAGCACCCCATGGATCCTCTTCCCAACTAATATTCCAGGAGGGAAAGGGAGGGTCAGCCCCAGTTCCCTTTCCCAGCTCATACTCCATGAGGAAAAGGGGCAGCACCCCACAGATTCCTTTCCCAACTCGTATTCCAGGAGGGAAAAGAGCAGCACCCCATGGATCCTCTTCCCCAGCTCATACTCCATGAGGAAAAGGGGCAGCACCCCATGGATTCCTTTCCCAACTCATATTCCATGAGGAAAAGGGAGGGTCAGCCCCAGTTCCCTTTCCCAGCTCGCATTCCCTAAGGAAAAGGGGCAGCACAGGTGAGGCTCAGACCCTGGATGCCTTTCCCCACATTCCCTGAGGAAAAGGAGCACCACAAGCACTGGAATTCCAGAGGAAAACCTCTGGCTCTTGCCTTACCTTTCACATCCCAGTTTTTAATTCCAATATGTTAAACACCCCAAAAATGCCCAAACCCCTGGAAAGGCTGGGTTGGGATTGGCACTGGGACAACCTCAAACTATCCCATATTCCCATTATCCCAATCCACCCAGATGTGGGATCACCTCCAGCTCCCATCCATCCACAGGCCACGGATCACATCCTGCTTCCCATTTCTTCCTGCAGGATCCAATATCCCCTGGCTTTTGGCAAGATGCAACATTTTTTCCGAACTTCCCGAGGTGCAGAATTCTTTGGGAAATGTCAGAGTTCCTGGCGGATTAAGCAGGAGCCGGAGCAAACAGGAATGACATTATTGTAATTCCTGCTGTGCCGGGTCATTTTCCTGCAATATCACAGTTCCCATCCCAAATCCCGTTCCTTGCATCATCCTTCCCATTCCCTGCTTCTCAGTTTTTATTCATTCATCCCATGGATAAAAGCAAAGAGGAGAAAAAGAGAATTTTTTCCCTTTTCCCTTCCTTTTTGCTTCCTTTTTCCTTCCTTTCTCCTTCCTTTCTTCCTTGCATTTTCAAAAGCCACTGAAATTCCAGGTTTTTTTAATCTCTTTTTAGGGAGGCATTCTCAAACTTCCCCAGCAGATCCTGCATTGTTATAAGAATCCGTGGCTGCAATTCCCAGCACAGGCCCAGCCATGGGATACAAGGATCTGAACATGGAATTATCTGTGGAAAAGTCAGGCCCCTTGGCAGAGCTGGGATCATCCAGCCCCTAAAATCCCTCTGTTCTGCATTCCCAATCCTTTCCCTTTCCATGGATTTTGGGATGAAGAGCTTCCAGCAAGGAGAACCACACCTTATACCCAGCTACAGGAACAGGGAACAACCCCTATCAGGAAAAGATGGATTCACTGGTTTTTTTAGGGACTTCTGGCTTCTTCCAGGATATTCCCAGCTTCCCTTTGGGGTTTATCCCTCTCCTTGTCCCACCAGCTGCTTCAATCCCCCAATCCAGCAGCAAATCCACCTTTTCCTGGTTTTATTGTGGGATCAACCAGCTCACAGAGGACTCCACAGGGATGGGATCCATCCCTCACATTCCCTCTTCCCACCGGGATCAGGTTTGGGGTTTGCAGGAATCACATTCTGGGGAATCAAAACCTTGGGAATTGCTGCCCTTCCTGAGCCTCTGGAAGAGGATGAGCACTGGGATACAGGAGGAAAACACTCCTGGGCTGAATTCCATGGGATGTCCAACAGGAGGGCGCCTCCTGAGGGACACGGGGATTCTGGGAAGGAATTGGGAGCACCGGGATATTCCCTTGGGAATGCTGCTCCAGCCCAGTTTGCACCAGGGAATCCTTTCCCACCCTGCTGGTGCAGGGGCAGAGCCGAGTGGGAAAAGCCGGATTTAAGGGAAAATCACTCCTGGAAAAGCAGGAAAACCATGGAAGGAGACAATTGGGAGCTGCTGCCAGGAAAAGGAATCGATTTTCCATGTTTTCCAGCAGTTTTTCCAGCTGTTTGCAGATGGGTTTGAGGTGGCCTCTGTGCCAGAATTTGGGAAGCGTGGGGGGGGGGGGGTTCCTCATGGGATGAGCAGCTGGGATTCCCGGGAAAAGCCTCTCCTCCACTCAGGAGTGATCCAGGCTGCAGGAATGGCTGTAAAAGGAGAGAATCCATGGATTTGAGCTGGAAAAAATAAAATAAAATCAATGCCTGAATTAAAAGAAGGAGCAGGTTCCCAGTGAAGGCACATCCAAGATTTCCAGGTGTTCCAGCCCATCCCAATGTCCCCATCCCAACTCTGGGAGCACAGGAAGCTTCCCAGCTCCCTGATTTCTTCCCTCTGGAGCTGCTCCAGCTTTTCTATTTCTGGTCTCCATTCATCCCCAGCCGGCTTTCCATAAAAATTCCTGGTGCCCCTGGCCTGGAAGCCAGGAAAACCTCCAGGAGCCCATAGGAAGCAGCAGAGCCTCCGGATTCAGCGCTCCAAAATTATTATGGAATGAGGGAGTGGGGAGGTGATGTCAGCCTGGATTTAGGGTGGATAATGCATCCCTCTGTCCCAGCTCCATCTTGCTCTTCCCAAAAATTCACCACAGCCACAGAGGGAGAAACTCGGGAATATTCACGGATTTCATATGGAACTGTCGCTGCTTTCCCTCCATTCTGTGTTCCCAGTTCTTTCCCTTTCCATCAGTTTTGGGATACAGAGCTCCCAGCAAGGAGAACCACACCTTACACTCAGCCCAAATTCCCATGGAATTTGCTTCCCAGCACTCCTTCGGTGTTTCCAAGTTGGAAATCCAAGCTCAACCATTGCTGTTGAGTCCAGGAGGATTCGGGCAAATTCCAGGTGCTGTTTCAATGTTTATCAGGATTTCTCACCCCTCCAAAACTGGGAGGAATTTTTCGAGCAGATATATGGAAAAGAGCCAGAGGGAATTGCCTCATCACCCCCAAATTCCTTGGGAGTTGACGATCCTTGAGATTGGGATCAGATTGAAGCAGGGACAAGGATAATTCATGGAATTGGAAGAGCCACTGGAGCTTCCCTGCATTCCTTGGTCACGGCCCCACCCCGAAGTGGGGCCGGATCCACTCCTTATTCCTCTCCACAATCCCGGGATCCCCGAGCTTTGGGACACCACCACGGTTGTCCCCCACCCCTGCATCCCGATCGCCCATCCCAGTGGGAATTTTTTGGAGGAGCAGACACAGGAGCATTGAGCAGGGCCTGGAATGTGGCAACGGCTGCCAGAGCCCAGGAGCTCCCGGGAAAAGCGCCAGGCCGGGAATAAGGAACTGCAGTGTGGATCCCAGACTGGATAAACACACCCCAGCTCCCACCTGGCATCGGGAATGAGGCTCTGACCTCCGGCTCCACTTCCCGCCGGGATAACGCCACCTTCTCTCCCACCAGGAAAAGGAAACGGAGGCCTTTACACGTTTTCCAGGTTTTCCAGGGAGAAAACAGCAGGGAAACACCCTGAGGAGCAGCCATGGATCCACAGAAGTGACATCCAGGATCCAAACATCATCAAAATTCCAGGCGTCCTGAATTTTTTAGGGATATTCACTTTATAAATTCCCAAAGTGGATAATTCCCCCCCCCCCCCCGTTTATCATTCATCCTGTGATTCTCCCAAAATTTTCCTCCAATATATTCATAAGCTACACAGGAATTTTTGGGAATTCCTTACTTCCCAAAAAGCCAAAAAAATCTGATTTATTTTTTTTTCCCCTGGGAAGGAGCAGAAAGCTCCGAGTTAAGAGGGGGAAAAGCTTGGGAAGTTTCGAGGTTTTTTCCTGGGAGACAAGGTCAGATTTTGGCCAAGAACCTGTTCCCAATCAGGTTTTCCCACAATTCCCCAAAAAAACCTGGAGGTTAAAGAGAGAAAAAAAGATTCAAATTTGTTTTTTCTGGAATTTGGGAAGGATCCTGTTCCCACAGTTCTTGCCATTCCTGAGAATACCTCGGAGATTTTAATCAGCTTTAAAAATTACAAACCATAAGGCTCCAACATTTCCAAGCATCCCAAATCCCAGGATTTGGCGGCTCCCAGGAGAGGGCAGCAAACCTCCACGTTTAGGGCTTTCCTCGGGAAAATCGGGAAGGAGGGAGGAGGGGTGGGGGGGGGAGGAGGCGGGGAAATTTGGGAGCAGCCCATGGAAATGGGGCTGGAACATCGTGTCTTTTAGGATCCCTTCCAAATATTCTGGGACTCTGTGGAATTCATGGATTCCGAATTGTTGGAGGCTCAGGAAAAATCCAAGGGGTGGGAAAGGGATTCCATAGGGGATTTACCTGGAAAAGGGGAGTGGGACTCTTTAAATGGGAATTCCTCCAGGAAAATTCCACCCCATTCAGAGGTTCATTAATTCAGAGAACCACAGGCTCCTCTCCACTTTTCCCACTTTTCCCAAGTCTTTAGCATGGATTTGGGATCCAGCCCCAATGAGGGAGCAGGACAGGGACCTCTGGACAGGGATAATGGGAATAAAGAGGAAAATTAATTAATTAATTAATTATTCCTGGATTCCAGGATAAGGAGAGCTGAACAATTCCCTTGGACACCAGGAAAAACACATTCCACTAAATCCCAGGATGGGTTTCCCTGGAATTCCCTGACTTAGAGGCTCTATACAAACCCCGGATTTTAAAATCCCAGAACTGCTGATCCCAAGATCCACACATTCCTTGAGATACACTGAGCAAATTCTGCTTTTCCCTCGGCATCAGAGCATGCTCCAAGGTCGGGATCTGGGGCTACTCCTGAGGGTGGGGTAGAGGAGAATCCCAGGATTTTTAGGAGTTGGGCTCTTTGTGGGTCCCTTCCTACTGGGGATATCCCAGGATTTTATGGATGCTCCTGAAATGGGAAGAAAGCCGAGACTTCCTAATCAAGGCATCTTTATCCCACAGCGAGGGGGAATCACCTGGAATTGTCCCCCCGGAGCCAAGGTCATTCCTGCTCCTCCCAACCCAGAGTTTTCCATGGAATTCTGGGACCACCGTGTGGCTCAAATCCATGGCGGAGTTTCCTCCTTTACAGTAAAGGAGCATTTAAAGGTTTCCTGTTGCTCCGGGAGGTGGAGGGGGCCCATGGAATCTGCTTCCATTGTTTAATTCCATGTTTTCCGGTCTCCTGCCACAACGGGAACGCCCGCAGCTCCTGGGCTGGCACCCGGGAATTTCTGTGTCAGCACAGTGGGACCCCATTGCCCTTTATCCCACTGGAACACCCCATGGAATTGGGAGTGGAGATGGGGTGCCAGCATTCCCTGGATCCTGGATATTCCCAGCGGGATCAGTGCCAGCTGCACCATTAACCACGGTCACAGATTTAAGCAGTGAGGAGAAAATCCACCTGTTTTCCCAGGATTTCCAAGCCCATTCCCAGGAGTATCATATGGATGTTTATCCCTATTCCCATCCTGGTAGTAGGGCCCCAAATGGGCTCATTTCAGCCAAATTCCCAAAAATTCCCAATGCTGTGATTTTGGGATGACTGAGGCAAGTTTGCTCCATCACTTCCTGGGATAAATCAGAGAAGGAGGAGCTGAGGGAGAAGGGAATGTTGGAAAAAAGGAGGATCTGGGGGAATTTCATTCCCTACAAGTCTGTGACAGGAATTAGGTGGGAACTGGGCTCTGCTCCCAGGGAACAAAAGAGGGATAAAAGGGAATGGCCTCAGGGAAGGTTTAGGTTAAATATCAGGAAAATTTCTCTCCCAGGGCAGTGGTGAACTCCCTATTCCAGGAGGGATTTAAATTCATGTGGATGCGACACTGGGGGACCTGGATCAGTGCTGGGTTAACATCGGATCCCATGATTTTAGAGGGCTTTTCCAACTTCAGTGATTCCTTTATTTCCATGACGTTATTACTCTTTGATTCCATGATTCTATGATTCCATGACCTGGGCCGAGCTGCTGCCAGGGGTAAGATTCCCTGGATCTCTTTAATCATAAAAAAAAACAAAAACAAAAAACAAAAAAACCAAAAACAAAACCAAACCAAAAAAATAAAATAATAAAAAAAAAGCAAAGAAAGAAAGAAAGAAAGAAACCAAAAAAACGCAGCAAAACCCAAAAAATCCAGCAACTGATTTTTTTTAAAAAAAAAAACAAAAAAGATGGAATTTCCTCCCATTTTTTACTCCTTGCACCCTCAGTTCCAGCACAGACTGCAAAACGGGGTGGAATTCCCGGTGGGTTTGGATGTGGGGGCCAGGCCGGGCTGGTCCTCATCCTCTCCAAACACGGAATCCTGGGATGCGGTGCCGCAGGGAAGAGGCTCTAGCGGGAAGGATCCGGGGGCCCTGCGGCGCTGGGAAGGCGGGAATGCGCGGCAGGAATGCGGGATGAGGGATGCGTTGCCACGGCAACCATTCCTTCTCCATCTCCTGCCTCTCCCCGGAGCCACGGGGAGATGCGAGGGCGGGGTGCGGGATTTGGGATGCGGGATTTGGGATTCGGGATTTGGGATGCGGGGCGGGGAGGGGGGGATCGGGCTGCGGATCCCGCCCTCCGCAGCGCCGGGAAGGAGCCGCTGGAGCGGGAATGCTCCGGCCGGGAGCCGCAGGACAGCGCAGCCCGGCTGGAGAAGGGCGGAGGGCGCTGCGCTGTTTTCCAGAGGAAATCCTGGAGCAGAAAGTTGCGCCAGGTTTATTTTTTCACGGAAAGCCGATGCCTGCGGCATAGGGATGCGGGAGAGGGGGAAGATCCCGCGGGTCCATCCCTGCTCTGTCTTTCGCTTTAAAAGGTCCGGATCTTCCCGGTCATCTGATCCAGGTCAAGTAGGACTTTCCGTTGGCGACAGATCCCACCGGAGCATCTTCCCACAGCGGCTTCTTCCCCCCGGCAGGAAGTAGTGAGGCTCCTTCAATCCCTGGAATACTGAAAGGTAAAATATTCCCGGCTGGCTTTCTCCTTGGCAGGGTGAATGAAATCCTCGAGATTTGCGGGGGCTCCTTAAGGTGGATGGCGTTGATTCCCAGACAGGGTTGGGATTGATTCCCAGGCCTGGTTGGGATTGATTCCCCGGCCTGGTTGGGGTTAATACCCAGGCCAGGCTGGAATTGATTCCTGGGCAAGGTTGGGATTGATTTCTGGGCCAAGTTGGGATTCCCAGGCCATCCCACCTGGTTTGAGGAGCCCCACACAGGGTTACTTCCCACACCACCCCACAGCCTCTGAGATCCCAAAAAACCGGGATGCTCCGGCCTGCAGAATGACGTGGAGGTGTCCAGGCAGGGAGGGGGTTGATGGAGGGAATCAGGGGGTGGTGGACGGAGATTCCCAATCCGAGGGGAATGTGGCCACTGGGATTTCTGCCCCCACACCCCTCACCCCTGTGCCCTGCCCGCAGGTCGACCCCATCACCTCTGCTCTCCCGTCCATGGATCACCTCCCGCCATGAGCACGGACGGCGAGCAGCTCCTGGCAGCCGGAATTCCCCTCTGGAGCATCTCCAGCTGGGCCGGCTCTGAGCCGCCCCCCAACAGCAGCACGGCGGCGGCGGCGGCGGCGGCGGGGGAGGCCAGCCGGCCCCCGGCCGCCCCGGAGCGCGGCGGGAGCGCGGCGGAGATCGCGGGCATGGTGGTGCTGCAGTGCATCTACGGCCTGGTGTGCCTGCTGGGGCTGCTGGGCAACGCGCTGGTCATCTTCGTCATCCTGCGCTACGCCAAGATGAAGACGGCCACCAACATCTACCTGCTCAACCTGGCCATCGCCGACGAGCTCTTCATGCTCAGCGTGCCCTTCGTGGCCACGGCGGCGGCGCTGCGGCGCTGGCCCTTCGGCCGCGCGCTCTGCCGGACCGTGCTGGGCGTGGACGGCCTCAACATGTTCAGCAGCGTCTTCTGCCTCACCGTGCTCAGCCTGGACCGCTACATCGCCGTGGTGCACCCGCTGCGCGCCGCCTCCTACCGCCGCCCGCGCGTGGCCAAGCTGGTCAACGGCGGCGTGTGGCTGCTGGCGCTGCTGGTGGCCTCCCCCATCCCGGTGTTCGCCGGCACGGCGGTCACCCGCGACGGCCGCGCCGTGGCCTGCGACCTGCTGTGGCCCAGCCCGGCGTGGGCGGCCGCCTTCGTGGTGTACAGCAGCGCGCTGGGCTTCGTGCTGCCCGTGGTGGCCATGGCGCTGTGCTACCTGCTGCTGGCCGGCAAGATGCGCGTGGTGGCGCAGGGCGTGGGCTGGCAGCAGCGGCGGCGCTCCGAGGGCAAGCTGACGCGGCTGGTGGTCACCGTGGTGGCCATGTTCGTGGTGTGCTGGCTGCCCTTCTACGTGGTGCAGCTGCTGGAGCTGCTGCTGCCCGGCCGCCTGGACGCCAGCGCGCACAACGCTTCGCTGCTGCTCAGCTACTCCAACAGCTGCGCCAACCCCATCCTCTACGGATTGCTCTCCGAGAATTTCCGCAACTCCTTCCACGGCGTGCTGCGCCGCTGCCGCGACGCCGGCCTGTGCTGCTGCCGCGCCGCCGACGGGGACGGAGGGGACAGCGAGGACGAGGAGGAGCCGCTGGATTACTGCGCCGCGCCCCGCGGGGACACCAAGGGCTGCGTGTGTCCCCCCCTGCCCTGCCAGCAGGACCCCCTGCGCCCCCAGCCCTGCTGCGCGCCCGGGGCTCTCCTCCCCAAAACCACCCCCTTCTAGGGGACCCCAAAACCGGGGATGAAAGGGGATGCCGGATGGAGAGGGCCCGCGACGCCGGGCCCGATGGCGGGTTGCGCCGCGCCACTCTCCGAAATAAAAAGCCATAAGACTGGCCTGGGATGGAGCAAATTCCATGGATTGAGTGGTTATTGCCGTTACCCCGGCATCCAGGAGCCTTCACCGGGGATGGGGAGGATCCCAAAATGTTACGGAGCATGTGGCCCTCCTGACTGATAAGTAACGAATTCCCATTTCTTCCCAAGAGACAGGGAGACACCGGGAAAAATCCCAAAGCCCGTCAGCTCTGCTGCACCTGCAGCAGAATGAGATCCCATCATACACATCTCCCTACCCAAAATTCCTGGGATTTTAGCACACCCAGGACCAAATTTCCACCAAAAAAAAAAAAAAAAAAAAAAAAAACCAAAAAAAACAAAACCCAGGAGAACCAAATTTTGGTGAGCTTGGAACCCGGGGGTGGGGAACAGCACATGGAGGTCCCATGGAGCGAGCCGCTTCCGGCTTATTTGGGGTTTAACTTTGTCCTTGGAATGGTATCGGTGTTGTCCATTATTCATGGCTCATCCCTTCCATTTTAACCCCACTGGGGAAGTAACCAGCCAGGAACGTTTTCGTCCCTGTGCTGCCCTGAATGCTCCTGGGTTTTCCTGGATTTCTGGTGGAATTTTTTGGGAAGGGGAGAAAGAACAGTCCCTGAGCAGTTCCTCTAAACCGGACTGGCAAAACTTTATTGGTGTCCGCACAGGATCTCCATGAGACAATTGCATCACACGGGGTAGAATTCCAATAAATAAATAAGGATTTACAAATGGGCCCGGGGGGAGCGGGCCAGGGTGGGGGAGAGGATAAAACAGGGAGTGCTGGGAATTCAGGACTCCGACACACCGTAAGGAAGGAAGTTGTGATAAGATAAAACTCCGCAGTGGGAATTTGAGATTAGGGAGGGGGAGGAGATCCAAAATCTTGGATCCACCTAGGAACGAGCAGGGGTTTGAGCTGGATAACAGGGAAAGATCCACGGGAAGCAGGTTCTGCATATGAGATGATGCCTCAGCAAAGTCTTTCCACTCTCAAACCTTATCCTTTCCTTCCCTTCCTTTTCCTTGGATATTTTCCCAAGTGACACTTTTATATTTTGATATCTCTTTCTGGATAATTATGGATAATCATAACAGCTCCCTCCTTCCCACTGCAGCCAAACTGTCCTGAAATAAACCTGGCACATCCACAGACTTACAGCCCTCACTCCATGTGGTTTCACTTTAATCCATCCCAAGGGATCCATGGACAGGACCCTCAGTTATGCAGCCTTCAGGATAACGACCTTTTAGGAAAACCACAATTCCTACAAATGCCTCATTTTGATTTTCCTGGGAATTTGCAGCTGATGTTTAGCATTCCAGGGGAGAGGCTGAGTGCTGGGAAGTTCACAGGGTGGGAGGTGGGAATGCGGGGGAACAGAACCCCCCTGTTCTGATCCCAGACTTCCAAAACTTCTGCTGCTCCTGGATACTATTTCACCGGCATCAAGCTGCCAGTGCAGCCAGAGCAGGACCCCCTTTGGCTCCCCAGGGAGGGATGGAGCTGGAAAACCAGATCCTTCTCAGAATTCTCCCCCCAGCCCGTGGCTGGGAATGAGAGGCGCGCTGGATCCCGCCCCCTGGGAATGTTTTGCCTTGGGATAGAGTCAGCCCTGCACGAGGGAACAGGGAAAATAAAATCCCTGTGAGTAGGAGGGGTCGAATTTAAGGCAACAATCGAATTTAAGGCAACAACAGTGGAAAGTCATGGAAGGACCTGGATGTGGCCCTGCAGCACCGCAAACCTTTCCTTCAAAATTCACCCCAGCAGCCTTCGTGTCCCTGTTTAACCTCCACATTCCACAAAAAAATAAGGAGAGGGAATGGGAATCAGGAATTTGAGTCCCACGTTGGTGACACCGAGCCGGGTCCCCGCTGTCACCGGTGGCTTAAGGTGACAAATGCTTCCCACAACATCTTTGCTCCTCTTTCCCTCAGCTTAAAACAAACAAACCCCATCCCAAAGAAAAGCAGGAGCCTCTCAGCTCGGGAAAACCATCCAGCCCGGGGGAGGGGGATTTGGGTCAAGGTGTCCTTCAAGGTGTCCAAAGTCCCCGCCTTGGTCACACCGTGCTCTCATCCCACGGATTCAGAGTCCACTTGCACACGGAGCCGTCCCTCCTGGATTTTTCCTTGCGGTTTTCCCGACCGCCGGCTCGGGAAAAGGAAAGCCGAACGCCAAGGAAGCGGGAACGGAGCAGGAGCGGAGCAGCCTCTGGGTGTTCTGCTGTCCCCGCTCTCCGGCGCCAGCATTCCGAGAGCCGGCTGGGAAGCAGCGAGTATTTCTGGGGGCGATGTGATCACAGCTTTTCCCCAATTATCTTCCAAAAATTCCAGCCGGGGCGAGAAAGGGCGGGGGGGGTGGGGGTGGGGGCGGATAAATGTCTCCCAGTTCGGTCTCCCAGTGTCCAGGGTCCGTCCCGCCCGCTGTCCCTACGGCTTCTGCGCCGAGGCGACGGGCTGAAGTCCCAGCTCCTTCTCGTGGGGGCCGCTGTACTTGTAATCCATGGAGCCGTGGGAGCGGCAGCGCTTCCTGGCCAGGTGGAATCCCAGAGCCGTGAGGGCCAGGAGGCTCAGAAGGGCCCCCCCGGCGATGCCCACCAGCACGCCGGGGTGCAGCGGCTCCGCTTTCGGCGGGGACCGGCTGGGGACGGGCGTGTGCGTTTCGAGCTCCAAATCCCCCGAGGACGCTTCCTCGCCATCCCCGGCCAGGCTGCGGATGCAGTCGATGCCGCGGAGGTGATAGCCGTGGGGACAATGGCACTGGAAGCCACCGGGGGTGTTGGTGCAGTCGAACTCGCAGTGGCCGCTCTCGCACTCATCCACGTCCATGCACAGCCGGTCCTCGTCCAGCAAGAAGCCCTCGGGACAGTCGCAGACCCCCTCGGCGTCGCACACGGCCGGGCACTCGGTGGTGTTGCAGTACAGGCGGCAGCGGGAGGCATCCTTCGGGTCCACGGCGTAGCCGGGGTGGCAGCCGCAGCGGTGGCCGTCGGGCAGCTCCTCGCAGCGCTGCTGGCACGACATCTCCCAGCAGGGCGGCAGGCGCTGGCAGTGCCCGTCCGTCAGCCTGTAGCCGCTGTGACACTGGCACTCGAAGCCACCTTTGGTGTTCACGCACTTCTGCTCGCACGGGCCGGGCTCGCTGGCGCAGTCGTCGATGTCCTCGCAGCTGACGCCGTCGGCCGCCAGCCGGTACCCGACGGCGCACATGCACACGAAGGAGCCGCCGGCCACCACGCAGTGATGCTGGCACTGCGCCCCCTCGCAGGGCGAGCGGCACCCGCGCCCGTCCGGGGCCAGCACCGCGCCCTCGGGGCAGGAGCAGCGCGGCCGCCCGCCCTCCTCCGCGCACGTCCCCGCGCAGCCCCCGCCGGCCAGCTCGCAGGGCCACGCTCCTGGGGTGTCGCGGCCCCAGAGCGGCCCCGCGCCCTCCCCGTCCTCGCAGCGCAGCCTCAGCCCGAGGGCAGGGACGAACGCCGCGCTGCCCGGAGGCAGCGCCAGGAAGTCCGCTCCGTGGGCGCCGAACGGGGTGGCGTAGGTGACGGTGACGCCGGGCTGGGTGGCCAGGCGGGGACAGCTGCCTCCGTAGCTGTACTGGCAGAGGAAGCCGTCGGCCGGCTCCTCGCAGCGCCGCTCCTCCCAGCGCAGCTCCCGGGACACGGTCACGCAGCGCTCGCCGCAGCGCTGCCCCGACGGCGCCCAGTTGGTGTAATCGGTGCGGCGGTCGCCGGTGACCCAGCGGAAACCGCGGAGCCGCAGGCTGGGCTCGGTGCAGGACAAGGAGGGCGACAGCGACAGCCCGAGCCAGAGCCGCCCCTCGCGGTTCTGAAGCAGCAGCGAGATCGCCTCCTCGGCCACGGTGGAGCGCACGGTCATGAGGTGTCCCCCGCCCCGCTCGCAGCCCTCGCTGGCGCCGGAGAAGGAGCGGGACGCCCAGAACACGGCGAAACACTCGTGCTCCAGGCACTGCGCGCCCGCGGGGGACAGGTCCCGCGGCTGCGCCAGCGCCACCGTCCCGAGCAGCAGCAGCGGCAGCGGCAGCAGCAGCGGCAGCAGCGGCCGCATGGCCCGCGGAGGGGGCGGCCGGCGGCGCCCCGAGCTGAGCATGGGCCGCTCCTCCCGGCCGCCCCCTTTATAGCGGCCCCGGCGGGGGAAGGAAGCGCCCGCGGGGCCGGGAGTGACTGCGGCGGTGAATCCCGGCCCGGCGCTGCCCCCGCCCCCGCCCCGCGGCCCCGGGTCCCCTCCCGCATCCTCCCGGCGGCTCCGCCCCGGCGGGGCCCGCCCGGCTGCGCGGGGGGAGCGGCAGCGGCCGGGGCGTCCCGCGGGGAAAACAGGGAGAGCCTCGGGAAAAGGGGGAAACAGCAGCGGGGTTTCGCAGGAGACGGTTTCGGGGTGGGAGCAGCGCCGCTGGGAATTGTCACCCCCGCTAGGATCCTCGCGCCGCTGGGATGTCACTCGGCTGCTGCCGCGGGGCTGGCGCTGCGGAGGTCACAGCTCAAATCCTGTGGGCAGCTCTGGATCCAGCACGGAAAGAGGAGAGGCTGGACCGTGTCCAGAGATGGGAATGGAGCCGGGAAGGGGCTGGAGCACCAGGAGGGAGCTGGGAAAGGGGCTCAGCCTGGCGAAAAGGAGGCTCCAGGGGGGACCTTTTCCCTCTCCGCGATCCCTGACAGGAGGGTGGAGTCAGGTGGAATCGCGATCTGCTCCCCGGGAATAATGAACGGGATGACGGGAAACGGTTTAGGTTTGATTAGGGAAAACTTCTTTAATAAAAAATTAACATATAATTATGTACTTCCATCTATAGTTACATATAATTTATATAGTTCTACTACATGGTATTATTATTATTATTATTATTATTATTATTATTAAGCATTATTATGACCTTTCTCCCTATCGCCCCTATTCCCCACAGACATCTCCGAAGGGATATCCCATTCCATCAGTTTATCCTTGGGGGATCCCTCTCTGCTGCCAGAACAGAGCAGGAGCAACCTAAAAATGCAGCCTAAATATCCCAAGCTTCTCCACTCCACAAAAAGGGCGTTTGAGGCTGCTTTTTCATGGAATTCCAACAGCCTTGGGCACTGTAATTTGCCTTTGGGATGAGCAGCAAATCCCAATTTCCTCGGATCATGGCAAGGAGGTTTCTTTATTAAATTTTAGTGAACTTTATTGAACTTGGTTTGTCCTTTCTTAAACCCTTGGGGCTTGTTGTGTCCTCTCACAACCCTGGGTGCTTCCCATAAGTCCCATGAGGCTGTGGGGGAAAGGGAAGTTGGGAAGAGCAAGAAGAAGAAGAAGAAATTAATAATTACAATTAATAATTAACTCTTATTTAATTCCATTGAATGCTTTGGATCTGCCACAAAAATTAAAAATTTAATTTAATTCCAGCAGCAGGGATGAACCTCAAGGAGAAAGCGTCCATGGGGGAACTTGCAACAAAGAATTTATCCAAGCAGGATCATTCCCAGGAATCTCCTGGGAGCTGGATAACTCTGACCCTTACTGGCTTTAGGAACACCTGTTGTTCCCACAATTTTCACTTTACTATTTCCAATTCTTCTTCCACTTCTCCTTTTACTTCTGCTTCTGTTTTCTGGAGAAAACCACCAAGAGAAGGGGGAAAACATCCTGGTGAACCACAGGAAAAGAAGGAAAACAGAACGTGGTGGAGATGAAAAAAACAAAACAAAACAAAACAAAACAATAAATTTCTGCTCCTGCTGTTATTTTTTTTTTCAGTAACTGCAAACACAGATAAAAAAATTCCTTGTCAAGGTTTTTTCCAGGAAAAAACAGAGCCTTCCCAAACAATGATCCCACTTCGCTGGCCTTGCCCGACTGACAACGTTTGTCCCTAAAAGATAATCGGGATGGGGTGGGAGGAATGGGATTAATCACGGTTTCATAATTCCCTTTTATCCCACTGCTCCGCAGGCTGAGTCAGGGTGCCAGCACTGCCCTGCCTGCTGACAGGCTGCTTTTCCTCTTCCCCAATCCCATTAATCATGTTTTCCCTGCCTTTCCCTTTGGCTCTGAGTCACCCCGGCTGTCCCTGTCACTCTGCTCGGAGCGGGCACTCGGAATGCTTGTCCTGACCCCCGAATCCGGGAGTTTGTGTCAACAGGGGGGAATTTTTGGCTTCTTTTCAGGGTTTTGGGATGAGGTTGCTCAGTTGGAATGCTGGCAGTTGTCCATGAAGGAATGGAAAGCAGTGGAATGT
The DNA here is from genome assembly GCF_015832195.1 of Motacilla alba alba. Classification (NCBI taxonomy): domain Eukaryota; kingdom Metazoa; phylum Chordata; class Aves; order Passeriformes; family Motacillidae; genus Motacilla; species Motacilla alba. Next base: position 109,138,716 of record NC_052018.1, read on the forward strand.
GAAATAATATGAAATATCATGGGATGATAGGATCTAAAAGGGGTCTATCCTATTATTTGATCCCGACAAAGCCCTCGCGCAGAGCGGTGCTGAAATCAAAGGGATTGCTCATGGATTTGGGATCTTGGTCATGGGATTAGGGCCTTGGCCATGGGGTTGGAACCTTGGTTGTGGGACTGGGACCTTGGCCATGGACTCAGGACCTTGGTTGTGGGATTGAGAACACGGTCATGGGATTGGGGCCTTGCTCGCAGTTTTAGGAACTTGGTCATGGTCTTAGGACCTTGCCCGTGGGTTGAGGTCCTTCCTCGTGGGCTTTCCTTGTGGTTTTAGGAACTTGGTCATGGGATTAGGATCTTGCTCATGGACTTGGGCCCTTCCTCCGGGGTTTAGGGCCTTGCTTGTGGGTTTGGGACCCTGTTCATGGATTTAGGGCTTTTCTTGTGGCTTTGGGACCTTTTTTATCGGTTTAGGGCCTTCCTCATGGATTTAGGACTTATCTTGTGGTCTTGGGATCCAACACAGCCCATCCCAATGCTCCCACCCCATGGCCTCAGCAGGGATGAAGGGAATGGCCGCTGCCCAGGACCACAGATCCTGGGAAAGGCTGAGATCATGGAATAAGCCCTAGGAAAGGCTTTGGGATCACCAACCACCCGCCATGGAGAACACAAAGATTAGGAGCACCAGACCATGGATTTTTAGGAATATCTTTATTAAAACCCACTGCAAACACATTTTTTATTCAGGTTTTCTTGGAATTTCATCCGGAGAGAGGTGTTGGGATAACTTTATCCTGTAAATCCAAGAGTTTCATTCTGAGAAAGCAAAACACTCATCCATGACAAAAAAAAATCCAAGGAACAGGATGAACGTCCCATCTCCTGTGGAAGACAGGGCACCAAATTATCCTGCTCCAACTGGTGGGATTATCCTGCTCCAACTGGTGGGATTCACCAGTCCCCCTCCCTAAGGAGGCCACGGATCAAGATGTGGCAGGAAAAATGAGAGACATTAGGTTGGATCCGGGTGGAATTGCACCAGGAGAGAAGATGCTACAGCAGGAAACGTTCCATTAAGGAGAATCCAACCTAAACCTTGGCACAAATTCCTGTCTTCCCCTAGATTCACCATCATTCCCCAATGGAATACACAGAGGTTGCAACAGCAATCAGGATTTTGGTTTTTTGGGAATAAACAGAACACCTCAGGTTTTTCCCAGCTCTGATTCCACTCTCACCCTTCCTTTTCCTTTTCTTTACATCCCACAAAAAACCCCAAGGCTGTCACTTCCCACAGATACCAATCCAGCATAATAATATGGGATTTCCTTCATTGATCCAGCTATTTCCAATGCTCTGCTGGCTTGGGATTTGGGAATTTTTGGCAGGATTTCCAAGAATCCTGCTGCTGCATTCCCTCCCTTTCTCCCAACCCAGGCAGCAGATGGAAAACATTCCTATGAGCTCCATTTTCCTGTTTGCAGCTCACAATGGAGCCCCAAGACAAGAAAAAAAGCAGGAAAGGGTTTTCCTCAGCACACGGAATGACAGGATGCAGCTCCCTGTCCACCACAAACTCCTTTGTGTTCCATTCCCATTCCCGGAGCAATTCAGCTCCAGGGACAAAATAACGCCAACAGAAACTTCAGGAAGCTGCTGGACCCTTCAAATCCTGTGGCTGATCTTTTCCAGCCCTTCATAGCATGGATAAACCATGGAGGATGTGCTGCTGGGTGTGCCCCTCAGGATTTTGGGGAGAATTCCCACTGGAAAGGCTGGAAGAGGCCCAAGGAATCTTGGGAACTACCTGGGGAGCAACTTGGCCTGGAGAGTTTTTCAGGAGTTACGAGTTTTACACAGAATAATCAGCAAATATTCCAATTCTGGTGTGTTCCTTACACAGGGAAAGAGGGAAAACATGCTCAGCCTGGAGCCTGGAAGGATCCTTCCCAAAACAAATGATCCAACAGGAAAAGCCCAGCCTCTCATGTGGCTGATGGGAAGGAGAGCATTGTTTTCTCTGTTTAGAAGTGGATTTAGGCAGGATACTCAGGAAATGAGGAGGTGGTTATTCCAAACACAGCTTTTCCTACCTTTATGCCATTCCTTGGCTCCATGAGGAGCAGTTTTCCCTGGTTTCAGGAGACAGATTTTTAATAAAACCCCAAAAGTAACCCTTAAACCCCACCCTGGTTGTGCCTGCAGGGGCCTGCTCGAGCTCTGCTGAGGCACATCCCAATTCCAAACCCTTTTCCATCCCAGCTTCAAGCCCTTTTCCAGGAGAACGAGGCAAATCCAGACGGAGCAGTGCACAAGGGGCTGCAGGAGAACTCCAAGTGAGCAGTTTCCCTTTAGGAACACGATCCAGTAATTCCGAATTTGCCTTCTGGAGCAGAGCTGAGGGGACGAATTCCACCCCATTCCCCCTCCTCTCTGGTTAACCCTTGGAGCAGCAGGACTGCAAATCCCCACTGGAACAGCCAGAGGAGCTCACTCGGGGCACAAAGCATTCCCTCCCACCCTTTTATTGGGATTTTTAACCCTCTCCTACCTGCGCTCCCCGCGGCTCTCGGGCTGCTCGGGCACCCAGCAATAATTATCGGCCGCGTTTTTGGCCGGCGGCTTCTCCCTCTTGGCCGCCCTTTTCCTGCAAGCCACGAGCGCCAGGGCGAACGCCAGCAGGAGCAGGATGGCCACCAGGCTGCCCACGATGTAGTAGAGCAGCAGCCGCGGGCCGTCGGCGCTGTGCTCGTCCGAGCCGGCCCCTAATCCCGCGGTGGGCATTCCCAGAGTACGCGGGATGCTCGTGGTCCATGGGATGCGCATGGTGCGCGGGATGCCGGAGCTCTGCGGGATGCCGGAGCTCTGTGGGATGCCGGAGCTCTGCGGGATGCCGGAGCTCTGTGGGATGCCGGAGGTCTGTGGGATGACGGTGGAGCTCTGCGGGATGCTGCTGGAGCTCTGCGGGATGCTGCTGGAACTCTGTGGGATACTGTTTGGGATCGCCTCTCCGGGGCTGCAGCCGTGGCCATCCGCGTCCCGGAGGGAGCCAGGCGGGCACAGGCACTCGTAGCCGCCGGGGAAATTGTGGCAGGCGCCGGGACACGGATCCCGCAGGCATTCGTCCACATCCAGGCAGGACTCTCCTCCCGGCTGCCGCTGGAAGCCGGGCCGGCAGGCGCAGCGAAAGGAGCCGGGAATGTTGATGCAGAGCTGCGGGCACGCGTGGGGCTCGGCGCACTCATCCACGTCGTGGCAGCGGTGGCCGGCGGGCCCCGCGGGGCGGTAGCCGGGCCGGCAGAGGCACTGGAAGCCGCCGGGAACGTTGTGGCACTGGTGCTGGCACGGCCCCGACTCGCACTCATCCACATCCGAGCATCCGCGGCCGTCGGCTGCCAGGGCGTAGCCGGGCTCGCAGCCGCACTCGAAGCCGCCGGGCAGCGGCCGGCAGGATCCCTGGCAGGGATTGGGATGGCAGGAGTCCTCGGGCACGCAGGAGGCCATGTCGGCGGCCAGCACGTAGCCGGGGTGGCAGGCGCAGCGCGGGGGCTCGCCGGGCCCGTCCAGGCAGCGCTGCTGGCAGCCGCCGTTGTGGTGGCCGCAGTCCACCGGGCACAGGGGACCCGGCGGGTGCCAGGCGAAGCCACCCCCGGCCAGCGGCCCCTTGCAGACGGCGAAGGCCGAGGCGCGGCCGCTGTCGCACTCCACCTCGGCCAGCGTGCCGAAGGGAGCGGCGGCCAGGCGGGCGCTGCGCACCCCGAACGGGGTGGCGTAGGTGACCGTGCCGCGGCCGGCCAGCGGCAGGAGCCCGCACATTCCCCGGAAGCTGAACTTGCAGAGGAAAGCGGGCAGCGTGCTCCGGCAGGCTCGGTCCGCCCAGCCGCCGGGGCCGTGCGGGCCGGGCGGCCGCAGGGCGACGCAGCGGGCGCTCACGCAGGTGACCGCCGGCTCGGATGCCCACTCCGAGAAGTTGCCCGGCTCCCCTCCGGCCACCCAGGAGAAGCCTCGCAGCGGCTCCTGCGGCCGCACGCAGTGACCCCGGGGCAGGGTGAGCCCGAGCCAGGCCGGGCCGGGCCAGCCGGCGCTGGCCAGCAGCTCCCGCAGCCGGGCGGCCTCGCCGGCGCTGCCCACTGGCGCCAGGTTGCCTCCGTTATCCTCGCAGCGCTCCTGGGCGCTTTTCCAGTTGCTCTCATCCCGGTGCAGGGTGTAGCAGGCGCTGTCGGCGCACAGCACCTCCACGTCCTCCCCTCCACAGCGCCAGGCCAGCAGCAGCAGCAGCAGCAGGAGCGGCCGGAGCGTGGCCATGCCGCCGGACAAATGGACAAATGACCGGCGGAGTCACCGCCGGCCGTCACATCCCGCTGTCCCGCCGAGCTCTCCCGAAACACATCCTGTGCTCCCGGCTTTCCTATTTATCACCGGAGGCCGCGGCTTCCTGTAGCGTGCACCTCGTTGTGCTTCCCGGCTTCCCTTTGTGAGAAACGCTCCTGCTCTCCTGTGAAAACTCAAACAGTTTAGTAAAGGACGGCGGGAGACAAAGAAAAGGGAAGAGTACGGCCGGGTGCATCCTGGCACTCAGCCAAGAGCACCCCCTCACCTTCGGGGACACCCCTTAGATACCTTTTCCGTCACCTCCGTCCTTTGCATCTTCATGGGCCCTTATGCATATCCATGAGCCAGTTTACACACCCCGGGAACTGTTTTCCACAGTTTTCCCCTGCTGGGACTCTCCTTTCCAGAGCCTGCGTGCCTCCTGGGTGTGGTTTTGGTTCCACTTCGGGCCTTGGCCAGTACTTCCATCAGATGGCAGATGCTGGCAGCTGGCACATCAGCGGCGGGGTCCCCATGGCACGCTCGCTGGATGCCATCCTGGCCCAACGGATCAAGCAGGCAGCTCACGCCCAGCCACCGCCACTGCCACGTCCAAGGTTTTGTCAGGAGCAGAAAGAAAAGAGAAGTTATTTCAACGTTAGGCACACAGCGTTCATCCTGACATTTGCGAAAAGCCAACAACACAACGTGTATTTATAGCACCTTTCCCGCCGGCTCCTCGCTCCCATCCCAAAGTTTCGGGTAAAACACGCCGCGTTCCTGCTTTTATGCTTTTATTTTTGCGGTGTTCCTGCTTTTTTTTTTTTTTTTTCTTCTTTTTTTTCCTCCTCCAAGAATTTGATTTATTCCCTCCGGCGGCAGCTGAGTTTTCCGAGCCCTAATAGGGGCCGAGATTTTTCAGGCACGTGTTGCTAAAAGGGGAAGGAAAACATCCCAGCCAAAAAGCCGTGGGATCCGTGGATATCAGCCTCTAAAAAAGAGGGAATATTTGGCGCGGCCTCTCCCGCGCACGCGCAAAGATTCCAGCACATTTTTCCCTTTCTTTAAATAGATGGAAGAGCCCTGAAATAGGAGCTGGGTCGTGGGAAGGTCCTGGGAATACCGGGATGGAGCCAAGCTCGGCCGGGCTCCGGTGCCATCCCGAGCAGCACTGTCCCGGCATTCCATGGATGAGGATTCCTCAAAGAATTTGAGGTTTGGGCTGGAAAAGCTCATCCATGAGCAGAGCAGGGACAATTCCACTGGAATGGGCTGTTCCAGACTTTGATGCTGGGATGCTCCGTGGTAACAACTGGGCTGATCCCAGTTCCCTCCCTGCATTCCCAGGATTTCTCCTGAAGCGGCACTCTGGCAGCAGCAGATTCAGGATTTAACCCTGGGAGTCTGGGGAGCCTTTTCCTGCTTGGCACAGCCATGGATCCACTGCCCACTCCAGGATTTCTCGGGTTAGGTGGGTTTGGAATTCCTGAGGGAATGGCTGTGATCCAACAGAGAAATTAAAACCAGGAATCTGCTCCTTCACTTTCCTCCTACATAAAAAAGCTGCCAAAAATCCCAATAAAAACTGTGGATTATTCCCAGACCTGCTCATGCACAGCATTCCTGGGAAAACCCTGACTGCTGGGATATCTTCTGGAATCTCCAATCGGAGTGAAGGTTCAGGGAGCCACAGCCAGCGCTCCCAAACCTGAGCATTGAGGAAAAACCACTTCCAAAAAAACTGGGAGGGAGAAACCCACCTGGATGCTGTTTCTAAATGGATTTATCCAGAATTCCAGGAATGGGGGAAATTTTTTTGGACTTGGAATGAGAGAGCTCAGCACGGAAGCAGTTTCCTGCTGCCAGCCCAGGACACGGTTCCACTACTGGAAAAACACAGATCATGGTTTGTCCGCCAGGCTGATCCCACAATTTTCCAACCAACAACTTCTTCCCACAACCCAACCTGGCCTTTTTTATCCAACCAAGCTTTCCTGGCCAAAATCTGGGAATTTTTAACTAAAGCTCTGCTGGACATTCCGAAACTGGGGAAAATCCCAAAATATTTAAATATCATTTAAATATTAAAAGTCCTTCCAGGATAATCAAGGAATTGATGGGAATGTTCTTTCTTAGGATGGGTAGGATGTCCAATCAGGAATCCTGTCCCAGGGAAGAACTTCTTGTTGAAAACTATGGAATATTCATGGAATTTTTGCAAAAATAAAGCTAAACACTTTTTCCAGTGGCTTTTATTTAAAAATAAATAAATAAATAAATAAATAAATAAATAAATAAGGTTTATCCTTCTTTCCAAGAGTTTAATGGATAGGAAAGCTCCTTCCCATCACTTTTAGGAAGACCTCCATGTTCCAAGCTTATGTGGGAATATTTTGGGGAATTTTTGGTGTTGCTTTGATTTTTATTGACTATTCCACACCCCTTAAATTTTCTTGGTTGTTCCCATTGAAAATCCAAGTCCTGGCTCCAAACTTTCACAGGATTTTCTCTCCCAACCCCCTTTGGCTGAACACATCCATAACCCCCCCATTCTCCATAGGAATCCAATCCCAACGATCTCCTGGAGAGCGGAATTCCCGCTGAAAGGAATATCCAATACGATTAATTAAAACCAAGTTTAAAAGTCAGGAATTGCTGAAAATAAAGGAATCGGTTTAAAAATGTCCCTCAGAGGTTAAAAAAGGAAAAGGGCGTGGGATGTGTGACGTCAGCGGCGGCAAATCCCAGGACTGGGATGAGGGACAATGGAGCCGGAGGGAGGGGACACCTGTGCGGGCTGGAAAAGAATTGGAGGAACTCGGCTCCCTCTGGAGACATCACAAGGACACGGAGAAGGGGCTGGGAAGCTCTGGGAAGGCTCTTGGAATGGGGGAGCTCCTGTCACATGAAATTTTGGGAATTCGGGCAATGTAGAGGAGCAGGAATTAGAAGGGGTTTAATGGGAACAGAATTCCAAGCGCCAGGAAAAGGGATTGCTTTGTTTAGGTTTTCACATCCCTTCTCCTCTGCTCTGGGGAAGTCCCACCTGGAATTCTGCATCCAGGTCTGGCTCCCAGCACAGGAAAGACGTGGAGCTGTTGGAGCAAATCCAGAGAAGGCAACGGCATAATCAGAGGGATGGAGCAGCTCTGCCAGAAGGAAAAACTGTGAGAATTGGAATTGCTCAGCCTGCCAAAGAAGAGCCTCAGGATAATCCAATTGTGGCATTCCAGGAGCTGAAGGAGCCAAGGAGGAAAAAAGGGAGAGATTATTCCCAAGGGATGGAGAGACAGGAGAAGGGGAATGGCTTCCCACTGCCAAGGAGCAGGCTTAGATGGAATATTGGGAATAAATCCTTGCCTTGGAGGGTGGGGAGGCCCTGGCACAGATTCCCAGAGAAGCTGTGGCTGCTCCATCCCTGGAAGTGTCCAAGGCCAGGTTGGAGCACCCTGGGATAGTGGGCGGTGTCCCTGCTCATGGAATGACATGAGGAACTAAGATCCCTTCCAAATGAAACCATTCCATGATTTTTCTCATGGAGTGGCTGAATGCCCACCTAGATGGAAATGAAGAAAGGAAGGAGCAGTTCCCATCCCAAATATCCCATTCCTTCCAGGGATCTCCCTCCTTTTCATGGAAGCAGGGAATTGGTTCCTTGGAGTCCAGATTCCATGCTGGCATTTTTGATACTTCCCTCCCTTTATCCTGTCTGCATTTTTCCAACATTGGAGTAACTTCCAGGCTAAAGCTGGAGGAGGAGGGATGTTCAAATCAACCTGGAGCAAATCCAGGAATTCTGAATCTCTCCGGATAAAATCCATGACAAAATTCCAGGAGCTCCGTGGGGTCTCTGCCAGCTGGGAGGGACATGGTCCAGGTGCTTTGAGCAGCTCCAAGGAATTTGCTGGATGCCAAGTCAGGACACGATCCCTGAGTTTTGTCCCATTTTTCCAGCCCACTTTGTGTTTAAAGCCAGGAATTCCATTTCCGTTTCCATCTGGAAGCGGTCGCTGTGATTCCAGGGAGGGGAAATCCCACTGGCTCCCAGCAGATCCATGCTGGGAAATTTCTTTGGGATAGAAGTGGGGTACTCTTCCCAAACTCTTTCCTCCTGGAAGTGGAAGGAGTGGAGCACAGCTGGAATATTAAGCTGGATAGCAGCTGGAAAAGTGGGAATCATGCCTCTGGAAGCCTTCCATCCAAGAAGGAAAAGCTCCTCAGATCCCAGGGGGAACAGGACAATCATCCTGGGGAAAATCCTCACTCCAAGGGATGTTTTCCCTCTTCCTTTTTTATCTGAGGGATTTTTAATTATTCTTGATTTTTTTCCATGCGTCCGGAGCCCTGGAATTGCTGACTGGACTGTCCTGGGTGGTCCAGGGTGGGAATGTGGGGTGGGAACAACCTCTCCTCCAGATGGAGCCAGTTTAGGAAAAAACAGGAATTCAATCAGAGGCTTCCATGGGGGTGGATCCCTCCTCCCACCAGGATATTCTCCAAGGAATATTTCTGGGGGAGCTCTGGAATAGCAAGGGGGAAGATGAAGGAGAGGACGGAGAATAAATCCCAACCCATCTTCCCTGCTTTCGTTCCAGCAGGAGATTTGGGGATATTAATGTTGGAATGCCACCAGGACACCTGGAGAGTGCACACACAAATAAACTCCGGGATTTCTCCAAACAATCCAACCCATCCGGAGGGCCTGCACTGGGATTTGGAGCTCAGACCAGAGCAGGGAAAATGCTGCAGCTCTGCAAAACTCCCTCTTATTCCCAAATTTTCTGGTCATCCAGGATGAGCCGTCAGGGTATTTGGCAGCTCCTGCTGTTCCTAAGGGAATTCCAACTCACCTCCCCAAGCAGAGATTGCCTAAGGAAAGGAAAATTGGGGAAATTTCTGCCCCAAAATACAAAGAAAGTGGAGAATTCACTAAGGATGGGGAATTCCTGTGTGGTTTTCCTGGGATTTGTGTCTGTTCCCTGTGGGAAGCTGGAGGCAAGAGGGAACACCTTTAGGATATTTGAGAGCTTTTTTTTTGGCATAAATTGGGATTTTCCGCTGGGTATTCCCACTTTTAGCTCATCCCATTTGGTGGCAGGATCGGTTTTCCAGGTGGAATAACTAAGGAATAAACAAAAATAAAAGTAAAAATATAAATAAAATAAATTAAAACGTAACAAAAGTAACAAAAATAACAATATTAACAACAACAACAACAACAACAACAACAACAACAACAACAACAATAATAATAATAATAATAATAATAATAATAATAATAATAATAATAATAATAGTAAGGAGTGTATCCATAGGCATATGCTGCCTGAATAAACATGGAATTACCATGGGAAGGAACCATTCCAGGGATCCATGAGGAGTTGATTCCTTCTTTTTCCCCCTCTGTCTCACGCTTTTTTCCCCATTGAAAACAGGTTTTCCCTGCCCACTGGAGCTGTGGGGAACAGAATTCCCAGTTTCCACCTAAAATCAAGATCAGGGGACCCAAGGTGACCCCTGTATTCCCATGTGGTGCCAGAGGGAGAATTCCAAAGGAAGCAGTTTAATGCCCAGCCGCGTGATCCCAGAAATGGGGACAGGCAGGTCTGGAAAAGGCACTGGGATCCAGCACGGAGGATTTGGGTGATCCCATTTTTCTTTGGGATGTTTAGGACATCCCACGTATGGATCAAGGAAGGTGCATCCATAGATCCTTTTTTTTTTTTTTTTTTCCTGGAGCAGAGGCAGGGGAGTGCTGGGCTCTCCTATTAGATATTGATTTCCCCCCTTTGGAGGCCGTTTGCTCATCCCACGGAATTCCCTGCCTGTTTTCCTTCCCCCTCCTGTTGGAATTCCCACATTTGTGGCACAATCCAGACTTCCACTCCTTCCCAAATTCCCGCAAGCAGCAAAAACCAAGGATGGGGTTAAAGCGGGATCTGGGCTGGCTCCGGCTGCTCCAGCTCCACCTTGCGCTGAGCCAATCGGGATTTGCTGCCATTCCCAAATGTCATTCCCGGCCGGAGGGGCTGAGAGGGAGGGCCGGGAATGACTCAGCCCTGGCACAATCCCAGAGTTTCCAACACCCCCAGCTGGATTGTTCCCTGTTTTCCCATTTTCCTCCCTCTTTTTTTTTTTTAACGCAGTCCCAGCCCAGCTGCGCCGAATCGCTTTTCCCGCTGATGTGCCAAATCCTGGGAAGGAGGTGGCTCTGGAATGTGAAGGGAAAGGCAGGGCTGGAAACACACCCGAGGCTCGGGAAGCGCCGGGTGTTGCCCGCGCAGGGCGGCAACACCTGGAAGGAAAAGCAGGGTGGGATTCTCCAAAGGGATGAGCGGCTCCTCCAGACCCTGCCCAGCTTTCCCGGGATCATGGCAACGGCGTGGGATGGGCTCAGAGAGGGGGATAAAAGTGAAGACATCCCAAAAAAACAGGGATGTGGCTCCACAGAGGGGGAAATCCAACCTGCAGTGGAAGCAGGATTAATCAATTCCTTGTTTTCCAAAGGGGTTGGAATGAGATGGGCATTAAGGTTATTCCCAACCCAGTCCAGTGTTCTCCTGATCCTGATCTTTCCAGAATCTTCTCCCCCTAGATGATCCTGTTTGGAATGTGGGCTCCATTTGCTAGATCATGTCACAGAACAAATTCCATTAAAAAAAGGGAATCATAAATATTGGCATCCACTGGGAAATCCGGAGCCCACCCACGTCGGGATGTGGCCACTCCAGCCCCTCTCCCCATCCAAGGAGAGATCCCAAAATTCAGAAGGGAGAGGAGCTGAAAGTTCAAATATTCCTTAAAAAAAAAAAAAAAAAAAAAAAAAATTGGCAGGAAAATGGCTCCAAGCACATGAAAACATCAAGGTCATTCCCGGCGGGAGCTGATCCCAGCAAAGCCTGGATTGCTGCCGCCAGCAGCATCACCATTCCTGCTTCCCCCCTGAGCTCCTTTCCAGGTTTTTCCTTCTATCCCATAAATCTTCCTCCTTGGAGAAGAGGAGGAAGAAGGACAGACTCCAGCAGGGCCTTGGATTTGCCCCGGGAATGGGGTAGCGCTCATGATTCCAGGGATAGGAGAGGAATCCTGAGGGAAAAACCATCCATTTTCCTTTCTGGAGTTTGTGGCTGGGAGGTGAGAAAAATGGGATATTCCCACCGGAATTTTATTGCTGGATTGAAAGTTTATTCCAGCAGGATATTCCCTGTGGAAGGATCAGAAGTATCCCACCTCCTTCTGGGAGCTGCTGGAATGACAGAACTCCCAAAGAATTCCCATTTCACCCTCTTCCAGCCCAGGCAAGTGTGACCTCGGCTCCCACAGTTTGTGTGGAACAGTTGGATTGAAAATCCATGGCAAACAGGAGGGAAGAAAAGCCCTCTGCTGTTCCCAGCTGTTGGTGCACCAATTCCATGGTTCAGATTGGGAAAAACACCAAAATTCCTTTTTTTAAATAGAAAATATTCCCAGTCCTGAGCAAAGCCTGGTGGGATTTCCAGAGCAGTTCCAAGCTGCTTTTCCTTTTCTGTGTTGCTCCAAGTTTTCTTCCCTTTGGTTTTGTCCACTTTAACTCTTTTCCTTCTTCCCCCTCCTATTTATCCAAGGAAATGGGGCTGCTGGGGAATTCAATGGGAGGAAGGCAGGAGCTGCTGGCTCCGCATCCGGGGGCTGCCGGGGGGATCCGGAGGTGCTTCTCTACTTTTTAATGGGATTGAGGAATAATCTCCTACCAACTCCATTGGAAAACTGATGGAGGGCTTGGAAAAACAAGATGCCAAAATCTACAGCCAGGGCAAACCAACTGTTAGTGAACTGGGAAGTTTGGAAAAGGGGGAAAACAAAACAAGCTCGACAATTCCTGGGAAAAGTCAGGCAAGGTTTTATCTCCTTGTTTGGGCTCTGGGAAGAAATAAATCCTGCCCTTTTTGCAGCATCACTGGGATCTCAGGTTTTCCTGGAATGGGATGGCCTTTGCTCCGTGCTGGTGATTTACGTGGGAATCAGTCCCTGCTCCTGACCCTGGGATATTTGCAGTCGCTGAGCTGGGAAGTTGGGAAGTGGCTGGGATTCAATCTAAATGTGTTCCCAATCCCTCTGGTGTTGGGATGGGGCTTAGTGGCCCAGGGAAATGCCCCCAGACCTTCCCAAAATTTCAGAATCCCAGAATCCCAGACTGGATTCTGGCCAGAGGTCACCACTGCTGGGGCAGGACCTGCAGCTCCCTTTGGATTCGTTCCCTTATAACAGAGGCTGGATTAACAGCATTTAGGGAACAAATCCTTGCCTTAAACCAGGTTCTAAACCCCATCCCAAGGTTTTCTTGGAGCTGCTTTGGGAAGCCAGGGCGTCACTCCATGGCCAAGGCAAGAGCTCCCAGCCCACGGCGGAGCAGGACACGGATCCTGGCAGGATTTGTCCGGAAAACTCAGCGCTCCCAGTACAATGCCCAATTTCCTGCTGGGAGGGTCCCAGCAAGGCAGGAAAACATCAGCACTTTTCCAGAGGCTCCGAGCTCTGCCTCCCCGCTCCCAGCTGCCTTCGGAGCAGGGAGGACCAATCCTATGATTTTTGCTGGAATTATGCTGCTGTCAGTCCTCACCTTGGATCCAGCCCATGGATGCACCAGAGCTTCTCATAACCTTGGGGATGAGAGCTCCGTAAATAAAACTTGGGATTGTTAGGAATGTGGGCAATAAAGATAAGGGCTGGGAAGGCTGGGCAGAGTTTTCTGGCGGGAGAACGTGTCCCAAGGCTGCTCTTTTCCCTCCTTATCGCGGCTCCACAGGAGGTGGGTGCTACTGCCAAGGGATGTGCCGGAGCTGGGACTGCCTCAGCTGGAATTTCCCTGCCTCAGCAAAGAAAAAAAAGGGAATACAAAGTGAAAATTCCCTGGGCTGCCGGGCAGGGAATCACAGCCGGAGGAAAATCTTCCCTTGATTCCACACCAAGCTCCAAGGTGGTATTTTTTCACCTTGAAAACAGGGAAGAAGATACTTCCTTAGAGGTTTAAAAGGAATTTTCCCTCTTTTCCAGCATTATTTATTGGTGTTTCCACAGGATCCTCCTCCATGCCATGGCTGTGGGCACACAATGCTGGATTTGCCTATGGAAAGGGAGCAAAGGGAACTCTGGGGCTTTGTTGCAGCACTGGGAAAATGGAAACAGCCACAAAAACCATGGATTTGGATCCATTCTCCAGCTCCCGAGATGGGATTTCACTGGTTAATTACAGTCACATTCCCACGTTGGAAAGGAATTAGGGATCATGTTCCAGGTGCTCCCTGCCCTGCTGTAATTCCAAGGGTTTTACCTTTCCCGGGGAGTCAGCCCAGCTTGCCGGGTTATCTATGGCTGCTTCCGGACCTCCCTATGGAATTTGGTGAAGGCCAATGTGGAAATGGGAAGAGCCCTGCGGATAAGCATCTGGATCCTGCCATTGTTATCCTGAAAGGAGCGGCAGGAGAAAGGTGGGGAGGAACCAGGGATGCTCCGAGCGGAGCTGATGTTTCCAAAGGGATAAAATCCTCGGATTCTTGTCCCTCCCGGCCACCTGCAGGCCTGATCCCAGCTGGAGGCAGCTTTTCACTGACCTCATTGGGAAAACATTCCCTCCTCCCTAGTTTTGCAGGGAAGGAGACACTGGATGCACAAGATTGAAGGAAAAATCCACAGCAAAAAATCAGGAGCCTGTTCGTAAAGGCTGAGCCCATTCCCAAATCCTCCTGGGATTTTCTGAGGACTCCAACTGAAATCCAAGCTGGATGCCTTCAGCTCCAGGAGGTCTGGGGCTCCAACCCCTCTTTTTCCCAAGGAATGTGTTGTGCCAAGGCCAAGCTTCCCATTAATTCATCCCACTGGAGACGATTCATTTCCCAGTTAAACACCCCAGGTTTAGTGCGGTTTTTCCAAAATTCCCTGGAAAGGCTGGAAAAGCCTTATCAGGCAGCTACTGAGATACCCCAACAGGGCAGGCAGAGCTGGGTGAAGCCAATATTATCCCTAGGGAAGTGGGAAGCATAAACTGGAAGTGGAGCAACTTGGAAAATAATAGGAATGTCATTCTCATCCTGCTGCAAAGAGACAGAGGGAAAAGAGATGGGATGGATTTGATCCCAAATAAATGGGATTGGTTGGTTTATTGCCAGCATTGCCACGGGATCCATGGTTCCTCTTCCCACTGTGTTACCCTGGATATGGGAATTCCCAGCAGCTAACCAGGATTGTTCCCTTTGAACTATGTCTTGGCAGGATTGGAACCAGGCACCATCTCCAGGATTTTAACAGGAAGAGATGGAAAAGTGGCATCCACTGGCTTAGCCGATGATTTTAGGAATGTGCAGTGCTGGCACCGCCTTTCCTCGGAGCCTTTCCCTGCCTGATTTCCCAATCTTTATTTTCAAATCCGTAGCATTCCAGACTGATCTTCTATGGAATTCAGGCTATAAATTTCCCTGTCAGTTCTGGCTCCGAGTGGGAATGCTGATGTTGAAACACTCCCACCTGGCTTTCAAAAGCTGTTCCCTAAAGGTGGAGAATCCACCCTATCCTGGCGTGATCTATCCAGGACCAAACAGCCATGGCTCCAGGGATGAGGAGTGAGTGGTTTCTTTTGGTGGGATTCATTTTCCCCCCTGGAATTGCTCTCCAGGTATTCTAGCTGTTTCCTGGGAATAGCAGCTACTTGTTCTTCCCCATTATGTGGGATTTTAGGGATTGTGCTTCCCACTTCATTCCCTCCTCCTCTGGAGGTCTTGGTGCCAAACTGGGGAGCCCAAACCCCCCATGGGAACAGCCTGGAATGTACCCGGAGCTGCTGGAAAAATCCCAAGTTGTGGTCCCGGCTCTGTTGCCATGGTAAGGAGTTCTTGGATTCCATGAACACAGTGGGATGGGGTCATTCCCGGTTCTCCTGCTTGCTCCAGCCGGGATCCCAGCAAGAACAGGGCTCCTTACCATGAGCTCCACATCCTCATCCTGCTTTTCCAAAGGGAACTGTTCCAGCTTCTGCTGCTGGACACAGCAGGATCTGGCGGTCATTCCCTGCTTGGAATGCCCTGGGATGGCTGGAGCAGTTTCTTGGGAAAAAGGGATTAGAGGGAACAGCCTCTTTCCGTCAGAGCAAACTCAGGCTCCTGCCAACATTTCACTGGGAACAGCTTGAAAGGATTGGAAAAGCCCCAGGGAGCACGGATCCCCAGAACAGATCTGCCTCCTCCGTCACGGCGCATGTGATCCACCGTCATTCCCGCCTGGATGCGAATTTGGGATTCCTCAAGGGTGAGGTGATGAATCCATGAGTGTCCCAGATGTGAACCCCTGGGATGGGATGTGTCAGCACAAGAATTCCCAAGAAGTCCAGCTGAGATGAACTTTAGTTTTCCAAAGCCTGGATAAGGAGGGGTTATCCTGGGTCACGTGGAGCTGCCAGGCTCGGAATGAGCAGCCCCTGTGGAAGGAGCAAGGTGTGGAGATCCTCTTGGAATTCCCTTCCCAGCAAAATAAAGAAAGTGGCTTTTCCACCTTTATAGGGAATGTTGAGAAGAAAGGAGAGGTGCCAAGGGACCCACCTGTGCCCCATTCCCAACCGCTCCATGCCGGGGGCAGCTCCTGCACCTTGTCCTAGGAATTCTGGAATTCCGAGCTTCTACTTCCTTCCCATACACTCCTATTTTCCAGAGGAACAAAATTTCCACCTGATCCTCACAGCTCAGCCCGCAGTGATCTTGTCCCAGCTCCAGGAAAAGGCAGGAAAGCTCAGATGCTGGCATTCCAGTTGGGAATTCTGGGCCTATAAATGGCTCCCTGCTCCTATCCCAGCTCCAGGTGCATGTCCTGAATTCCCAACTTTTGCTCCAGAGAGGAAAGTGTTTGTGGAGTCACACGGATCCACTCCTGAACTTTTCCACAGCCTGTTCCCTTGGGAAGTTGGAAATGTGCATCCTCAGCATCTCCTGGATGAGCATGGATCCTTGGACCCGGATCCATGGACCTAAAAATGACGTTTAAGGAATTTGGGATCTTTTTTCTCTTCCTTTTGGCTTCCTTCCCTTGTCTCTCCCACATTTTCCCCTGACACTTTCAGGCTCCAACCTGTTTTCCTATTTTTATTTTTTTCTAAGGATGGGTTCCATGTCTTCACATGCCTGGGAGTAGGTAGGCATTAAAAACACAGATCCATCATATTTTGGGATGTTCTTCCAGCTTCCAATGCAAGCCTGGGCTTGGCAACCCCACTGCAGCCATTCCAGTGCTCCCAAAAGATTTTTGGGATAACCTGGAGCCAACTCTCCAGCTGCTGGAAAACCTCCTGACTCCATGGATCCCTCTGAGCTATAAAAACAGGTCCACAAAATCACCAGCCTTTGGAATGTTGGTGGGTACCCTGTAACTGATGTTGTGATTCCCATATGGAAAATTAAAGGAATTTTAGACAGAATTAGGTGCTGCATTATGTCCAGCCCCCAGGTTTTTGTTTGTTATAACTCCCTATGGAATGTGTTTTCCTTGAGGAGAAGGTCCCAGAGGTTGGATCCATCCCTTTTGGTGCTGGAGTTTGCCTTGCCTGTGGGTATCCCAGAAAATTCCTCCACACTTGGAGCCTTCTCCGTGCATGCAGCAACATTTTCCTATTTCCTTGCAATCCCAGTTTATAAGGGATAATGAATCCAGATGGGAAAAACTGGGGTGGGATGTTCTGGGGTTTGGAACTCCAGCTCCATCCAAAGGGATACTTTTCCTTTCTCCACCTCGGCATTCCTCCATCCCTGGAATTCCTGGCAATCATTAAATACCCCGGAGTAAAAGCAGATGCTTTAACAAAAGAGTTCATGGCCTGACCCAAAGTCATTCCTGTTGCTTTTCCAAAGGTTATCCGGCCATTCCCCACTGCTGCCTAGGAATATTTTTTAATCCCAGTTGGGAAAATATTCCTTTTAAAGATGGCTGGTTGGTGTGGGAACACTTCTGGAGATGGATTTTTGTATATTTGAAGGTGGACATGATTCCAAAAGCCACTCCTGAAATTAATTGGGATAATTATTTGGGATCGTTATTAGGGATAAGCACAAAACTGGAAAATTAGCGGTGGGAAAACTCAGCAAATCCTTCTCCTCCTCCTCCTCCAGAAATCCCTAATCTGCACTTTTATCCCGAAGGCTGGCATGACCCCGAGTTCCATGTGGGCATTCAAGCCTCATTCCGCAGTTCCAAGCCTCATGACCGTGCCTAATGACCGTGCCGGGAGCCAGCGGCGATGGATCAAAAGGGATTAATTGGGATTTTAATGATCTTGGACACTTGGCTTGGGATGAGTTCCTGGTGTTCCATCGGCTTTGCGGGGATGGATCTTGGCACAGACCTTCTCCAAGCAGGAGAGCTGAGAGGAGCAAAGATGGAATAAGATGAAGGCGGGTGGGAGTTTCTTAATGGAATGGGGTGTTAGCACTGGAATTGCCCAGGGAAGTTTGGAGTTCCTATCCCTGGAGCAGTTCTGGAGTGGGATAAAAGCAGATGGGAATTTCGCAATGGAATGGGTTGTCAGGCTTTGGAATTGCCTGGGAAGGTTTGGAGGCTCGCTCCTGGAAGTGTCCTTGAATTCCTAGAGATGAAGGAGATGGGAATTTCTTCATGGAATGGGGTGTTAGCATTGGAATTGCCCAGGGACATTTGGAACCCTGCAACAGGCCTGGATGGAATAAGACATGAAGGCAGATGGGAATTTCTTCATGGAATGGGGTGTTAAGGATTGGAACAGCACAGAAAGGTTTGGAATTCCCATCCCTGGAGGAGTCCAAGGAATACCTGGACGTGGCACTCCTGGGCTGGGTGACAGGTTGGACTCATCGATCCCAGAGGTCTTTTCCAACCTCAGTAATTCCATGGGATTCTGTGGGACTAAAGGAACCTCCTGAGGTGCAGCTGGGGCCGAGCTTCCCCAGCAAGGCCCAGGATGACTCATCCTGAAATTCCCCAAAATATTTTGCCAGGTGTTTGTTTCTCCAGGCAGCTGCTCCTTCCATGTTTAGTCATTCCTGTGCCAAGATTCCACACCCAAACTGGGACTAAAAAAGGGCATTTTCTCATCCCTGCAGGAGCACCTGGAGGTAGGAATACTCTCCCTGAAAACACTCAGGCTCAGGACGCAGATATAAACTGGAAATTCTGCTTTTTCCCCAAATAATTTGGATTCGCAGACCACTGTGAGCGCTCAGCACTAAGGAAAAACAAACACTGAGGGAAAAATGTTATTGCTGGGAAGACAGATATTTACATTAAAAAAAAATTGGGATAATTCTGGTGGCTAAAAGTCAAGAGGCTTCTGTAGGAGGACGAGAAGTTTGGGATCTTGTGAGGGAATGCTGCTTTCTGGGGAACAGCGGAAAAACACAGGCAGCTGTTGGAAATATATCACTTAATCTCATGTATTTACATTTATTTTCCTTATAATTTTCCCCGCTGAACAGCTGGGATCAGCTGGAATTTGTCCGGAATCACCTCCGTAAAATCAGCAGCTCTTTTAATCGGAGTCTTGGAACGTCAGGAGCGTAAATCTGGCAGGAATTCCCTCTTTTCTTGCCATTAAGAATAACTTCGTGGGTTGTTTTTGCTGGATTTCTTCTGGCTGGCAGCAAGGTGCTAATCTGAATTCACTCCCTGGGATCCTCTGCATTCCGTACAGCTGCATCGTGGAATATTGAGTTGGAAGGAACCCTGTGGAGAAGAGGGGGGGAAAAAAAGGGATTTTCCTCCCCACCTCCTTTTGCTAATGGAATATTTGTTTTATATTGAACTGTAACTAAACAGGAGGCAGCTCCTTTCCAAGCGGGAAAAGCACTAACGTCCTGTCCATTACTTGGAGACTAAACATTGTCTACCTGCTTTCCAGATCCCAGATGGAGAAACGGGATCTTTAGGATATTCCACAATCCCTAGACTCAACTATTTCAAAGTTCAACCAGAACTCAACTATTTAAAAATCAATAAAAACAATTTCAGTTTGGGCTTGACTGGGAGAGTGAGTTAAAAATACGTGGATCAGGCCTTCAATATCCATGGAATGTGATGGAAAAATCCTTTGCTTCCAGAGGCAACTTCTGGGTTCGATGCCCACGGTTTAGCAGGGGTTAAAATATTTGGGAGAAGAAGGAAAAGAAGTTTGCAAAGTGCCAAGAGCTTAAAAACGTGTGATAAACAAGTAAATGAGCTGTGCTGAGGATTTATTTTGTGCCAGAAGGAAAACATCATAGATACACTCCCAGAATTTGGATTTCCATCGCCCTAACACGTCACTTGTCAGGAGTGTAGGGTCAGGATTGCAGGGAATGAATCCCAAAGCAGCCCCACTCCCTCTTCCCCTGAAGCTGTGGGAATACATCCTATCGTAATCACCGCTACACAGGAATGAGCTCCCGGGAAAAATGAGAGGGAATGTCCGGAATTCACAGCCCAGAGCCAAAATCCTGGCTGCCTTCATGCCCAGGGTGCTGCTGAGCTGGCTCCGAGCTCGTTCTAGAGAAACCTTCCCAAACAGGGTCTTGACCTTGGTGGGAGCCCTTCCAGTGACTCCTGGATGTGTCCCCACATGAGGGACATGGAGCTGGCATCCTAAGTGTTGGCTCCATAACCCCAGGGAACACAGAGAGGTGGAAAAGGGCTTTTAATTGATTTGTTATATATTTTTTATTTAATCATATTTTATTTAATTCATTTATCGCCTTGATCTGCAAAGTCATTGGTTTTCCAGAGCTCCAACTGTTCAGCCTGGAGCAGAGAAGCTTTGGAATGACCCAAATGCGGCATTCCAGGACCTGAAGGAGCTACAAGAAACATGGAAAGAGATCATTCCCATGGGCCTGGAATGATGGGACAAGAGGGAATGGTTTCCCACTGCCAGATGGCAGGGGCAGATGGGATATTGGGAAGAAATCCTTCTCTGTGAGGGTGGGGAGGCCCTGG
This sequence comes from Motacilla alba alba, assembly GCF_015832195.1. Classification (NCBI taxonomy): domain Eukaryota; kingdom Metazoa; phylum Chordata; class Aves; order Passeriformes; family Motacillidae; genus Motacilla; species Motacilla alba. The sequence continues at coordinate 109,158,983 of NC_052018.1, forward strand.
CACAGGTTTCCCAGAGAAGCTGTGGCTGCTCCATCCCTGGAAGTGTCCAAGGCCAGGTTGGAGCACCCTGGGATAGTGGAAGGTGTCCCATGGCAGTGGGTGGGACTGAATTATCTTTAAGGTCCCTTCCAACACAAACCATTCCATGATCTTGGAATTTGATGGCTGGACTTGATGATATTAAACTTATATTCCTACTCCCCCTTAGTTTGCTCTGGTGTTCAGATTTTTCCCACTGAACCTTAGTGGGAATTAAACTTTGCTGGTTTTCAGGATTCTAAAATCTTCTTTTTCAGACAAAACACACAGGGGCTTCCCTCAATTCCCATGTTTTTCAAGTGACACCGGTATCTTGGAAGCATTCTTCCAGGATATACAGAACTCCTGCTCCTTGAGACTGAACACGATGGGGAGAAGCCATGGGATGTTTGATTTGTAGCACGATCCCATGCCAAGATTTCTTATGGAGAGCAGGACAAGAGGCTAAGCAGCGCTCGGCGCTGACACGCGGAGCAAGGGCCGCTCTGGGCTTTCCATCAGGATTTACTTTGGAATTTGCATTTTTAGCCCATGCTGAAAGCTCTGTCCCTGTTTCATGGATGATCTGGAGGTTTGCTCGGCTCCTGAGAAAAGGCTTTTGGAAGCTCTCTCTGCAGTGCCATAGTTGATATCCATGGTCGGATTCCTCTGGATTAAAGGGATGAGCGGGGCTGCAGTCCAGGCAGCTCTTTCCGAAGCCTGCAGCATCCTCTGGTGGAGCCGTAAGGAAGGGATATCCATCCAGGGAAAACACACAAGGATGTTTTATTGGGGAGCTCCAAAATGTCCCCCAGCTTTGCTGGGAAGAGCCAAAATCACCAATGCCCCAGCACTGCTTCACGCTGTGCTCCAGGGGAAAGGAACTGGGATTTGGGGACACTTCCATCCCTTGCTTTGCTGGAGATGTCCTGGCTGACCTTGAGCCACAAACACCCGATGGATCAGGAGCAGAACCTGACTGGCAGAGCCAACTCCCAATTTTTCCCCTTTTCCTGGTTTTAGTCACCACGATCAAAGCCCAAGGTATCTCTCCACTCCCAACCAAGGGAAGCGCTCAGATAAAATCTGAGTTCCCAGGCTCCAATTCTTTCCTGTATTTTGTTGTTTTGGCTTAACAGGTTGCTTCATTTCGCCATCCCGGCGCCTGGAATTCTTCACCCACCACAGGATACCCAGGACTGTCATCTGCCACAGCTGCCTCCCACATGTTTCATCCCTTCTGGTGAAATTTCAAAATTAGGGATTGGGAAAGAGCAGCTGTGATGCTCTTCCTTCTCTCTCCCCACAGGAGAGACATGGAGAAATCCATGGGTTCTAGAGAGGCCCTGAAGTACACCCGTGCGCCTGGAATATTTGGAGAATCAAGTGAATCTCCTGAGAAACAAAACTGGTGGCAAAGAGCACAGCAAAATCCGGCCTTGGGAAAATCCCTCCTGGGATGGACACAAGGATACAGCCCAGCAGCATATCCAGAAATTCCCTCCATCCTTGTGGAATTCAGACTAAATTGGCCGTGAGCTTCCCAACTCCTCTGGGTGAGAGCTGCCGAGCACGCCAGTTTCCCGATAAAGGAAAAGCAAACACCATTCCCTCGTGCGAAGATACAGGAATATTATCCTGACATTTTCAACATGGATCACTCATATTGCTGCTCGTTCTTCCCGCTCCGAGAGCTCTGTCTGGACAATAGAAACATTCCCTGGCTACAAACAAAATAATCAGGATTGAAAACGTGGATAACACAGATGTCTGCCTTTCCTGATTTATTTTTTTATGAAGGAATTTATTTTACATTTCCTCAGGGAATTACAGTCATCCAGCATTTTTACAAGCTGTTAAAATGTGAAGATTTTAAAACCTGCCTTTAAGTGGGGAAAAAAAAGCTTCAAAAGAGGAATTTATCTTGGAAAAAAAAAGACTGGAAGTGCTTGGCAGCCCACCTTGAAATTATTTTATGCCATAACAGACAGGAATATGGGATCACCAGTGGGAAGAAAGAGGGAGACCCTGTGTTTCTCCTAATCCCAGATTTACCCCGCAGAAGTTCAGAGCGTTATACTGGTTTATATAAACACCTCTTTGAACTCGGGCATTGATCTCCCAGTACCCACAGTGGATATCCCAGTACCCACAGTGGATATCCCAGTACCCACGGTGGATATCCCAGTATCCTCATGGATATCCCAGTATCCACACTGGGAGAGCCTGAGGAGCTGCCCCGGCAAACTGAGGACGCGCATCACTGAGGTCATTTAACCTCATAAAACCCGGCTTTTTGAAAGCGTGAAAACAAATTGTTTCCCAAACGGGTCCTTTTGGGAATGTTGTTTTTTTTAGCGGGGGAAGATTCGGGCGGATTTAAGGCGCGGTTCAAGGGTTTTTCCCCAGCTCGCTGGGAACGCCCTGCCCGCACTCAAAATGGCGGCGGCGCTGAGGGGCTGAGGCCGCCGCGGCCGCCATGGCGCTTTCGGGCGGGAGCCGGCGGAGGCGGCGGCGGGGTAAGGGCGGGCCGGGGCCGGGAGGGACCCTCGGGATGGAGCCCGGGAATGCCGGGAATCGCCCCCGGGAGCGGCGGGAGCGAGCTGGGCTGCTCCTGCCGGGCGGGAGGCGATTCGCGGCTGCTGGCGGCTCCGGAAGCGCACAGGTGACCCCCTCGTGTCCCGGAGCCTGGCGCTTCTGCCGAGCGCTGGGATCAACATTCCCTGTCTCTGCTTTCCTCGCAGCGCTTCCCAGGCATCTGCGCACGGATAAAAATCTCGTGGCCGCATTCAAAACCCAGAAGATGATCGTGGCTGTGCCGGCGGCACACGGAGCAACGCGGCAGGGCGGCATTCCCAGAGGATGGTGAGCGGCGGTGCCGGCCAGCCTTGTATTCCTCGGGGGAGGAGCCTTCCCAGGGCTGTCCCCAAGGTAACGTGGCTAGGCAGAAATTCAAGCGACCTGTGTTTCAGATCACCCCAAACTTTAGGACTTTTAGAGGAATTTGGCCAGCAGTTTGCTGGAGGGAGAATGAAAATTGTCTGGAGCATAAATGGAGATACATATATTATTTTTTTTCCTGGAGCACAAATAGAGATTTTAATTTTTTTTATTTTTTTTTTTCTGTAGCATAAATGGGGATTTTCCTGGAGAATAAGTGGAGGTTGGCGGGGTAAATGGAGATTGATCCTGGACGATAAATAGGGATGCTCTGGAACATAAGTGGAGACTTTCAGGTGGATAAAACAGAAATTTTTCCAGCAGGTAAATGGCGAATATAAAAATATACAAATATAAATATTTTCTCAGAGATTCAGGCCACTGTTGGGCTTTGTGTTTTAAAGGAATTGTAATGATTCCAGTTGCACTGATTCCAATTCCTCATCAGGAACTTGTAATTGAAATATGGTTTGAGTTTTGCATAAGTTCTGATGCAATTAAAGTGTCTTTGCAAATAATCTCTTGGATTGATTATGCTTTCTGCAAATCTTGCACACGTGTGCACATTTTTAAAGTATTTATTCCCAAACTGCCAGGGAAATAGCTGGAAAGAAGTTACAAACAAACCCATAAAATGAGGAGGAAATGCGGATTTTGGTTAAATCCATGGAGTGAGTGTTTTGGAGACTTAAGGATTTGGCAGCACTTTGAAAAACTAAAGATCAGCTTCCAAATGGGAACAGAAAATACAAATCTTACGTTTTTTTTCTGAAGGAAAAAATGGTGGGAATTGATGGATTTGTGGAAAGATGCTTCAGTTGCTGGGGGGGGGGTTTAATCCAGAAGCAGCTGAATTTGGAGATGATCTTGGAATTTATCTCTCCCATCAGGCTCCGTTTCAGATCCTGGTGTTAGAGTAGCTCCTGTGGGAGCTCGGATCAGGATCTTATCGCAGATGGGAATCTCGCAAAGGAGCAGCAGGAAATTAGCACGTGCTGCTCTCATTGATTTCTCTAAGCACTGCACACCAACCAGGATTTCCTGCTGGAAAACACGGAGGCAGCAGATGGGCTGGAAGCTCCTGTGGCTTTTGGAGCTGAACCTCGGGATCTGCACTGCTTTCAGTGTGCTGAGGTTGTGTCTCCACATGGCAATAGCTGGCAGGTGTTGGGTTGGGAGCCTTGCAGAGATCCCTGCTGGCTGTGGGAATTACCCAGTAGGAATCTGGATGTGAGCAGTCCTTTTCCAGTAAAATTTAGGAAACACTCTTTTGCCCATATTCCATCAATTTCCTGCTCCTGGGAGATGGTTTAGTTCAGGTGGTGGTGCTCCATCAAAGGTTGGAGGTCTTTTCCAATCTCGGTGGTTCTACAATTCCACCTGTGAAGGGTGAACAAGGAATTAGGGCATGGAATTCCCCTGGGCTTTCCCTGCCATATTTGAAAGATAGTGGAAATATAGGAAGAATCATTCCACTGTTTTTCTGTTTCTTCTGGCAGGATGGAGAAGAAGAAAATCCTGATGAAGTCCAAGGTTGCTGCTCCCAACCTCCTGAGGGCTCTGCACTCCCTGTACCGGCTCGGGCACCTCTGCGACGTGACAGTCCTCACCCAACACCTGGGAATTCAGGAGGAATTCCTGGCTCATAAAGCTGTCCTGGCAGCTTCCAGCAACTACTTCAAGGGGCTTTTCCTGCACCAGGAGATGCTGGACACTCAGAAGTGCACAGTGACTCTGCAGGACATCTACACCGAGGAGTTCACCTCCTTCCTGGAGTTCGTGTACACAGCAGAGGTGGAGATCGAGGCGGGAAAACTCCAGAGGATGAAGGAAATAGCAGAAAGGCTGGAATGCAAGGATTTGCTTGATATCTGTGAGGAAGTGAAGGCAGAGGGCAGGAAGGGCTTGGATTTGAGCCTCCACCTGAAAGGGCAGAGGGGTGAAAATAGGGGATCACAGTGGCCTTGTATCCAGCAAGAGGAGAACCCCAGGAGCTCTTCCCAGGTCGTGGCAATTCCCATGCAGAGGAAACTTTGGGATAGGCAGAAACATAAGGAGCTGCTGCCGGGCTATGAGCTCATTGGAGGCCAAGCAGGAAGTCTGGAGCAGGAGGCCACAGCTTTTCCAGCCCCAAAATCCAGGCCGGCAAAGCTGCCCAAGTGCAACAAGCCACATTCCCCGACCAGACTGGGTGTGGATATCACCAGCCTGGAAAACGAGGATGGTCATTCCCTCCGCAGGGGGCAGGAGCGGAAGCGGGAATCCCAGGCGTGTCCCTACTGTGACAAGGCCATCAGCTCCAAGTGCGGCCTGGCCGTGCACATCCGGACACACACCGGGGACGGGCCCTACCGGTGCCAGCGCTGCCCCGCCAGCTTCGCCCACCGGGCTGCCTACACCTCCCACCTCAGGTACGGCATTCCTGGGAATGCGCTTCCTTGCGATCCCGGGATGAATCCTTCCTGGAGTCCTCCCTGCCCTAGCTCCAGAATTCCTTGGATCTGACTCGAAGCGTGTTGAAATAGGGATTTTTCACTTGGCCTCGCAGTGTGGATGAGTGGATTGAGGTCTCCTAGATGGGCAGTTTAGGGAATTTCCCATTGGATTAAGGGGGACTTGTGCAACCAAAGATTTCTTTGGAATCCTCAGATTTGGGGTTTTAAGTAGGAATTTTGTGTCTCTATCTGGGCATTTAATCTCTGTTTCCTTTGGTTTAAATCCATAATTTCATGGCCTGGGAGGAAAAGTCCATCCTACATTCCTGGTCAGGTGAAAAATACAGATCTTGATGAACTGAGGCATTTTAACTTTCTTTAATTATCCAGTCCAACTCTTCTCAAAATCGCCCTATTTTCAGGCTTTCCAAACATGCTGGGAATTTCTTAAATGGTGCAAGGAACAATTCAAAGGAAAGGACTCTTCCCCCAAGGCCTGAATTGGAACAATTAAGCAATTAATAAGTTTCAATTAAACTTAATGGAAGTTGTCCTCCATTTTTTACAGGAAAATCCATGAGCAAGAGAGGAAACTCCTGCCTGTCTATTGGATGGTGGTTCCACCCACACACGGCCCAAACCCCACGAGCCGTGACAAAGATCCCAACGGAGAGACTTGGGATGGGACACCGGAAACCTCAGGATGTGAGGGAGATGCCAGGAATTCATCTGTTGCTGAAGCAGAAAGGAGCAAGGAGCAAGAGGAATCCCAGGAAGCTGAAGGAGGGAATGAAGATGAAGGTGGAATGAGTGTGAAGGGTGAGGAGCAGGGAGACTATGACACGGGATACTCGGAAGTTGAAGGAAGCCGGGACAACGAGGAATGTTCTGAGGAGGAGGAGGATGAAGCCTCGACAGAGAAGGACAGCAAAGAACCTGAACCAGGGTTTAAACTAAAGAAGGCCAGTAAAAGCGTGGCCAACAAGAAATCCACCTACGTGATCCAGTGCGACAAGTGCCAGGAGCAGTTTGTTTCCCGGAAAAAATACGTGGATCACTGCCGGGATGTGCACCAGAGCCTGCCTGGCAAGGTGTACCGCTGCGAGGTGTGCAGCAAGGCCTTCGCCAGCTACACCAGCTGGAAGGAGCACCGCGCCTGCGTGCACAGCGAGGAGAGGCGGTTCTCCTGCAGCCTCTGCCAGGCCACCTTCAAGAGGAAGCGGGATGTGAGGACTCACTCCATGCGGAAGCATGAGGGCAGGGCCAAGCGGCCGCTGTGCTCCGTGTGCGGCAAGATCCTGAGCTCCCGCACGGCGCTGGTGTTCCACATGCGGACGCACACCGGCGAGAAGCCCTACGAGTGCGGCGTGTGTCACTCCAGGTTTGCTCAGCCTTCCCAGCTCAAGATCCATACCAGGTCAGATTCCAGCCTTGCCCCTTAGAGCAGGAATGCCCGGATATCGGGGCCAGTGGGATCCGTGATTAATTCCCTTACGCAAAGGCTTTGGCTCCATGCTGTGTCTCCCATGGTCGGGATTTCGACATGGATACCCTGTCCAAACTTGCGGGGAGTATCCGTCATTTGGGACAGGCTCTAAAATCCCACGATGGCCCTCAGTGACGAAGAGTGAGTCAGGGATCCTGGAGAAGCAGATCCTGAGCTGTGCTCGCTCTCGGAGCAAGGAACTGCCATGGGATTTCATCTCCATGTGCAACTCCAAATCTGCGCCGCTCAGCTGGAGCTTGACGGGATGAGTTGCTCCCTGGTGGTGTCTGTGTGGATGTGCCCTCTCCCAGGAGAGAGTGACTCATCCCATGGAATTTCCCATCTTTCTCCAGAGCAAGATTGATGATAATCCTTTGTCCTGACAGCTCAAAATCAGGAATGATTTTGGACATCGTCCTGTTTGAGTTGGAATAAGTTAAGACCAAACATTACACTCAGATTTTTCTGATTCTGTGTAATTTTCTGTTATTTTCCCTTCTTTCTCCTTTCCCATGCTCTGAGCTATGTGGGAAAAAAGGTGGAATTTTTAGGGCCTGAAAGTGAGGAAAAGGTAAATTTTAAATGGGAATTTTGAATTTTAAAAGGTAATTTTTAAATGGGAGTTTTACTCCTGGAGTGTAGCGCCTGTACCCGGAAACACTCAGTTTTCCGAGGGAGCAGAATTTCCTTTTCCCACTACATTTTAAACCCAAACATCGTTTCAAACCCAGTATTTCAGGGATCAAGACCTAATTAATTAGTAATCTTTGGTGTTTTCTCTCCATGAGATCCCACACTGGGGAGAAGCCCTACATTTGTGAGGACTGCGGCGCTTCCTTTGCCGACAAAGGAAAACTCACTGGCCACAAAAGGACACACACAGGTGGGAATTTAATATTCCAAGTGGTTTTCCCATCCCTTTCTTGTTTTATTGCTGAGATGTGAAATAAATGTTGTTTTTCCCCCCCCCCCCCCCCTTTTTTTTTAACTCATGGAAGAATATCCAAGTACCAGGAAGGAATTCATAGGGATAGAAGCACTTTTAGCCTGGAGAAAAGGAGACTCTGGAGGGACTTTGTTGCTTTCCACAATTCCTTGACAGGAGCCAGGGGGAATTTGGGCTCTGCTCCCAAAGAACAAGTGATAGGATGAGAGGAATGTCCTCAAGTGGTGCCAGGGGAGGTTCAGGTTGGATATCAGGAAGAATTCCTTCATGGGAAGGGTTATCAGGCATTGGAATGGGATGGAGTCCCCATGCCTGGGTGTGCTCAGGGGACAGATGGATGTGGCACTGGTTGCCAAGGTGGGGATTGGGCACAGGCTGGACTCAATGACCTTGGAGATCTTTTCCAGCCTGAGTTCTGTGATTTGCAGTCTGACTCTGAAGGACAAAATTCCCCTGGGAGAATTCCCAACGTCCCGTTTCTCTTCTCTCAGGAGAGCGGCTCTTCAGGTGTGACGTGTGCGGGAAGCACTTTGCCACCAACGAGTACCTGAAGTGCCACAAGCGCTGCCACCTGGGAGCCAAGCCCTACAGGTGTGAGGTTTGTGGGAAAGCCTTCGGACTCAGAGCTTCCCTGGCCCAGCACAGCAACGTCCATGCAGGTAATTCCAAGGCTGGGAAAAGGAAGGGTGGCTTTGTGGTACTTCCCAGTGTGGACGGGGACATTCCAGCCCATTGCTGAATTAGGGGCATCCCAGAATCATTGAGGTTGGAAAAGAGCTCCAAGGTTCATCGAGTCCAAGCTGTGCCCAATCCCCGCTTTGTCACCAGCCCAGAGCGCTGAGTGCCATGTCCAGGCATTCCTTGATACCTCCAAGGATGGAAATTCCATTGGGAAGCAGGGCTCATCCTCACCCTGGCTCGTGGGAGCGTCACGTGGTATCCTAGAAAACTGAGGCCTGGATTGTGCAGCTGAAGGGATTTGGAGTAGAGGATGGCTGTGGCCTTGGCAGGTGTTGGGAAATATTTATCATGGAATGGTTGGGATTGGAAGGGACCTCCGGGGTCATCTCATTCCACCCCCTACCACGGACACCTTCCACTCTCCCAGGTTGCTCCAAGCCCCACCTAGCCTCGGACACTTCCAGGGGAAGAGCCAGCTGCTCCCTCCTAAGCGTTCCTCCCGCTGTGTGTTTGTTATTCCCAGAGAGGCGTCCCTATTTCTGCGAGCAGTGCGGCAAGGCCTTCACGCAGCAGGGAGCTCTGCGGCGGCACCAGCGCATCCACACCGGAGAGAAGCCCTACAAGTGCCGGGCCTGCGAGAGGACCTTCACCGACATGTCCACCCTGCGCCGGCACGTGGCGGTAGGACATCCCCCCCGTCCTCAGTGCCACCTCCAGGCCGCCAGCGTCACCCTGGCAGCGGGAATTTCCAGCCCTCCGGAGGGGCTGCGCTAGGGAGGAGTTTCAGGGCGGGGCGGTGAGCCGCCATCTTAAAATCCGTTCCTGGGCTTTGTGGGATGTTGCTCCAGCGGCACGGCAGCTCCCACTGCTGGCTGCCAGTCCTGTCATCTCCCAGCCCTAGGGGAAGAGTCACCATCCCTGGAAGTGACGGGAGACAGCACTTCCTGATGGTCCCCATCTCCGAGATCTCTTCCTCTAAAAGGTTCCATGAAAATGTTTGAGGAAGGACTCGGGATTTTAGATTTTTTTTATGGATTAACTTGCAGAGTCTCCAATGCTTTAACCCTCATTCCAGCCTCGTAACACCATGGTTTGTCCAGCCTCATGCTGCACATTAGCAGGAATTCACACATTCCCAGCGTTCCGCTGGAAAATGCTGAGCTCGGCTCTTCCCAGAGACCTCCAGGGCCTGGAAGTGACAGCACAGACAGAACAGGAGGTTCCCTTCCCGCTCCAAGTCAATATTTTGCCTGTGTGCTGAAATTCCAGCTGATTTTGGATGCATTCCATGGCAGCGGAGCCAGAAATTCAGCACGGATTTGGCAAAAGAGCCTCGTTTGTGTTTGAGTTGAGACTTGGAGCGCAGGATCGTGGCGCTATCCCAGAATTGTTGGATTTAGCTCTGGATGAAGTTAAACATTTGGCAGTTAAAAATCAGATCTGATTGTTTTCCTGACCCACTCCCTTTTTTTTTTTTTTTTCCCCAGATCCATGACCGGAATGCTCACTGGAGAAGCTTCTTGATCGACCTCACCCCAAAAAAAGACCACAATTGGTCCAAAATAGAGACTTTAGCGGAAGCGCATCCGGGAGGAGATCCCGTGCCGGAAATCTGGTCGGTTGACCACGGGAAACTTTATAAACCAGGAGGTGCTAAAGCAGCAGCAGCACACGTGACACCTGGGCTTGGGGACACCGGGGACACTGACCCCTCCCTTTTGTACTTATGAAGCCAGGTTTAGACCCAAAAATGGGCGGTTGGAGGAAGAATGGTGGGAGTTATCCTTTGGGATGCAGGGAATCATTCCCAATGGTAAGGCAGCTGCGGCTGCCTAGGGAGCTGCATTGCAGGGGGTAGTTCCTCATGAGGGAATTTATTCCACGGAAATGTTTGCATCTGTCCAGAAGTTTGTTTTTCCCAAAGCTGTGGGAGCATCCCATCGGGAATGGGCAGGGCGGGGTGTGTGTTTATACAAACACAGCGCGGTGCCGCCGCTGTAAATCACCAATTCCTCCTTTAATAAAGCTGCCAGTGCCGCCCAACCCGTCCCTCCTTCATTCTCCCGGATTTCCCCAGGGGAAGACGCCGGGATTTGGGAATGCCAAAGGCAGGGGCGGGGCAGGCCGCGTTGCCTAGCAACTCCCGGCGCGCCTCGTGACGTCACTTCCGGTGCGCCTCCGCCGGGGTCGTGGCGCGTCAGCGCTTCCGGCCGCGCCCGGGGCTGAGCGGGAGCAGCGGCCGGGAACGGGCCGGGAACGGGCCAGGAGCAAACCGGGAACAAACCGGGAACGGGCCGGCAGCCGTGAGTGCGGGGCCATGGCGGGCTGGCCCCCCCCCGCCTTCTTTTTCTCCCCTCTTTCCCCCTTATAACCCCCTTCTCCTCCTCTTTCCCCCCCCTTCTTTTCCCTTCCCTTTTCTTCTCCCCCCCTTTTCCCTCCTTGTTTTCCCCCTTTCCTCTCCCCCTTTTCCCCCCCCGTCTTTTCCCCCACCCCAGCATTCCCGTGTGATCCAGGATCCTGTGCAAATGGGGTTGGATGTGGGCACTGTGGGGTTCTCCATGACTTCAGCAGCAGCCGCCTGGGAATCCTCTCCCCATTCCCCTTTGGGCTGGAGCTTTTTCCCTTTTTCCAGCCAGCTTTGCCTCTGGAAGGGGAGGTATTCCTGAGAAGTGGACGGTGCTCAAATGGAATTAGAGGGGTAGTCGTGAAATAACACGAGAAGTAGTTAAAAATCATTTTATTGGGGTAAAAAAGTGGCACTTTGGTATCACTGATTGTTTATAAAGCATTGGGTGAGACATCACCTAATTCCCAGGACATGGAAAGAAATTCCTCAGATTCCAGTAGGACCAGGGTTAGGCTCAACAGATTCCTCAGAGCACCTTTAAATCCATAGAAACCTGGATTGTTCTGGGGTTAGGTATTTGGGAAAACATCCCAAAACTTCCACTCTTTTTACAAGCTTTGGGGCGGCTTCAAACATTCCCGAGAAACAGGGCCCGATGGAAGGTTGGAAATGGGCCTTCAAAATGTGCAGGCTGGGAGTCCATTTTGAGGAACTCCCGTCATTTTGGGGATTTTCAGTGTGTGAACACAATTATCCGTCGCGTAAGAGCTTGGATACAATTATCCATCACATAAGAGCTTGGAATTTTAAGTGGAAGGCATTTTCAGGCGGGTTTTTAGGATTGCAGTTAACTTCTGCTCAATCTCGCCTTCCTTTTATTATTGCCTGGTGAGGCCAGGAGTCATTCCTTAATTCCAGGCGCCGGCTCTGTTTGCTCCATCCCTATCCCAGCTTCTGACAGCCCGTGGAAAACCGGGGTTGGGATTTCAGCCCAGATTCACCTCACGGTTTTCCCGAGGTGCCGGAGATCGCTCCGAGGTTGGACTAAACGCTCTCGGAGCGACTCCACGAAGCCCCGGCCGCGCGGAATCCCGCCGGCTGACGCGGGCTCTCGTTGGCAGGCAGGAGGAGGAGGAGGAGGAAGATGGAAAGCAACCCCGTCCTGCTGGAATCCAAGTCGTCCCCCATCAACCTGCTGAATGAGATGCAGCAGCTGCGGCTGCTGGGCCACCTGTGCGACGTCACCGTCAGCGTGGAGTACCAGGGCGTGCGCGCCGAGTTCCCGGCGCACAAGGCCGTGCTGGCCGCCACCAGCAAGTTCTTCAAGGAGGTTTTCCTCAACGAGAAGCCCGTGGACGGCCCCCACAGCAACGTGTTCCTCAACGAGGTGCAGGTGGCGGATTTCGCCTCCTTCCTGGAGTTCGTGTACACGGCGCGCGTGGAGGTGGAGGAGGACAGGGTGCAGCGCATGCTGGAGATCGCCGAGAAGCTCAAGTGCCTGGACCTGTCCGAGACGTGCTTCCAGCTGAAGAAGCAGATGCTGGAGTCCGTGCTGCTGGAGCTGCAGAACTTCTCGGAGTCGCAGAATTCCGAGGAGGAGAGCGCCGCCCGCCCGAGCGCCGTGCCCGCGGCGAAGGCCGAGCGGGACTCTCCGGATTGCTCCGTGGCCGCGCCTGGCCGTGGAGCGTCTCCTGAGGGGCCGGCTGCCAAGGCCAAGGAGAAGATGGACAAAAAGAAGGAAGCGCTGAAGGCTCCTTACGCCAAGATCCGCAGGGCGAGCGGGCGGCTGGCCGGCAGGAAGGTGTTCGTGGAGATCCCCAAGAAAAAATACACCCGGAGGCTGCGGGAGCAGCAGCGGAACGCCGAGGAGGAAAAGCGGCCCGAGGGCGAGGAGGGGGAGCAGGAGCAGGGGGAGAACTCCCCCAAACCCGAGGGGACCTCCGCGGAAAACCTCCCCGAGGGCGAGGAGGACAAAAAGAAGCGCGGCGGCGCCTTCAAGTGCGGCACGTGCCAGAAGGAGTTCCTGTACGAGAAGAGCTTCCTGAAGCACGTCCAGCAGAGCCACGGCATCGCCTCGGCGCTGGAGTTCCGCTGCGAGACGTGCGCGCAGACCTTCGCCAACCGCTGCAACCTGCGCAGCCACCAGCGGCACGTGCACAGCAGCGAGCGCCGCTTCCCCTGCGAGCTGTGCGCCAAGTGCTTCAAGAGGAAGAAGGACGTCAAGAGGCACGTGCTGCAGGTGCACGAGGGCGGCGGGGAGCGCCACCAGTGCCACCAGTGCGGCAAGGGGCTCAGCTCCAGGACGGCGCTGCGGCTGCACGAGAGGACGCACACGGGACACAAGCCCTACGGCTGCCCCGAGTGCGAGGCCAAGTTCTCCCAGCCTTCGGCGCTGAAAACCCACATGAGGTAGGAGCGGCTGGCCCCGGACTCGAGGCGCGGCCCTCAGGGCCTGAGAAATCCCTGTTGGCTCCTCATGTGGGGTCAGCCCTCAGAGCCTCCCAAATCCCTGTTTTTTCTTTCACAGCCTCCCCAATCCCTGTTTTCCCCTCAAATGGGGTCCAGTCCTCAGGGCCTCCCAAATCCCTGTTTTCATGTGGGGTGCAGCCAATCCCTATTTTCTCTTTCAGGGCTTCCCAAATCCCTGTTTTCTCTTTCACAGCCTCCCCAATCCTTGTTTTCCCCTCAAATGGGGTCCAGTCCTCAGGGCCTCCCAAATCCCTGTTTTCATGTGGTATTTTCTCTTTCAGGGCCTCCCAAATCCCTGTTTTCATGTGGGGTGCAGCCCTCAGAGCCTCCCAAATCCCTGTTTTCTCTTTCAGGGCCTCCCAAATCCCTGTTTTCCCCTCAAATGGGATCCAGCCCTCAGGGCCTCCCAAATGCCTGTCTTCTCTTTCAGGGCATCCCAAATCCCTGTTTTCATGGTGGGGTGCACCAATCCCTATTTTCTCTTTCAGGACCTCTCAAATCCCTGTTTTCTCCTGATACAGGGTTCAGCCCTCAGGGCCTCCCAAATCCCTGTTTTCCCCTCAAATGGGGTCCAGTCCTCAGGGCCTCCCAAATCCCTGTTTTCTCCTCAAATGGGATCCAGCCTCAGGGCCTCCCAAATCCCTGTTTTCATGTGGTATTTTCTCTTTCAGGGCCTCCCAAATCCCTGTTTTCTCCTCACATCCCGCATGGGCCAGGCCTGTGCTGCGGGGAAATCCAGGTGGGATTCCTCCAGCACATCCTTAGGCTCAATACAAAGACAAGTGTGGAAATATTTGGGAAGGATTTGGCAGGGTTTTCAATGGGAAAATGACGGATTTGGGGGCGAAGGAGGGAAAACAATGGATCTGGGAACAGGAGGAGGTGGCGCGTCACCGATGTCACCCACGCGGAGCTGATCAGCACCCGCTGGGTTTTATCTGTCCCAGGGTGTTTTTATCAGGGAAAAAAAATCACCTCTGAGGAGTTTTAACCTGATTTTATCAATTTTATCTTTCTGAGGGCGTTTTTTTCAGGGCAGAAGTAGATTCTGAGGGGTTTACCCCTTTTTTTTAATCTGTCTCAGGGCAGAGCCCTTTTCATGAGGGCAAAAATCATCTCTGAGGGGGTTAACCTGATTTTCTCAGTTATTTTATCTGTCCCAGGGTGTTTTTGTCTGGGTAAAAATCATTTCTAAGGGACTTAAACTTGATTTTATCAGTTATTTAATGTGTCTCAGAGCAGACATTTTGATCAGGGCAGAAAATCCTCTCTGAGGGGTTGAGCCTGATTTTGTCAGGTTTTATTTCTCTGAAGGTGTTTTTATCAGGGCAGAAATTAACTCTGAGGGGCTTTTATCAGTCATTTTACCTTGTCTCATGAAAGAGACCATTTTATCAGAGTAAAAATCTTCTCTGAGGGGTTTGACCTGATTTTATCTGTTATTTTACCTGTCTTTGGCCAGAGACGTTTTTATGAGGGAAAAAAATCCTCTCTGAGGGTTTAAACCTGTTTTTTTTTTCTGTTCCCAGAGCCCGTTCAGGAATTTTGGACACTGGAAACTCAATGCTGCCTTAATTTGGGTGTGGTGGCAGCCAGTGGTGGGGATTTCTCATCCTTGGGGATATCTTTTGCCACCTGGATGTGCCCTTCCAGGAAAAGCAGCCATCCCAACCCCCTGAGTAGCTTTCCCTCACATCCCAAAGGATTTGGCGCCACAACCCGGAGAGAATTTTCTGAATTTTGCTGCGTTTCACCTTGAAAAATCCGCTTTTACCGTAACATTTTTGGATGTGGGTGTTGATGCAGCAGTGAGGCTCAGTGGGAATGAGGGAAAGGCTCATCCTGGAGTTTGAACATTCCTCTTTCCTTGCAGGATCCACACGGGGGAGAAGCCCTTTGTGTGTGATGAGTGTGGGGCCCGCTTCACCCAGAACCACATGCTCATCTACCACAGGCGCTGCCACACAGGTGAGGCTGGAAAACTGGGAAAAACCCAATCCCAAACATTCCAGGGAAAACGTTGCCTTCAGAAAATGCTTTTTGTTTGCATTTTTATGGATAAAACGAGATGCTGTCGTCTCTTAGGTGGGAATTGCCTGAGAAAGGTTCCCAAGGATATCCTGTGATTTGAAGCTGAGGGAGGGTTGATTTAAACTTGGGAAGATTTTGGGAAGAAATTCCTTCCTGTGAGAGTGGTGAGGCCCTGGAACAGTTTTCCTAAAGAAGCTGTGGATTCGCCTGGAATTGTTCCAGGCCAGGTTCTGAGGGGCTTGGAGCGCTTGGAGCAGCCTGGGATAGGGGAAGGTGTCCCTGCCCATGGAATGGTTTGGAACTGGGTGACCTTTAAATATCCCCACAGTGAGGACACGCTCCGGAATTTCTGTGGGATATTTAGGAGCATTCCTAAAGCTCTGCTGGTTTCATCCTCCTTTCCCCCCTTTTTTAGGGGAAAAGCCTTTCATGTGTGAAACCTGTGGGAAGAGCTTTGCCTCCAAGGAATACTTGAAACACCACAACCGGATCCACACGGGATCCAAGCCCTTCAAATGTGAGGTTTGCTTCCGGACCTTTGCCCAGAGGAATTCCCTGTACCAGCACATCAAAGTCCACACAGGTAGGATGTGTCCCTTTTCTTGGATACACAGGTAGGATGTGCTCCTTTTCTTGGATACACACTCCTCACCACTGCAACATTCCAGCAAGGAATTCTCAGCCAGGTTTTTCCTCGTGTGCACTGCTTGATGTGTCATGTTCTCCCCTTCTCCCACTGGTCATGAGTGACAGCAATTCCCTGGAATGCTTCCACAGGCTGTGGAGATACCTTAATAACCTGCCAGGATCATTGGTGATGGAGAGCTCTGGTATAGCTCCGAAGGTTTATCCAGGGAGGGAGGAAAATGGGATCTCTCTCCAAAGAGGGAGTTTGTGGTGTGTTCAGAGTGAGCGTGGGGATGGCAGTGGCTCAGGGGTTCTTGCTCAGAGAAGAGTGAATGAGGGGGAGGAATACTTGGATTCTGGGCAGGACTGGAGTCTCTAATGGAAAATCCATGGAAAAACAGTGGCAGCACATCTGGAAGGGGCTGGGAGGAACTCGCTGCCTCCGGATGGGTCGCAGTGTGACATTTGTTCCACTGGGATGTTCTCCCTGACCATTCCCTGTCAGCCAGGGGTTGCTGGGCATTCCCGAGGCACGGCAGCTCTGCCGTGCCCGCGTTCCCAGCCTGTCTCCCATGCCGCATTCCCAGGGGAGCGGCCGTACTGCTGCGACCAGTGCGGGAAGCAGTTCACGCAGCTGAACGCGCTGCAGCGGCACCACCGCATCCACACCGGCGAGAAGCCCTTCATGTGCAACGCCTGCGGCAGGACCTTCACCGACAAATCCACGCTGCGCCGGCACACCTCGGTACGATCCTGCCGCGCCAGGAGCACGTTCCGGCTCCGAGGAGCCACGTTCCGTGGGACTGGCGGGTCAAGCCCGGAGCGGACTTCCAGCAAGCTGGTGGAAGTTGGGGTTAGGTGGGATGTTGGGAAGGAATTGTTCCCTGGGAGGTTGGGATGGCCCTGGCGCAGTTTTCCCAGAAAACCTCGGGGTGCTGCATTCCTGGAATTGTTCAAAACCAGGTTGGACAGGGCTCGGAGCAACCCGGGATAGGGGAAGGTGTCCCTGTCCGTGGCAGGGGGTGGGACTGGATCATCTTTACGGTCCAATCTTCCAACCCAAACCGTTCCATGACTCCATAACAGAAACCTTTTCTGCCAACATCAAATACAAGCTTGATCCAAACTTTTCCTTGTCATTCCATATCCAACCTTCTCTCTCCTGATTATTCCTTTGCAGATCCATGATAAAAACACCCCCTGGAAGTCCTTCCTTGTCATCGTGGAGGGAGCCACAAAGAATGATGAGGGGCACAAAACGGAGCTTCCTGATGAGGAATACGAGGTGTCTCCCAAAATCCCAGAAAAGCTGCTGTCCTTCCCAGAGAACAGCCCCTACCAGAGCCTGGCAGCAGTCCCGGGAAGCGGGAATTCCAGCATGGACTGTAAGGCCTCTGGAGCACAGGAGTCCCTGCTGGGAGAACTCACCGTGCTCCACACGCAGACAGACTCTGGGCAGCCCCAGCTCCATGCCCTGGTGAACATGGAATAATTTGGGATTGCCTCCTGCTCCTTAGGCTGCACCCCTTGTACAGTCCTTGGCCTGAGGGAGGCTGGTGGTGGGAAGCTGGGAAAGAGTGGATTTCCAGCTTTCCTCTGGAAATTCCTTCTCCAGCTCCATCTACTGATGGTCGGGCAGGGTGGCACCACACCAGGGAATTTGTGGGAGTTGAACCCCTAGGAATTCAGGAGGTGGCTCAGGTACCTTGGCAGTGCAGGTTTGTTTTCCAGGGAATTCAATGCCACATGGACAATCAGGAGGAACTGATGTTTCCCTATGACATTTGCTGCGTTTTCCCCAGTGGAATTTCATCCAGAAGTCTGGCTAAATTTGCTTTTCAGGAAATGTTGGTTTCTCTCTGCTTTTGCCAAAGATCCCGAAGAGTGGGAGCAGCTTTGGAGTTTCATTCCAGGAGT
This sequence comes from Motacilla alba alba, assembly GCF_015832195.1. Classification (NCBI taxonomy): domain Eukaryota; kingdom Metazoa; phylum Chordata; class Aves; order Passeriformes; family Motacillidae; genus Motacilla; species Motacilla alba. The sequence goes on from NC_052018.1 coordinate 109,176,880, forward strand.
TTGGAGTCTCTGAGCAGCAAAAAGGGGCAGCCAAGTGCTACTTCCTTGGTTTTACAATCACGGGGAGACTGGAGCCGTCTGGCACTTGGATCCTGTCAGTTCTCACCTTCCTGCTGCTCCAGCTCCCATGGAATTGGGCACTTAGGAGACCCAAACATCTCCTAGAAGGAAGTCTGTGAAAAGGAGCTGTGCTGGAAGGGGCTCAGGTCAGAGGCTTGTCCTGCTCCATTTTAGTGGAATAGGATTTGGGACATTTCCCCTGGGCAGGGAAGGAACCTTGGAGTGTTGTTCCAGAGGGGCTGACTCCCGTTTTTTTGCAACAGCGGCTCACTGTGCTATGGTTTAATGCTTCAAACCTTGGGATGGGCTTCCCAGTGTAAAAACCCACAGCTTTTCCCATTCTTTTTCCCATTTCTTTGCCTGTTCCTGTAGTATTCCCACAGCAATTCCTCAGCTGAAGCTGTGAGCAGAACTTTGGGAAAGGTAAGCACAATCCAGCCTGGTGAGATCCAGCAATAAAGACACCCCCCCCACACACACCTGTGGCACAGAGATATTTTTTGGGATAAAGGGATGGTGGAGGCGTTCTCATGGAATTCTAAGCTAGAAAAAAAGGGAATTTTTGTACCAGAGGACATTTCCAAGAGGTTATATTTGAGATATTTATTCCTGCTGGAGCTCAGCTGTTCCCAATGGAAGGAAAGGGGTTGTAGATGTATTTAAGGGCTGAGCACTTGGATCTGGAGCCGGGGAATGTTTTGTACTCTGCGAACATATGGAAGTGAGTTACTTGTTTGAGCTGTTCCTATTAAAATATGGAATATGGAGACCTCCCAGTGACTCAGTCGTATCCAGTGGGACACTCTGGGATATTGACAGGCTTGGAAAGGTCACCTGGAGAAGAGAAGGTTCCCTGGAAACGTCAGAAGGGGCCTACAAGGAAAAGTGGGAGGGATTCTTCATCAGGAATTATAGTGACAGGACAAGAGGGAGGGAATGGCTTCCCAGTAACAGAGGGGGAAGTCAGGTGCGTGGGTTATTGAGAAGGAATTCTTCCATGTGAGGATGGGGAAGCCCTGGAAGAGTTTTCCCAGAGAATCTGTGGCTGCCCCATCCCTGGAAGTATTCAAGGGGCTTGGAGCAAGCCGGGATAGTGGAAGGTGTCCCTGGACCAGGATGAGCTTTAAGGTCCCTTCCCACCCAAACCATTCCCTGATTCCAAACAGGATTTGAAGGAAATCACACCCCTTCCCAGCCTCCATCATCCCACCATGCTCCAGCCTTTTGAGTTTTCCAGAAGAACCACTTCTCCCTCCTTCCATCCATGATTTTCACTTTATTCATGTACAGAGTCACACCAAACATGATATTCTTGCTAAGGCCATTTCCTTAAATAAGTTTTCCGAGTAGAGAGTGATGGAGGTGGGGCGGGAATACAGCGGGAGTGGCGGAATTGTCACCTGGGAACCGTCACAATTCACCATGGATACAGCAGAGGACATGCTGGAGCTACTCACACACAACTACCAGGTGTAGGGATGGAGTAACAGCCCTCCTGCTCCTCCTGTCCTACAACACCGACACAGGGAACGGCAACAGAACCCAAAAAACACCGGGAAAAGTGGAGCCTCCCAAGCTGTGCTTCCCCTCATCCCGGCTCCCACAGTGCTGGATGCCTGATCAAGCCATTCCTAAGGGTGGGAATGGATGAACTCCGTGTGCTTCCAAGCCTGGAGCTGGGAGATCCCCGCCACTGCCTCCCAAGCCCGGGTTTTTCCATCTGGTTGGGATATTTGGGATGAACACAAGGACCTGTGGGAAACAGAGATCGGGAAGGGTGGGAAAACACCAAACCAAGGAGAATTTGGCATGGATCGGGATTTTTGGTTTTCAGAAATTTAGAGCCCAACGAGCCAAGCTCTAACCAAAGCCCAACATTCCAAGCTGACTTTTTCCAGAGGAAAGAGGGGCTGGGACTGCCTGGAGCCTCCAGAACAGCCCTTATTAATGACTGCACTCTTCCCAAAGAGTGACAAATTGCACAAGCTCCCGACGTCTCCGACGCATCCTTGAAAAACCAGGCAGCTCACTCCTCTCTCCTTAAAAAACGTACCCACCGATTCCTGCAGGGATTTTTTAACTTTTCCCAAGCAAACTGTGCCCCCCTGCCACCCGAATTCCAACAAGGCTCCTGTGGGATCAACACCTGCGTGCAGCCGAGGGGTCGGAATTTAGGGATTGTGCCCGGCACACGCAGAGGGTGAGGTAAAAAAATAGATCCTCCCTCAGGTGGAATTATTTGGAAGTGGAGGGATGGGATGCACCACGAACTGAAGTGGAAAATCAATCCAAGAAAGATGGAAACCAACTAGGACCTAGGGCCGACACCGATCCTAGGCTCCTGGAATGCCTACGGCGTGGTGAGGGTGTGTGGGATATTCCCAATTCCCAGAGCCTCTGCCTAGCACCACTTCCAGACCCCCAAATCCAAGTGTATCCAACACTTGAGAACGGGAAAATGGGAACACAACGGGCTGGAAGCGCTTATTGGTACTGTGCTGGCCTGGATGGAATATTTACATGCTGGAATCAACGGAACAGCAGGAAAACTGGGAGCTGCGAGTGCAGGCACCGGGATGAGCGGGACCAAACCCGAGGAGGAGAAGGAGGAATTCCGCTCCAAGGGCTTCTCCCGCCTGGCATCCGCCCGGAGCGTCACCACAGAGCGGGGGCTAAAGAAACACAGTGAGCCATGGGAGTGGGAAGCGACGAAAGAAAGCGCAGGAATGGGTCGGGAATTCCCGAAAAGTCCTCGGCTGGAGGCGGGAAGGGCCCGCGGGCGTCACTTGAGGTCGCCGTCGCCCTCGCCCTGGATGGTTTTCTTGATGCGCAGCAGCATCGTGGTGAGCCACTGATCCAGCCGCGAGATGGAGTCGAATTCCTTCACCTGGCACCGGCAAAAACGTGGATCAGGGAAAGGGAATGAGGCGGGGATGGCAGGGGGGAGTGGCGGACATGGGCTGGTCCTGGGAATACAGGGGGAGGGGAAAAGGAGAGAAAAGGGAGGGGGGGAAATGCAAAGAAGGACAATAAAGGGAAAGAGGGAAAAAAAAACAAGGGAAAGGGAGGGGAAAATAAGAAAAAAGGGGAAACAAAGGCAAAGGGGAAGCAAGGGCAAAAGCAAAACAAGGGCGAAGGGGGAAAAAAAGGGAAGGGTGGAAAACGGGAAGAGAGATAAAGGGGAAGAAGAGGAAAAGAGGGAGAGGAGAAAAGGAAAGAACCAGGGAAAAGAGGGGGAAAAACAAGGGGGGAAGAAAACAAGGAGAAAGGGGGAAAAATGCAAGGGGAAAGTGGGAAAAAACAAAGGAAAGGAAAAACAGGAAGGAAAGAAAGGGAAATGAAAAAGGAGGGGAAAGGAAAAAAGGGAAAAGGGTGCTAGAAAGGAGGAAGGGAAAGAAAGAGGGGAGAGGGAAAAAGGGAAGGGGATGAAAAGGAGGAAGGGCAAAAAAAAGGGAAGTGGGGGGGGAAATAAGGGAAAGCAGAAGGAAAAAGAAGGGAATGGAGGAAAAAAAAGAAAAGGGAAAAGGCACAGGGCCGCAGTCCAGAGAAACGTCTCTCCAAACCCCACCTGAGCTCTTTAAGCTCCTGTCAAACACCAAGGGAGTCAGAGCAAACCCAGGCAGGATCTGAACTCTCCATGGAAAGCCAGGAATGTTAGAGGAGGAAGCTGGGACCTTGCTGGAGCAGCTGTCCCCGGCCCCTCTCTGCAGGTTCCCAAATACTGAGCAGGGCACAGGCATCCCAAAAAAGAGAAGGAAGAAGCAGCATTCCCAAGTGCACCCATGAGTACTCACAGCCTCGGTGTAGGCCTCGCTGTTCTGCTCCTCATGAGCTTCCAGCAGTTTCTGGGAAAACACCAGGAAAAATTAGGGAATGCTCTATTCCTGCATGTTCCCGCTCCGGCATCTCATCCCAGGGAACAGAGCCCCATGAAAAGCACCCACCACAAACAGGGGTCTGGGCCAAACCCAGGGAAAAGTGAGGCTGATGTCCTTTAAAATGCTGGGATAAAGGAGAAAACCTCTGGAAAAGTGGGAAAAACCCCTGGTTACTCACTTTCAATAGCTTGCATTCCCGGGAATCTGTGAAAGCCGGGAACATTTCTTCATATTTCTCCAGCGCAAGCTGGAAGAGAGAAGAGATCCCTTCACACACCATTCCTATTTTTTTTTCCCAGCATTTGCCTTCCCATCCTCAAACTTAGGAAAATATCCACCAAGAATCCAACGTGACAGTGGCACATCAAGAATTCCAGCCACTGCTGAGCAGGGATCAGGGATTTTGGGGTAACAGCTGTGAGCCCACTGAGCTTCTCCCAGCTGGCCAAGGCTGGTGAGGAGGAATTGGGAATTCTGGGATAACTGACCTTGGCATTCAGCTCATCCACGATGAAGTGGCACAGGGCAGCTTTGAAGAAATATTCTTTGGCGCTGTACTTGAGCAAAGGGTTATCCATCGTGTTTGTTCCCACCTGGACAAAAAAAAAAAAAAAACATGGAAAAAAGGGGCAGGAAAGAAAAGCCTGGATTAAACCAATTTGTATTCCACCCTGAGCCACGGGGCTGGGAATAAAAGGCATGGAAAAAATGCCAAAAAGCTGTTGGAAAGCAGGGAGGTTTTGAACTCATCCCAAGGGAAGTCAGATCCCACACCAGGCTGATCCTTGGTTGATGAGGAAATGGAAAAACAAATCCATTTGGGAAAAAAGCTGCTCCAGGATTAACCCTCTGGAAACATCAAGCAGCACTGTTGGTATTCGCAGGTAAAATATCCAACAAAAGGCAGAGCTGATAAATCCCGGAGGGAATTTTCTGCCAAAGGGAGTTGTAAATATGTTCAAAAGGAAATTTTAATGGATTTCTCACAACCTTTTCCTGGAAACACTGAAAATCATGGATGTGGCAGTTGGGGACACTTGGCCATGCAGGGGTAACAGTGGGACTCTGACCTCAGAGAGCTTTTCCAGCCTAAACAATTCCCTGATTCTGGCAGTTTTGCCAACTCCTGAGCCCTTTTCCTTGGGAAGAGGTGCTGTTCCCATGGGATTTGGCTCCTGACCTGCTCGTAGATCTCGATGGCTTTCTGGTACTGCTCCAGCTGCGCCGCGTAGGCCGCCACCTTCAGCAGACACTTGTTGGCTGAGCTGCAACCACATCCCAAAAATCAGGCCATGAATCCTGGAAATTCGCCAGCCCACACCCCAGCAACCCTTCCCAGAGAGAGAACTGGGATTTAGAGGAATTCTCTTGGAATAGCCCACATTAGAAGTGTGCTGGTTGTGGGGGATAGATCCCTGTTCCAGCCCTTCCCGCTGATCCCAAGGACTTGCCTGTTGGATTCCTCCCCCTTGTAGTAATCCGCAGCCTGCTCGTAGTGTGCGATGGCCTGGGGACAGAAACATGGGATCAGTCATCCTGGGATGAAGCACCCCAGGGAACAGCACCAACATTCAGGGAGAGAGAGATGAGATCCAATGGAGAGGAGCTGAGGAAGGAAATCCTTGCCTGGAAAATAACCCCTAAATCCCATCCAGTTTTATCCTGCAAAATTGCAGCAGAGATCCGCAGCGGGATTCCTGCTCAAGGAGTTTGGAAGTGGGAATGAGGGAATCAGTGCTGACATGGGAACTAAAAGTGACAGAAAATGGCTCCGTGACACTCCCAAAGAGCTTTTCCAGTGGGAAACACCGAGGTGGATTCTCACTGGAGCATTGGGCCAGTGCTGCTGGCACAGGGACGCACCAGAGACTTGGGATTGCTCCATGAAAGCCTCCAGGCCAGGAAAACCACTCACTCCAACTCAGGGCTGGATTGCACCTACACCAGGAATTCCGGTGCTGAATGGGAGAAGGGAATTCTTGAGCTCAGGGCAAGGAAATCCCAGAACGGTTTGGGCTGGAAGGGACCTCAAAGGTGATCCCCTTCCACTGGGGGGGAACAACTTCCACCATCCCAGGCTGCTCCAGCTTGGCCTTGGACACTTCCACCGATGTGGCGACCACAGGTTTTCTGGGAAAGCTGTGCCAGGGCCTCCAGTGACGCCGCAGGTGATGTCACCAACGTCCCCTCACCTTCTCGATGTCCACCAGCTCGGCCTCGTAGATCTCAGCGATGGTGATGTGGTGCTTGGCAGCGATGGTGAAGCGGCCCTGGGGACGGGAGGGGGGCGGGATGAGGCGCGGCGTTCCCGGGAAGCCGCGCGGCCTTCCCGGGAGCGGGGCCTTACCATGTCCGTGTAGATATCGATGGCTGCGTTTAAGCAGTTGATGGCCTCTGCAGCGTGTGTGAGAGACAACAGCGTCAGCCACGGCCCATTCCCAAATCCCACCCGGCAGCTGCTCCAGGGAATATCTACCTACAGAGCTGGCTCTGGAAGGACCTCAGCCCCAGCACCCCCAGCAATTCCCAAAGGGAACAAACACCGGGATGACCCAACCCCGAGTTTGCTGTCTGCATCCCCCAATGGAGCAAACTTCAAAGGATCGACTCCAGAATGCTGCTGTTTTCCAGGGAATTTGGGAGTTTCACCACTCCAAAAGGGTGTTATCCACCCTGAGTTTGTTCCCGTGTCTCCTGGGATAATGCTGGTGGGAGGTGGGGGGTTTGCTTCCAGACCTAGGGAAAAGTGGATTGGAGACCTTCCCAAAAATCACAGCCCGGTTGAAAGAATCCCAGATCCTTTATTCTCATCCCAACAAAGGCCAGGACTGGGGAAAGCTTTGGGGACATGGTAGGGATCCTACTGCGATCCAGCCCAGTGACTGCCTGAAGCCGTTCCTCAGGAAACCATTCCCTAAAGCCAAGCCAAACCAGGACGGAAGCTGCCAAAAGTCCCAACACCCTGCAGCATCCCAAATCCCAACAAACACCAAGAGGAGACGCCAGGATAGTGCTGACCACCTGCATCATCCCAAATTGCCTTCTGGAAAAGCGGGAATGCAGCTCTGCCAGCAGTGAGCGTTTGGCTGGAGCGATCCCGCGTTCCGCTGCCGGGTTCCGCTGCCTTACCTTGCGGATCTGCTTTCTTGTAGGCGTTCCCGGCGTCCACAAAGCTGGTGGCTGAGTCGTGCTTGCTCTGGAGCTGCATGTGCAGCTTGGCTGCCTGGCAAAAGGCATTTCCTGCCGCTGGAAAAGAGGGAATACCGATCCCGTGAAGCCCGTGAGCGAGCGGGAATGCGCCGCCTCCGGGACCCGGGGAGACTCAGGGAGGAGGGGTTCCCAAGCAGGATCACCCGCTGGCATCTTAAAATTCCCCCAAGATCCTTCAGCTCACTCCCTTTGTCCCCTCTCCCAGCATTTAAATAGGAATTGCATGGACACAGAGACCATTCCCCATGGAAGGGAAGACGTTTGGGCGCTCTGGGATCACCCACGCCCCCCCAGATCCCAGGATCTGGACTCACCACTCCAGTTTTTGGCGATCTTGAACATGTTGGCAGCCCTGGTGTACATCTCACAGGCCTCCTCCACCCGAGTGTTGCCCCTGGAATGCAGCAGGAATGCTCCTGAGGCTGGGCAGGGAGGGAACAGCTCTCCGGAGCCAAAACTGGGACTGGGAATTGGGAATCTTGGCCTCTCCAGGCTCTGTGAGGCTGATCCCACTCCCATGTGAGAACACTGAAAGGGGAATGTTGGATTTGGGGGCTCTCCCGGAATTCCAAAATGCCAAAGGTCACATTTTTGGTAAGGAAATGCAGATTTTTCATGGAAACCCTGGAAAAAAAAGAGGCTCTGGGGGGATCCCCTTGCTCTCCATAACTCCCTGACAGGAGCCAGGTGGGATCGAGCTCTGCTCCCACAGAAAAAAAGGAATCCCAGAATCCTTAAGGTTGGAAAATCCCTCGAGCCCATGAATCCAACATATCCCCAAAATCCATGTCCCCAGGTGCCACATCCACACTGTTCTTAAATCAACCTCACAACAGGGATCATTCCATTTTCTTTTCCATCCACTGGGAATTCTGGCTCTTTTCTCCCCTCACTCTCTCCCTCTGGCAGCCAAGCACGGTTGTTTTGGAAGCACAGGAGGGATTTTTGGATCCCTCCTTGCCCTTGGAAGGCACCTCTGGCATGAGCCAAAGCCAACGGAGGCGGCACCAAGGAATGCTACACTCAGAGAGGCTCCTGGAACAGGGCAGGTCCCAGCCTTTTGATCCCAAAAAATTAGAAATAAAGGAGTAACAGCTCATGTGCAAGGTGATGGAGCAATTCCAGGAAGAGCCCAAGTGGGAAGAAGGCATTTGGCTGGCACTGGGAGAGCTGGACATCCCGTTTGCAGGGAAGTGCCAAGAGCCGAGTCACCCCCACCCCCCCCACCTTTCCTTCCTATTTTTTTTCCTCTATCTGTTTTTAGCCCTGAAAATTAAAAAATTCCTCTCTCGAAATCTCTGCCTGTTCCCTCCAAGGATTTTCAGGAATTTGCCACCCGGATTACGCTCCTGGAGCAGGCCCTGACTGATTAATCTGCCGGAGGCCAGAGAGAAATTTCTATTTAAAACTTGTGGATTTTAGGGCGGCCGCAGCCGATTTTTCCAGGCTGATGGATAAAAACCTCCCGGCCTTCACAGAGCATCGCTCCGGGAATGTTCTTTCCTTAAAAAACGAAAGGAAAGCAGCACCGAGGTGGCCAAACCACCCCGTTCCCAGGCACACCCCCAGGAACAGCGAGCCTGGAGCAGCCAGGCCCAGGGAAAAGGACGCTCTGCCATTTTCTGGGATAATGCCGAGCCCGGAGCAGCCCCGGTGTGTCGGGTTCCCCGGGATTTCGGGAGAGCCCATCCGTGCCAGGGCGAGTCCCGGGGATGCCGGGAGATGATTCCCCCCGGGATAAGCGCGGGGCCGGACGCGGGGAGGGGACAGGAGCCGCAGAGGCCGAGCGCGCCCGTCACATCCCTGTGGCCACGGATGGCCAGGAGGGGCTGCTCCAGGGAATCCGGGTTTGGATCGGGATGGGAGCGCTCCGTGTGCCCCCTCCCCGTGCTCTGGCAGGGATAAGGAAAATTCTCACCCGCACTGGGGGGCAGGAGTTAGGAAAAAGGGGGAAGAGGTCGGGAAGGGGAGGATGGAGGAGATGGGAAAGGGGGGCAGGAAATAGGGAAGGGGGCGGATGTGGGAGATGGGGAAGGAAGGGATGTAGGAGATGGGAGGGGGGCCAGGGGCTCAGGGGGGTGATTCAGGAGCTGGGAATGGGGGTGAGAAGGGGCTGGAAGGGGGTGAAGAGCTGGAGAGGGGGATCCAAGAGCCGGGGAAGAGGGGGGAAGATGCAGGAGGTGGGAAGGGGGGAGCAGGAGGTGGGAAGGGGGATGCAGGATCCGGGCGGGGGGGATGCGGGGGCCGCTCACCCGAAGAGCCCCCGCAGGAAGGAGTGCGAGCCCTTGACCCGCTTCTCGGCCTCCGCCATGAGCTGCACGGCCTCCCGCTCCTTGCCGGCGCTGTCCATCGCTCCCGCTTTTCCTGCTCTCCTTCTTCCTCCTCCTCCTCCTCCTTCCTCCTCCTCCTCCGCCGCGGCACCGGGAGCGCGCCGGGCGCGTGCGCGGGGCGGGGCGCGCGCAGGATGCGGGATGCGGGATCCGGCGGGGATCGGGGATGAGCGAGCGGCTCCTCCCGGCGGGTGGGACCCGCGCAGCCACCGCCCTCGGGTTATTCCCAAAGCGGGATTCCTTCAGGAGACGACTCGAAAGACGGCTGTGGGGATGGGAGGGGGATCCCAGCTGGATCAGTCCTGATCCTGAAGGTTATTTGTGTCACTCTCCGAGTTTTTAGGGAATTACCTCACCTGTACCGCAGGCGAGCTGAAGCTCAGATTCCCAGGAGGTAGGCTGCACTTTCCTGGGAATATTCCACACTAAGGATAATCAGGAGAAGGGTGACCTGTGTCCTGCTCCCGTTACGTGAGCGCACATTTGAGTTGTTCAAAAACGCCCCTGAAGGAGTGAGCCCTGTACGGGGAAAACTGGGATATTCCCGCCTGATCCCTCCCCCGCGCGCCCGGGCCCAGGGAATCCCATAGCCCGAACTACAACTCCCGGCGTGCCCCGCGGCCGGCGCGCAGGCGTGACTCCATCACCCCGCGCCCGTTATCTCCATGGCGACGCCGACGCATCCCGGCGTCGCTCCCATGGGAACGTCCCGCATGGCGTCCCGGGAACCGCGGGAACTGGGGAGGAAAGACCTCGCGCACCCCCCCGCTCCGCTGTCCCGAATCCCTCCCTGTGAGGGAATGCCGGCTCTGCAGTGCCGGGAACACCCTGTGATGATCTCCCGGGAAAGGAAATCCCGGCTCCGGTGTCCCAGGAATTCCAGGTGAGTGACCTGGTTTCAGGGCTGGGTGAAATTAAAGCCGGGAGCGTTTCCCAAGGCAGGAGCTGCCATCCCCATCCAGGCTTGCTGGGAAAACCGGGAGCTGTTCCACACTGGATCCAAATTAACCACAGGGGTTTTTCCCTTTTCCAGGCAGGACAACATGAACATGGAGCCTTTTTCTCTCTCTGAGCTCGGGCTCCCAACAGAAAACAAAGCTATCCAGGGAATTCTCTGCCCCATGGCTGTGGAGCTCTGCCACCTCCTCCTCGCCCTGGAACGGGAAGATGGGATTTGTCCGGCCTTTCCCACTCTGGGAGAAAAGGCAGGAAAATTAGCCAAAGCTATGGAAGAACTCGCTGCTGTGGCAAGGAGGTGAGGTGGATGGTAGTCTCCCGGGTGGATTTTGGGGCTGGGGAGAGATGGAAAAGGTGGAATCCTCCTGGAGAAGTGGGATTGGGAGTGGGGAATAGACAGGAGTGCTGAGCCCCGTCCTTCCATTCCAGGCTGTCCGAGGATTCCGGCGATGAAGGGAGCACGGAGATGTGTCCCGTGGGTGAATCCCTGCTCCAGGCTGGGAGGGACGTGGTGCTGGCAGCATTCCAGCTCCAGGAACATCCAGAGAGCCCTCAGCACCGAGAGCACCTGGCAGCGGCCACCAGGAGGACTCTGATGGAGACAGCAAAGGTGAGGGGACACTGGGAAGGACACGAGCCGGGGGAAGAAGCTCCAGCAGATCCATGGAGCAAACCACACCTCACCCCCCTTCTAGGGATGGGACAGGAATAGGAATTCCCGACCTGAGCGGCTTTTCTGCCTTGTTTCCTGGTTAGATCCTTCAGCTGGAAGAGGCTGCAGGGATGAGGAGGATCACTGGCGCTGCCAGCTGGCTCCTGGAATGCCTGAGCGTGCTGCGGGATGCCCGGGACACTCCAGGGCTGCTGGCTGCATTCCAGGCCTTCTCTGAGGCCGTGCCCCTGCTGAGCCGCCTGACAGCCAAGCGCCTCCAGGAACTCGGAGATTGTCCTGGAGGGAAGAGCTTGGCCCAGACCCTGCAGCTGCTCCACAAGTGCGTCTCACTCATCCACACGGCCCTGACACATTCCAGGGACAGCCAAGCTGACCTCTCCCGAGATTCTGTTTTCCAGCTGACAGAGAGGACCATCAGGGAGCTCCACTCTCTGCTCACGGAGCCCCAGGACAGGAGTGGGATCTTCTCCCAGCAGATGAGCAGGCTCCAGGCTCTCCTCTCCCACCCTGACCCCCTGCGCCTCTCCAAGGGCAGGTTCAGCTCCCACTTGGAAGCGGTCATTCTCCATGGAATGCTGCTGGCAGAGTCATCCAGGCTGGATCTGCAGCTGGAGCTGGTGGAACATTGCTGGGTCCTGCTGCAGCTGAGGAGGAGCATCTGCAGCCGCATGAGCCGGAGGGAGGGCCAGGGAGAACACGGACTGGAGCGGGAATGTCACCGCTTGAGGGAGGAGCTGGAAAACCTGGACCGGGCAGCGCTCAGAGCCACGCTGTGCCAAATCCTGGATGGATTCTTCGAGGAGAAGGAGCCCCTGAGGCAGCTGGTTGAAGGTGCCCTTAGCCTTGCCCATTCAGGATGTTGTCCAGCAGGACCAGGAGGAATTTTAAGGAAGCTCCAGCCCCTCATTGCTGCCTTCTTCGCTCAGGCCCAGCGGATACTCCGAGCGGCCGATCTGCTGCTGGCCAGGTGTGCCAAAGCCCAAACTGCCAGGGAAATCCGGGAGGGCGTGGAGCACCTACGGAGCCTCCTGGCCAGCCTCCCCTCCCTGCTCATGGAAACAAGTGGGAATACCATGGAGCAGCTCCAGGCCCTGTCCTGTGCCTGGGCCAGAGCCACCAACAACCTCCTGCGCTGCTTTGAGGAGACCATCGGCATGAGGGAATTCCTTGAGTTATCCATCCTGGAGCTGGCCAAGCAAAAGGAATGGTGTGAAGCAGCACTGGAATGCTGGGATCCCGAGGGATTCTCCTGGCACACCGCTCGCCTCATGGGCTGGGCGCGCTGGGTGGTGGGAGCCTCCACCCGGCACGTGGACAGCACCACGGATCCCATCTTCAGGAATGGCTTGCTGGTGTGGGTGGAGCAATTGGCCAAATCCATTGTGGAGCTGGGAGCAGTCACGGCCCTCATTCCAGGAAGGTTTTCCTGCCTCCAAAGCCGGGATGCTTTTTCCCAGGCAGCGAGCTCCCTGATGGACTCTGCTCTCCATGTCCAAGCCGGGCTGGACGGGTCCAACCACCCGGAGATCCTCAGCCCGCTCCGGGAGCAAGTGCGGAGCACCAAGGTGGAAAAGGGGCTGGAGCTCAGCGCGTCCCACGCTGGGACACAAACCGGTGTGGATGAGGCAGCGTTCCAAGGAGACATCCAAAATCATCCACCTTCACCACCAGCTAACTTCCACCTGGATCCAGGGAAAGGGGATACACACCCTGTCATCACAGCTCTCCTGGGAGCATCCCGAGCCGGTGACATGGAGACTGTCCGTGCTGCTTGCTCCATCCTGCTGGAGCTCTCCGATGGCTATGTGGAAGCAGCACGGGAAGCGCTGCCTGTGGCTGAACCCCCCCAGCTCCAGCTGCTGGAGCAGCACTGGGATATCGAGGCACTTACCCCAAGGATCATCAGCCTGGCCACGGAAACGGCCCCCGGGCAGCTCCCTGCTCCAGGCAGGCTTCTCCAGATGGCACTCAGGCTCTCGGGAAGGATCCAGGAGACTCGGGAGTGCCTGGCAGCTGTGGCAGGCTCTTGGAATGGTCTGGCCCAGCAGGTGCTTGGATTTATCCTGTCGGGTGACTTTCCAAGAGGGAAGCAGGCTTTGGATGAGACCCTGCTGGGTTTAGCAGGAGCAGTGGAGGTGGCAGGGGACATTGCAAGCACAGCCTGCAGAAGGGAAAATCCCAATCCCTCTCATGTCCAGGAGAGCTTTCTGCAGCTCCAAGCCAAATTTTCCCTGGCTCAGCTGAACACCAAAGGGTTCCTGGAGAAGGCAGTGTCCGTCAGGGAATCCTGTGGGATGGAAAAGGCCACGCTGGAGCTGCATGGTGTCCGGTGGGCCATTGGCATGTGTGTCCTGCTGGATGCCATGGATCGGTTCGTGGGCAGGGATGTCCTGTTCCTGAGGGAGCTGAGCAGAGCTGTGAGGAACAAGGCTGGCCCACGGAGCCTCCTGGCTGCTGTGGCCGAGAATTCCCTCAGGTTGCAGGAGGCTGCCCGGCTCTCCTACTTATCCTGCCCTGGAGACCACGGTGCCAGAGAAATCCTGGTGCTCCGGGAGGAGATCCAGGTGCTCATGGAAGCGCTGCTGGATGTGTCCAACACCCTCCTGCTCTCCCCACTGCCTACCGCCAGCTTGGCCATCCGCTTCGAGCTCCTGCAGAGGGACGTGGCCCTCAGGGCCAAGGCGTTGTTGCTCCACATGGAAAGGGTCAACGTGGAACAGCTGCAGCTCATCCAAGGCGTGGTTGGAGCAGCTCTGTCCAGCCTCACCCAAGAGGAGAGGCAGAGGAGCAAAGAAGATTTTGAGGAGAAGGCAAATCAGCTCACGGCTGATGTCCAGAGGGTCAGAAACACTCTCCAGGGTGCTCTGGAGGCCGGTGCTCAACTTGCATCGCAGCCTGACCTGCTATCCATGGCTGACCACCTCCTGCTCCTCACGGCTGACGTGGTAGGAAGCGCCCGGCAGCACTTCCAGAGCCACCAGGACCCTGGGAATCCCTGCCAGGACCCTGGGGATCCCCACCTGGAAGGCATGGTGTGGTACTGGTCGGCCAAGGCACACTACCTTGTCACACAGCTCTGGGTTACCCATGGAATCGACAGGGACGTCCTGCGGTGCCTCACAAAATGCCTGCAGCGGGAACGCTTCCCAGGATCACCCAACAGCACAGCTGGACTCTCCCAAGAGCCAGAGCCCACTGAGGCAGCAGGAATTCATCCGTGCAGGAGCAGAGGAGCGAGTGGAACCATGCAGGAAGTGGGTGAACTGATATGGGAACTCTTTTCCCTGGCAGGGTGTTGGTCAGTGCTGTCCATCATTCCTGGTGCTCCCAGCACGGAGCAGGAATGTGAGGGATGCTGGCAGGGCCTCTGGAGGTCAGCAGGCTGACCCTGGGCCACTCAGGCAGCTCAGGTTGCTGGCAGCCCTGGATTCCTGGATATCCGATCGGCCAGGCTCTCCTACATCCATCCCAATCCACCATTCCAGAGGCAGAGGGGCTGTAGCATTCTCCCTCACCTCCACACATTCCCTCTGCGAATACCAGCAACTCCATTCCCATGGGTGTCAGGAGCTGGGAAAGGCTTTGGCACAGACCCAGGTCCCTCAGCAAAGTGCTTTAGAGCTCTAATTGTGCTGGGAATGAATTGCAAACTGTCAGCTTGCAGGACACCCCACTCCATTTGGAGATGGCTCCAAGGGCTTTGGATTTAGGAAGAAGGGCTGGTGGGAAGGTGGAGTAGACCCAGAAGGGAGTGGGAAGCTCTCCCACCAACTTTACTCACCAAAATCTCCTTCAGGAACATCCAGGTGGAGGAGACCACTCGGCATCGCTGTATCCACACATTCCAGGTTTGGAATTTGCTCCATTACTGTCTCGACAGCACCAGGATGGCCCTTCCAGCACCTCCCCTGCAAAGCAGGAGAGAGGAAACTGTGACAACTGGCAAGGTGGCCCCAGCAAGGTGTCCCAGGTGACCCAGGACATGGCCACGAGGATGCTCCACATGGCTCAGTTCCTGCGGAGGAAGGGCCCCATTGCGGTAAGGCAGCGTTTCATCCCTCTAGTTTTCCCTTAGGACCATGGCAACTCCATCCCAAACCCCTGTGTCACCCAGCTCTTGGGAGAGTGGCACCAGCTCTATTAATGCAAAATACTCCAAATTCCTTCCTCCTGGTTGGATGTGAGCTTGGCATCCTGTCTTTCCTCGGGATGTATCTGAGCCTCCTGGACCTTCCCTGTCCTGCAGGAAAAGCTTTTTTTTCCTTCTCTCCCCAATCCCATTGATTTTTATCCCGTTCCAGAGCAAGGAGCAGTTTGTTGCCTGTGCCAGGCAAATGGTTTCCGATGGGCAGGTGGTCGTTAAGTTTGGGAACATCCTCGCCAAGCACTGCCTGGACCAGAGATGCTCCGTGGAGCTGCTCCGTGCCACCGAGCACACCCAATCCATCAGCAGCCAGCTCGGCATCGTGGCCAGGTGAGCTGCCAGCAGCTGGGATCACCTCTCCCAAGGGCATCCAAGAGGGATCGCTTCTCCAAGGAATGTGGGTGGTGGTCCCCAGAGGTCCTAGGGGAGGTAGGTATTGTCCAAGAGTTGAGGGACAGTTTGGAGGCCTCCCTTCCCTCCATGGGTTTCCTTGCCCTGATGGTGCAGGGGACAAGCTGGGTTTGGTATAACAACAGTCGGGATGTGCACTGTCCTTCCAACAAAATCCTTTGGAATGTCTTTGAAGGGTGAAAGCAGTGACTGGGGAGAGCAGGGCCTCCTCTGAGCTGCTGCTCAGCAACGTGCAGAACCTCATTCAAGCAGTCCAGCACGTCCTGAGGGCGGCCGAGGCGGCGTGTGTCAAAGTGAGTCACCGTGGAATCAATCCTGGAATTATTTGGGTGGGAAGGGTTGCTCCCAGCCCCATCCAACTTGGCTTTGAGCAGTTCCAGGGATGGGGCAGCCACAGCTTCTCTGTGCCAGGGCAATTCCATGCTGTGGGAGTTTCTCATCCAGGTCTTTCTATGGGAGCTGGGATCTGGCTGCTGTGGGACTCCAGCTGGAGGAAATATCCCACCTGGAATACTTTCATTTTGTGCTTGTCTCGTGTCCAAAGCCCACCCTGCATCATCCCAGGCACTGACTGTCCTTGAAGTCACCTTTACCTGGTCCATTCCCCACTTGATTTTTGGATCATAGAGCACCTTTATTTGGAATTAGTCCATGCTATCCTCTTTATTCCCAAAAGCCAAATTCCCAAGAGTTTCCCACGCAGCTGCCATCAACAGCCACCCGATCTGACTGTAAAGCCCGTGGGAGGAGATTTTCCCTGAAAACAACTGGAAAACAAGTGCAAACAGCACTAGCCTCTCCCTGAGGCAGCATTTCCATCTGAATCCCATCCTCCTCTATAATCCTACTGCTTTTCCTGGGATCAGCATCTCTTTTTGAAGGAAACACAGGTTTTTTAGAATCCCATTTGCTGAACAACCAGCCCCAAGGGTGACAAAGCTCCTCCTGTGCTTAATTAAACTCAGCACTTCCTCTATTTGCCCATTTTTCACTTTGCTGATGCTGAATTAATTAATTAATTAATTTTGGCTATCTAGATCCCAAAGTCCTTTACGACCTGGAAATTTCCCTTTGGAAAATTCCCTGCTTATCAACAAACTGCCCCCTCCTTTCCTCTCCCTGTAAGAAGCTTTTGAAGCATTCTGAAGCATTTTGAAGCATTAAGAAGTAGCGATGCCGTGTGGATCATGCACACATTGGCACATCCAGATTTCTCCATAATTTAGGATGCACAGGGATATGTTAAACCAATTCCTTCGTCCAACAGGGTTTGGGTCAACCCCCAGCAGACCCTGAAGAAGAAGAAGTTGCTGCTTTCTGCCAGCAGTGGAGGAAAAACCTGACACAGCACAGAGCCAAGGAGGCTTTAAATTCCGACCGGGACGAATTAGGGCTCCGGAAAACTCGAGGGGCAAAGGCTGAGCCCACCCTGATATCTCTGGTGCAAGAGCAACCCCCTCGGAGCAGGAATGTTCCAAAGCATCCCAATCCTAGGAAAGGACAAACAGTTACGGACAGACATCTGTAAATCCAGAGAGGCTCCTTGACCCAGTGCCGCTGGAAGCAGAGGAGGAATACTTTGCAGTGTGAAGGATTCATGCTGGAGGTTTTCATCGTGGCAGGAAAATCTTGGAACAGGCTCCATGGGGAGGCCAGGAATCTTCTGGTGAGTGTTTTACCCCCAGGTGGTGAGATGGGATGGACGGGGCTCTGGAGAATCCCAATTCAGTGGGAGGTGTCAGAGGTATCCCTGCCCATGGCAGGGGTGGAATGGGATGAGTTTAAGGTTCCTTCCCACCCAAACTATTCCGGGATTCTGTGATCCAGAGATGCTCAGGCTTTGTGCCATCTTTCAGCCTTTCCTCCTTCACATATCCAGGGATACAGCACTGGTGAGCATTTTGTCTCACCTGCTGCCCCTGAGCCTGCAGATTTCTTCCCAAAATCCCACTCAGCCCCAGGATTCTCTCCTATCCAGAGTAAACATTCAGTCCCCAAGATCACCTACCTCACAGCTTCCAGAGTATCCTAGACGGGTGACACTGCTGCTCCTGCATCCTGGCTCTCCACATCCATCCTTCCAGCCTCAGGATCACGAGCTGTCCGACGGAAACGCTGCTCCATGTTGGAATTCTGCAGGAGAGGTGGAAGGGAGCCTCCCCTGTGGAATACACAATCCATCACCACAGCAGATCACAACTGGCTCCATGATGGCTGTGGCCCATTCCAGCCCACCTTGATGTCCCACCTGCATCCCAACCAGCTTCCCCAGACCGGGAATTCCATTACGTGCGTGGTAACAAGGAACCTCCTCCGTATTCCGAGAAAAAGCAGCAGCAGGCACACTGCAGACTCTGGGAAGCCATCTGCAATGGAAAAAGCAGGAGAGGGAAGGAGGGAGGAAGGCAGAAAGGAAATACACATGGAGACAACAGGCTGGGAGGACTCGCAGGCCTTTGTATCCATGTCCTATTTCCACACTGTTTTTCCCTGCTGGCTTGGTTTCTTTGAGGAAAACCTTGAGCAGCCACACCAGTGAGCAGATGAAGAAGTAACAGACAGCTAATAAAGGACTAATGGGTTGCTCCAAAATAACAACCCAGTTCCATGTCTATCCTCTACTTTTGCTACCAAAAAAATCGTAAAATTGATGGAATTCCTGCTCTGGCATATCAGGGAGGCAAACTGAAACCATGATTGCCTTCGGAGATGCCTCCTCTGCTGTGCAGGAATCACAGGTTTCTCTTAGCTCATCCACGCAAGGCAAAACCTCAGAATTTGGGATAAACACTCTGCTGTCCCAGTGGAAACACCACTTGGCCAACAAACAAGAGGAAAAGGTCCATGACCATCACTTGGCCAAGGGAAAAACAAGAGGAAAAAGTCCACCAAGGAAGAGACTTAAAGCAGAGAAGCCTTCCAAAGGGGTGGGAAGCAGATGATTGATTGAGCGGCCGGCACATTTTTATTGGGAAAGCAGCTGGCTAGGAATGACCGCACTTCCTCTGGAGAAAGAGCAGCCCCAAAGGCAGGACAGGAGGTCTGCAGGACAGCTGTGCTCTCCCATGCAAAACCTGGGGAATTCATGACATGCAGGATGTTCCGTGATGGAAAATGGCAACTCTCTCCATGAGACCTAGGGATCAGGTACAAGGTTATGTTAAAACCCCACAAACCGTCCCAAAAAGCCCAGCTTCAGTCCCCCTCCTCCCAGCTGCCACCGTATGCACACGGAGTCGTCACCAGGCATTAACTGTACCCTTTTTAATTGTTTTGTTAAAAATGTCGTCGAGACACCATGAATACAAGTACTGCAGTTACAGCCATACA
Organism: Motacilla alba alba; assembly: GCF_015832195.1. Taxonomy (NCBI): domain Eukaryota; kingdom Metazoa; phylum Chordata; class Aves; order Passeriformes; family Motacillidae; genus Motacilla; species Motacilla alba. The sequence goes on from NC_052018.1 coordinate 109,195,873, forward strand.
AAAAAAGCAATACAAATTAAGCAGCTGAATACAAAAATACCTTGAAATACATGAACACCACAATGGAACTCGGAGCACTAAATCCCAATCGTGTAGGCGTGGAAAAAAATTAAATAAAAACCTTTTTTTTTTCCGTATTAGACAATGTAGTTTTCTCCACTTCGAACAGTTACTTTTGCTAGTTATGTACTTCACAATTTCTTCTATGTACAGCATAGAATAAAATACTTTTAAAAGATATGACATTTTTCATCCTCAATATGTGATATAGTCTCTTTTACACTAATATTGACTGCAGGAATAAAAACTGTCCGTGTCTTACATCAACTCATTGGAAAAGGAGGAGCGACGCTTTCCTTTGAATTCATTTCCGTGAGGTTTTCCATCAGTTCAGGGGTTTGGCAGTCCTGGAACGGCATCTCTCCCGGGAATTCATGTACATAATATTGCTTGGATCTATACAAATGTGGCAATCGGATCTAAGTGGTGGTTGGGAAAGAGGCAGCTCACACATATACAGCTCTGGGAATTTTCCATGACTTATTTACAATGAAAGTGCTTTTCTCAGCTCTAACACGATCCGGGGGGATTGGTTTCCTTTCTACAGGTCAATTATTAGTCTCCCTGAAATTGGAAAGAAAAAGGATTCTCTAGAAAATACCACAGCTTTGCAAACACTCGAGCGTACTGGAGAACTGCGTGTGGTTCGGAGATTAGCAGCTGAAAAGTGGTGGGAATTATAATTTAAAAATAAATAAAGCCAAAAGAGGTAACCCAGGTACAAAACAGCAGAGAACTGCAATACCCACAACGGTAAAAAGACTCCAAAGCCGTCTGCTAACAAAACGGGGAAGCAGTTGGATCGAAAGTCTTGAAAACATCTTTTAAGGATTTATCATCCGACTCTCCGTTGGGATCGCTCTCCGGGGCCTGCGTTACCTGTCCGGGCTGCCTCACCTGCCTGGGGTCGCTGTACTGTGGCCGGATTAATCCCGACAGAGCCTGGATTGGGAGATTATGGACGGCAGGGGCAGCGCTGGAGTGTTTAGCCTGAGATTTACTGGTGCTGTTTGCCTTGTCTGAAGCAGCTTCTGCTGATCCTTCCGTGGGCTTTTCCACGTTGGAGGCAGCCTTCTGCTGGGACGCATCTTCCGCAAGACTCGGCTCATTTTTACTGGAATTTTTCAAAATGCTTTTTTTCTGGTTCTCTCCGTTCTCTCCCGAACTGGCCGGAGCCGTGTCCGAGGATGAGCTGTGATCCCTGGGATCGTACAGACTGATCCCGCTCAGGATGGAGCCGGGAGTTCCCAGCCTAACACCACTGGATGATAATTTGGGCGCATAGGGAGGCAGAGCATCGGGGTCGGATTTCGGAGTCGTGGCTTCTGAGGGCTGGGATGAGCTGGCAGCAGCTCTGGCAAGCCGGGGGTCGAACTTGGGAGGGTGAGAATCCTTCCCGACTCCGTGGTGAGTGTCTGCACTCGACAGTCTGTGGAGTCTGGGATCAACGTTCTTTTGCAAGCGAGGATCGCCCAGTTTGCTGGAGCTACTGGCATGGGAATCTGTGGATGGATCCAAGTAGCCACCCCGGCCCACGAGGCTGTTTTTGGCCTTGGCAGCGAGCCGGGGATCAGCTGGCATCGCGTTGGGGTGCGGATCGTTCTTCAAATTCCGCAGTTTATTCAGTCTCTGGTCAGCAATGAGTGGAGGGAGAGGTAAATTGATGGAAGAGACGGGGTCGGGTTTAGGCAGAGGGATTGGGAGCAAGTCCTCGGGGGCCCACACAATGTGCTTGGCAAAGTTGGGTTTCATCAGGGTCACATCCATCTTAATGTGGCTGAACTGCCGCAGCTGGGAGCGGGGATCCCGTAACGTGACGCCCGGCAGAGGTTCCAAGGGGATGAGGAAAGCTCGTTCCCTCAGCTCCCTCTCTGAGTCCTCCTCGTCATCATCCAGCCCTTTCTGCTTGACCTTGACTCCGGCGTGGGCGTGGTGCAAATCCAGCTTGGCCCCGGCCAGGGAGGGGCCGGGATGGCCGCCCTCGCTGACCTTGTGCATCCGCGGATCGCGGGCCAGCCGGGGATCCAGGGACGCCGACTCCGAAGGCTTCCTGGGGTTGGGCCTTGGAGAGGCCCGGAGTCTCGGGTCAGCAGCCTGAGGCCCCACACCTTTGTCTTTTGCCAGCCTGGGATCCGTAGGCATCCCGAGCATGTGCTGCTCCGTGGAATGTTGTTGCCGATTCCTAAAGTTTTCGCTTTGTTTCTTTAAGGTTTTGAGGATTGATTTAACACTGCTCCCCTCTTCCTCCTCGCTACTGGAATACCAGTTGACATTGTCATCTAAAAATCAAAGAAATGCCACAAAATTTAGATTATTCCAGCAAAAAATGCTTAGAGAATTCAACACTCCCTAATGGGAAACTCCTCAGTAAAGTCGCACTGAAAAGATCTGATATTAAATCACCCCCAGTGTCATAAAAATCACAACCTCAAATGACCAAAATCCGTTTAGTCAAAGAAATGCCGTAACACAAAAACCTGGAGGTAGTGGAGACAGAATGCAACACAGGCTGGGAGTGTCTCCATATCCATCAATATTAATTTGGGAAAGTAACCTGCTTTCAAACAATCCCTATCAGTACCAGTACAAAAACCGTATCTAAAATCTGAGTCTTGATAGGAGAAGGAAAAGTAAAATGGCCCCTTGCAGTGGTCTTCAATCCAGGTACATTACGAATTTGCTGCTTTACTTAATCCAAATCCCAAAATTTGTAGGAGAGGTTGAGATTCAGGAAGAGAAGAAATTACAGTATTTTATTTTAAAGGATATCAGAGAAGGCTCTAGAGGTAACAGATCAAGAGGTGCAACTGAAGAAACAGGATCAAGGATGCACTTCCAGTCCTGGCAGCGAGAAACCTCTCTGGACCAACATGGGATTTTCCAAAGTAATTATCAACCAAAGGACCTTTCAAAAGTGCAACTAGATCCAAAAATTATTCCTTAGAGCCAGGATGGACTGAACCTACACTAAGATCCTAAAACAAGCTGGGAAGAAGAGCTGAAAATACTGAGCTGCTGCTGCTTCCAGTAACTATTCCCGGTAACTGTAAACAGTGACGTGACGCGAGTCAACGTCAACAGATTTGTTGACCATGGCCATTAACCATGATGAAAATTCCAAGCAAATCCTGCTCACCTTCATCTTTGCTCATGGCCCTCTGGCCCTGGCTGCTGGCAGAGTCTCCATCCCGTTGGTGCTTCTGGCTGAGCCTCACGTACAGGGCCTTCTGCATGGCCGGCAGGAAATCGGGCACGTTGATGCCCTGGTTGTGGCCCATGTGGCCACCCATGCAGTCCGACTCGCTCCCGCCCGGATGTGACTCCGGAGCCATGAGGTGAGCCTGGTGATCCGTGAATTCACCGTGCCATGCTCCATCTGCAGGACAAAACTCCAGTTAGCAGTTATCCTAGAGAAATGCTGACAGCTATAAAAATGGAATCATGGAATGAATTGGATTGGAAAGGAGCTTAAAGAACATCCAGTTCCATGCCATGGCAGGGACACCTTCCCCTATCCCAGGCTGTTCCAAGCCACATCCAACACATCCTGGAACACTTCCAGGGATGGGGCAACCACAGCTTCTCTGGGAAAACTCTGCCAGGGCCTCCCCACCCTCACAGGGAAGGATTTCCTCCCAATATCTCATTTCACCCTAAAGCATAACATTACTTCACAACACAACTGAACAGCACCAACTGAGAAAGCCAGAACACTGAAGACATTCCAGGAAGTTTCTATCCAAAGTTCATCCAGAAGATGTCCTTACCTCCAGAATTATTGGCTGGCTGGAAGTTGTGTACAGCTTGGTGGGAATAATAGTTGTCATAGAAGTCAGCCGGGTTCTGCATGGGCTCGTACTCGCCGGGCATCTGCTGGTACTGTGGCCCCGGGGGGCAGTGATTGTCCCTTGGCATGTTCACCATGTGTCCCTGCACTCCAGGGGAATTGTAGGAGCCTCCCATCCCCGGCGGGGTGAGAGGTGGCCCACCCTGCTGCCCCTGCATGGGCATTCCAGTCTGGTTCTGCGGGCCCATGTATCCCGGGGGAACGCCCTGCATGGGGGGGCTCTGCGGCATTCCCGGCCCTTGGGGGCCTCCGCAGGGATGGTGCCCAGGAGAACCGGGGTGCATCGGGGGCCCGTTGTGTCCTTGGGACATGCCAGGACCTGGCCCTGGACTCGAGCCTGGATTGTACATGTGCTGGGAATGTGGGTCGTTGCCCTGGAACGGCGGCCGTGGGGGCGACGCGCTGTTGTAGAAGGCCGGTGGCCTGGAAGCAGAAGAAAATCAAGGAATCAAATTCTGGACCTACAAACACCAACAGTTGGCTCTCTTCACCCCCTCCCACTTTTATTTGACCTGACATTGGATAAAATTCCCAAAGGAGCATTATTTTCCAACTACACCCATTCCACATTCCTTAACTTGGCCAGTACTGCATTTTTTCCAATATTTGTTCATCTCCATCAGTTTTGCCCAAGAAAAAGCCAACTACAAAAAGACTGGAGCAGGGAACAAACTGCTCCACCTGCAGATGGAGATGCAAACCAAGAGTCAACTTCTGGAATGTCAGGCCTACATTCCTTTCTATGGAAAATACAAAATAATCCTGGTATCAATTATCTGGCAGATCCTCAACTTAGCTGAGAATCCCGACAGGAACAATGATTAAAGATTAAATGGTAAATATCCAGGAGAGTTCTCCCCAGAATTCCGACACTTACTTCTTCCCAATTTTGTGTGCCAAATCCACAGTGGGCTTCACAACGATTTCAAAAAGAGATGGGATTTTCTTATAATCTCCTGAAGGATCTTGGTAATTTTCCATGTCGGACTCGGAGAAGGGATATTGCTCCGGGGGGGTTGGCAGGAGTCCGACCCCCGGCGGGGGTTTGGGAAGGGGAACGATGCCCCGCTTCCGGAGCTCCTCCAGCTCCTTCTCATCTTCATTTTGGGGTTCCTCCTCATTATTCAAAACCTGGAACAAAGCCATGTGGCAAGCATTTAATCAGTTTTCCAGTATTCCAGTTCAATTTAGTCTTGTGCTTTTTATTGAAATATTATTTCCATATTTAATTAAACAATTTTCCTATTACTTGCTACAATACTGCTGGATATTGACATCCAACTCAAAGGAATTCTAACCCCATTTTTGGGAGTTGTTTTCCAGGACACCAAATCCCAGCAAAGAAAATCTTCTCTCTTCCAGGAAGGAACAATTTCCCACAAGTCCACCTCCTTCAAACAGGAGTGAAAGGAGTTATTCCAGGATTCCTCAAGTTTTTAGTGTTGGATTCATACCCTTTTCCTTTTAAGGCCTGGTGGGCAGTGACTGGAGAGGGAATATCCCTATAAACCAGAGCTCAGGGTTTCCCAGAGCACATGGAAAAGGCTCCTCCATCCCTTCCCCACTCTGAGTACAGCAATCCCGATATTCCCGGTATCCGGATCGCTCACCTTATCCAGCAGCTCCTTGGTTTCTGCAGTCAGGGGCGCGTGAGAGAATTTGCATTTATCTCCTTGATAACACTTTGCTCCTGTGTGGTAGAACTTGCACGGGAATTCATGTGAGGAAGGAATTAAGGATTTCTAACAGTTCGGGAAGGTTCTAAAATCCAGCTGGCAGCTATCCCTCAATTCTTCATCAGGAATTCATTGTTATGGTAGGAATTTTGGAAGCTAACAACCAACTCGCCTCTTACTTCCATTTAAAATCCTCCTAAAAATGACATTTCTGTGGCCTTCAGATTGAATTTTCCGATTGTGATTAAAAAGGGAAAGGTCTCAATTCCAGAAGAAAACACCAGGAACAGATCAGGGGTTTAAGAGTGTGGATAAATGTATCTAAAATTCCAGGGATTTTATTTTTGAAAATGTTACAAATCAGTAAATTTTTCTTTTTTCCTCTGAAGTATTTGAGAAAAAGAATCTTGTAATTATCTACACAGTAGATGGTGGAGTCTCTTAAAAAACATTCACTTTTAGAAATCATTTCTATCAAAATAAATAGAAATAAAATAATAGAAATTAACATTTCAGGTGCATTTAGAAATACTTTTAAAGGATATTGTGCAAATAAATGCAGTTCTCTCCTTTGGTGCAGTAACCCTGGATGTAAAACTTACAGATTTCCTTTTTCTTTTCAATCTCTGCATCATGATCAAATTTACACTGTTCTCCCTATAAATAAAGTGGGAAAAAAAAAAACAAGGAAAAACCATTATCCATCTGAAATGCTGAGTAATCTAATTCTATAGTAAAAAGAACATCCTCCTCAGCTGAATTTAAATTTTTCATCTTAACCAACATTCAATTCCATTATAAGCAATAAAAACTGTAAATAGAGGGGGTCTGGACATAGAGAAAATTCCTGGATTGGAATTGGAATGGTGACAAAAAACAATCCATGTTCTCTGCCTTCACCTAGGAATTTGTATTAAAAAGGCATTGAAATAATATTTTACTGAATTACTTTAATATATTCTGTTATTCTTTAGGATTATTTTGCTGGATGGGGGCTTGGGTATTTTTTTAGGATTTGTTTTCCTGAAAAAGACACCAAGTGCTCTTTCAGTCCCTTCTAAAACTGAAGGTGGCAGCAAATAGTCATCTGAGCCAGAGGTATTGAAAGGCAGCAAGAAACACAACATTCCACTTTTATTTCTACCATTTGGGTAAGAAACAGAAAATTCCACTGCTAAATCCCAAGGAACCAAATAAAAGTGAGAAGCATTCAGTGGTTGTGTTTTCTACCAATCCCACTTTTTAAAGTTTAGCACCACAAAGCCATTCCTTCAAAGTTCCCAAATCAGTAGGAAATAATTCAATATATTCAGGAATTGTTGCCTATTTAGATTCCAGACTTGTGAGAAATGATGTCATTAATACATTATCATTCTCAGGGCAAGTTTAGGATGTTTTTATTAATAAAAATAACAATTTTTATTCAAATTTAAATCAAAGTGTGTAACAGAAGGGGATGTTTTTCCACAAATAATTTCATCTAGAAATCCTCAGCACATCAGAAATCAAAATATTGAGTTTCAACACCCAAGTTTGATAAAAATTTATTTTAAAAACGAATTAAACTTACCTTAATGCACCTCCCTTCGAGGAAGTATTTACAGATCTGTTTGCCCTTGTGCTCCACCGTGTGCTGGTTGATGAACTCCTGGCTCATATTAACCCATTTCTTCACTGGTTTGCCATCCTGGGAAAAAAAAATCCACGTTTTATCAGCTCCTTTTTGGAGCACTGGTGACGCAGGCATTGGGAATAAGGACTGGAATTGCAGGTACCTCATGGAAGCCATCGGATCCTTTATTGCCACCTCTGCCCCTGCCGCGATCTTTGCGCTTCAGTTTCTTTTGCATTCCACGCCCTCTTCCAACATTGTAGTTGTTCCCTCGTTGGGAAATGCCTGGAAAACAGGAATAACCTCTTAAAAGGATCACAGAAATTAAGGGAAAATGATTCTTTCATTGCATCAAAGAGAGACAAATGGAATAAATTAAATCCCTCCCTTTCTACTGTTGGAAATGTTATTTCTGACCAGCCAGAATATCCCAGGAAAACCATCCATGGCAGCTTCCCTCATCCAGGTCTCCACCCCGAAATTGCCACCAAAACTCCCCTTACCTTTCTGGATCCCTTTCATGCCCTGTTTCTTCACTGGTTCCTTTGGGAATGGAGGTCCCAAATCCCCACTGGAAGTCTCTTTAGCTTGTCTGTACTGTTTCAGCTGGTCAGCAAAATCCTCATCCTTTTCCTCCTCGTTGTAATTGCCAAAGTTTTCATCGCTGTAGTGACTGTAGTTGTCATATTCCTTACTTTTGACATTTTTTTTATGCTGCATTTTCTGGGAACTCATGTAATTCCCGGACACGTGTCCATGCTGTAAGGAAAGGGATTGCATTAGGAAGCAATTCCATATTTCCAAGCCCCACCCCTCCAAACTGCTCTAAAAATCTATTTATGGGGCTGTTTTATCATCACCAGATTTGCCCCAAAAAAACCATCAATAATACAGGGAAAATCAGTTATTCAGGAAAAATTAATAATTTTAATTCACCAACTGAGAAAAGCCAGGAAAATTTAGGTCCCAAAAAGCAGAATTAACTTTAGATACTGAAAAGTGGCTTTTCAAGAGTTTTTTCCTTTGAGTCCAGCCTAAATCCAGTGCAGGCAATAAAAAGATTCCTTAATAATAAAGATTCCTTAATTCCTGTTGCCTGATGGAGGAAAAATTGGTATCAGGCTTATTTTCTACCACAGATCCTGCTTTACACCTGGGAATCTCCTCAGGGAGATGAGAACTGGATGTGCTTTCAGAAATCCGGGAGAACAGGCACAGGGATGGAGCCAAACTTCCAAGCCCACACTGTTTATATTTGTATTTTTGGAATATCCCCTCAATAAAGAAATGAGGAATGAGTTTGAAACTTCCTACCTGACTGAAGGAGGAATCATAATCCCTGTAGGAAGAGCTGCTGCTTTTTTTGTGGGGCCTTTCCGTGCGCTCCATGTCGGAGTCGTGGCTGTAGTCGGAACTGTCATCGCTGGAAGGGGAGTTATGCTAGAAAACAGAACAAAAAAGCTGGGAATTTTGGGGAAATCATCTTCTTTCCACAAAAGTGATAAATTTACATTGTACATCTTATCCTAAAAACTTCCAAATCCCTCTGGTTCAGCTTCCAAGACCTGGGCTTAACTCTGAATATTTAAGAGCAGTTTAAGTCTTAATGGTAATAAAACCATTTTAATTCCTTCACCAGTTTCTTGGATCTTTGTCCTGGACACCCATGAATCAAATCAGCACTTCCAAAATGTTGGGTTTTTTCCTAACCTTATGCTTGTCCCGTCTTCTCCGTTTGGATTTTTTCTTTTCCTTCTCTTTTTTGCGTTTTTTCCGGGATTTCCGGTGGCCTTTCTCGTTTTTCTGTTTGTCCTCCCCTTTGGAGCCGTGTTCCTTCACGTCCTCGTAGGCTGCATCATCTATTTCCCCATCTTCCAGCTCTCCATCTTCCCTGCAAGAGGGATACCAGGAAGACAATAAAATTCCATGTTATCATCCAGCTCACCTGTCACTGGAAAAAAAAACAAGTTATGAAGTCTGAAGCAACCCCAAGCTGTGATTTTTGGGATAAATGGATATGCCAGGGAGAAGACATGACTGCTGTATGACCTGGAATTTCTTGGAATTACATTAATGAAATAAAACTGGAACATTAATATCCCTGAAACACCTGCAGCTATCCCAAAAATCCAATTACGTTTTGACAATATCAGTTAAATTCATTCCCTCAAGGATCAATTAAAATATCCTCTTCCATAAAATACCTACAGAAAATGCTCCTTGGGAACAAAGTCGTTCCCATGACCCAGTTCCTATGGGAATTACACTCATGGATTTCCACTTTTGGGATGCATCCAGGACTGGAATAACTTTCCAGGTAAACCAGTCTCAGTAATACGATCCCTTGGATTGCATGGCAGAGGGAAGATTACAAAAACCATCTAATCTCTTAAAGTCCTTCCACAACATCCAAGCATTTTCCAAGGACTGAGCTTCAAGAATGTAAAAAAAAAGGGAGGGGGAGGAAGGAAAAAGAATGAAAAAAATAAAAATCCAACAACTGGATAAATATGGATTGAAAATATAATGGTCAAATATACCATTTCTTGGAAAGTTAGTTATTTTTCAAGAAGTGTCAAGGCAGGAATGCTCTTCTGGTTTGGCTGCTTTTATTCCCATTTAAATCCCAAACTGGAGCTGCGCACCAGGAAGGGAGAGCAGAACCTCCCTGTCACGAGTTCCCCGTTCTCCCACAACCTCCAGATACTTGGAGCTAGATGGGTATGTGAAAACAATCCCAGAAAACATTCCCACTGCCTGAGTGGATTCCTAGAGCATCTCTCCAATGAATCAGAAAGGCCCAGGAGCCAAATGATCTTCTAGGGAAAAGCAACTTGATGAAATCCCCGGGCAGCTCCACAAATACTTGGGAAGGGAGAATCAAAAAAAAAATCCAATTCTGGTATTTTAATTTCATTTCTAACCTTCAAACCTGGATTTTAGCTCCCCTTCCTTGACCTTATTTCAGGTCATCCTTAAAAATAGAATTCCTTACGCCCAAAGAAGATTTACTCCAGAAGCTCCTTAAGCCCAAGATCCAAACCCTGGGTGCATTTTCTGAAATATTCTGGCAATCTTTACCCTCAAACATTATTGAGGTTTTTAAATTTTCATTCCTCATCATTTCATTTAAAAATTATTTTACTTTGGGTTAAAATTCCCTGATGGCTAAAATTCCCCAAATTTTGATACTAAAGTGCTGCTTAAGAAATTAGGAATTAAGAAGGAAAATAATTCCAAATAACAGATAATTTTCACTGGGAAAATCAAATAAAAGCAGAGGGTGGCTGGGAGCAGTAAAAAGTGAAAGTAAATTAATTTCAAGCTATTTTTTGGGAAACCAGGCATTGATTTGTGTGTAAATAAACTTGCCTCCAACTTATTCTTTACCCTGCCATGGATTTACCCACACAGAACCAAGAAATCCTCACAAAATCCTTGCAGGAAAAATCTTTCCAGGACCCCTGTGCTGAAGGCTCAGACCCTTCATCATCAAAATATTGTCAACAACTAAATTAACTGAATTATTTAGTTAGGAATTAACTAAAACTAATTAAAGAACATTCCTGTCTTGAGAAAACTGCATTAAAACAACCTTCCAAATTAGAATATTCAAAGTGTGGACAGACAGGGGTTTTTTAAATTATTTTTTACTAAATAATTTCTTTATCATTCAACAGATCAGCTCAAATCAAACTACTAACAGAATTCCTGCTGCACAAATTGATTGGGAATGATGAGGTTGCCAGTATGGGCGTTCCCTGCAGTGAACTGGTTTTACTGGTCCTACATTTGCACACCCGATGTAACACAAAATCTTTGGAGTCGGGCCTTTTTTGAAGGGAATGAACTCATTTTACAGAGCTAAAGTTTTAGGAAAAGTACAAGTTATGATCTCCCAGGTCGTGTGTATTGTTGCTCTTCACCTCATAAATTAAAACATTATAAAGCAACACTTGTAAATTAAAATTAATTAGGCTGTTAGGTGGCACTTATTGGCTCTATTTCACAATTACCAGCGTCACAACTGGTTGTACTGGTGGGAACAGCTGGTGAGAGGATGAGAACTCCAAGCTGGAAAAACTCTGCTCCCAGCACTACCCGGAGTCACTCGGGCTTGTCCTCAAGGATTTGAGAACTCCAGATATTTTCACTCCCTGAAACAGTGAAAAGTCACAGCCTGATTGCAGGAACTCCACAGCACAGCTCTGCCCCAGCTCCAGAGAGCCCAGTGGATTCCTGGTGTGCACTCAGCTTGGAAAACAGAGCATGACACAACTTCCACCCTTGCCCAAGGACAAGCAGGAAGGGCAAAACAAGAGCCGGGAGCTCTGGGCTCTGCCTTGAACCTGCACTAAAGCCCAGGCCCATTTTAGGGATCACTTCCCAAGGACAACCAGGAAGTGGAAAACAAGCACCAGCAGCTCTGGGCTCTGCCCTGACCCTTGCACTAAATCCCAGGAGCTTTTGCCAAGGACAAGCAGAAAGGGGAAAACAAGCACCAGAAGCTCTGGGCTCTGCCCTGACCCTTGCACCAAACCCGAGGAGCATTTTGGGGCCACTTCCCAATTTATAACACAGAACTCGGGACTCTTTTCTCCAACAACAGTTTTGCATTTACCCACAAGCCTTTTGTTTTTTTTCTGTTTGTTTGGTTTTTTTTTCCCAGTGTTTCCCTGTCCTCTGAAGTACCACAAATGGTTGTGGAGCTGTGTGGGGGGAGGCCAAGCTCTGGGAATGCCAAAACCTCGGCGTTTTTAACTCCTGCAGCTTTGTCAGGAGTGCTCAGGGCAGATGTAGGCTCAAGCACTGGTAACTGCCACCCTGGCACAGTATTTTTGGAACTAGTTAGGAAGGCCAGAGCTGCCTGGAGAAAGGATTTGAATTTCCAGCAGCTGCAGGAGAGAAAAGGAGGGAGGGAAGGAGGGAGGGAGCAACAGAGGTCCTTTCACCAGGAACAGGACTCTGGGTTTCTGCGCATGGGGATTGAGAGGTGGCAAAGATAACGTCAGTCAGCCCTTAATCTGCATAAAAAAGATCCAGTTAAATGTGTAAGGTGGAATCTGGCAAGAAAATGACGTTAAATATGGCTCTAGTGAGAGATTGTGGTATCAACAAAAACAGCCAAAAATAAAAAACCCGCCCAACTCGGAGCACCCTTTCCTGCCTGAGACAGAGAACAATGGTGACATTCAACAGACACCCCCTGGAAAGTGCAATTTATGGAAAGAATGGCAAACAGCCCCCCTTCCCAGCCAGAATAAATCAATGAAGATGTAAAAACGCATGCATTCCAAAAGGAAAAATTAAAACCTTGCTAAAAAAAAATGCACTTTTAATGCAGTGACACCCCCCCTCCCCAATTTGCATTCCCCACCACCACCACCCCGCTCCAGCCTGAAGGTGACCTGCCCCCCAAAAACATCGTTAACCCCCTCAGGCACATTAACAGAGCATCATCATCATCAGCATCAGCATCATCATCATTACCAGCATCACCCCACTAAGTACCACCATTATGAGAAGCGGAGAGAGAGAAGAATGTTACTCGACCTTTCGTCCCCTGCATGTTGCCTGTCAGAGTCGGGCATGTTTGGGTCAAGAACTGGGTTTGGGGGTTTGGAGAACAGGCTTTCAAAGGCCATTGTGCCTGGCTGTGGTGTGGTGAGGAGGAGGAGGAGGAGGGAGGTGGAGGAAGGCAGGGCCCCGCCGCTGCCCGCGGTGCGGAGCGGCGGGAGGAGGCGGCGGCGGCGGCGGCGCGCACGGCCGCGCTGGGGGCGGCTCGGTGAGGAGGAGGAGGAGGGCCGGGCCCCTCAGTGAGGAGAGATGATGAAGGTTTGCACTCACGGTTACTTAGTGAGACACTAACGGGCACTCAGCGCCCGGGCCCGGCCGCCCCGCGCGGGCGCTGCGGGGAGGCGGCGGCGGCGGCGGCGGCTCGAGCGGCAGCCCCGGGGCACAGGAGAGCGGGAGGACACACACACGGGGGGAGGGAGGTGCTGCTGGCCGGAGATGGCGGCCCTAATTCTTCCTTACAAACATGGCGCCCGCGCGAGGCACTCGCACAAAATGGCGGCGGCGGCTGAGGGAAGAGAAGGAGGAGGAGGAGGAGAACGGCGGCGGCAGCAGCAGCGGCGGCAGCGGCCCCCGGCGCTTTGCCCGCACACGCTCGCTCAGCGCCCGCGGCCCGCACACGCCGCCGCCGCCGCCACAGCGTCTTCAGCGCCCGCCGGGGCCGCGATGTCGTCGCGTCCCCTCACGCCGCCGCCGCCGCCCGCCGCGCTCCTCCTCCTCCTCCGCCACCGCCCTGGGCCCGCCCCCGCGGCGCGCCACCATTGGCCGCGGCCGCCGCGTCTCGCGCGCTCATTGGCCCGTCGCCACGCCCGTCAACCTCGCAGCGACGTCACGCGCTGGCCCCGCCTTCCTCCGCTTCCCCTCGGCCGCCGCCGCCGCCGTGCGCGCGCGAAGGGGGCGGGGCCTCGCCGCGCGTGGTGTCACGTGGCCCACGCCCGTCACGTGGTGGCGGCGTCCCCCCGGGAATGGTGGGGGAAAAGGGGGGAAAAGGGAGGGAAAGGGGGAAAAGGGCGGCGGCTTCCGCCCGGCGAGAACCGGGACGGGCACCGGGAGCGGGAATGGGCCTCCCCTCCCGCCACTGCGTCATGGCCTCCGCCCCCCCCATCCTCACGCGCTGTGGGCAGCGCCCCCTGGCGGCCGGTGCGTGTGAGGGGAAGCGGCCCGTGCGTCATTAATTAATGACGCTCGTAATTAAACCGGGAGTGTGTGGCCCCAGGGCGGGACAGAAGCGGTCCCTGGAGTCGCCGTCGGGGTCAGGGCGTGACAAAAAGCGGGGTAAAGTGGTTCCAAGACAGTCACTTAATAAAAATGTGGTGGGCGAAGGGAAGACGTGTTTGTCAGAGTCACTTCAATGACGTTTAATCAAAACGTTCCCGGGAAAAGTTACATTTTTATCCTGTCCAGGCTGTCTCACTGCCTCTCGGGGCTTTTCAGGACACGGGTCTCGGCTTTTTTTCAGTGCTAGCAACCGAATAAACTTCATAAAAACAAGGCGGAACACTCGCATGGATTCACATGGGTCGCATGGATTCCCATGGGATTCCGAGCGGGAGGAGCCTCAGATCCTTCAGGGAAAAACCATCTCCCTTGGGCCTCACACACCTGAGCGAGGCAAACAGGGCCCAGGGTCCAGATCATCAGGGAAAGCAGGTAAATCCAAGGAAAAGGCTGGAAAACTGCATTCCTACAGGGACGAGCTGGTGGTGGCTGGGGAGATTTATTAGGGCTGCTTAGGGCTAATTAGCCCCATCAGCACAGATGGAGCCCTGGAGCTGGTGCCCACGGGACTCAGCATCATCTCCCCAGGCCATAGGCAAGGGAAAAACGGGATCCTAAATCTGGACTCGAAGGAAGAATCCTAATTTTTTTTTGTTAAATATTCTGGGGTGAGAAATGGTGGTTTTGGGACAGCGCATCTGGGGCCGGCTGTGCCCACCAAAGGGAAGCAGAGGCATTCCTGGTATTTTTTTCAGCTCCCAAATATTATTATCCCCAATGAAAGTTGTATTTCAAGACTGAAAGAGCCTCTCTCTGCAAATTCCAACCTCAGGAAGTCTGAAAGATGCCGGAGCGGCCGCTCTGGGAAGGGAAAAAAACCTCCTTTAGTCAACTGGAATGGCAGCCAGAGGTTGAGAAAGGCAAAGAGCCGAACTTAAACTTTTCCAGGGCTGGAAGGGAGAAACCAGCTCACCCTGGCCTCGGGAATTAGGAAAATGTCAGTTTGGGATCGTGCCGCAAGGAAAAGCCTCCGGAGCGTGGTCCAGGCGCCCGTCTCCAGCTGTGTTATCCGGAGAAAGCAGCAGATGGAAACTATTCTGCCCTGTCAGGAGCTTGTCCTCTCCCAGATTCCTGGTTTTTGCTCCCAGATTTTGTTATCATCCCAAAATAGGGTCATGGCCTGTTGGAGGAGCATGTCCAGCAGGGCTGGGAAGCGGCAGGGAGAGGAGCAGCCGTGCTTCTAGAAAAGCATTTTCTCCTAATTTTTGGGGATATTTTTAAGCACTCTGGAGTTTTCCCTTCCCTCCCCCAGCACAACCCGGGGATACATTTCCCTGCCCAGCTCCACGTCCAGCCGGAGCTCCCGCCAATCCAAACATCCTCCATCTGCCGACAGCAGCCCTGAATGTCCCTTCTTGTTCTGCTGGAGAGATCCAACCCCTTCCCAGGCTCCTATACCCCGCAAAAATCCAGGAGCTCGATCCCCCAGAGGAGACAGATCCATCTTGGGAAGTCTCTTTCCCCGAGACAAGGAGTGGGAATGGTTTTAGTGGGTGCAGCTCAGCAGGTTGTAAGGGAGTACGGATTCCCAGGGGAAAGGATGCTCAGGGATGAGGATTCCCAGGGTGAGGATTCCTTGGGGGAAAGGATGCTCAGGGATGAGGATTCCCAGGGTGAGGATTCCTTGGGGGGTAGGATGCTCCAGGCTGAAAATGCTCAGGGATGAGGATGCTCCAGTGGGAATGAGCCCCCTGCTATCAGCCAGCCCCTCCCAAACAAAACGAAGCAGGAAAATAAAACCATGGATAACATGTTCTTGCCCTCCCAGACCCCAATTCCCCTTGGACTGCTCCTAGTGGGCATTCCCCCCATCCACACATCCATCAGGAGCTTCACTCCAGTGACATCCTTTACATCATCCTTTACATCATCCTTTAATGGTACTAAATCCAGTGGGATGAGGGAACATGCAGAACATGCACAAGCAGGAGGGTGAATCCCCCCGGGAAAAGCTGAATCCCAGCTCTTCCCAGCATTCCTATGCCATGACGGAGGCTCTGACTGATGGGGCAGGGAATATTCCCACCTCCACATGCAGCTGAAGCTCTGCTGTGAAGAGGATCCATGGGGGATCCCCATTTGAGAGGTTTAAGGAGCAGGGAGAGCCCTGGAATTCCTCCTTTGCCCCGCTTGCCAAGGAGGGCACCCAGGTGGATGTTCATGGAGTGTTCCAGCCCTGATCAATCCCAGGGGATTGAGGCACCAGACCTCAATCCCTACAGGCTGCCAGGGGGATTCTCAGCATGCAAAGGGAAGTGGAAGTGTGTTTTTAGGGAGCAGGACTGGATGCAACAAGGGAGGGGAGCAGGAAAGGCCACGAGCCTCCCTCTTCCCACACACCCGGCTTCACTGCTTCCTAAAGGAAAAAATGGGAATTCGAAGGAAATCAAGGCTGTGGTTTACATCTGCTGCTGCAGGACATCATCTCTCTGGAGCCGGGATGAGGATGGGGCTTCCCACTGCTTGCCCACCTCATTTGGTGGTGCAAATCCACCTAGACAGGTGTAAATCCACGTGGGAAGAAGAACTTTGGGACAGAAGGTGGGGGCCGGATGGCTGCAGAGCATCTCCATCCCGGACTTCCCCTGGGGAGCCGCGGGATGCCGAGCAGGGAGCAGGAGCCCCCCCCCCTAGAACTCGTAAGGCGAGACAAAGAGAGTGATTTTGGACAGGTGCTTGGCCTGGAACACCCGATCCAGGTACTCGGCCATGTCCACGTCCACGTGGATGGTGCGGGGCCCCTGCAGGCTCTGCACCAGCAGCAGCTCCCCGGTGTGCCGGTCCGAGCGCTGCACCACGAAGTGCCCGCGGTTGTTGCCGCCCGCGATGCCGAAGCGGAGGCTGTCGGGGCCCGGCCGGCCGGGAGCCGCCGCCGTGGCCATGCGGAACAGCGGCGCCGGCGTCTGCAGCTTGGAGGGAAGAGGGAGGTAATGGAAGGAGATGGTTTTGGGGGCCTGGTGGCACGAGCGGCTCTCCATGGGGCACGGGTTGCGCTCGCACTGGCTGCAGAAAGAAAAGCAATGGGAGGGGTTTTTTTGGCAATGCGGCCTCCGTGCCCCCTCCCCTGCCTCGTTGGATCCGTAGGGATGCCCTGCCGTGGATTTTGTGGCCCTCACTTACAAGGGGGAGGTTTTGACGTAGGAGACGTTGCCGGCGGCCGGGGGACACTGCGGGGTGACGCACTGGAATCCCCCCCCGGTGTTGATGCAGGTGCTCCCGCTTGTGCAGTTATCCTGGGACAGGGAGCACTCGTCAATATCTGGAAAACAGGGGCGGGAAGCAGCGTCAGGGCCTGGAAGCCTCCAGCTGAGCTCACCTTTCCATCAGAAAATAGGCAAAACCACCTTGAAACTGGTTAAACACGATCCAAAAAATACGGGAGCATCCCGGAATTCCATCTCCTCTCCCCAGGCTCTGCCCCAGGCCAGCATGGGTTAAGAGCAGGCCTCTGCCAGCAGGAAGGCGGCTGCTTTTCCAAACTTTCTGCTTGATTGTTTGGAAACACCGTCCCTTTTTATTTACCAAACACCCGTGGGATGCCTGGCAGGAGATGGAATGCAGAGGATTTGCTGGGAGCATTAGTGAGATGCCATGGAACACAGGAAAATCAGGGAGGAATGGGAAAATAGGGATTTTCTCACCCTGAACTGCAGCAATCAACACCTCAGGGCACAAAAAATTCCCCGTTTTTCAGGAGGCTTTCAGCAGTTTTGGCCTCCCACCATTCCCACCCGCTGCCTTCCACCTGCACCCCAATTCCCTTGGATTGGGGGAGATGCCGCCACTCTCTGAACTGATCATGGAATTCTGGAGGTTTAACAGGTCTGCTTTTGGTTCTTCCCAGGAATTCCCTGCTCCAGGAACATCCCTGCATCCATTGTGGGGTCGTCTTCAAGGAGGTGCAGACCCAAAGTGTGGGTTCTTCATCCAGAGAGGTAAAGGAGAGGGGAGAGGGAAAGGAAGAGGAGGAGAGGGAGAGGTGTAGCCATGCTTCCAGAAAAGCATTTTATTTTCATTTTTAGGGATTCTTTCGAAGCACTCTGGTGGAGTTTTCCCTTCCCCAGCACAACCCTGGGATTCATTTCCCCACCCAGCTCCACATCCAGCTGGAGCTCCTGCCAATCCAAACATCCTCCATCTGCTGCCATCCTGCAAAGCATCGCTCCATCACCCCCCTCCCCTCTACACCAGCCTTTCCCTTGGATATGGAGAAAAAAATTGGGGGAAAATGGCACAGCACGTGGGACCAAGTGGATTCCAGCCTCCTCACCTTCGCAGCTCTTGCCGTCGCCCAGCAGGACGTATCCAGCGGGGCAGGAGCAGCGGAAGGAGCCGGGAATGTTGACACAGGCGTGGGCACAGAGCCGGGGTCCCCCTTG